>NC_133619.1:478847314-479507314 GCF_048593235.1 Sminthopsis crassicaudata | reverse complement strand
ATGGAAGTAAATATGAAAATAGAGAAGGGAAATGTGAGACAAAGGGTGGTAGGAACATATGGTAGGAATACGAGTGAAAATGAGAAAAGTAAATAGACCATGCTGGGGGTCACAGGAAATTAGCACATTATAAATATGTGAAATTTCTTTTGTGCATTGACTTATGACCCTCGATAATTCTTCTAATGAAAACTCAAAGGGATAAATTAAATACACAGCATCAATGCTTTGAGTTCCAGGAAGAAAGGGGCTATGTAAATTCCAGACATTCTTTGTGGTCTCATGTTTTAAACATCACAGAAAGCATTAAGTAAGACAGCCCATGTATGCTTGCCTAGTTAGATACCTGGGAAGTCATTTATAAAGTTTTATGTATGCAGGTGAGCTCAGCAGGTACATGACTGATCCATGGCAGCATCTGTTTATGCTGCCCAGTTCCAACACAACCTTAAGAAGTGAGCCTATGTTAGGGCAGCCATTACCCTGATATGCCAGGGAGGAGGTGGATACATCACAGTTTAGAATGAAAGATAGCAGATGCAGTCCCTTGGATCACCATGGAAACAAGCTCACATTTGAAAAGATGCACTACAATAATTAGGATACTTCAGGTAAATTACAAATGTACCAATTTTGAGACTAATAGCTTATTTCCCTTAATGACCTGGATACATTGCACAATATGACTAGAGTCTGCTTCCCTGGCCCTAATGTGTTGGGCTTACTGAATTGACAAGGAATGACATTACATACGAATGAAATGCTGGGCACTCTCTACTCTTGAACATTAAATTAGTTAAAAAGAATAATATCAGGCAAAGCAATAAAAATATTTATTCCTCTAATCTGCCCTTTTAAAGTTTACTTTGCTGGTCAAGCCAAAATAATTAGCAGGATTGTAAGTTTTGGAACTGAAAGAAACCTTGGAATCCAAAACCCCTTAATGTTCAACTGGGGAAACTGAGGCCAACAGAATGTAAAGGATTTTCACCAAATGACACAAACCAAGAAGTCTCTGAAGCTGGATTTGAATCCCGAGCATCTTTTGGACTCCTAGATCAGTTCATTCTTCACTAAACTAATTGGTCCCTGTGTCTAGCAATGCAAAGAGATGAAGAGACTACATTCCAGGATGCAAAGCAAGTCAGTATGGAAGCAGACATCATAATCGCATGGTCCTTCCTGCTCCAATACTTCAGTTCAAGTCAATAAATGTTTATTGTTTGCCTGTTATGTGAAATGTTTTCTTTGTTCAAGGTGGAAGAGGGTAAGTGGATTACAGAGGAAATGTGAGATAGTTACTGACCATGAAAGGTTCCCTTCTTAACCAGGAAAAATTCAATCATTTAAATAAGACAAAAAATGAGTAAGAACCAAAATAAATGAGACAAGGAAGAAAAACTGTAAAATTTTAAAAGAATGAGATAGCAATAAGGGGTAAACTGCTCTGGACAGATTTCAAGGAAGCATTGGAATCTGGGTTGGCACCTAGAGGAAAATGGAATTTAGATGGAGATCTCCATCCAGATCTCTATTCATATATACGCTCAGAAAATTGTCTCTAGAAAATATTTTATGATTTAGATGAGTTTTCTTTTCTTTTCTTTTCTTTTCTTTTCTTTTCTTTTCTTTTCTTTTCTTTTCTTTTCTTTTCTTTTTTTCTGCTGAGGCAATCGGGGTTAAGTGACTTGCCCAGAGTCAGACAGCCAGGAAGTGTTAAGTGTCTGAGATCAGATTTGAACTCAGGCTGGTGCTCTATCCACTACACCAACTAGCTGCCCCTAGATGAGTTTTCAAAGAACCCAGTCTTAAAATGCACAATGTCACTTGGAAAATCAGTACAGAGATTTACCAGGCAACATCTTTCCAGCTTGTCTTGTGCAAAAAGGCATAAAGAGGATACCAAGTTGTAATAATTGACAAAAATAGGCTCTGATGGTCTATTAGAATGTTACATTTAAATGTAATAAATATAAATGGTCAGGCTGAGAGTCAGCATTTCAAATCACCATTTAAAGTACGCTTTTAAAAGTGATGAGTAACTTCCTTATTTTTTCCTTAGGGGAAGAAAAGTTTCATAGTAAAGGGAATAAGGACTTATATAGTAGCTCTTTACATCCGGTACTATCTTTGTTCCATTTTATAGATGAGGGAGAGATAAAGTGGCTTGCCGAAGTCACATACCTAGTAAATCTCTGAAGCCAGATTTCAATTTAGGTTTTCCTAATTCCAGGCCCAGTCCTCCATGCACTGTGCCACCAGCAATGGAATTTCTAAAGAAAGATTTTTGGGTTTTTCCCATAGTACATAACTTTAAAATCTTTCTATGACATAGAAGTGGTTCATTTTTACCAAAGTCTGATCATTCCTAAAATATCCAGAGGTAAGTCCAAACCATAATTTGCAGCAGAAGAAAACAAGCAATTATTAAGTACCTATTATATGCCAGACACTGTTCTTTTTACAGTTGAGGAAATTGAGGCAGGTTGAGGTTTAAATAACAGAGTTAGTAATTTTCTGAGATCAGATTTAATTAAACTCAGCCCTGATTCTGTTTCTCATCTGTAAAATGGGAATAATGATTCTATCCAATGTCCAGGAATTTTGTAAGGATAAAATAAAATATTTAGAAACTACTTGTCAAACTTTGAAGCACTATATAAAAACTAGTTTTTGTAATTGTTTTTATTGAAAATTGACTCTGATTTCCTTTAACCATGTAAGCCAGAATCTACCTTTTTTTTTTTTAAACGCACCACGTTTCTGTCATACTATTAATTCTTGGCTTAGGAGGAGATTTGGGAAGAGATTTTACTGGAAATAAACTTGTCTGTTTCTGTAAACTCTAAAAGGAATATGCATGAGGAAATCTGAGTGGGAGGTAAAAGTTACCACATAATACACTCAGCTTTACAAAAGAGCCATAAAATGTTGAGCAGTAATCAGTAGACAGCCGAACAATGAATTTCTGAGTCCCAATTTTATTTACTTATTTTGAGGAAGGTTAATTATGTATGCATATATTGAAATCCTTTCAGGGGACTAAGCTGGAAGAAGAGGAAAGGAAGGTGGCAATTTTCTCTCCACTGATAACTGGTTGTAAGATACTTGGAAGTAGGAACCAAATTAAAAGAGACACTTTGGTGAAATTACCTGCTTCTCCATGAAGAGCATCAGCTGTCTCTGGGTGTGCTCTGTACTGACAAGCCACTCTCTTGACCCAGATAAATACATTTTCTAGGTGGGAACTGAACTCCTTAAGTTTATTTCAAAATTTTTCCATCTAACAAAGAAAACAACTGAGCCATACTGTAAAGATAGATCATCTCTAGCATAGAGTGTTCTGAGGGTTTTGGTCCAAGATGAAAAGGTCAAAGTGCCTGAGATTTGACACAGATAAGCAGCAAATTTTGAGGGTTTTAAAAAGAGGTCAATAACAAATACTCCCCGTTTGTATTTTGCATTTTCTGTACACATCATGATTATAGTAAAAGATGTAGTGTAATGGGTACAATTATGGTCTTGTGGTTAAGAAGATTTCAGTTCAAATTCTGCTTCATACTGGGTGATTTTGGTCAAATTATTCAATATTCCTGATCTTCAGTTACCTCAACTGCTAAACAAGGAGATGCAGGTGAATGATTTCTGATGTCCTCTGGTAGTTTTATGATCCTATAAGAGGGCCATCTCTAGTCATCCTGATGTATATCTTGCCACAGGATCCAGATGATTCTGGAGAGGAAAGTGAGGCAGGTGTCCTTGCCCAGCCTCCTTCACTGAAATCCAATTCACTTGCTTGTCATGGCATCCTCTCCCTGACTATGGTCCTCTTTGAGAAAAAAGGCAAACCATCACTACCAAGCACAATAAGTAATCCTATTATCTTTTGTGCCTCAGGGAGTGTCCTTAGGACTTTCATTTTTAAGTATGGCAAGTTGTATTAGTGGAGGACTTTCTACACAGGGATTGCCAGTGATGAATGAAATCACCATGTCATAGTAACATAACGGACTTGTCTGCTCTGAATCATATTCTATTTGGAATTCAGCAACAGGTTTTTATTACCTCTGAGATTACTTTTTTTCCCCTGGGGAAAAAAGAAGAAAATAAGATAAACTTGGCCTTTCAGGATTTTCCAAATATTTTTTTCTCCTTCTAGTAATTGCTCCTGTTTAAACATATTAATCATACCGGTTTTTCAGATACCTATTTATAATTTATACTCATACTAGACAAACATGGGTATTATGCTAATTAAGCAAGGGTACTTTATGATTGGGCAATATTCCTATCTGCCCAGTGTCTGCCCAAGTTGAGACTTCCAAAAATGGAGAGAGAGCCTCATGCACAGTCAATTCTTGATTGTCTAAAAATAAGAGATATGGAAAACAGAGAGCTAATATCTACAGAACATCTAAAATATTTATTTTAAGCAAAAATTTAGGCCTTCTTTAGCAAAAAATATTTAATCAACATGCCCACAATCAGCACAGAGTGAAACAAAGGAACCTCACTCTCTGCCTATTCTCTGGTAAATGTTGTGATCAGTAGAATAATGATGAGACAGGCAGAAGAGTATCCTAGATACTGGACAGCAGTACCCTGAATGATTCAAGGTGTTTTTTTGTTTTGTTTTGTTTTGTTTTGTTTTTGTCTGTTCTTCTAAAAATAAAAGCATTTTGTAAATCTTAAAGGTTTTTTTTTTTGTTTGTTTTGCTTTTTTTAATGAAGCCATTGGGTAAAGGAGTGATAAAGCACTGGGAGTCAAGGAAGCCTGAGTTCATATCTTAGCACAGACTTTTACCCAACTGTGTCTGGGCCAGTCACTATAATTCTGTTTGCCTTGGTTTCCTCAAGTGTAAAATGGAGATAAGAATAACATCTAAATTTCAGATTGCAGTGAAGATAAAATGAGACAGCCAGCAAGGAGTAAGTGCTCTAAGAATGCTTATTTCCCTTTCTACTGTTATGTTTAACATTCTTTTTTTACTCATTTAATTCTTAACCAAGCTGTTCTTGGAGTATGTTTCCTCATTTAAGAAACATGCTATCCTCCACATAGCAGAGAGGTTATAAACTCAAGGACTGAAGGACTCAATTTGCCTGACTATATGTATTTGTCACAAAGGTTTTGTTTTGCTTCTTTTCTTTTTTTTTGAGTGTGTAAAAGAGGAGATAGTAGAGAAAGAAAATTTTTTCTTGAGTAAAATTTTTTTATTTATTTTTAAAAATAAAAAGTAGATAGAATCAGATGAATAAAAGATGTAACGTTTTTGCCAACCTTAAGGTTATATAAATGTCAGCCACCATTAACACAACCTCATCAATCATTACCCTCTTCAGGCTGGGGAGGAATTAAATAAGGCAATGCGATCAGTGGGTACAGAATTGAACCTGAAGTAAGGAAGTCCTGGGTTTATTTAGAGACAACTGGATGACTTGATGAGTTCTGGACTTGGAATCATTAAGACAGATTCAAATCCAACCTCAGATGTTCGCTAGTTCTTTGACCCCTAGGCAAGTCACGGAACATCAATCTGCCTCAGTTTTATCATCTGTAAAATAGGGACAATAGCAGCATCTATCTCTCAGGATTATTGTGAGAATCAAATGAGGCAATATTTGTAAAGCACTTTGTAAACCTTAGAGTGTTTATATGAATATAATTATTAAATGCATCCTCAGGAACTTTGTAGCTATATGACTCTGAGAAAATTATTTAGCCTTTTGGGGCTTAACTCATCTATAAAATGAAAAGGTTGGGATTGGGTGGACTTTCTAAATCTATGGTCTTCTCATCTTATAACAGACCAGACATCATATCATGAGAGTGTTTTATTATAATAGTAACAATGGACATTTACATCAGCCCTTAACGTACTTTACACTCATGATGGATTGCATGTGAACTTCATGATAGTCCTCTAGGTACATTGTTTTGTTTTTTCTTGTTGGGACTTCTGATTTCATATATAATATAGATACAATTCCTACTTGGTCATAGTCATACAGCCTGTATGAATAGCTAGGTAGTAGAGTGGATAGAGGGCTGGGCCTGGGGTCAGGAAGACTGAGTAGCCTCACACACTGGCTAGTTATATAATCTTGGGCAAGTCATTTAACGTATCTGGCCTCAATTTCCTCATCTGTAAAATAGGCTTGAGTGGGAAATGGCCAACCACTCCTGTATGTCTGCTAAGAAAGCCCTGGGTTACTGGAGTGGTGGGTCATTTCCCTCTCTAGCCCAAGTCTTCCTGACTCCAAATTAAGCATATTAGCTAATCAATGCCTGAAAAAGAATTTCCTCTAGATTTGTCATTGCATCAAAACTGGGAGATTAACTAGGACTCAGTGTTTAGGGAGATATTGTACTGAGGCATGTGAGTGGGAGTCTGGTTGGTTTAAAAGCAGCCAAGTAGATTTACCTTTTCAACTAGTTCAGATGATAGTCACACCAATCTGGGGGTTATCCTGTAGGAGCACATGCAGTGTGTGTCATATCCGAGTGGGTGGCTAATCTGTCCTACTATTTCAAATATGGCACAGAAGAAATATCACTCTGGAGTTACTGAGGAACTGGCAAGGCTCAACTCTTAACTGGGGTTCTTGCCAGGATTACCCACAGAAGTATAGGAGGAGCTGAGATGCCCCTTTCCTGTGAAACTTGTCTTTCCCTGGCCTTTCTTCCCCCACTTGAGATCAATGTCAATTTATATCCTGATTATTACATTTGAGAAGCTGCTTCAACATGTTTCTAAAAGATTGTTAGTGGAAGTGAAAGAAGATTTGAGTTTGTGTATAGGTAGAAAAGAAGGAGCTCGTGGAGCTGGAGAGGTATATTATACATAAGAGAGGGGGGTAATCATCAGAGCAAAGTCCTGCCGAAAACAGGACATGGGGATCCAGGGTTAATTTAAATTGTATTGGGTGTTATGGACTTCATTCATGGTCTGGAATCATATTTTTAAATAATAGAAGGAAATGCATATTAGCTGGAGATGAGTGAAAATAGAGATGGTTTTTTTCTATCCAAGTTTTAGGATCCTCTGGAAATCAATGTTTAAATGTTGTCTGGAATAGGCGATGCCTGCAATCATAAGAAAGAGCCCAAAACAGTGATAATTCAGGTGTTGTTAGATAAAGCCACTGACGCTGTGGGATTCTTTATATCTTACTTCCTACTTTCAGAAACTTCTAATTGTGAACCTCTATTCTCACAACTACCTTCTCACTCTTCTCAGCACATTGAGACTATACATACATACATACATACATACACACACACACACATATATATATTAAAGATGATTTAACAACATGAGCATTTCAATAAACAAAAAAGAACAGAAGAGTAGGCTTATACATGAAACTGCAAACCTCAGCTACATATAGTTTGGGTTTTGGTTTTTTTTGTTGTTGTTGTTTTTGTTTTTAATGTAAATTAAGTTTAATACAATAGAATTCTGTGTATTTTTAATGATTCACTGATGCCCTTTTAATTTTTTTACATTACTATTATTATCTGCTAACTCTCTCAACTTACCCCTCCGCAAAAGCCCTCACTTCTAAAAAAAAAACAACTGTAGTCAAGCACAAAAAAGTGAAAAGCACGTACCTTTATTCCATCAATAGTCAAGAGATAGAAAGCAAATCAGTCTTCTGAAGTTATAATTGGTCCTTGCATTGATCAGAATTAATGTCTATCAAAATAGTTTTCTCTTTAAATGTTGTCATTGTATAAATGATTTTCTTGGTTCTAATCATTTCACTCTGTATCAGTCCTTTATGATCTGTGATCAGGTGTCATTAGGGTGACTTTCACAGGTAAAGATGTCTTTAAGGATGAATACAGGGGTGGGGAGGGGAGAAATATTGGGAAACTAAGAAAGCTGAATGCCAGTAGCTTAAATTCAATAAAAGAGAGAGAATGGAAATCCATCAAGTTCATGGACTTCAGTGAAAGAAAGGTTACTAAAAGATCGAAGAAGAGGAATTCTTTGGAAGGGGCAATAGGGAGAGAGAATGGAGAAGGTTGTCACTAAGGGAACGGCAAGTTTCAGCTAAAACTAGTTGGTTTCAAAACTATTGGTGAAAAAAATTGTGGAGAATGACTCAGTATATCTTCTGCAGATTAAATAAATGTCTTATGTGTACTACTCTTTTAAAAACATATTATACTGTTATGAATAAATTAGGAATTCATTTTAAGGTAAATGTCTTCACTGAAGTTTATATCATTATGTATATAGCAAAGTTGACTGGGGGAATTCCTGATTAGTCTGAGCCCACAAGTTAAATTGATGAGATTAGAGGGTGTTTGGAACTTTACTGAAAGAAATCCTTCATGGAAGCTGTCTGGAAGCTTTCTGATTGGGATTCAGAGCCTGGGACTACCTCTGAATGATTGGCAGACTGAGGCTCAAGAGGATGGACTCTTGGGCAAAGAAGCTGCCTTTCTTCTCTGGTCTATAAAACATACACACACACACACACACACACACACACCCTTTTTTAAAAACTTCATTGAAGTCCTTGTTTCCTTTGGGTAAACAAACAAGGTATGAGGAAGAGATTTCTTTTTCTCTCCTCTCTTCTACCAAGATCAGAAAACCATGACTCAAAAGGAGGGGTGCTGTACTGGTCATGCAGTTCTGCCTTTGTTTCCTTTTTGGACCACATGTCAAAGATTAGTGATCCTGAGAATGAACACTTCCTACCTTAAGTTTCATGAGAAATGGAACATTTTAGAGTTCCTGAGTTAGTTACCAAATGCCCAGAGAGATATTCTCTCAATATGCTGCAATTTAGAGAATGAAGAGGATTTTCCCCTAGCTAGAGACCTAAGTGCAATGAGGGGCCTGAATAGAATCCAAACCTGGGTATCTTCAGAGAGTTGGAGAGAGTGTCAGCATGGCAACAGAATGAAGGGGCAGCAACATTTTTGAACTGGGCAGATAGATTTGAAGCTACACTCTACTAGTTTTATGGAAGTGGAAAACAATGAAGTGAAACAATGCAATGAGGGGCCAAGAAATCTGAAAGCACCAACCCTCTGTGATAAATTGCCATGAGCAGCTCTGAAGGTGTAGACCCAGGCAAATGGAAAATATTTATCCAGCAGTCCCCAAAAGGGTCTTAATCTTCAAAAAGGAATCTAATGAGCAATATGGACTATTTTAATACTTTATGTTCCTTATATTTTTCATATGTAACTGTGTTTCTGTAAATCATGTAACATACATTTCATAGCAAGAGAAATTAAAAGGCTGTACCCTACTGGATACCTATATCTTTCACTTTCACTACCTGTATACTTGTTGGAGACTGTTACATATATTTGGGCAAACTCTAGATGAGTCAAACTTAAACTTCATTGTGCATGTTTCTTTCTAATCTTGCTCCAGAATTGAGGCAGAGTCAAAAAGAGAAACTCTTTTGTTTTGTACAGGGGTGCCTCTGGCATCGTCTAGTCCATGTGAGCTGTGTCTCTTGAGGGTGAAAGGAAGAAATATTTTCTCATTCTAACAAGCCTACTAATAAAATAATCACATGTACACACTTGTCATCTGTAAAAATTTTGATATTAAAAGACAATCTCATAATCAAAAAGAATGGAGACCACTGAGCTTAGACATGACTGAGCCAGGTTGGAGTATGGCTTGTGAGGAAGGATGAGAATAGGTTTGGGGATGAGGTGATGAAAGCACACAAGTTCCATCTAAAACAGTGAGACTATGTCATGTACCAGGGAATCAGCGCCAAAGAAGGCAAACTGTGGGGGCGTTCTGGCAGTCAAAGGTCAGGTCTTAGCAGAAAAGTCAGTCTTAGCAGGACTTAGTAAAGGAATCTGAACAACTTGCCCTTCCCCCAGCCCATTCCCAGTTTTAAATGGACTGTGGAATGCTGGTGATTTGGTCTGAAGTCAGTCAATGAATGAGTCACTGACCAGCATTTGAGTGACTACTGTGTGTAGCAGATAGAGGCAGGGAGTGGGGAACAGAGGCAAAAGATATATAGAGGAATAGGAGACACAGTTTCTATACTGAAAGAGAAGATAGTGTACTGAGGAAGGCAGGGCAAGAAAGAAAATTACACTCAGAATGGACACTACAGAAGACAACGTGCCAAGTGAGGATGATTTCTGGCATCTGCCAGTTGATGGTGAGAAACACTAGTTGTGAAGGTTAACACATTCTCAGTTTTTAAAAAATGCTCATCCTTCCTCAAATTAAAATTGCAGATCTTTAGGAGGTGGTCATCTTTATCATCTTCGGAGAAAGAGGGGGAGGAGTGAGAGAAAGGAAAGAGGAAGAGAGAAAGAGAAAGGGAATGGGGAGAGAAAGGAGAAAGAGGGCAAAAGGGGGGAAAGAGAGATGAGGGAGAGGAGAGACAGAAAGGATAGAGAAGGAGAAAGAGAAGGAGGAAGAGAGGGAGAGAGGAGAGGAAGAAAGAAAGAAGAGGAGAGGAAAAAGAGGGAGAAAAAAAGAGAAGAGGAGAGAAGGGAGAAAGAGATAGAGGAAGAGTAAAGGAGGAAAAAAGAAAGAGAGAGAAAAAGAGGCCGAGAAAAAGGGAGAGGAAAGAGGGTAGCAAAGAAGGGATAGAAAGAGAGAAAGAAGAATTCTTCAAAGGAACCTGGCCTGGGGGCGGAGAAGTCAGTTTCCAGACTTGACTTCTTACACTCACTCAGGAGAAAGGTCCCATTGTCCTCTTGTGATTTTTGGCTTTTATTCGCCACAAAATGTCTAACTACTGAATCATTGTGTCTCTGCAGAGTACTAGAGGGGGTGGTACAAGGCAAAAAGATTTGAATATTTGACTAATTTCCTGGCAGTGGCTTTCTCATGAGTCCTCCAGGCAGGGGTCTCTAAAGGTTTTGATTGCTTTCAAGTACTAATAATTTTCACTACTAACACACACACACACACACACACACACACACACACACACATTATATATATAGTTCTGAACATTGAAATTAGGTTTGTGGTTGTGTGAGTAGTAATAAGGGGGCACATGAGAGGAATGTCATAGAGGTAGGAATGACAAGATTTTGGAGGACGATTAAATATGGAATACAAGGGTAAGTAGTTGAGGATGACTCCAACATTGCCTTTGGCAGGGGTAGGGAAGGGTGTGGGTTTGGAAGAAAAGATAATCGGCACCAGGAGAACGTAGTACACAGTTTAACAGCAAGATTGTTTGATGATCAACTATGACAGATTTAGCTCTTCTCAGCAGTAAACTTGGGATGAAAAATGCCATTTTCATCCAGAGAGAGAACTATGGAGCCTGAAAGTGGATGAAAGCACACTTTGCACCATTTTTTTCCTTTCTTATAGTTTTTCCCTTTTGTTCTGACTTTTCTTTCACAATATGACTGAGAAAGAAATATGTTTAAAATGATTGTACATGTACAGATTGCTTGCTGTCTTGGGGGAAGGGAGAGGTAAGGAAGGAAGGGAGAAAAAATATTACAAAAGTGAATGTTGAAAACTATCTTTACATGTAATTAAGAAAAATATTATTAAATGAAAAAAAAAAAAAGAAAAGATAATCTTCAATGCTTATCACATAACCATGCCTGTTCATTCTGTGCAATTCACACTGTTTCAATGAAAATGAAAATGGTGGACATTCTTACTCACTGGCCGCTGCTGTGGAGTGTAGATTTTGGCACCTACCACCCCCAGGAGGTAATTCTGGAGGCAAGGTTGGGGAGATACTAAGGGTTGAGAGGGAATTTTGTCTGTGCTACTGCTGCAGGCTTCTGAGATCACATTTTGATTTTAACAGTCATGAAGTGCCAGTATCCTGGGTGCTGCCACAGAAGGCCAGTGGTAGAACAGGAAGATGGAAAATGTTGAAAAATAATAAGGGAAGAAACTTGTATAGTTATGCTGAAAATAAATATACAATTAGCTATCAAAGGAAGGATGGGTTATGAATTATCTTGCTTGGGATTAAGTCATGACCATTTAGGGTTAAATTGTTGGTTCAAATCTCAGGTGTTAAGATTCCAGAAAGAGCTGGAAACATGCATTTCTAAGCATTCTATGTCCTTGATCTATGTTCATGAAAGAAAATAAAAAGTAGAACAAGGAGCCAAAGACTCAGGATCAACTAGGCAAATTGTGCTGTTTTGATGTTGGGGGTTGAAGGAATCTTTCTTCTTCCTTCTAGAAAATCAAGGGAAAGGAACAGTCCCAAAAGAAAGTGATCTTTGTTTCTCTTTAATTTTTTATATAGTTCATCAAAATAACTGAGTCCTTGTGACTCTATGGCAAATTTTCTTTTTCTTTTTTTAAAAAAATTATTTTACTTGAAAAAACAGAAAAACAAAACAAAACATTGTCATATTCCCAGCAAAACATAGGGGGAATTTAAAATATATAACAACAAATTATATGGCAATTTTTTAAAACAATCTTCATCTCTTGTAATAATCAGCAGTTGCCATGCCATCTCAACAAGGCATATATCCCATAGAAAGGAACCAGAAACATACCTAGTTCAATCTAGTATATTAGTGTTCCCTGTTATGTCATGATCATTATATTACATTTTCACGATTATTTATCACACTGATAATTGCATCTTAATAACCACATTAAAAGATATGGAGCACCAATATGGTGCAAATGAATAGAGTACTGTACTTGGAATCAGGAGGACCTGAGTTCAAATCTAGCCTCAGAAATTTACTAGCTCAATTTAGAGAGAAATCTTTATATGTCAACTATATTAATATTGTTTTAGGTGTATACCCACACATGTATAAATACATATGTATATATATGCATATAAGTATATGTATATGTATATATAAATATATCTGTGATTAACAGTAGCCTTCTTGGAAGGAGTAAGGGGAGATGAAAGGGGGAAAAAAAGAATAAAGTAAAAAGTGCACAGCAAAGAACAAAAGAATAATCTACATGGAAACAAAAAAAGGATGGAACAATTATGAATATAATGTCTTCTATTATTATGTATGGTTTCTTAAAATGAAAATTTATTGTTACACATTTTGAATCCTTCTGACATTTTGTTGGACACATGATAATGTTTTAGGTTTTTTATGTTCATTTTCTGTATTTCTTTTTTTTATTTTTTATTTATTTCTTAAATAAATGAAAAGAATATATATGAAATTTACTAGCCTTGTGATTTTGGCAAATCACTTGACTTCTACTTGCTTCAGAATCCTCATCTGTAAAATGGGCATAATAATTACACCTACCTCCCAGGGTTGTTGTGAGGATCAAGTGAGATAATATTTGAGAAATGCTTTCTAAGTCTTAAAATGCTATGTAAATGCTGGTTATTTATTTTTAATTATTACTGTTATTAACAGCAACAGTTGATTACTGTAGCCATTAAAGATAAAACCCACTTAACCTTGGGAATTTATGTTGCACCCAGGTTACTTGGAAAATTAGTAAATGTATGCTTGATTATTTTGATCCAGATTTTGGCTATTAGCTCTCCAGTTTTGTCTATTGGATCAGAGAGCAACTTGAGCCTGTCTCTTTTTATTTTATATTCTGCTCTGGAATTATGAAAAAAAAAATCGCATGATTCCACAGAAGAACTGGGAAGTACCTTAGAGTTCACCTACTTAATTCTGATTTTATTTAGTTAGTTTCTGATTTATTTATCAGGACCTTCAGAGATTAGATGTCTTGTCTAAGGTGTCACAGCTAAGTAGGAATGACATTAGAACTACGACCCAAGTGCCCTGTCTCCCATTTTCCTTTATCCTTTTTCCTATAGCATGCATAGTCCTTTCAGGACAACCAGCATGAAAAGGAAGAAAAGGAAATCATTCAAATGGCAGGGTTCTAGTATGTAAAGTTATATTAAGAATGGTCAAGGATTGGGGCAATCAGATGGCATGGTGGGTAAAGCACTGGACCTGAAGTAAAGAAGTTCAAATCCACCCTCAGGCACTTAACACTATCTGTGTGATGCTGGGCAAGTCACTTAGGCCCAATTGCCTCCCAAAAGAAAAAAAAAAAAACAGTGGACAAGGATTTCCTGACAGTGAAGACTCTGTACAATGGAATGACAGACCGAGGGAAATGAGAAATTTCCTTCTTTGCAGGCCTGTATATTTGGAACAGTTTCTTACCTGTGTCTGATAGATTTCACATACCTACCTGAAGTGAAAAGACAGATGATATAATAAAAATATCTATTCTAGGCCTGTGATTCTGACTCTACGAACCCCTTCCTTACTTCTCATTCCTTTCTATGTGTACAGTACAATAATCCCTTCTACACTTCAACTTTCCGTATTGGGGTTTCAATATATTGTGGGTTGACATAAGAAATTAAATGGAAAATTTTGAGAAGTTTTGCAACACCCCAGACAACACAGAAAAAGTTTAGAAACTCAGAAATGCATAAAATATATGTATAGTATTATGTAATATCAACACATTTTAACTTCTAATACCATAATAATTCAGATTTCTTCTGGTAAGAAGGAAGGCCCCAAATTTGTACACACAATTTTCAGGTTGTGGGGGCACAACTCTATGTTGTGGAAGGAATAACTGTACTTCTCACCATGGCCCAGAATTAACCAAATTATCCTATTTTCTGAATCTTGGCTAAGGAAACTAGGGCATGGGAAGGTGATAATATTTGTCCAAAGTTAAACAGAAAATTATTCTTTGTCAGCCTTTTTATGTCCCTCCCCCCATGGGCTTTCCAAAACTGGCAATGCTCTGGTTTCAGCTTATAATTAGCCTCCAGGAGATGATGACAGATCATTCTTCTGCACTCAGGCCAGTATTTTTTCCCCCAGTGAACCTGACATAAAGTCTATGTACCAGTTGCCTGTGACCTACTTTTTTCTCCCTTTGTGTTACTGGATTTCTGGAGCTCATATCAGAGCATAATATTCTATTCCCCAAACTCACATCCCCACATCTCTTACAAATAAAATTGTACTGAATTGAGTTTTTTAATTTTGAAATAAGTTTTATTGCTATATTTTGTTTTTTATCTCCTGCAATTTCCATTGCATCCTGCTCCCATGATCTATGAATAAATGATTCCTTATAATGAAAAGAACCAATCAACATTTAAAAAGCCTGACTCTGTATGCAGGACTCCACAACCATGGTTCCTCACCTCTACAAAGGAATCAGCTTGGCCATTTTAATAGTATAGCATTCAGTTTCTGTTATTGTTGTTCCTTCTGTTTACACTATTGTAGTCATATTGTATATTTTTAAATGTTTATTGAGAGGTTTTGCTTTGACCATTACCTTTATTTGCAAATAGACCCTTCACTTTCTCTTGCCCCACAAATCATCTTTCATAACAAAGAATGGAGGTGGGTAGAATTCAGCAAAATTCAGTAAATTTGACTATATAATCAAAGATAGTGTTTTAATCTCAGTTTTTTTGGGTAGAAAGAGCACAAAGACAATTTTGATTATGTACTCATTCAAGTTGCTGACCAGAAGAATACATTCAAAGCTGCTTGTGTTGCTCAGTCATTTCAGTCATGTCTGACTCTTGGAGACTCCATTTGGGGTTTTCTAGGCAAAGACACCCATAGTGGTTTCCTATTTCCTTTTCCAGCTCATTTTATAGATGAGGAAACTGAGGCAAACAGGGGCAACCTGGTTGCCCAGGATCACACAGCTAGTGTTTGAGACCAGATTTGAACTCAGGAAGATGAATCCTCCTGGTTCCCATATCAGGGCTCTATAAATTGTGTCACCTAGCTGCTCAAGGGTATCCCAGAGTTCCAGACTATTCCTTGGAAACTACTACCCACAGAAGTACCAGGATTACTCTAACCTACTAAGAATCACAAAAAATTCTGTGGTCTGAAGGGATCTTCTTGGCACCCAATTCAAATTATATTTCAAAAAGAATTCCCAATACAACAAGGAGTCATCCAGATCTTTAAAAAGTCAGAATCCATTTCCTCCTGGGGTCATCCATTCAACTTTGGGAAAGCTCTAATTGTTAGCAACTTTTCCTTGATCTCAAACCTAAGTTTACTTCTTTGTAACTTCCACCCATTCATTTTAGTTCTTCCCTTTGGAGTCAAGAAAAAAGGCCTAATGTCTTTCTGACAGCCCTTTACATATTTGAAGACAGCTGTCATGTTTCTCTCTAAATCTTTCTACTCCAGGCTAAACATCCCCAGTTCCTTTAATTTATTTAGTGTGTGCTCCTCAGGATACTCTTACAATGTTTCAATGTCAATCTTAAATCAAAATATTTTTTAAAAGTCACTACCTTTAAAGGGCTGGCAGTGAACCAAAGTTGCCCAAGAGATATAAAAAATCTCTTCATGGTTTGGTCTGTTTAGGATTGTATCTTGAGAGAGAAAAACTGAACTAAGTTCAGGAAACTTCTTAAAAGCATGGTGGGAAATTCTGACTGGGAACCTGATTTCTCTAGAAAGTCCCTGGAATGGGAGCAGAGCAGCCCGGATCTCTCAGGATCCATTCTGTTGAAGCAGTCATTCCTCTTCATGTTAAATAGGTAGTTATATCATGTAGCATATGTATAACAGAGTAACATAGCTTCACTTGTCACAATGGATAGGACAGAGGATAGAGAAGAAGAAAAGAACAAGTAATGTCCCACTTAAAAGTTGTCAGAGAAAGAATATATATGTGTATGTGTATTTATGTATGTGTATATGTATATTGTGCATATGTAAAATATATACATACATAAATAAATACATACACATATATGCAAATATGCATTTGCACACACACATACATATATACATTCATACACACATATATGCATATTCCTACATACATATATACCCATAATATATTCATATATATACATTTATTTTGGCTTGTCAATGATATTTCTAGTCCAGAAGAATATGACTTCCTTCAAATTATAAGTCTCTTCATTTGCTTTTATATTTCCTTCTTATCATTTTGGTTTGCTTTAGAAAGTAGTCAGAGGCAGTAGCATCTCTTAGAAAAAACCCCATTTCTCAGCAGCTGCTTCTTCCTTCTGGTACTTGCATTCATTCAAAGTGGGCACTAGATGAATCTGCAGCCAAAATTCCTGGCTGTGTTAGTTCTCATTTTCTATAACCTATATAACAACACACAAACAAAGATTAATAGCTACTAATAGATTTTATTTAAAACTAGAATTTATAGTGGCAAAAGCATGGAAAGAAATTGCAGAGGTGGAGAAAAGAGAAAGCACTTTGGCTATGTGCCAACTGGTGTGGCTGCCAAGCTTTCTTACACTAGCTCTTTCTGCTCATGGAAAAAAAGCAGGGCAAAAACTACAAGGACTCCTACAACTTATTACAGCTGTCTTCTCAACTAGGGCCATCAGAAAATTAACTTTAAGGGCAGAAAGAGTCAATTCTTTAGATTGGTCTGCTTGACTCAGTGTTTACATTCTTACCTGCTTTGGCTACATTGCCAACCAGAGCAGCTTCCACTAACTAATGACAGTCACTAAGAGTATGGTTAAAGGAATTGCCAAAATCTATTTTTTCCTAATTTTAAAATTCATCTTTGGTGTCTATTTCTTTTGTTACCCAACTCTCATCTGTGGCTCTAAAAAAACACACTCTCTGCTTGTACAGTGGCACACCCCAGTAAAACCATCTCAACAGAAGGAACAAACCAGATTGGGAGGAAATGACAGGCCTTAAACCTGTCCATGAGTTTGGGAGATGTCCACCTTAAGCATGTGAAGACTTCCCTTTACAGAATAGGCAGATGAAAACAATTTGTTCCAATAGCTGTGAAAGTGGCTGAAGCAGGTGCTATGGAGCTTTTATACTTTGGTAGAGTAGATAAAGAATACCCCAAGAGAGGAAGATGGGCAGACCAGGAAGGCCCTCTGATGGGAGAAATGACATTTCATTGGACTGGTAATGGAAGCAAAGGATTTTAAGAAGTTGAAGTGAATGAGAAGCAGTCTAGCAGCCATGGGAGAGAACCAAAACAAAGGCATGGCACTGGGAGGTGGAGTGCCTTGGGGGAGGAATGGCAAGTAGGTTATGATGGTTAGACCTTTCTAAATAAGATTCCTGGCTAAACCTAGTTAAATAGCCTTCACAAGTTCCAATAAAGAAGCACTTCAGTCTCTATTAAAATATATATTTTTATATGCACTAAATTGTTAGGCTTATTTAAACATAGAATTACAAGTTATTATAAGTTCTGTTATATTAGCAAAAGTTGACAGAACGAGGTCTGTGACTTATCCCCTCATAATCCCTTTCCCAGAAAAAGGCTTTTCTTTCAGTCTATCTCAGAATCTCTGGTCCTCCCCTTTCTCTTTCCCTCTCCACTCTCCCCAGCTTTCCTGTCTACTGCAAATAAATTATTATTATTATTAGAGTATGCAAGAAATTTTGTCTCTGAAGCCCAAAATCTAAACTAATACCAACCTTACATGCACCCTTGGCTCAATGCACCCATAATTCTGTAATAATAATGATAATGATTATTTTTAAATCTAGCACTTGTATGGTATTTTAAAGTTTACAAAGCAAATTACAAATATTTTGTTTTATACTCACAATTAGCCTGGGAAGTAAGTATTATAATTATTTCCATTTTACAGAGGAAGAAACTGAGGCAGACAGTTATTAATTGATTCCCCAGAGTCATACCAAATGGTTAAATCTCTAAGAATGGTTTTGAATTTACTTCTTGACTCCAGATCCAGCTCTTTCCTAGCTACCTAATAAAGCTCACTAATTAATAAATAAAAATTTCAGACTATCTCATTTACATAATACATGAATCTCATAATGGTTAGACATAGCACAGACCAACATACAGACTATTTTGTTGCTGAGGAAGCAGTCAGAGAATTAATGATTTTCTTAGAGATACACAGCTAGGAGAATCTGTGTTCAACTCCAGAGTTCTTTCTGCTTCATCGTGAGTAAATTCAACGTTATTAGGAACCCTTCAGTCTGTTATTGTTGGGTAAATGAAAAAGGAGATTTTAGCTACCATATTTTCCTGATTGAATATAGATGGTGTTTATAACTCAAATTTCTGAGGGTGACAGTGGTTAACAAACCTTTGGAGATAGATTTTGATATTGTTTACATTCCAGATTCATATCCAAAAAGCATCTGGGCCTGAATCCATGAGAAATATCTTGGTTGGAGGAGGGTAGGCTGTGGAGCCTTGGGTCCATATTAATCCATGAGAAACTGTAGCAAGGGTCTATATGGCATCCTGTGAATGAGTCCAAACACAGGGTGGAAGGGATGGGTTCCTAGTCATTTTTTTCAGTAGTATTTGATTCTTTATATCCCCATTTAGGGATTTTTCTTGGCAAAGATACTAAAATGATTTGTTATTTCCTTTTCCAGCTCATTTTACAGAGAGGTAAACTGAGGCAAACAGGATCATATAACTTGTGAATTCCATGTCAAATTTGAACTCAGGTATTACTAAATCCAAGTATAGTATCTTTGTAACAAATCTTTCACTTCACTTCTCTAAGGATGTTGTTGTTGTTTCTTTTCTTTTCTTTCTTTCTTTCTTTTTTTTTTTTTTTTATCAGATCTAACTTATCATTAACCCATTTGGGATTTTCTTGATAGAGATACTAGAATGGTGTGCCATTTCCTTCTCCAGTTCATTTTATAAGTGGGTAAACTGAGGCAAGCAAGGTTAAGTAATTTGCTCAGATTCACATAACTAGTAAATGTCTGAAGCCAGATTTGAATTCAGGAGGGTAAGTTTTCTTGCTCTAGCTCCACCGTAATCTGGCTTGATATCATCCCCCTTTCTTAGAAGCTTATCAATTTTCAAGACTATTGAATGTATTACTTTTGTTGCTTTGAGGAACACCCTCTAGCTGCCCCATCCTTTAAACTCTTTTTTCCAATACAACTTTTCTTTTCCTTCCATAGCAATTAAGTGTAGAATCATATACAATCATATACCTTCCTTCTATGCATCTCTGATATCCTTATTCCTATTGGTTCATTAATTCAATCATCAAACATTTATTAAATACTCATTATGTGCAAGATACTCTGATAGATCCAAAGAATACAAAGAAAAAAATTAAATAATCTTAATTCAAAAAGTTTGAATTCTGCTAGAGGGAGGGATGTGTTAAAAACCAACAGGCCATCGATAAGTAATTTTAAAATATAAAGTAACTTTAGAACTATTAGGAGGGTACCTAGGTGGTACAATGGATAGAATGCAGGATATATAGTCAAAAGACTCATCATCCTGTATTCAAATCCAGCTTCAGACACTTAGTAGGTTTGTCACTGGGCAAGTCCCTTAGTCCTATTTGCCTTCGTTTCCTTGTCTGTAAAATGAGACGAAGAAGGAAATGCAACAATATCCTTGCCAAGAAAATGCCAAATGAGATTACAAGGAGTTGAACAAGACTAAAAAACAACTAAACAACCATTATTGAAAACAGAGAGATCAGAAAAAACTTTAGGAAATAACATTTGGGTTGAAATTTGAAGAAAAGGGGAAGAAGGGACTGACTGCACTCCAGGCATGGGGAACAGGACAAAGGAATGGAGATGGGGAATTGGAATGCTATTTATGGTAATATAACAAGTCAGTTAGGCTATAATGTAAAGGATATAGGATTGTAATGTAAAATAAGCATGTCAAGAGAGTCTGGTGACAGAATATGAAGGTATTTTTAATGCCAAAAAGAGGAAATTATACTTTGTTCTAGAGGCAATATGGAGTCACCAAAGCTTTTTAAACCAGGATGTGACACAGTCAATCTTGTGCTTTACTCTTAATTTCATAGGTATGTGATGGGTAAATTGGAGAAGGAAGAAACCAGGGGCAAGAAGACCAATGAAGAGGATTTGCGAGAACTGGTCCCATTCCACTGAAATCCAGTTTGCTGCCAAAATGAGGTTTCCATGTGGTACATTTGTTAGGATTCCCTTATGCTGACACAGTTGTTTATCTCAAACTCAAGTTTAGTGATTTTATTGCCAGGATGGAATTCATATTCCTAAGAATAGAGTAAGACCATGGGATAACTCAGATGACCTTTCTGTGTAATCTTTTGGGAAAGAGATGCTTTTCTCTATTCCTGGTTAATCCAGGTAAAACTGAGCCCTAGTTTCATGATTCTCTGAAGCTTATGAGGGTAGGAAAGTGCTAATAAAAAAGGTCAGTGTAAAGAACCACAGACTTTTAGAGTTGGAAGGGAACATCAGAAGTCACATAATCTCCTTTGATAATTCATCATCTGTTTGAAGCAAAATGATGAATCCCAAATAAGGATGCAGTAAATGAACAACCTCAGGACTAGTGAAGCAATTTAAACTTTTAATAATTCCTGCAGGAAGCAGGTGTGAAAGCTCAAAATGAGCTCACACACAGTTTTCAGGAGCAAGAGCATAACCTTTTATCCCTGATGCCAGCCCAAAATCCCTCCCCAACTTTCCAATGGCTGGGAAGATGAGGTTAACATTCTTTCCCAATCCTCCTACAATAAACACCCTTTAATATGCCCTCCCATCTTGCTACATATATTGCAAGACCATTAAAATCAGCCTAAGCTCCTCCTAAGGAGAAGCTAATATTTATGAAGCACTTAAGCATGCACACTCTATCTAAGCTATGATTTTTGTCCTACTTTCAGTTTTTGTTTTTGTTTTTTTGTTTTGTTTTTACTACTTAATTAGTGTCCAGTTTTACCCAATTTCAACTGGTTTCAGAAGCTCCCAGCTCCTCTCCTCTAGGCTACTATTGCTTCTATAATTCCGGTTTTCCTCCACTATGGGTCCATTGTTTCTTACATCCTTTTGAAAACTTTTATGGAAGGAAAACCTATTACCTCATGAGATAGCCCATCCTTCTTGAATGGTTCTGTTAAGAAGTTGTTCTGTTTTATTTTATTCTGACACCAACCCAAATCTACCTCTCTGCCACATCAGCCCCTTGATCCTAAGTAGAAACAAGCCAATCAATCAATCAATAAACACTTAACAGGCACCTACTAAATGCTAGATATTGGGCTCAGCACAGGGGATACAAAAGAGGCAAAACATAGTTCCTGCCCTTCCAGGATTACACCTCATCTATAAAAACCCAGAACTTCAGTTCTGAATCTTGGGTTACATTGACAGACCATCCCTTCAATAATCTCTTTTGAAGTATTGTCAAGAATTCATCACACTCACTGGCCTCTAGTCCCTTAAAAAAAATCAGGACATTTGTACTAGTTGAGTCACAAAATCACAAAATTTGGGGGCTAGAAGGGACCTCAATGGCCATCTAGTTAGTACAGCCACAGAAAAATCCCACTATGACATGCCTACCAAGTAGAAATTTGGTCTTTATTTGGAGACCTCCAAAAAGGAGGAATCTACCACTCTGCCACACAGCTCCTTCCACTTTTAAGGACTCACTGGCAATTCAGGGAACTGGGAAAGGCGTCATGTAGGAGACAGTATTCATGTTAAGATTTAGGGTTCTGTTTTTGTTTTGTATTTTATTTAATCTTGGCACCATTTATTATCTATTGCTACTCCTCACCTTTAAACAATTTTTTAAAATAGCAAATATAAATAGTCCAGCAAAACAAATTCCCATGTTGGCCTTGTCTTTAAAAAATGCAACCTTGTTCTATCCATCACTTCTTTGACAAGGAGTCCCTAATGTGTTTCGTCTTCAGTTCTCAGGGGATATGGTTATCATTGCTTTGAAGAGAGTTTTAAAGTTTTGTCTGATTCCTTGTTAAACTATTTGGTGTAATGTCTGGGCTAGCTTTCTTTATTCTTGAGTCTCAAGTCTGAGGTTGAGCTAGAGAACACTCATTCTCACACTCTCTCCATAGTCTGATTCTGACTGACTCACTCTTGATCTTAGTGGAGGAGTGCAAGAGGCAGGAGAGCCACCAGGAGGATGGGCAAAGATAGAATGTCTCATTTCTGGTCCTTCTCAGCTCTTATGTACCTTAGTTCAATTACATCATTACAGTATACTAAGTATGTGTGAACTAGAGAACCATTACATCACCATGCTAAGTACTAAGTATATATGTGAACTAGAGAACCATCATCATCTCATCAATTCCACTGAGTTAACACCTTGTTTCAAGTATACTTCTCCAGAGTTCTAATCCTCTACAATTTGGGGTTTTCTTGGCAAAGATACTGGAGTGATTTTGTCATTTCCTTTTCCAGCTCATTTTATAGATGAGAAAATTAAAGCCAATAAAGTTAAGTGATTTGCTCACACACAGCTTTTAAGTCTCTGAGCTGGATTTGAATTCAGGTCTTCTTGACTCCAGGCCCAGTGCTATATCCAGTTGTTCTACTTTTCCTCACTTTATGCCATATCAATTCATAAAGATCTTCTCTATTTCCTTTAAAAGAGTCTATTTCATCATTTCTTGTGGTTCATTATATTCATACACCATATTGAGGAATTCCCCAATAGGTGGACACCTAATTTCTAATTTGGACTACTATGAAAAAGGTTATTATAAATATTTCAATATATAAGGGTCTTTTCTCTCTTTTTTCATCTTTTTGGGAGCGTTGGAATAATAGTCATACTGCTGTATGGAAAGGTATGTCACTTTTGGGGGCATGTTTTCAAATTGCTTTCCAGAATAACCAGACTAAGTCATATCTATTTGAGTTGAACTTTGAAGGAAAAGAGAAATTCAAAGAAGGGTGAAATGAGAAGAAAGTGAATTCCAGGAGTGGGAACCATATAAGAGTACTGAGATGAGAAAAGAAAGGTATTATATGAGGAATAGTAACAAGGCCATTTTGGTCTCACTGGAAAATAGGAGAAGAGGTTATATAATAAACTTAGGAAAAGTAGTGGTGACCAGGTAGTGAATTGAATGGCTCTAGATGACAAAAAGGGCATTGGTATTTCATCTAAAGGCAATAAGAATTCAATGGAATAACTGGAGAAGTGATATGGTCAGAATAAATTCTCCTCTTCCTCTGCCTCTTCTTTTCATCCTCCCCTTCCTCCTTCTCTTCTTCCTCCTCCTCCACTTCCTCCTTCTCCTCCACTTCTTCCTTTTCTTCCTTCACTTCCTATTCCTCCTCCTCTCCTTTTCTTCCTCCTCTTCCTTTTTCTCCTCTTCCTTTTTCTTCTCTTCCTCCTTTTCTTCCTTCTTCTGTTTCTTCTCCTCCTTCTTCTTCACTTTCTCCTTCTTCTTTGAAATTTTTTAATTTTTGTACTTTAATAGTATTTTCCCAATTACAGGAAAACATAGTTTTCAACATTCATTTTTGTAAGATTTTGAGTTACAAAACTTTCTCCCTCTCTTCCTCTCTCCCTCTCTGTCTCTCTCTGTCTCTCTCTGTCTCTCTCTGTCTCTCTCTGTCTCTCTCTGTCTCTCTCTCTCTCTGTCTCTGTCTCTGTCTCTCTGTCTCTCTGTCTCTCTCTGTCTCTCTTCTCTAAAACAGCAAGCAATCAGATATGGCATATACATGTACAATTATATTATACATATTTCCTTATTAGTCTTTCTGTGAAAGAAGAATCAGAACTCTTTTTTTCTTTTTAAAAGTTTAAATTTCTTTTATTGATATCTTTCATTTTTATAGCACTTTTATTTTCAAATATATTCCTCCCCCTCTCTTATCCAGTGAGTCATCCTCTTTTTAAAAGAAAGAATAAAAATGAAAGGGAAAAAGCAGTTTAGCAAACCAACTAACACTCAAAAGGAGGCTGTATGTGCTGGTAGCAGCACATACAATATTCCAAACCCACAGTCTCTCACCTCTACAAAAAAGATGCATTTTCTCAACTCTTCTCTGAGGCCAAGGTTGTTCATTACAATTAATGTTAGATTTTTACTTTCTGTTCTTTCTGTTTATATTATGTTGGTTGATTCTGCCTACTCCCTTTTACATTCACTTTCTATGCCTCTGTGCTCAAAGAAAACTTGGGTGGTTGTGGTGATTGTTTTGGTATTTAGTTTATCTGTCAAGTGATTTGATTTTATTGATGGCAATTAGATATTGCCAGTCTCTTCATTTATCTTAGGTGTTAAGCCCTGTTAATCATCTGCATTCTCCCTTCCTTATGAAAAGTAAGTTAATTCACCATGACAGAGGAAAAAAGAAAAAAGGAAAAAAACTGAACCAAAAAACCCATCTTTATAAATTATCTTTATCATTCATCATCTCAGTTTGGTCTGTGCTTCAGTGATCTGGGTACTATTTTTACAAATATGTGACTTTCTTTGTATGCAGCCTTCATTATTTGATCGTTTCCATTACTAACAACCCCAACCCCCAAGGATTGTTCTATGACTTTCCAATGCACATATACAGGTCTCTGGCTAACTCCTCTTTCTTTTCCCCATTGGAATTCTTGAGAGCTTGTTAAGTCTCATCATTTCTACCTGTACAACATCTCTGCACTAATGCAATCATTACCCTAATTTAGTCCCTTATCAAAAGGGACTAAATTTCTCCTGTACTGTGGTAATAGCTTTTAACTGCTCCTTGCCTCAAGTCTTTCTTCACTCCAAATCATCTTTCATCTCATTGTCAATGTGATTTTCCTAAAGTGTAGATCTGGTCATGTCACATTCTTACTCAATAAATTCTACAATCCTTTATTATTTTATTGTATTTTGCTTAGCATTCAAAGCCTTTTACAAGCTGATCCCTTCCAATCAATCCACTCTTCCTATGCTTTGTTTCTCCCTTTGTCCTGTGTACTCCTCTATACGTATATGTATGTGTGTATATATATATATATATATATAGATAGATAGATAGATATTTACTGTTTATTCCATTCTATGCTCTACCTTCTTTCCTTGCCACTACTGGATGTCTCTCCATCCCTGGAAGGCTCTCTCCTCCTTACCACCACCACTTAGAACCCTTGGCTTCCTTCAAGATAGCTTAAATTACTTCCTTTGGAGGTCTTCTGCTTCTCCCACCCCTTTCATGTATCAGAGTTTTCCTCTCTAAGGTTGCCTCTCATTTACCCCATATTTATCTTGTACTTATATATTTACAGGTTGTTTCCCTCACTAGAATTTGAAGTTCTTCAGAGAAGAAACTTTTTTTTTTTGCTTTTCTTTGTATTTCTAGTTCTCAGCACAGGGTCTGGCTCATAGCAAGCACTTAATAAATACTGGTTAACTGACTGTCATCTATCTTGAGCTGACTTTACCTGTAGCATTAATGGGTCATTGGAACTGTTAACTGGATCAGAACCAGCTTCTAATTTGTGGGTGGCCAGAGCTGTACAAAGCAGACTAGAGACAGGACACAAATAAAAGTTTAATTAATTGACATTTGCAAGCAGAATATTCCCCCATCATATATATATATATATATATATATATATATATATATATATATACACACACACACACACACACACACATATATATATGTGACCTGGATCACAATACAATCATTCTTAGATTTTTGAGAGAGGTCTCATGGTTAGCATTCTTGGACAATACAGATATTCTTGTGTCCTGTGAGAACAGGCATTGTCTCCAATCTTAGGGGTTGTGGTCATCCTGTGGAACACAGAACCAGAGTTCTGTGACAGGAACAGGAGTGCAGTACCTGTCAGTGATAAGGAATAGGAATTGTGAACATGTGATGGATGACCTTGGGAAATAAGGGGAAGTGAGTTCCCTAGTGACATGTTTCCATAAGTGAGATAAGTTCCTGGGTGCAAAGGATTACTGTTATGCCTCAAGGCACAGCCTGCTTCCTGGGTCTTAGCTCTGGGAAACAGGTTATCTCCAAAATATTTTGAAAGAACATATCAATCCTTTCTTGAACTCTTTGAGACTCATTTTCCCCCAATACAAAGTATTTTAGAAGAGAAAAAAGTATATACAGTCTATCACAAGTTCTAGTACTTCCTTGAAATCCCCCCCTTTTTTTTCTATTGAAGCAACTGGTTACTATTTGTTAATAAGAATCAGGTCTAGAGAAATAGCTCTCTTGGTCACTAAGGTCAGAGAGAGAAGATTCAATTTCAAGTAATCTTTTGTCCCTCCCTTTTGTTTCTTGAACAAATAAATGAGCCTCAGTTTTTTAAGTGTAAAGTGGAAATAATAGTAATACTTGCACTATGGCAAATTAATTTGTTGGAAGGATTAAAGCAAACTCTATAATTATAAATTCCAAATTTATAATTATCTGTAAATTTATAAATTGTAAATTGTAAAATGTTCTGTAAATGTGTTATTATTTTTGTTGTAAATTCAATAGATGACTTTTAATCAAATTAAAATCATAGTTAATTCTTTTCCTTTTTCTTCAAATTGAGAAACATTTGATTTTCAACTCAGTGTATATGAAGTCATAAGTAATGTAGCTTTGTTGTAAGTGTCTTCTTAGAAAAAAAAAAAAAAACAATTGTGCTAAGTCAGTGCTTTGTTTCTTGTTTATGCCACTATTTTCTTACTTGTAATCCCTGTTGGCCCCAAAACTATTTTATACTTTGTGTCTGCCCACCATTGGCCTTCCCCAGTAGAGATAGAGCCAGGCTTTGTTTAGTAGAAAAAAGAAGCCCCATGACTCAGGGTGAGCCACACAATTAACTTTTAAAACCAAGGTTGCATTTTATCCTGTGCTGAGATGAATTCAGGAAAAACAAAGGGGTTAGAAGCATTTATGGATGTCAGCGTAGGCCACCTGCTATGGTATTAAGGAAGAAACATCTGACAAATTAAAAGGGGGGTTTTATAGAGTTATTTCTCATATTGGCAAGGGTAAGTGGGATTTTCTGCTTTCACTGAGTCATCCAGGTGTTTTGTGCTGGAAATTAAGGCCTTTGGAGAGCAGAAGTCACTCAGAATGATTACTAATTGAATGCTACTGAAGCCACACACCTATGGTAGCCTTTATTTTTCTAAAGTGAGTGGTCCTTGAACTCCATTCCTGTGGGCATAGAACAAAATTTAATTAGATAATTTAATTTTAAAATGTGCAAAGAAGGGATGACTCCTAAAGGAAAATGTTTGCATTATAAGTAAAGGCTGAAATATTCTCTGAACATTGATTGAGTTACACTCTCAAACTTGTGCTTTAATAATAAAATCTGAAATTTTGCCAGAATGGCACGGGGAGTGAGGAGTTGGGAATAGGATTAGCCTAGTCAAGGAAAAAGTTGAACAAGTGCTACCAAAAGACAAGGGCAATTGAATATATTATAGAGTCCTAAGAGAAGTGGATGGAGAGAGAGAGTCTACACAAGAAGGATATGATTAAATAGAAAAGAAAATAATAAAAAATGAATAATTTGAGAATTTAGATGAGATTGCAAGTACACAATGTAGAAAAAAGTTAAAAACTTTGCAATTAAAAATCCCCTGGCCTTGTCGTTGTTGCTATTGAAAACAAGTCCATCCAACTCAAGTGGCTGGTTCAGTGCTTTAAATACCTACACAAAAATAGAAAGCATTGAAGCTCTATTAAATGTGAATGGATGAACAAATGAAAAAGCATTTATTAAATGCATGTGTCTAGGTACCACAACAAGCACTAGAAATGTAAATATAAAGTGAAATGGTCCTTGCATTCAATTAGTTTCTATTTTAATAGCGGAGACAAAACATCTGGAAAAATGTAACCAAAGAAAAGTATTTTGTCCTAAGAAGTCAAAGGGTTATTTCTAGAAGTGATGGCAGCATTGATTTTAGGTTGGAAAATGACTAGGTTGGAAAAGCATGGTGATGTTTATGAGCATGGCTAGATTTGTATCTATTTACATATAGTAAGGTTTCCCCATTCAGGATAATCTAATCTTCCTAAAGGAAATCCAAATTTCTTCCAGAAGAGTAAATCCAGATTCCATGTCAACTAAAAATCATATTTTGGTACAGAACATCATTGATCTTGAAGAGACCTTGTGTACCATCTGATTAAACCCCTCATATTTCAGAAGAGGATAGAGAATAGAGGTCCAGAGACATTAAATTAATTCTGTAAGGGCTACATGATTAGTTTGTGACAAAGTGGGGACAACTCAGATCTCATTTTCAGTTCCACACTCTTTCTTTCCTCATCGCTTTGATTCTGTTAGAAGAGCCCCACAGGAAACTGGAAACTGAGTGGATGCCCATCAGTGGGAGAATGGCTGAGTAAATTATCATGTATGAATGGAATGGAATATTATTGTTCTGTAAGAAATGACAAACAGGATGATTTCAGAAAGGCCTGGAGAGACTTACATGAACTGATGCTTTGTGAAATGAGCAGAACCAGGAGATCATTACACACAGCAAGAGCAAGTTTATACTATCATCAATTTTGATAAATATGGCTCTCTTCAACAAAGAGATGAGTCAGGCCAGTTCTGATGATCTTGTAATGGAGAGAGCCATCTGCACCCAGAGAAAGGACTATGGGAACTGAATGTGGATCACAACATAGTATTTTCACTCTTTTTGTTGTTTGTTTACCTATTGTTTTCTTTGTCATTTGTTTCCTTTTTGATCTATTTTTTCTTGTGCAGCATGCTAATTATGGAAATATGTAAAGAAGAATTGCACCTTTAACATATATTGGATTACTTGCCTAATGGGTGGGAGAAGGCAAGAGAGGGGAAAAATTTAGAATATCAGCTTTTGTAAGGATGAATGTTGAAAATTATCCAGGTATGTATTTTGAAAATAAAAAGCTTTCATTAAAAATGAAGAACAGCCCCAGTTCAAATGCTTTCATAGCATCCAATTTAGTTGCTTGACTTGTCAAAATGATAAGCTCTATCTTAATGAAGACTTTGAGAATTTTTCCAGGGACTTTTGCAATCTTTAGCTGGCACTGTTCTGAGATCTTCTGAAAGATTTTGCCTTGAAAAAACCATCATTGTTGATTTGGGGAATAAGACATTTAAAAACATTATACTTTGATATATCACTTCGATAAGTTACAGGATTTCTTCTTGGAGACATTGGGATATATTTATCACAAATGTATAAAAAATAATTTGGGGGAATTTTTGCTCTAAAATAAATGTTCCAATCTACTAAAATAATTTTTATGTTTGGGGAATCTGGCAGAAAAATCTATTCATGTTAGTCAAAAGAAGAAGATGGATAAAAATTATCACTTCCATTAATTTCAATTGATGATTATTATAGCCAAGGAAAAAAATCAAGTCTATTTAGGGAATAAAATTCTGCTAGTTCCAAGAAGCCTCTATGAGCAAGTCATGCTTCATCTTTAGAATGCCAAAGTGCTATACTTTCTGATCAGAGAGGAAGAATAAAAATGTCTCTACTCCATCAGCATGTTTTCATTCATCCTGATAACTTATACATTAGTGAAGTAAAACATGTTACCATAATCAAGGGAACAAGGTAATTGAGCTCCAGAAGCAGGATTACAGTCATGGCTGCCAATACTGGCAATACAGGTTGCATCAACATCTCCATATCTCTGAGCCTACCTGTAGGAAGTTTATAAAAGAAAGACTACCAAGAGAAAAGGATTGAGAAAATGTGACTCCCTTTGCAGAAGTGAGATGCCATGTTTCGGGAATATTGCCTTGATTGATTGATGTGTATTAATTTTGCAGAACTGTTTCTTTTTATTCTTATTTTTTATCTTTGTTATAAGGAATGACTTGCTGGGTAGGGGAAGGTAGTGGAATAGATTCAGAAATGATGATCTAAAAACAAAAGATACAAATGGAAAAACTAAATTTTAATTAATGATAAAGCATTTTAAGTGTTTACTATATACCAGGTATTGTGGTAAGTATTAGAAATATACAAATATAAGCAAGATACTCCCTGCCCTCACAGAACTTGCATTATAATAGGGGAAAATATAACATATAGGTGAGTGGTGGCTAGGAACAATAATTTGAACTAGGAAATTAGAGGAAATGATGAATAGAGCCATAAGAAAAAAGATGACATGTTCTTTATCAAAGAATTTTAATGTTAATTCAGTAACTGTTTTCAAAACTGAAATTAGAATGGAGAGATGAAATGTGACTCAAATGTAACATCACAGAATAAAGATGGCATGGTGCCAGATATGAAGGGGAGGTCTGAGCCCAAATCATGGGTCACAAGGGTTAGAGTCCAAGTCCTCATTGGAGTTGAGAGTTGGAAATTGGAAAGCAAGCAGCTTTAATATAACAACAAAAACAAACAGAAATGTATAAATGCAAGAACTCCAAACCTGGAGCCTGGTATTGTTACACTGGCTCTTATACCCTGGATGCAGAGTAGGTAGTTTTGACAGAAGAAAGAGCAAATGATTCAGGTAGAACTTTTTTGTGAAGTGACTATGGATATGTATGTGGTGTGGAAGAAAATGGGAAGTGGTGATGAAGGAAAGGACTGTGGAGAGAGTGGAATTGAGTATTTCCCTGAGACTTTCCTTTCATGTCTGCATTTGTGTTCCACTGTATTAAATATCCTCCTCCATATGTCTTATGCAACAGGCTGTCTTGAATGCTGTCTATGGATTTTAAGCAGAGAGAAAGCTCAGGAACTGGACAGTAATGACCTTGAATCAGAAGCTTAGCTAGATTCTTTCTCTAAACCCTCCAATTTGTTGTTATGGTCATTTTCTGTCATTTGTTTATTTATTTATTCTTTTACAAAAGCAAGGTTTTATTGGGACTTTTTTTTTTTTTTAATTTGGGGCATGTCCTTAGCTGGCAGACTAAATCATAAAAGAGACAGTACCCTGAAAGAGTTAGTTAGCCATAAGGAGAAGTGGGGTCAGAAGCATGGTGGGGCTACCCATATGGCTTGGGAGAGGGATATGGCGAAAGACACCAAGAGACAGAGTGCCGAAGGGGGCTGGCCCAAAGGAGGGACAATGATAGAGCATGGGCCAAAAGTAGATTTAATAAAGAAATTTAACCTCAGGGACATGCCTGGGATGTCTAACAGGATGTGTCAAGGTGAGGCTGCCCAAGACTCCTACAGAGGGTGGGCCTCAGGAGTTTCCACATAACTTTTTCTGACAGGACAGGTTCCTCAGACAGTGGGACCACAGAACTAAACTGATCTGTATCAGTGCCTTCTCCCTACTGGCCCCAGGGATCAATTTGATCAATTCTTCAGTTTCTCTCAGTCCAACACACCCACCTTTCAGGACCTCATCATAAGGACACAAAAAGTTCTTCCCAAGTGGAGCTTCTCTGATTTGGTGCATTTCTGAAGACCATTAGAGTCACCATCTCCCACTCTTTGACCAGGTATGTTTCATGTGGAAATAAGGAGGCAGAATTTGAATTCTGACTTCAGTGCTCTTTTCATTTTGTCATACATTTCATGTATGCTATATACATCAAAAAATTTCTTGTCTACAAATATAAAAGGTTAGCCCTGGGGCAGCTAACCCAAGCAGCTAGGTAGTGCAGTGGATAGAGTGCTAGATCTGGAATCAGGAAGACCTGAGTTCAAATCCAGCTCAGAGTAGTAGTGGGATCTTGGTTAAGCCACTTGGCACAGTTAGCCTCAGTTTCCCCATCTGTAAAATGAGCTAGAGAAGGAAATGGAAAGTCACTGCAGTATCTCTGCTAAGGAAATCCCAAATGGAATCAGGAAAGAGTCAGATATAACTGAATTAGTTGAACAACAACAAACCCCAAAAAGATCTATGAAGTGGAAGGAGTTTGTTTTCATCATTCTCAGTCTCTCCTCTCACACTTTTTTCTCTTCAGTCTCTATTCATTCTAGTTTCTTTATGTATCCAGTGGCCTCATTCTCCCACATTTTCCTCTCTTATTCAAACCTGCTATTAAAAAAAAGATTGCTATACTCACTAAAATTATGATACTGATTAAACTTATTTGTATATTTGCAGGGATTTTTTACATTTTAAAAAATTGAACAAAACCTAATCAGTCAATTTTCCTTCTCTTTTCAAGACACTATGGGTATCCATAAACAATGATGGATATTCTCTGTTGTTGATTAGCAGAAGTCTGCAATTGTACTATTAATGCAATAAATGATAAGTATCAAGTTAATGATACAAAAAGATAGTGCTCCAGGAAATCAGGGGAGGAGAGACCTCTTCTCATTGGAATGTTACAGAAGGATCCAGAGGAGAGGGAGGATTTTAGATGAGCATTAAATCATAGGCAATGTTTGCAAAGGCAGAGGAGGGAAAGGGGAATGGAAAAAATTTGGGGATGTGATATTTTAAAAATTTGAAAAACATACTGCCTAGATAATTTATCATTTTTTAAATAATGCTAGCATGCTATTAATAAAAGAGAACAATATTCTTGAATGCCAAAGACTCCTCATGAAACTCACTCAATGTTTCTATGCCCTTAGAAGGGTGGGTGTTCCTAAAAGGGGCAATCAGTTCTGATTTGTTAACAATTAATGAGAGAATAAACATTATAATGAAATGTGGGTTCACTTTAATAAGGGTTTGGGGTATAAGTGGCTTGGATCACCTAAGTCTTAGTCAAAGAGATTTTTCAATTTCCATATCTTCTTGCTGACAAAAGAAAGACTACACATTCTCTCAGACCTGTCTGAATAAATACAATGAGCACGAATCCATTAGTCTAAACTTAGAATTTCTTTTACTGTCTTTGATTTGATCTTAGCCATCCTGCCTGAGTAAGTCTTTGAGGAAGATTTTTCACATTGGTTTATTTCCAAATGAAGAAAAGGGGACAACCCTTGATCCTAATTCAGTAAATTAGTTAATAATAAAAAAGAAAAATAATCATTTTTTCAATGACAATTTGAGCAAATGGATAGAACTGAGAGAGCATGGATGTATTCAAATACAGAGGGATGAAGAAAGTAATTCTGCTACAACATTGTTATACAAAATAATGTCAGCAAGATAATTTGAGGTTAGTTTGTATCCTGACTCCAAAGTCAATGTAGAAAAAGACTGGATTTTATTCCATAAGAAATGGAGAATCATTGAAAGTTTTTGAAACATGATAAAAGCATATTTTTAAGAAGATGTGCCCTTGGCAGATGACATTAGATACTGGAGAGGTCGGATGGCTATTGCAATAGTCTAAGCAGTAGATGATGAAAGAACTAGTTTAGATAGATCTAGTAATATGGTGAATGGGGTATGGAACAGATATATTTCTTTTTTATTTTCAAAACATATGAAAGGATAATTTTTCACCATTAACTCTTACAAAACCTTGTGTTCCAATTTCCTCCCTTCCTCCTACCCCCACTCCTAGATGGCAAGTAATCCAATATATGCTAAAATTGGTAAACTATATCTAAATCCAATATGGGCATATGCATTTATATAATTATCTTGCTGCACAACAAGAATCAGATCAAAAAGAAAAAAAATATGAGAAAGAAAATAAAATTCAAGCAAACAACAACATAAGAAGTGCAATCTACACTCAGTTTCCATGGGCCTCTCTCTGGGTGTAATGATTCTCATCATCACAAGATCATTGGAATTGGTCTGAATTGACTCATTGTTGAGAAGAGCCACATCCATCGGAGTTGATCATTATATAATCTTCTTATTGCTGTGTATAATGATCTCCTGGTTCTGCTCACTTCACAGAATCAGTTCATGAAAATCTCTCTAGGCCTCTCTGAAATCATCCTGCTGGTCATTTCTTACAGAACAATAATATTCATAATATTCATAGTCTGCAACTTATTCAGCCATTCTCTAATGGGCATCCACTCAGTTTTCAGTTTCTTGCCACTAAAAAAAAGGGTTGCCACAAACCTTATTGCACCTGTGGGTCCCTTTCCCTCTTTTAAGATCTCTTGGGGATATAAAACCATTAGAAACGCTGCTGGGGTCAAAGCACAGTTTGATCATCTTTTGAGCATAGGAAACATTTGTATTTCTTTTTTTTTCTATTTTTCTATTATTATTATTATAGCTTTTTCTTTACAAAACATATGCATGGGTTATTTTTCAATATTGACCCCTGAAAAACCTTCTACTCCAACTTTTCCCCTCCTTCCCCCACCCTCTCCCCTAGATGGCAGGTAGTCCAATATGTGTTAAATATATTAAAGTATATGTTAAATCCAGTATGAACATTTATATTTCCAAAGGACATTTTAGTTTTGACAATTGATTGGATATAGGGGAGAGAGGAGAAAGGTATCAGATGACTTCAAAGTTTCAAGTTTAGGAGAGTTAAAAGGAGAGCTTTTATTATAAATACCCATTGTATATTAGGTTCTGTGAAGAAATTGGAAATATAGCTCCTGTTTTCTCTGAATTTGTAATCTTGGTAGACAGACTCCATGTACAGATTTGGAAAGACTTAAAGATGTTCAAAAGATGACAAATTCATATATAAGTGGAGGCTACAAATACTAATGTCCATCATTACTTTTAAAAAATTGTGACTTTCGCAAAATGCTTGTGAGCTATTGCATATAAATGACTGAGATATGGTCTTAAACAACAGTGAAAACAAAACACACCATGAGCTTAACCTATCACCACAGTTATCTAGAACTGTACAGATTGTTCTGTTGAAGCATCATGATCTATCCAGAACAAGAATTCATTTCTGGGGAGATAGACTTTATTTGTTTCCAAACAGCCAAACAGCATTATACCTTAGCATTAGAGAAAATCCCTTTAAGAATGTTGAATGAAAGAGATTGTTTCTGGGCCAAGATGGGGGGTTTAGTAGGTCCAGGAGTATTTAGAAGGAACACTACGAAGTTTATTCTGTAATATGTCCATTTAAACCTAAATTTAGCCAAACTTTTCCCATTTTTGTAAAAATGAGAAACTTTTCTCCAGCATTTCATATTCTTGTGTTTATCAAACAATAGACTACTGTTCTTAGATTAATTTAGCTTCTTATTATTGAATATTGAATTCTTTGGTTCTATTTTTATGACTTAAAAATAGTACCAAATGGTTTTTAATGGTTATTGCTTTATAGTACTGGTTGCAGTTTGACAATGTTATGCCCTCTTTCAGCCATAATTTTTCTCATCAATCTCCCTTTAGTTTCTCCCTATTTGCTCACTGTTTGAGTCCTGACTGACTCAAATTAAATGCAAATAGCAATCATTTCTATTTGGACCAGAAATTCTGAGAAATTTATTTATTTAGATTTTTTTTTTTGACTAGGTGAAAGAGGAGATTCTTTGTCTCAATGTTTACCTAACCTTAATCACTGAATGGGTGCAGCTTCAGTCAGACTGAGACTTATTGAAGATCTTAGTTTAAAAAGGCCAGGTCTCCCTTTGCATCCAGCACCATCTTTAGTCATCCTGATCTATACATGGCCACTGGACTCAGATGACTCTGGAGGGGAAAGGGAGGCAGGTGACCTTGCCCAGCCCTCCCTCACTCAAATCCAATTCACTTGTATGTCATGGCATCCCCTCCCTGATATCATGATCAAAGGACAAGCAATAAGAACAATTGGGATTAACAACTGAGTTGTTTCTCAACACAGACAAACTAAAAAGGAAAAGAACAATAGAAAAGGACAATTGACTTTAAAAAAATTAAATAGGGAGACAGAGTCAAAATGGTAGAGAAAAGATTGGTAGTTGTTTGAGCTCTCCTCCATTTCCTTCAAAACAACTTTAAATCAGGCCTCTGGAGTGACGGAACCCAGAAAAGAAAGGGTGAAATGATTTTCCAGCCTAAGATAACTTAGAAGGACTGTGGGAAAGGTCTATCTCACTTGAGTAAAAAGGAATGCCATTCAGTGCAAGTAGTATCTGGGAAAGCCAGCAGGCCCTTGGCCCCAGCACAGATTAGTGACAGAGTCCAACTCGGTAGGTCAGTGGACCAACTATAAGGTCTCAGCCCTAGCACAGCAGGTGAGCAGCCAGTTCCAGAAGCCCTGAGCCACCAAGCCAATGACCCAGGCCCCTGGACCTCATTGCAAAGCTTGGGATAATGCCCCCTTTGCACCAGTCATGAAATAGACTGGAAAATGAGCAAAATTTTAATATGATCTATGAGAAGCAACATTTTACAGAGCAACTATATTATTGGCATTCAAATTAATTAATTTAAGTAAGTAGCATAATTTTTTTTAGTATCTCCTTCTAAGAGTCCTTCTAAGGTATCTTTATACAGTCATTCATTTTTCTTCTTATATATGTTCTTAGTGCATTTTCTATTCTCCTGGTTCTGTCTTTTATTTATTTGGTTTTGCATTCTTTCATAAAAGTAAAGATTTCTTTGTATTCCTCACAATTGTCTATCTTAAACCGTATTTACTGACAAAAAAGGCATAACAGAGATGAAAAGGAAAGGAGCTGGTACAGGTAATTTCTAGAGGGGAATAGCTGAGAAATGGATGCAGATATGTGCCAGGGATCCCCAGAGAGGATCTGTTTTCCTTCGCTTCTCTGATTGCTGTCAGGGCCCTGTCTTTTCTATTCCATTTTATGAATGCTTTTAAAAACACTCCTAAGGTATGGATGTTTTCACAAAGAACCATTTTCAGAACCTTTCCATCCCTATATCTATATCACACCGTGAAGTGCCTGGAAACCTTGATACTTGAGCCATAAATAGCATAAACAATACAGACAGGCCAGAGAGAGCAGTAAAGATGTTTCCTTTACATATGGAGAGGCTGATAGTTAGCTTTGGGCAGGTACAAAGGGGCCAGAGCCCAGAGCACATTTTTTTTTTTTTTTTTTTTTTTTTTTTTGCAAAGCCTATGATCATAGCTTAGTTAAAGTTCTGGGACTGGGGAGCCTCAGAACTCTAACTACTAAAAGGATGATTATACTGAAAGATTGAAGGACCTGGGATAAAGAAGCAAAAGCTGGAGCACAGAAATAGCTTATTCTATTTCCTTTTGTCTCCTTTTATACTTAATATGGGTTGCAAAGATAAGCTTCCATTTTACTGTGAGAGGATTTGATTTGATTTCTGATTTCTTTTTTCATAAGAAAAAGTTACATTTTAAGTTGTCATATAAAATGGAAACTAAAAAAAATTAACTCAGTGAGAATTTATTAATTATTATTAGAAGCACTTATTATTACTATGTCAAGTACTCTGCTAGGTACTCTGAGAAGATCCTTAGAAATATTTGTGATGTCATTGATCTGAGAGTACCCTTCAATAAGGCTGATCTCAATGCACCCATCCTTTGAGATACATTCTCCCAAAAGCTGGCCACTGCAGGTACACCTAATGGGATGGGAGCCTCCTTTGTTTTTTTCTTTGCATTTTAGAGGTACCAGTGGGGTACTCTGGCTGTCTACCTTTGCCTCTGTTACATGACCACCATATGTCTTCTTCCTATCTCACAATTACTTGATGACTTGATTTATTATTATTTCTATTCTTCTTTGGAATTCCTTATTCCATATAATCAACACTCAGCACACTTCATTGCTTTCTAGGTGATACCCTTAGTCTTTATAATGCTTTATTTACTAATCATTTGAAATCTAGAAGCTAAATAGTTAAATGGAACTGAGGTAGTGGTCATTGACTCCCCAAAAAGTGGAGAACAAGTGGAGTAGGGTTTCAAGCCAATGGTAAGAGAACAGAGACTGCCTCAACTCTCCCCTCAGAGTACTGGAAAATTTGGAGTGGGATGGGGAAGGAGATGAAATGTAACAAGCCCAGCCCTGAGAGACAGGGCACATATAAACCATGCTACATAAATAAATACAAAATACTTTGGAGGAAGGAAAGAAGCAATGATAATTGGAGAATAATAGACTTATTTAGGAGAAAATACGTAAGATGAGCTAAACATTCCAAAAAGCAAAGATTCAGAGTGTAGAGAACTATGTTCTGTGTGAAGGCAATGAGACAAGAAATAGAAGATCACATACAAAGAAGAGCTAATAAGTCAATTTGGCAAGAACATGTTGGTGCATGTGGTAGAATAATGGGTATAAAGTCTATAAAGATATTTCAGGACTAAGTTGTCCTGAAATTTGGATTATAGACTGTATTTCTGAAGGAATATGGTCTATAAAGATAAACTGAAACTAAGTTGTGGAGGGTTTTGAATGCCAAATATAGAAATCTGGTTTAAGCCAAATCTGAAGATTCTTGATGATTATATTGTAAGCTATCTACAATAGGTTCAGTAGGCTTAAATGAAGACTTATGAAGATTAATTTTTTTAGTCTTGTTAATGAGTTAGGGATGGCCTCAAATATTTCTCCTTACTTTGTGAATTTCTATTTTGTTGATAAATCCTGATAATGTCAGTCTGAGGATTACCTCAGATCACAAAATGCTGAAGCCTAGGAATCCTATAAAATTGTCAATTCTTTTTGTGGATTTCATAGCTGGATGACCATTTGTACTTGTGGCAATAATGCAAAAGGGATCTGTATTTAGATACAGGTTGAAGAAGATGGCATTTAAGGTCCTTTCCAATCTGAGTTTCTATAACCCACAGTGCCATAAACAAATAGATAATTAATAGTATTTGTCTTTTGTTAGTTAATATATTTTTGGGGGGAATGGGTCTCTCTACTTTGTTCAACTTGCAATTATAATGACCACATGATGAGTTCTAGCCTATCATGGAAACTTTTACCTGCTCTGTTTCTGACCTGAGCCAATTTGCCCCTTCTTTGACATCTTGATTTCTCTCACACTTTTTCTTTAGGACATGCTATGTTGTTGGTACTGGACTTAATAAATGGAAAAACTGGAATTCTTCTGGAAGAAAGCTAGAAGTCTCCTCATTTCAAATCCAAAATTCTTTTCCTTACATCATGCCACACCTACACTATGGGAGAATCCTCTTTCATTTGGAAATTATGGGAGATGTTCTTAATGACATTTTTTTTTTGGAGTTAAATCACCTGTTCAGGGTCACACAGCTAGGAAGTATTAAGTATCTGAGACCAGATTTGAACTTAGGTTTTCCTGAGTTATTAATGACATCTGGTGATTACTTTTGGCTTGTATGAGTCTCCTTCTTTCATGTTTTTCCTGATAATTATACTTAAGGTCATTGAATAACACTATTTCTATTGCTGCATCTGTCAAAAGATCTTATAATGGCTTACTGTATATTTAGAAGATACCTTATTTGAATAGATTATCTCTCTTGTATTTTATTCTATTGAGATAAATGCTTTTTTATTTAATTATTTGTTTTTATAATCAAACAATGCAGATAGACATTGAATCTATGATCATTCTCAGTTAGCTCTATGAAAATGTAACATGCTGAAAACAATTATTTGTAAAAGCCTGCCCATTTCCCTTTCTCATTTTAAAAATTCAATTTTTATTTTCAGTTGATTTTATTTCCAGTTCTAGATTCTCTCTCTCCCTCACCCCCTTTCCTCCCACACCAAACAGATAAGAAATTAAACCCTCTTTACAAATATGAAATCATGAAAAACAAATTTCTGCATTGCCCATGATGCAGAAAAAAGAAAGGAAGAAAAGAAGGGAGAAAAAAGGAAAGGAAGAAGAAAAAAAGGGTAAAAAGAAGAAAGAAAAAGATGTTTCAATCTACATTCTGAGTCCATCAGTTCTCTGGCTGGAAGTACATAGAATTTTTTATTATGTATCCTTTGGAATTGTAGTGAGTAATTGTGTTGACCAGCCCATCACATTTCACAGTTGGTTAGTTTTGTGAAATTATAGTTGCTATGTAAATTGTTCTTATGGTTCTGCTCACTTCATTTTGCATCAAATCATATATGTTCTTCCAAGATTTGCTGAAAGCATTATTATAATAGTATTCTGTCTCAATCACGTGCTACAACTTCTTCAGCCATTCACCAATTGATGACATTCTCTAAGTTTCCAATACTTTGCCATCACAAAAAAGAGCTGCTTTAAATATTTTTGCATATATGGGTGTTCTTTCTTTTAATATCATAGATACAGACCTAGTAGTGGTGCTATATCAAAGAGTATACATGCGCAATTTAATAGTTTTGTGTTTTTTTTTTTTTTATCATAGTTCCAAATTGCTTTCCAAAATGGTTGGACAATTTCACAGCTCTGCCAATAATGCATCAAAATCACAATTTTTCCGCTTCTCTTCCAGCATGTCATTTTCCTTTTCTATCATCCTAGCCAGTCTAATGGATATGAATTGGCACCTCAGTGTTGTTTTAATGTGTATTTCTCTAATTATTGCAATTTAGAGCATTTTTTATACCACTATTGAAATTTTCAGTTTCTTACACTGAAAGCTACTTGTTCATACCCTTTGACTCTTTATTGATTAGGGAAATAACTCTTATTCTTATAAATTTCATTCAATTCCATATATATGCATATCTGTATATGTATACATATACAGATATATATATATATCTGTATATGTATATATATTGCTGAGGCAATTGGGGTTAAGTGACTTGCCCAGGGTCACACAGCTAGGAAGTGTTAAGCGTCTGAGACCAGATTTGAACTCGGGTCCTCCTGACTTCAGGGCTGGTGCTCTATCCACTGCACCACCTAGCTGCCCCCAATTCTCTATATATTTAAGAAATGATACCTTTATCAGAGAAACTTGCTGTAAAGATCCCCCCCAGTTTTCTAACTTTCTTCTAATTTTAGTACGTTGTTTTTCTTTGTACAAGAACTTTTAAATTTTATGTACCCTAAATTATCCATTTTACCTCCTATAAGCCTTCCTATTTGGTATGACTTGATATATGCCCAGTTTCTGCCAAACTACTTTCTAGTTTTTCTAGAAACTTTGTTAAATAGTGAGTTCTTGTAAAAATAGTTGGATCTCTGCTTTTTGTCAAGCATTGGGTTACTATGCTAATTTGTTTCTTTATATTGTTACCTACTCTGTTCCATTGATCAAGTTTTAATAAAAAAGGCAAAGAAAAACAAATTTTGCTTTTAGTTGACACTAGTAGTATTAAAATCAAGTGGAAATAGCTCTGCATAGATCACACATTGACTTAGAAAATCATACATGTATTTCATTTTTTTTAAATTTTGTTAAGCATTTTCCAAGAATATTTTAATTTGCTTCAGGTGTTTTGCTATTCTATGTGGCCAGTGAAAATGTGATATCTCTGCTCTACATCACTGTGCTCTACATTCTAAAAGAAATCAGTGTGATACAATGGCTAGAATGCTAGATCCATAATCAGAAAAAAAACACTGGTATTTAAATCCTAGTTCTGCTACTGATTAACTGTCTGACTCTGGGCAGTAATTTTACCTCTCAGGGTTTCAGTTTCTTTATTCATAAAATGTACACATTACACCATATGATTCTGTCCTAGTTCCAACTTCTGAGCCTCCTTTTAGCTCTAAATTGATGATCCTATGAATTCCTTCCTTCCTTTGAAGAGATTTAATTTTCTCTCAAGTCTGTGATCTGGCTGATGGCCCCAAGGAGATTTGTTAATTTTTTGTTATTATTATTATTTTATTTCTTAGAGGCATTTGCCCACCCTGCTCCATTTTCTGTTTATAGAGTGACCTCAAAACATAATTCTATGATTGAACAAGGAACATAAAGTTTAAATTTCCAAAATACTTATTGCTATGATGAACCACCAACCAGCTGCTTTAAAATGACTTTTAACTGCCTGAGGATGCCCCAAGTTATTACTTCCTTATCCTATGAAACAAGAAAGGCCTGGAACTCCCAAATGAGCTAGTTATTTCTCTCGCTTAGTCACTGGGCAGCTCTTCCCTCTAGGCTTATCTCCTGTAATAAAGTATGAGATTTAATGATTTTCCAGTAGTTTTTTTCCCTTGTTTATTATGAACAGTCACTGAGCATGACACTTAAGGAGCTGATTTCCCATTAAAAAATATTAGAAATCCAATTCTTCCACCATAAAATCAAAGTGCAATAACTCCCACTAAAGCTACAAATAAACAAAAGGCTGGAAATGTAGAAATGAAATTTAACAACATCCCTTGTTTAAGGCCCTTAGTGATTAATTCAGGTAGATTATGGTACCTTTCATCTTTTCAAATGCCTGAGGTATAGCAATGGATTCAGGATACATTTAGGGGAAAGCAATCAGCAGTTGTTTGGAGAATAGATATCATTCAGCTCAACTTCTTCATGTTTACAGAAAAGAAACTGATGCTCAAAGATGCTATGACATTTCCAAGTCACACAGAAAGATAGATAGTAACAGGGCTATCACTAGACCCCTGGTTTGTGAATTCCATGATACTACACCAGCACCTAATTAGAACTGGGGAATTTGCCTCCTAAAATATAAAGATTTTGTTCCTTGCACATGGCACTCTATCTTGTGATTCCATGATTTTTCAATGGCTATTCCTTCCATGTGGAATCCTCCTCCCTCTTCCCTCCTTCTGTCTCTGTCTCTGCCTTTCCTCTCCTCTTTCTAGCTTTGTCTATGTCTCTTTCTATCTTTCTCTTCCTATCACTGTCTCCGTTTCTCTCTACACACACACACTCTCTCTGTGTGTGTCTGTCTGTCTCTCTGTCTTTGTCTCTTTCTCTGTCTCTGTCTCTCCTCTCTATCTCCTTTCTCTGTCTCTGTCTCTGTCTCTCTGTCTCTGTTTGGATATCTGTCTCTCTCTCTCTCTCTCTCACTCTCCCCATTTCTGCTTTTTGAATTTTCTGTATTCCTTCAAGACTCAACTCAGATCACATCTTCTGCAAGAGGCCTTTCTTAGATTCCCTCCACTGCTAATGCTTCTTCTCTGAAATAACTTGCCATTTATAGCCTCTCTTAGATCCAATTCACTTATAAGTCATAACATCACCTTTCCATGTCATGGTCCTCTTCAAGAATAAAGGTCAAACAGCAACAACATCTTATATGGGCCTTATTATTTCTCCATGTTGGTTCTCCAATTAGACTGTAAGTTCCTGGAGGGCAGGGATTGTGCTTTTGCCTTTTTTTGTTTCCTCAATGCTCAGCACAAGACCTGGCACATACTTAGTAACACTTAATAAATTCTATTGATTGACATTTATTTGTATTTTCACTGACTTTTAACTGAAATCTAGCATTTACTTTTTTTTTTAAATTAAGAGTATTTTATTTTTTCAAATACATGCAAAGATAGTTTTCAACATTCACCTTTGCAAAATCTTGTGTTCCGAATTTTTCTTCCTTTCCTTCCCCCTTCCCTAAGATAGCTAGCAATCCAATATAGGTTAAAACACATGCAATTCTTCTAAACATATTTCCATATTCATCATGATGCACAATAAAAATTAGATCAAAAAAGGGAAAAACAGAAAGAAAAAAAAACATCCAAGTAAACAACAACCAACAACAAAAGTGAAAATACTATATTTTGATCTACATCAGATTCCATAGTTCTTTCTCTGGATGCAAATGGCATTTTCCATTGTAAGTCTAAATTGCCTTTGAATCACATTATTGTTGAAGAGTCCCATCTGATCGTCACATAATGTTCTTCTGGTTCTGAACACTTCACTTAACATCAGTTCATGTAAGTCTTTTCAGGTTTTTCTGAAATCAGTTTGCTCATCATTTCTCATAGAACAATAAATTTCACTACATTCACATTCCCTAACTGAGGGGCATCCACTCAATTCTAGTTTCTTGTCATTATAAATAGACTGCCATTTACTTTGACTAATTAAAAACATGATTCTGAGAACAAGTCCAACATCCTCAGACTATTGGAGGGATCCATGATATGAAGAACATTAAGAACCCCTGACTTATTTAAATGACCTCTAAAAACTTTCTCACTCTGAATTCTTCAATCTTATGATCCAGAACTTGAAAGTTTTGGCCTTCCGCCTACAACTTTATTACTCTTATGAATGTAAAAACCCACAACCATTGCTGGGCCCAGCAGAACCGAGGCACTGACCCTCTCCCTCCCAAGAGCATCCTGACTCTGGATCTGCATTAGGGCAGCCATGGTGAAGTCTGCCTCCAAAAATGAAGGGTCAGGCTCTTTTTCTCCACTCTTTGGATACTCCTTGTGGAGTCCTGAGGGAAATTACTTAATACATCTGGAATCACTCTAAAAAGGGAGTAGAAAGGGGTTCAAAATATAATGCAGATTTTAAAAAGCTAATATCTTAATTTAATGCTTACTAGTTCTTAACTTTATAACTTTATACTTTATAACTTTATATACTTTAACTTTATAACTTTAAAGTAGTGTTTAACTTTATAAATATTATCTCATTTGACCTTTATAACAACCTTGGGAGGTAGGTTCTATTATTATCTATTATCAATTGATAGATCAGGAAACTGAGACAAACAGAATTAACTGATTTGCTAGTGTGTATCTGAGACCAGATTTGAACTCTGGTTCCTGACTCCAGGCCCAGTCTCTATCTACTGCACCATCTTGCTATTTATTTCCTATATACAAATGAAATGCTCAAAACAAAAGATTTGCAAGCATACTTTGACAAGACTTTAAGCAGTAATTTATAGCTACAAATCTCCAAAAAGTTTGATTCTTAAACCCTAAAACACAAAATACATAATGGTACTGTTGAATAGACATTTCACCTTCACCTTGTCTTTGAACTGTCAAATGAGGTCTTTCAAACATCATGCCTTTGACAGAGATTGTGCTCCTCTTGACAGTATTCAATGACAATAGATGAACCTATACCAACTGACCTCTTGAATTCAAAAGGTTAGCTCTAAGCTAGAAATGTCTCTCTCAGGATCACTATTTTGATCAACTGATGTGACAGAATCACTGTCAACTTCCTGCCACATGAGTTGGGGCTAGTTATTTGTTTTTTCTTTTTCTGAACAGGATTAAAGGTGTCCTCAATGCTTTATTGGCTTAGGGACTGAGCTTCAAACCAGAACTACCTTTACAAAGCTTCCCCCTCTCCCCCCCGGAAACCTCTGGCTTTACTCATTGCTTGTTGGTTATCTAAGGGTATAATAAGAATAGGGAATCCAGGCTCTTCAGACTTAGGCTCCTTGGACTAATATACACTGACCAACTACAAATCAACCGAGTTTCCATATAGAGGTGAGGAGGGCCCAGTCTATCCAAGCTAAATACTGAAGAATCACTTATTGAATATTTCTTGTATTCTAGGGTTCAGTATACCCCTTATGAATGACCTACAAGTGTCTTTTGTTCCAGGACTTAATATAAACTAAAATGGGATAGGCTTGAGTCCAGACACATCCATTTTTATGCTTATAATATGTCAGAATATATTATTTTCAGCCACTGGTTCTTTGTCTTTCCCTTCGGAGACAGACAAAATAAATCTAATCTAGGTGGCACAATAGATAGAGCACTGGACTGAGAATCAGAAAAAGTTGAATTCAAATTTGGCCCCAGTTATTTACTAGTTGAAGGACCTTGGGAAAGATACTTCATCTCTGTCTCAGTTTCTTTATCTAGAAAATGGTGATGTTAATAGTAGCATCTACTTCATAGAGTTAGATAAAATTCTAGGCATTACTACTACTAATATTACTATTGCTACTACTACTTCTACTACTATTACTGTAATGCAGGAGAAACTGAGGCAAGATAGAGATTAGAGAGTTTTTTAATATTTTATTTGGAAGGGAGAGATTTACTGGGATCAAATGGATCCATGGTTTGGTCCCAGGGTTGAATGAGACTATCATCTCCAAGAATCCAGCAACATCCAGCCAGCATCCAGCAGCCAATGTGAGTTCTCCATGACATTTATACACAAACAAAGGCAGGGGGGTGGAGTCCAAATTCTGGTGAGCGGGAATCTCCAGGCAGGAACCATAAATCCAGTTCTGACAGGTTAGGAGGTGGGACCATAAATTCTAACAAACTGGGAGTTAAGAAATTGTCTGACTACAGGCACAAAGTCTGGAGTCCCCCTTTCTGAGTTTACACATTGACAATTTATAACCTTAGAGCAAATAGCCCTGAGCTACATCAGTCTTCATGAAGTGGGGGAGGGGTTTGCAAGTAAGGAGATTGAGGCAGAACAATTAAGGAAACCAAGGCAGGACCAATTAGGAAAACTGAGGCAGAACAATGGGGAAATTGAGGCAGAGACAGAATCAATTTAGGGAAACTGAGGCAGGACCAATTGGGGAAATTGAGTCAGGACAATAAGGGAAACTGAGTCAGGACAATAAAAGACAACTATGGCACATTACTACTTCTACTACTATTATTACCTCTACTACTAGTTCTATAACCATTACTACACTATCACTTCTACTACTACTATTTTTACTACTTCTTCCTTTACAATTACTACTACTTTTGCAACTTCTACTACTAAAATACTTTTTCTACAACTAACTACTATTACTACTATTTCTATTACTATTACTTCTTTTTCTACTACTATTTCTTTCTCTGCGACTATTATTTTTACTATTTCTATTATTTCTTCTTTTTCTACTACTACTATTTTTATTACTACTACTTCTTCTACTACTATTACTGCTACAATTACTACTACTTCTACTACTACTACAACTACTACAAATACTACTACTACTATTATCACTTTTTATTCTTCTACTACTACTACCACAACAACTTCTACTACTACTACTCTTACTTTTTTGTTTTTCTACTACTAGTACTATGATGTTGACTATGAATGACAGATCTTCGAAGATAAGGATCAAATTCCCCTAAAGACTGTTTGGGGTGGGGGGGGAGTGTGAGGTAGGGGAGGGATGGCCCTGAGGCCTGTCATGAACCTGTTCAGGAAAATAAAAACACAAAGCAAAGCCTGAAGCCAGAGGTCCAAGATTTAGTCTCAGATTCATGCAGGTAGAATACACTCCAGCTACCATGTATGGCACAATCTCCATTTAGGGAGAAGGGATAATATTTTTTTCTTTCTCCATTACAGGAAGCCCAAAAAAAGAGTGTGTGAGAGAGAGATAGGGAAAAAAAGAGACAGAGACAGAAAGAGAAAAAGACAGAGACAGATAAAGAGACAGAGACAGTAAGAGAGCAGAGATAAACAAAGGCAGAGATGAGGAGAGACAGAGAAAGACAGAAGATTACAAGGATTAATTAAGTAGACAATTTTTTCTAATTTCATTGTCAGGCTTATTTGATGCAGTCTATCTCCTTCTTCCTTCTGCAAAGAGAAGGAGATGGGGAGGGAATATGTAAAAAGGAAACCAACCAGAAACTCAGGCTGTCCATGTCTTACATCAAAGAAGTCACCAGAAAGAGTCAGGACAAATGAGTTACCAAAAGAGGTTCCACTTCAAGTCATGTGGTTCTATGTGACTTAACTCTAGGAATGCTCCATGGGCTATACTCTGTCCAGAGCTATTGAGGAGGAAAGGGTCTCCTGATAATGTCTATCACATATGCATTGATAGTCACAGGTACCAAAAAATAAAAGCATCTTCATTAACAACTCTCAGAATTTGGGTTCAGGGCTTCCCTCACTGGGGAAGAATACACTGGTTTTAAACAAACGTTTGAATAAAGGCTTTGCCAACCCCAATCTAAGTTTCATCATTTAGAAATTCACCCCCAAGTATGTACATGTAAACCATAAGCTCAAATGTACCACTTTAGTACCATTGCCGTTTCTTATATGAAGGTTTCTAATATGAAGTGCCCCACGCATACATGGAATTCTAAGGAATTATATATTTGTTGACTGAGGAGTAGTAATTAATATACAGATATACATGTAGTTATATATCTGTTTAATATATATATATATATTGATTAGGTACATTTTGTTAAACAATGCATGTATTTTATAATATATAATATAGTACATATTTAATATGTATTAGACATAAAAATGAGCATTCATTAAGCACTTAATAATTGGCAGACAATTATGCCAAAAGCTGGGGTTACAAAGAAAAAGAAACAAGACGGTCCCTGGCCACAAAGAAGTTTCTGTTCTAGTAGGTATCAGTTGATCAATCAGTAAGCCTTTTCTGTGACAGGGATTGTGCTAACCTATGAAGACGCAGAAAGAGACAAAGAATAGCCATTCTTTACACCTATCCTTAAGGAGTTTATAATCTGATGGAAGTCAATACATTGAAAGAAGTTGGTAAAGGGAAAGAAGTAGATGAAATATGGTGTGGAAATGTTCAAGAAGTATTCCTGAGGCTTGATCCCTTGCAGGATAAGCTGAAAGTTCTCCTTTGCGTAGAGTCCAAGGTTGTGGTTTAGAAGGATGAGGACAATAGCTGAAAGAGCAATTAGTATAGTGAGGAAAGAGCAGGAAGTGGTGTGAAGATCCCCGTCCTTGGCAGAATAAGTCAAAAGTTCACCTACGAGAGCCTGGGAAACCAGAGGCAAAATTCAAGTTTGCCAAAGAGGTAATGTAAGCATGATGGGAATAAAGAAGAGTAGATGGTAAGAAAATAGGGGGTAGTTCCTTAAAGCTGTAAAATAAAATGTGTTAAATATGCATTGGTGTTTTCTTTCCTAAATAATTTATTATCAAAAATACATTAAAATCCAGATGCCCAGGCTTTGCTGATCTCATCCCTTCTCCCCCCCCCCAAAAAAAAACAACAAAAGAAAACTTGTGGAAACCTCTTTGACAATTATTAGAGCAGCTGGGGTCACAGAAGTTTCCTTCACTTTCTACCAGGGCTTAGGCTAGCCACTCTCCTCCATTTTCCTCCTCTCACCAGTCAAGTACAGTCGTCTCAAGTTTTGTTGTGGAAATGCCGGTGTCAAAGAGTAGCCTGCAGTGAGCTCATCCTTGTTTGTATCATCCAGAGCCAGAGGAGGAGATTTACTGAGATGTCACCAGTGGAGCCTTTGATATTGCAATTCTGTAGAAGCTCATTATTTTTGAAGAATAAAACTAATAGAAAAAGCAATTACCAGGGTCAGTGGATAAAGGCATCCCTCTGAGAGAATGGCAGTGACTCAGTGTAATAGTGGGTGATGATTTAACAGTAACAAAATAAAAAATCGAGGTGGGTTGAAAGCCATCTGGCTAAGGATCAAAGGCTGGGATTAGATTCTTCCCAGTTGGCAAGGATGATTCTGTGGCATTCTCAACATGCTGTTTAGTGTTGCAGGTGCTGCATTATACAAAGAAGTCAATGGACCCATTTGGGAATAGAGATGAAAGGCAATTCTTGACCAAAACCCAGTATATAGATAATCTCGTATGTGACTAGGATTTTTCCTTCTGCTTTTTGTTGCTCATTCTGGGAGATTTTTCTCTTTCTTCCTACGCATCTCCTAGGATAGCTATTTTGAGCTATTTGGGTTTTTTTTCCTAACTCAAATTGGTTGATTTTGTTGTTTGTTAGCAATTCTCCAAACTTTGTGCTTCTTTAAAAGAATAGCTCAAAATTCTTTGATGTAACCTTCCCTGAGTCTGCTTTTTGTTGTTCAGTTGTGTCTGACTCCTCATGACTTCATTTGGGGTTTTCTTGGCAAAGAGATTGGAATAGTTTGTTATTTTCTTCTCCAGCTCATTTTACAAATGAGGAAACGGAGGCAAACATGGTCAAGGGACTTGCCCAACTAGTTAATAATTATTTAAAGCTCCATTTGAACTCAGAACAATAAGTCTTTCTAACTCCAGTCCTGGTACCTATCCATTATATCATTGAGCTGCCCTATGCTGTTTAGCTGTTGGTCCTTCTCCAGGTTGAGGTATGAAACCATAGGCACTGACTGATTATATCCTCAGTATGACATTGCGAATCTAGGACTGAGTGTCCATTGGCAAGTAAAGGCCATATGATTCTCAATGGAGAAAGACTTCAAGGTGGATCATCCTGTCATTTTTTTTCCCTTTTTCTTCTGGAAACATGGAAATTTTTTCTACAAAGCTATAACACTCCCAGGAAAGCAAATAAGCTTTGATCTCAAATTTCCATTGAGTCTGTGAGTCCATAATGTTCCTTTTTATTTTTAAGAGAGTCCTCCTTTGTATTCTGATACCAATTGACATGGAGGACCAAGTACCTGGAACCAATCACATGCCCTTGCATATCCTTCCATTTGGAAGCTGGTGGTACTGAATGCAGGTTACTTTTGATCTTTCTCAGCATTTTGACTGTTGAAAATAGACCCTCACATTTATGATTCCACATCATTTTGGATTCTACTCTGAGATAGAAAATGAAAAAATAAACCCATTACCCATGGTAACTACCATTACAATGAAGCCTTCTGTAGTAGATCTTGCTTCTGCCACCAATTTTATCATATATTGGCAAATATATATTTGCATATGTTATATATGGCATATAAATTGGCAAATAAGGTTGTCAATCTAAGCCTCAGTTTCCTCAATAAAACAAGAATGTTGAACTAGCAGGAATGTTTAACCTTTTTGTGTATTCCATAGACTCATTTGGCAGCCTGGTGAAATTGACAGACCTCTTCTCAAGATAATGCTTTTCAATGCATAAAAATAAAATCCAAAGGATTACAAAAGAAGTCAAAGATTATATCCTCAGTTTCCCCAATAGGGGTAATAACAGAATTTATCTCCCAGGATTGTTGTGACAGTCAAATATTTGTAAAATGTTTCGCAAATTTTAAAGCATTATATAAAGGCTAGATATTATCATTATTATCTAATTCAGGAATACTTAACTTGGAGTCAATATATTATTTCCTCCCACCAAAGCATATCTATATAAATTTCAAAGGTTCTGTGAAATTGGATAGGAAAAAATTTCATATTCTTACTTTCACTAATCCTTTGGACAGTATGGTTCATAAGTCATGAAAGATTGGATGCAGCTGAACTATTGAATAACAAACTTCCACTAATTGTTCATTGTCCTGTACTCTAGGATTAAAGAGAACAAGTCTATTTCTTTCATCTAATAATCCTTCAAATTGACATTATACACACATATAATCATTCAACTATTTGCAGACAGCTGTTATTCCCTCCCAAGATGTGCTCTCTTTTCCAGGCTAAGCATCCAAACTTCTTTTAGTCTATCTTTTGTGGGCATAATCTTTAATTGTCACACCAGCTAGGGCCCTTTGCTCTTGATACACTCAAGTTTTCCATTAGATTATAAACTCTGAGAAGAGTGACTCTCTTTTTAAAAATATTTTATCTTGTATCCCCAGTGCTTAGCGTAATGCCTGATACATAATAGGTATTTAATAAATATTTGTTGTATTACATATATTACCTACTACATAATAGGCAATAATCCTTATTTAATATAATGTAATTATATTGTATTAATAAAAATATAAATAATTATGTTTTTCATGAAATGTAGTGCACAGGCTGAATGCAATGATATAGATATTTGTGTGTGTGTGTGTGTGTGTGTGTGTGTGTGTGTGTGTGTGTGTGTGTGTGTATCCAACCAGGGCAAAGAATTAGTAATTGTCTAGGGCAGATTTAAATTCTTATTTGAACACTGACTCCAGATTCAGCATACCATTCTTTGTACCACCCATAAAGTGATATCACTTTGAAAATAGAGTTTGGAATAAAATTGAAAAGAACTTTAAATACCATTCTAAAAGTATAATGAATGTCCTGTGTTTTAGGATAACTTGTATGTTCTTATCTTTCACATGACATTAAAGAAGACCCAAAAGGAGAGAGGTCAAGTGCAATATAATTTGTGGTAGTATGTGGAGGTAGAAATAGTTGCAACATTTAAAGAAAAGGAAGGGTTACTATGCTACTAAATTATTGGTTTGGATACACTTTGGTACCTTTAGGCAAGCTACATTTTCCAGTTCCATGAGTCAGATTTAGGTCATATTGGGAAAGAATAAGGTTATATTTCCTGTATTTCTGGGAAATTTTTTTAATGTGGATATATCCATATGTTAGTAGTGCAGTATATGCCCTATATTTTCCCTTCTTCATACATCTGTAAAAATAATAATAAGTAGCATTTAGATAACAGTTTAAGATCTGTAAAGCATATTAATATAGTAACTCATTTTGATCTTCATACCATCCCTGTGAGGTAGATACTTATCCCCTTTTATGAATGAGGAAACAGGTTAGGTTTCCTGTTGCCCAGGATCACACAGCAATCTGAGGGTAGATTTGAACTCATCTTTATGACTTGTGTTTTATTTTATCCATAATCCAATTGCCTAACCTTAGTACCTCTTCTGGTGGGAGAAGAGGGAAGAATGAGGTGACTTTCTTTTAAAGAATTTCTCTGTGATCATACAGTTCTAAAATTGCTTCAAAATATAAAATAACACTATCCAGGAAAAAAGTGCTTGTGTAGAAATCATCTTTAAGAGATAGAAGAAAGAATGAAAATAATTAAATCAAGGAAGAGAGGTACAAATTTCTCCAAATTAAAGGCTAGTAGATAAAGAAATGTATTTATCAACAAGAAATTGGTGAACAGGAATGAAATTCCAGAGCCTTTAATTTACCTTTTTGATAGAGAAAGAATCAATAGGACAGTTGTTGAGTAAGGGAGAGCAAGCATGCATCTATCTATGTGGGTATATATCTATTGGAATATAAACCTTTTTCTACTGAACATTTGGTCTTCATCCACCAAGATTTCAAATCTTTTCACTCTCAGTAAATTCCCAGGTTAATTACCCTTATTTCACTCTTGCTGTACCTAAGCTTTAATTCTTTCCCAATCTCAATCCTTTGATTAGTGACTTCAGTTCTACACCATCCTGAATTCTTGTACTCCTTTTGCTCCCTTGTTTGATCACCACTTCTGCTCTATCAAGTCCTAAAATTGGATTATTCCTACCATCTGCCTCCTATACTCATACACATTCATTTCTTAGCTCCTTGCATTTCAGACTGAAACTTCTCTCTCCAAAGCCACCAATGATTTTTTAAGTACTAAATGGGATGGCCTTGTCCCAATACACTGACTTCTCTTCAGCAGTTGGCACTGTTGAATACACTTTCCTTTTGATATTTTCTTTTCTTTTGATTTTCAAGATGCTTTTTGAAATGGATGCTCCCACTTGCTTGACCTTCATTCTTCTTTGCTGAATCATAAACCACATCATTCTTTCTAACTGTATACTCTAAATAAGTGGGTCTCTGTCCTTGATCTCTTTGGAACCTCTGATAAAGAAATCAAGTATCTAGCCTTCCTACCATCAAGGTTTGGCATCCAGTAAACTACTGGTATCCTTTAGGAGTAGTCTTCAGGACTCAGACAGCAGGCTTAAAACATCTGTATGCAAATTTGTTGGAACCAATGTTATGTATGAACTATGCTAAAGTAGAACCCATTCGCCACAGAAGAGGCTGGTGGTGTAAAAAGAGTATGTTTTGGTGGGGGGGATGGTGAGGATGGGTAAGAGAAGTAAGGAGGGATGTTTGTTCTTGCTATATATTTGAAATATACATCTCTTTGTTAAAAATTTCATTGAGGACTTCCTAGTTACATGATAAACAAGAAGGAAGACTATATATTTTTTTCTGATCTCCTTGATGTCTCACAATCCTCTCCCAAACAGAATTATGTGCCAAGGACTTAAAAAAACCCTTCACCTTTCTCTATGATTTAGGAAACTCAGAACCCAAAAGATTAAAAATAACCCAACAACCCGTGAATTGACTTGCATTCTGAGCTTATTCAGCAGCTCTTCCTACTAGTATCCCATATTGCCAGCTGTGAAGCTGTGCCAGCAGGCTTACAAAGGTTTGTAATAAAATTCAACCCTACATCTCAGTTTCCCCTCCCTTTTTCCAGTGCCACTGAGATTTCATCTCCAGGCTATGGAAGTCTGCCAGGGCCAGGAAGCATTCCTTGCCAATATAATAAAAATGACAAAAATGACAAAATTTATTTATACTCTTAATGTTATACCAATCAAATTAGTAAGGAGAAACTTTATAAAACTTGAAAAAATCATAATTTGTTTTTGGAAAAACAAAGGATCTAGATTATCAAGGGAAATTATGTTTATTTATTTTCCCCAGTTATATTCAAAATAAAAAAAATGTTTTTTACATTTGTTTTTAAAATTTTTTAGTTCTAGGTTCTCTCCCTTATCCCCACTCACAATTAAGAAACCACATGTGAAATTATGCAAAACATTCCCATGAAAGTCAAATTGTTTAAAAAAACAAAAACCTAGACCTTTTACTCTAATGCAAATAAAAGCCTTCAAGAAAAATTAAGTTTAAAAAAAGAGATAGAGAAAAAGAGAATGCTTCAATCTGTATTCAGACACAAGTTTCTTCTCTGATTATGGATAGGATTTTGCATCATAAATCCTCCAGAGTAGTCATGAATGATTGTACTATTGAGAATACCAAAGTCATTTATAGCTGGTTATCACAGAACATTGTTACTGCTTTATATACAATACATTTCACTTCGCATGAGTTCATAGAAGACTTTTTCAGGTTTTTCTTTTTTTTTTTTTTCTGAGAGCATCCTGCTCATTTATTTCCCAAGGAACAATAATATTCCATTCCAAACACATAAATATGGCTTTTTAAGTCATTCCCCAATTGATGGGCATCCCCTAAATTTCCTTTTTTTTTTCCCTGAGAAAAGAGCTGCTATGAATTTTTTTTTTACATAGAGGTCATTTTCCTTTTTTTGAATATCAAAGGAAATTGTGAAAAGAAGTATGGATAAGTAGAATAATACTTCCAGGCCTCAACCTATGTTATAAAGTAGTAATTATCAAAATAATCAAGTATTTGTTAAAATAAAGATAGGGCATGGAACAGACTAAGCAAGAGAGAATCAGAACTTAACCTAGTGTTTGATCAACTGGAAAATATAAATTACTAGGAAAAAACTCTCAATATGATAAAAACTGAAGGAAAAATTAGAAACAAAACAAGACAGAGGCAGTTACAAAATATGAAATAAATAACTTTGGTTACATGAAATTGGAAAACTTCTGTATAAATAAAATTAATGTATCTAAAAAAGGAAGTGATTGAATAGAAAAAAAATCTTTGTATCAAATCTCTCTGACAAGGGTTCAATATCCAATTATGTAGAAATAGTTAATAAATATCTACAGCTATTTCCCAATAGATAAGTAATAAAAGTATATGAAAAAGCAATTCTTAAATAAATAATTCCAAAGTAATCACAATCACAAGAAAGAATGCTCCAAAACACCAATCATCAGAACAACAGAGATCATCTGTAGGGTTTCACCTCAGATACAACAAATTGGCAAAAAAAAAAAAAAAAAAAAAAAAAAAAAAAAGAATGATAATAGTAAACATGCAATGACATACACAATGATGCATAGTTTATAGAGCTGTAAGATGATACAACCACTTTGGAAAACAATTTGGAATTATTAAAATAAGGGATCTAAAAATGTCTATACTCTTTGAATCAGAGACTATTGCTATTATTATAATTCAAGGAAACTATCAATAAGAAAAAATTCTCCATTTATAATGGCATTTTTAGTGATAGCAAATATTTAGAAATAAAAAAGATGCCCATCAATTGGGTAATAACTATCCAAGTGGTGGTACATGAATGTAATTGAATATTACTATGCTGTAAGAAATAACACATGCCAAATAACATTTATACTAGGAATGCAAAGCTGGTTCAATATCAAGAAAACTATTACCATAATTGACCATATCAATAATAAAACCAACAGAAATCATATGATAATCATATGATAATTTCAATAGATGTAGAAAAAGCTTTTGACAAAATTCAGCATATACTCCTATTAAAAAACACTAGAAAACATAGGGATAAAGGGACCTTTCCTTAAAATAATAAATGGTATCTACCTAAAACCTACAGAAAGTATTATTTGTAATGAAGAGAAGCTGACACATTCACAATAAGATCAGGGATGAAACAAGGATGCCCATTATCACCTCTATTATTCAACATTGTATTAGAAATGTTGGCTTTAGCAATAAGAAAAGAAAAAGAAATTAAAGGAATTAGAATAGACAACAAGGAAATAAAGGTATCACTCTTTGCAGATGATATACTTAGGAAATACTAGAAAATCATCCACAAACCTACTGGAAACAATTCACAGCTTCAGCAAATTTGCAGGATATAAAATAAACCCACACACATCATCAGCATTTCTATATATGTCTGGCAAAACCCATCAGCAAGCAATAGAAAGAAAAATTCCATTTAAAATTACTGTAGATACACTTAACTCCAATTGCCTCAGCAAAAAAAAAAAATTACTGTAGACAAAATAAAATACTTGGAAGTGTACCTGCTAAGACAAACTCAAAAACTATATGAATATAATTACAAAACATTTCTCACACAAATAAATTCAGATCTAAATAACTGGAAAAATATCAGTTGTTCATTGCTAGGCCGAGCTAATATAATAAAAATGACAATTCTGCCTAAATTGATTTATTTGTTCAGTGCCATGCCAATCAAACTGCCAAAACACCATTTTATATAACTAGAAAAAATAATAACAAAATTCATCTAGAAGAATAAAAGGTGAAGAATATCAAAAGAATTAATGAAAAAAATACAAAGGATGGTGACTTAGTAGTACCAAACCTAAAACTATATTATAAAGCAGTAGTCAAAAAACCATTTGGTACTGGGAATAGATCAGATACACACAACACAATAATCAAGGCCTAAAGCAATCTAGTATTTAATAAACCCCCAAACCCCAACTTCTGGAATAAGAACTCAATATTTGACAAAAATGCTGAGAAAACTGGAAAAGAATATGAAGAAACTCAGCATAGACCTGCATCTCACACTCCATAGCAATATAAACTTAAAATAAATACATGATTTGGGCATAAAGAATGATACTATAAACAAATGAGGAAAACAAGTGATAATTTACCTATCAGATCTTTGGAGAAGGGAGGAAATTATGACCAAAGAAGAACTAGAAAACATTATGAAAAATAAAATGTACAACTTTGATTACATTAAATTAAAAAATGTTTGCACAAATAAAACCAACAGAAATAAGATTAAAAGGGAAGTACAAAATTGGGGAAAAAAATCTTTACAGCCAGTATTTCCAATAAAGGTCTCATTTCTAAATTATATAAAAAACGATATCAAATTTATAAGAACACAAGTAATTCCCCAATTGATAAATGGTCAAAGGATATAAACAGGCAATTTTTAGGTGACAAAATTAAAGCCATCTATATTTATATGAAAAAAATGTTCTAAATCACTATTTATTAAAGAAATTCAAATTAAAACAACTCTGAGATACCACCTCACACCTCTCAGATTGGCTAAGATGACAGGAAAAAATAAGGATAAATGTTGGAGATGTGGGAAAATTGGGACACTAATGCATTATTGGTGGAGTTTGAAATAATCCAACCATTCTAGAGAGCAATCTAGAACTATCTCAAAGGGCTATAAAACTCTGCATATCCTTTGACCTGGCAGTGCCATTATTGAGTCTTCTGTATCCCAAAGATAAAGGAGGGAAAAAGACCCACATATGCAAAAAATGTTTCTAGCAGCTCTTTTTGTGGTAGCAAAGAATTGGAAATTGAGTAGGTGCCCATCAATTGGGGAATGGCCAAACAAGTTGTGGTATATAAAAGTAATGGAATATTACTGTTTAATAAAAAATGATGAACAAGCTGATTTTAGAAAGGCCTGGAAAGATTTACACTGACTGATGCTGAGTGAAACAAGCAGAACTAGGAATACATTGTACACAATAACAACAAGAATGTGCTATGATCAACTATAAAAGACTTGGTTCTTTTCAGTGGTTCAGTGATTCAGAGCAATTCCAATAGACTACTAACAGAAAATGCCATCTACAGCCAGAAAAAGAACTAAGGAGACTGAATGTAAATTAACATATACCATTCTGTTTTTTAATTTCTCCCATGGTTTTTCCTTTTTGCTCTGATTTTTCTCTCTCAACATGATTCATAAAGCAAATGTAATGAATTACAGAAAAGCATGAAAAGATCTCTATGAACTGATGCAGAACTAAGAAAATACAGTAACTACAACATAAATGGAAAGAACAACTACATACTAAAAACCCAAAAGTGAATTAACAAAATGATAAAAAACAAGCAGAATTCAAATGAAGAAATATGAAAGGACATCCTCACCACACCCATTTATGGAAGTGGAAAGTCCTCAGGTATTTCATATTGAACATGTTTTTGGGTTTTTTAATGTATTTATCATTTGTTTTGATTTTTTCCACTCTAAAAATACTATTTGTTATTTGGGAAGACTCTCTCAGAAAAAGAGAGAAAGGAACACTTGGTTTAATATAATTATGTGAGAAACAGAAGATATCAACAAAAACTTATTTTTAAAACCTAACTAGTATTAATTGATTAAATTGGTGTTTTGTCTTGTGAAAAGCTTTTTCTTCATCTATTTTTATAATTATATGAAGTTGTTCTTGGTATTAATATAGTGATTTAAAAATTTTTTCCTAATATCAAACTAATTTTGCATTCCTGACATAAATCCAAGCTGGTCATAGTATATAATCTTTGTGACATATAGCTGTCATTTCCCTGCTAATACTTTATTTAAGTTTTTGTGCCAATTTTCTTCACATATATTGGTCTATAGTTTTTACTCTCTGTTTTGACTTAGGTATCAAAACCATATTTGAATCATAGAAGGAATTTAGTAGAACTTGCTTATTTTCCTGTTTTTTTCAAATTGCTTTTCTAATATTGGAAGTATTTTTTCTTTAAATATTTTATAAGAATTGATTGTAAATACATTTGGTCACATATTACTCCCCCTTCCCTCTTAAGGACTCATTTATGATGTTCAATTTTTTTCTGTTTATTCATCCCCCTTTCTTAGTCTTTTCTTAGTCTTTCTTAGGTCTGAGTATTTTATATTTTTGTGATTATTCACCCATTTCACTTAGATTTTCAGCTCCATTAGAATATAACTGAGTAAAATAATTTCAAATATTTTTTATTGTTCTCCATTTGATGCAAAAATTTTTTACATTTGTTTTTTGATAATTTGGTTTTCCTATTTAAATTTTAAAATATATCTTAAAATTTTATTTAAAAAACTTCACCTCCAAGTTTTATTTATGGCTTGATGGATGCAATATTGTTAATTTCTTCTTTGATTTTCAAGATATATATTTTTGCATTTAATTGTTTTTTATTGGTCGATTTTCTAGTTTTTCTTTTACTTATATACCCAATTCATTGACCTATGTTTTCTCTTTTTTACATATTAAAGTGTATAAGTATATAAATCCTCCCGACTACCTTAGCTGAATCCCTAACATTTTTGTAATTTTGTTTTATTGTCATCATCTTTTTTTTTTTTTTTTTTTTTTTTTTTTTTTTTTTTTTTGAGGCTGGGGTTAAGTGATTTGCCCAGGGTCACACAGCTAGGAAGTGTTAAGTGTCTGAGACCACATTTGAACTCAGGGTCCTCCTAAATTCAGGGCTGGTGCTCTATCCACTGCGCCACCTAGCTGCCCCTTATTGTCATCATCTTTAATGAAATTATCGTTTCTATTATTTGACCTTTGATCTAGCCTTTTTTTTAGGATAAAATGAATGTCCAACTAATCTTAACTTTTTATTTAGCAGTCCTTTGTTGAAAATAATTTACATTGTATTGTGATCCATATGTTTCATTTTCTGCTTTTGTATTATATTTGTGCCCTAATATACAATTTTATTACACTTCATTATTTTGCACATTGCAGATATTGCATTTTATTTTTTACAAACTGAAGCCATGTGGCAACCCTGTATTCAGCAAGTCTGCTTGTACCATTTTTCCAACACCATATGGTCACATTGTGTTTAAGTGTCATAATTTGGGAGTCTTGAAAAATTTCAAACTTTTTCATTATTATCTATTGTGGTGATCTATGATCAGTGATCTTTAGGGTTACTATTATATTTGTTTTGAGGTGCATTAACTATACCCATATATATATATATGCATATATATATATATATATATATACATATACCTATTCTGACTGTTCTACCAACCTGCCTTTCCCCATCTCTCCCCTCTCCTTGATTTATTCCTTGAGAGACAAAAATTTTGAAATTACGTCAATTAATAACTCTACAGTGGCCTCTAAGGAAGTGAAAAGTAGAGCCAATTTATGTGGCAAACTTCATTGTTGCCTTATTTGTAAGAAATTACTACCCAACCTTCAGCAACTATCACCCTAATCAGTCAGCAGCCATAAAACATCAAGATAAGGTCCTCCTCCAGCAAAAAGATTGACTCACTAAAGTCTCAGATGTATTTAGCCTTTTTAAGCAATAAAGTATTTTTAAATAAATTATGTGACTCACTTTATTGCAATGTTCACTTTATCATGTGGTCTGGAACTGAATACATATAATATTTCTGTGGTGTGGTTGTATGGTCAGTCTTTATACAGTGCCAATGTTCAGCTGAGAAATATGTATAACCTTTCTTTTTCCATTCAACAATCTCCAAGGTTTATCATATCTAAATTTCCTAAAATCTTATTCCGATCTTTAGCTCTTTTCTTGTTTATATTTTAGTTAGGTTTATCTGTATCTGAAAGAGATACATTAAGTTTCCCCTACTATTATAGATTTACCAGCCATTTCTCCTTGTAATTCATTTAACTTTTTTTTTTCTGAGTATTTAGCTACTATACCAACAGTGACCATCTCTTAACATATATATGGAGTGAAATGTGCTTTAACTGCAATCATTAGGAACTAATATTGACCATTTTATTTGCCCTAAAATATATTTGTATGGCTTGTTCTTAGTGAAAATATATGTCACTATCCCCTTTCATGATAATTCATTTGTTAGCAGATTATTAAATGATGCTTAGGATTCAACACTTTAATTCCAAGAATATATATTTTCCCCTTTCTTGAAAATTGAGATATTTGTTCACTGTAACCTTTTGATGCCTATCTTGTGATTTTGAGGGAAATTCTTAAAAGACTGAGTTTACTTCAACATGAATCTTATCATATGTAGTAAATCCATTGGAGAGAATTTTTAAGCATTTCCTGGGAAAGAAATATGGTTTCCTAGTATACAGGATAGGTTTATTTTTTTGAGAATTTCCATTTTCTCCTGAGTCAACTCTATTTTAGGTTATAACATCCTATCTATTCTCCCCTCTGAATTAATTTAAAATAACTTTCCCAAAATCTAGGGTGAGCTTTGTATACTTGGTGGAGGAAGGTACCATCACCAATCAAGTCTAGTGTTGTTTTTTAAATAGAATTCTTATTTAGATCTAGCTCAAACAGGACCAGATGTTGGGGAGAAGAAGCAGTGAGCCTGGATCTAATGTGCAGGTCAAGATTTGGGGACTAATATTGATTTGTAAGGGGTTGGGCCAGAGAGAATAGTGGTAAGAATGCTTGGGGAATTAGTGGCTAGTTGATAGTCAAATTCCCCATAAGTGTGAAAAAATAGTTTTCTGCCACTTTAATAGGCCTTACTTTAGTTGGATGACCAGGGAATTTGGGCTTTCCTAGGCAGCAAGAAAACTCAATGAATAGAGCACATTGGAGACAGAAAGCCCTTAATTCCAATCTGATCTTAGACTTTTACCAGCTGTGTGACTCTGGACAAGTCACTTAACTCAATTTGTCCCAGTTTCCTCATCTGTAAAATGAGCTGGAGAAGGAAATGACAAAACAGTATCTTTGCCAAGAAAGCCTCAAGTGGGGTCTCAAAGAGTAGGACATTACTGAAACGACTAAAAAACAATCTGAACTTTCTGAAGCCTCCGTCCTTTGACTTGACCCACAAGTACAGTTTGAACTACATCTTGCCACTGGATCTAAATGACCCTGGGGGAGAAAGTGAGACAGATGACCTCATACAGCCTTCCCTCACTTAAATCCAATTCACTTACAAGTCATGACATCCTCTCCCTGATGTCTTGGCTCTCTTCGAGAATGAAGGAAAAATGAACAAATAACAATAACAACAATCTAACCTTAAATCCATTATGATATCACCATGTCCACATCTGTCCTCTCCTTCCTTCCCCAACACACTTAACTGAGCAAAAATTGCTACCTTCCCCTTCTTGAAATCCAAACTGTTTTTTCCTTACTGAAGATACTCAACTGATATCACAATATGATTAATTTAATTAAAACAATGCAATATAATTAAACTAATCCATACTATTACGTGCATGTAGCCCTTAATCCTCCTAGAGGAATTTGCATTTTTGAAAAGATAATTCTCATGGGTATTATTTCAGGAAACGCAACAAAGTCAAATGTAAAACAAAGCAGTTTTAGTCAGGAAGATACAGGTGCGGCAGAGTTGACCATGGAGGTAAGATCCTATAAAGCAAGCCCCTCTTGCCTATCTGATCCCAATAAGTCAACTCCCCTTATTCAGTCATGTCTCTGACTAGTGATTTTTTTTTTTGTTGTTGTTGTTGTTGTTGTTGTTGTTATTGTTGTTGTTGTTGTTGTTGTTGTTTTGGCAAAGATCCTGGAATGGTTTGCCTTTTCCTTCTTCCTGCTCATTTTATAGAAACTGAGACAAATAGGTAAAGTTATTTGCCCAGGGTCAAACAATTATTGTATTTGAATTCAGGTCTTCCTGACTCCAGGTCCAGAGCTCTATACACTACACCTCATAACTTTCTCTGGTGTCCTAGCTCCCCTAAGTTACTACTCTTTCCCATAGTTTCTTTCCTGTTTCTACAAAGACTTTTTAGAAATTCCAATTGTTTTCAGAAGGAGCAGAAGTAAGGGAGGCTCCCAGCTATTGAGGATGTGAGTGGCGTTTTAGATAGTTTGATCTGTAAATCAAAAGCTACCTGAATTGCTTGCTATACCATGATGATAGAACATCTAATGTCAAGTTGGACACAGAAAGAAAAAAAAAAAGAAGTATAACTAGGCAGAGTGAGAGGAGTTTTGTTTCAGGACCTCGAAATGTATAAAATACTACTAGTACTTCTTGCCCTTCAATAGAAGAAATCACTGAGCTCAGCACCCAGCTAGCAAGAATAACTTATTAAAATGGAGTTTTCCATAGAATTTAAATTATTTGCCCAAATTCATGGAGTTAGTAATTGGCAGAACTGGTACTTGAACTTAGGTCACCTGAAAGCATATCCTGAGCTCTTTCCATGACACCATGAAAATTGTTAAAAAAAACTATAAAAGGATACTCTAAATCTTTTGCATATTTTTCAGTGTGATGACCAGTTTTGTTGATTTTGTTTTTCCCTTTTTATTTTTTAAAAGTTATTATGTAAAATGATTATTAGAGAAAAATATGGGAATGGATACAGCGGAGAAAACTAAGTAAGAAGTGGACAAAAAACCAATTCTACATACATACATTTATATATGTGTACATATCTACATACACTTTTTTTAAATGGAAGAAACTGGATGGCACACTTCATCTGGACAACTGTCCCTGTATTCCAGGCAAGCACTTCTTTAATCAGACCCTTCCTTATTCCTTCTTTCTCAATACTTAATTCATGTAAAAAAGTTGATTGGCAAAAATGGCTAGTTCTGACTCTATAGCTCAAGTGGGGAAAGTTGGAGAAACTGCAAGACTGGCAACCAATTCCTGCTAGGAAAATATGTATAATAAAGAGGGAATAGAGACATTCCCCTGCCATTGAGATCTGAGTTGACAAAGTACTTGCTGCTTCAATGGCTAATGACATTTTCTTCACTGTGTAAAGTCCAGAACAGAGGGGAGAATTCTGGGATAAGGAGATTCATAAAGAGGTCAGATAGTTCTCCCCTTGCTGAGCTACAGAGGTATATGAGCAGTAGCCTCTCATGCTTTAATTAAAGGCTAGAAGAGAATGAATTATGTAAGTAATAAACTGAAGGTTACAGGTGTGCACATAGAAGCCATCAGAAAGATGCTTAGGAAGGTAATAGGGGAGAGAGAAGGCAACATCTAATTTAAGAGATTATACCAAAAGGAACCATTTAAGAATAATTGGATTGCCAAACATCAACTACTTTAAAGGAAAACATAACATGTCTTTTTAAAAATGCAATTTTGTGAGGGATAAGCAATTGAGACTGGGAGATTTTTCTACTTATTACAGCACAGAGATGTAGCTTGGTATTCATAAGCCTGAGGCAAGGCTAAATTCTTCAGCTCCCCACATACCAGTCAGACCAATAACCTGCTGCTTCAGACTTATATGATAACATTATAAATTGATTCAAATAGTATTTGCAGAAATTCATGGATAAGAGTTTTGTTAAAGGGATACCGAGGATTTAGAGTGCATTTCTAATCTTATAACTACCAAAACATGGAGAACAGCTATCACAATATCTCTTGGAGCCCCTTGGGAAGGCTCTGAATTGGATGGTTTGGGCATGGTAGTTTGTTTTGTTTCTTTTCTTTTCTTTTTTTTTTAACATTCATTGTGGATAAATCCTAAAATGTGATTTGGAATAAATCATTTAATCTCTCCGAGTCTCATCTGTAAATTGGATACTACAGATTTATAACTAGAAGGAACCTCAAAGGTCATTCAATTTAACCCTCACCCACTTCACAGATGAACAAAAAATTGTGTATGTTTAAAAAACCCTTGCTCAGATCTGCATTTATATTCTGATACAGATGAGATTTTTTTTTTAATTCAAGCTCTTCTCTACATGCAGCTTGTATTCAAAATAAGGTGATTTCCTTTACGAGTGAGAGTACTCACTGATGAAAGACCTAGTACATACAGATGGAAGACAATTGAGGGGGAAGAAGTGAAATCTCTTTCAGAAAGAAAATACTGAGAATATGGCAGGATAACTGAGAAAACATTGCTGGGAAAGTGACAAGCACAGGATTTTGGCCAAGCAGATACTAATAAGAGTCCTAGGTTTTCTTTCAGAAAACCTCCAGTGTTGTTATGGCTTGCCTCTGAAGAAAATGATGCTAGAACTTATGACCCCTAGAATGTTAATGTATTAGGATTGCAAAGGCTAAAGCATAAGCATAAAAGTTAAATGGGACAAAATATTATAAAAATTCAAATATTCCAAAGAATTTCAAATGGGGGGACTCATTTATTTGAAATCCCTGCAGTGACAAAAACTTTTCACATACCTGCCCATCCTATGGGACTGTTGCCTATGTTCCCTGGTGAATTCAGTATAAGAAGTTCAAGCAACATAGACCTTCTTTACTTTTATCTGGCAAGAGAAGACCCGGGGAGGCAGCTAGGTGGCACAGAGGATAGAGAGCCAGACCTGAAGTCAAGAGGACCTGAATTCAAATCAGGTCTCAGACACTTAACACTTCCTAACTGTGTGACCAATTGCCTCAGCAAAAAGAGGCGCGGGGTGGGGGGGTACCAGTGGAACAAAAGAACTATCTCCCATCTTTCACTCTTATCAAGTGGACAGTCCAACTTTTTTGTTTATACCTTTTCCTTGATGACATCTTCTATTCCAGTTCTTCTCTTATGTCTCACTGTACCATAGAAGTGAATCAAGGTTCTTGAACACTATGCCAATGGATGTAAGCCAAAAAGTTTGGTCTGGCAGCAAGAGTGGTTTTTAATACCTAGCTACAGTTCAGTAGTTGATTCATCACTGGCAGGTGAGCCAATCAGAAATTAATTTTTTCAGCCACAGAAAATCATTATGACTGTCTACTAAGGCATAGGGGAAATGTGATAGGCATCAATGGAGAAAAAACCCCAGTAATGAAATCATGCGTCCTTGGAGCACTGAAATAAGTATATAAACGATGTTGATATAATAACCCTTCATCAAGAACTTTTACAAAATCAAGAACTTAGGTTCACTTTGGGAGATTTTCCCTTTGGCTTGGAGTTTCCACCTAGAAAATCTGAGAAAATAGCAAGCGCTGACTAACAGTAAGTAACTCCCTTGAAAGTACATATATGGTTCACAAAATTAAAGAAGGAAAGTTTTATTTAAAGTTGAAAGAAAAATTAGAATCCACAACAAGCCCCTTAGAACACAGCCATCTTGAGTTGTGAACTGACCCAATCATTCTGGAGAGCAATTTGGAACTATGCCCAAAGGGCTATCAAACTGTGCATACTCTTTGATCCAGTGGTGTCTCTACTGAGTCTGGATCCCAAAGAGGTCATAAAAAAGAGAAAAAAACCCATAATGTGCAAAATTGTTTGTGGCAGCCTTTTTTTTTTTTTTTTTTTTTTTCCCCCCCCTGACGCTGGGGTTAAGTGACTTGCCCAGGCTCACACAGCTAGGAAGTGTTAAGTGTCTGAGATGAGATTTGAACTCGGGTCCTCCTGAATTCAAGGCTGGTGCTCTATCCACTGCGCCACCTAGCTGCCCCTGTGGCAGCCTTTTTTGTAGTGGAAAGAAACTAGAAAAGTGAGTGGATGCCCATCAGTTGGGGAATGGCTAAACAAATTATGGAATATGAATGTTATGAAATATTGTTATTCTATAAGAAACATCAGCAGGATGATTTCAGAGAGGCCTGGAGAAACTTCCACAAACTGATCTTAAGTGAATAGAAACAAGAGAACATTGTACACAGCAACAAGAAGATTATGTGATGACCAATTCTGATGGATATGGCTCTTCTCAACAACAAGGTGATTCAGGCCAATCCCCATAGAAAAGTGATGGAATAGCTCAGCACACGTCCACGCAGATGGTATCAGCATTGCTCTCAGAAAAGCCAAAACAAGCAAACAAATTAAAGCAAATCTTAAGGAGTATTTGGCAAAGAAATCTCTCTTTAGTTGGCTCACTTTCAGAGGAAAGGAGGTCTTCAAAGTCTCCTCTGCCTGTTGGGAGATAAAGTTCTTTCTGTGATACAGCTCTAGCAATGTACTATATCAGACTAAGAACTTCCTTTCCTCTTTGCCTCTTACTTTTGTTGGAAATATTAATGCTTGTAAAGTCCATAAAAATAAAATATCATGTATGCATATTTAAAGAATGCATGTGTGTATATTTATGTCTATGTAAATACACATCTTGTAAATGTATATATATTTATATGTATATATAAGGGAATAGCTAATATATGTGTGTATGTGTGTGCATGTATCTACATGAAATTTTCTTCCCATTCAAACCATCCATACAAATAGTAATTTTAAAAATGACTTTATTTCTTCTATTAATTTTTAATTTAAAGTCTTTTAACTAAATTACAAGATTCCAGGTAGCAGGCTATGGACATGAAAATTAGACTATGGACAAATACAATAAAGCCAGCTTCAGACAATAGAGAGCTAACCTTGTGTTGACTATCTATGTGCAGGTAGAAGTCTTTGATTGAGATGCCATCTGGAAGGGAAAGATATCTCCAGGGAGTCTTAGGGGCTGCCTAACCTGATCCTCAGGAAACTCAGACTCAACAGAATGTGTCAAATGCCCCATCCCCATGTGTAAGAATCTTTAGTGGCTCCCTAATACAAACTCCTCTGCCTGACATTGAAAACCCTTCATGATCTGGCTATAGCTATCTTTTTAGTTATTTCATATGACAACCCTTCACATATTGTGTATTCTAACCTAATTGGTACTTACTATTTTCTAAATTTGACATTCTATCTCCTGTTTCCACATCTTTGCTTAGACAGTGCCGTATGCGTAGAATTCACTACTTCCTAATTTCTACCTGTTCCAAGTTTTTCTTTCAAGACTCAGCTGATGTGTTTTCTCCTATTATAAGTTTTTCCTTATTCCAGAGGACAGCTCTTTTTCCCTTCTCCTCACTTTATCTTATATTTACTCATATAAGTTTACTTGTTTATGCCTCCAAATAAAATATGTTTGTTGAAGATGAGGAACTTTTTTTAAATTTTTGTTCTCTGTTTCCCCAGTATCCGATAAGTATCTCTCATATAGTAGACATTAAATGAATGCCCATTGAATCAAAAAACAAAACACGTAAGCCTGTTATCTAGAATAAAATAAGGATATTTTCATTTCCTGCTTCGTGGCATGTTACTTCATTCTTTATAATCCAAAATCAAATTCTTTACTTTCTCTGCCACCCAACTTCCTTAATTCCCCAATGGCATTTCCATTAGAAGCAGTATAGTAGTACCATGGAAATTGTGTTGGATCTTGGTACAAATCCATATTCTGTCACTTACAATATTTATAATGCTGAACCACTCATTTAATTTCTTTTATTTGTTTATTTTTTATTGAAGCTTTTTATTTTCAAAACCTATGCAGAGATATTTTTCAACATTCATCCCTGCAAAACTTCGTGTTCCAAATTTTTTTCCTCTCTTCCCCCCACCCTGCATGTGCAATTTTTCTATACATATTACCACAATTATCATGCTGCACAAGAAAAATTAGATCAAAAAGGGAAAAAAATGAGAAAGAAAACAAAATGCAAGCACACAACAACAAAAAGAGTGAAAATATTGTGATCCACACTCAGTCCCCACAGTCTTCTCTCTGGGAATAGATGGCTTTCTTCATCACAAGACCATTGGAATTGGCCTGAACCATCTCATTATTGAAGAGAGCCATGTCCATCCTAATTGATGATTGTATAACATTGCTGTTACTATATATAAAGATCTCCTGGTTCTTCTCATTTCACTCAGTATCAGTTCATGTAGGTCTCTCCAGGCCTTTCTGAAGTCATTGTTTCTTATAGAACAATAATATTCATATACCATAACTTATCCAGCCATTCTCCAATTGATGGGCATCCACTCAGTTTCCAGTTTCTAGCCACCATAAAAAGCTGCCACAAACATTTTAGCCCATGTGGGTCCCTTTCCCTCCTTTATGATCTCTTTGGGATACAGATCTAGTAAAAACACTGCTGGATAAAAGGCTATGTATGCTATGCACAGTTTGATAGCCCTTTGGGCCTAGTTCCAAATTGCTCTCTAGAATAGTTGAATCCGTTCACAGCTCCAGCAACAATGTATTCAACTCATTTAATTTCACTGGACTTTGGTATCTTCTTCTGAAAAGCAAGAATGTTGGATTAGACTAAGTTTCTTTATTGTTCTAAATTTATGATCTGAGTTCTCAATGACAGTCCTCAAAACTCCAAAAATTCATTACTCTCTCCTCTTCATCCTCCTATAGTCAATTACAAATTATAGAATCACAGACCTCCATGTCATGGGAACTCATCCCTTTCCCCCATTTTCCTTCATCTGTCTTACCACATGATATGGACCAAAGGAACATGCAAATTTTTTGGCTAAATGCCCATTATTCTAAATGTTGTAGGAAGCAGACATGGATAGTTTAAATAACCCTGCTCAGTTGTCCTTGGGAAGATTCCCAGTGACTTCGGAGGCAACTGGGGGAGAAATGAGAGCATGAAATTGCCAATCCTCCAAACCCATGGGAAATACTCACACAGGAGGAGAAACTGCACAGAGCTACAACAAGAACCAGAAGTGGAAGTGTTTTCCTTCTGATGGGAGGTACCTAAATCCATAGAAGGAGATGTCTTCTGAAGAGCTGAAGAATCAAAGCCTTCATTCCCTTACCTAGTGTGTGACTATGACTAGAGCCAAACAGGTCTCTGGATACTCATTGTCAGGTCTCATTTTTCATAAACTTTATTTGAATTCTATTTATTTTATTCTGCCTCTAGACTTTTTTGAAGTTGGTGAACAGTGAACTTGCTGGTAAAGTATTAAATGATGTTATATTAAATTTCTCAGTTTTTGTTTTGATTTGGAATATAATGAGTCAGAGAAGTGAGAACCTCCCTCCTCCTCCTGCCTTTTAAGTCCATCGCATTCATGTGAGAGTCCCTGATATATGGGTTACATTTAGAATTGGAAGGAACAACTTCTGTTGCCAAGGTAGTGGAGTGAGGCAGGGACTCTAGGAAGCCCTCCCAGATTCCCCTCCAAACAACTAGAAACTACCTCAGAATTGATTTAAGAACAGGAAAGTACTTATTAGCCCAGGAAGGAAAGCCTCACTGTAGGGGGCTTTCAAACCTGGGCCAATACATCAGGAAGACCCTGCCCTTCTGCAAACTGGTGGACTCTTGGGCAAGGGAGTAGTCTGTGCAGCACAAGACCCCACCCTAGCTAACCCCCCCCCCCCCCCCTGCACAAGTCCCCAGCAAGACGTTGATCTCTTTGCTAACCAGCAATAAACCCCACCCAGCTCCTGGCCAAGAGCAAGATCTCACCCTTGGGGCTATCAGCAAAGAGATCCTGTTTCCATAGCAACCCAAAAGTAGGGCCCTACCCCTGGATCAGATCAGCAGCTAAACCCCATCTTCAGGGGAGATCACCAGGGAGATTCCACTCTCCAGTACAACCCAGAAGATCAGCCCACCTTCCAAATAAAGCAAGCGGCTAAATGCTGAAGCCCAGTGAAAGCCAGCAGTAAGATCCAGAGTGCCATCACAAAAAACTTGGGACAGTGCAGGATCAGAGATCACAAAGATCACACAGAGATCAGACTTGCAAAAAAACATGATGATAAGCAGACTGATTTCAGAAAAACCTGGAAAGACTTTCCTGAACTGATTCTGAGTGAAGTATATAGAACCAGAACACTGTACACAGTAATAGTAATATAATTCAGTGAAAAAATGTGAATGATTTAGCTATTCTCAACAATACAATGGTCCAAGACAATCCCAATAGATTAATGATGAAGCATACTATCCACCTCCAGATTGAATAGACAGAAGCATGAAATTCTTTGCTTTGTTTCATTTTTTCTTTTATTTTAGTTTTCTCATACAAAATTACTGATTTGAAAGTATTGTATATGTATAACTTATATCATATTGATTACCATCTCTTGGGTTGGAGCCTGGGAGAGGGAGCAAGGGAAGGAAGGATCGAACTTAGAACTCAAATTTTTAAATAAATTTTTAAATAAAAATGTTTTAAAAGTTTAAAAAAATTAGAGATTGTTTTTTGTTTTGTTTATCAGATTTACTATATAAAGCAGCATTTCTCTCTGTAACATTCTGTAACAAACTGTATTGGTTAGAAATTGAGGTAACAAAGACAGGTTTTCTCTCATCCCTTAACAGTCATATTTAAATACTGGGGTCCTAGACATATACTGGAAACTTCCTAGACATATCTGCAGAACTTGGAGAATGCCTAGGGCTGAAGAATTCAAAGGATCAGAGGAGGATGCCTCCAAGTATGGCAAATGAAAGATGAGATGACTGAGAAAAACAAAGGTTTGATCTTCTGAGCATCTGATTTCTTAGGCAATTTGCCTAACAGAGAGGAGAAGCTTAGGGCTAGATTCCCCCAAAAAAGGAAACAGATTTTTTATATATCAAAAACAACCAAATAAGATCAGTTAATTAAAAGAAAACAATACAACACTGTTTAATCTGATTTCTAATTGGAGGAAAGATTAGGGACCTTCTAAATTGGGAAAAGGAAAGTGGACAGATACAATTATCTGAATTCAGAGTCCAACTCTCTAAGTATCTGTAAACAGAATATGGAAACAGTAACCAATTCTTCATTATAGGGCCAGTTCTCAGATAAGACATATGTGTTACTTGAGACATACAATTGTGAGAAAACTTCTTCTGGTCTTTGGTCCTTGGATAAGGGTCTCTAAGCCACATGTAGAGATGCTCCAGTTTCCCAGCCAGGCAGGGCTAATTTCAAACAATGTAATAAGATTTTTCTCCCAATTCTCACAACTGAATAAAGTTTTGTCACAAGATAGAAATTTAACTAGATCATAACTGAATAGAAATTAAACTCCCAGAAAATTGAGTCACAAAATAAAGCTAGTATGGTCCACTCAGTTCCCACAGTTCACTACTTGTTGTTCTCATCTCCTCAATTCCCTCACATGTAGTTGTGCTTAACATTTTCTCTTGCATTTTAACATGTTAAATAAGCTATGTCGTCAGAAGATATTGAATATATGAGTCCTGTGAATTTGAGGGGTTGTAACCATAGTTGTCGGGGATTATGAGTTGAGTCCATTTAGAAGCTGGAAAGTTGTGAATTTCATGTTTAAATATTTTGGGTCCATATCATCCACTAGTTAAATTCTGAGCTCAAATGATAAGTTAAAATTCTTCAGCATGACTGTTTGAAGTTGTGTAGTAGATGGAGTGTTCTGTGTGTTCATAGTCTGAGGGCCTTCTGGTGGTTAGAGGGGATATTGCAGGACTTGGGGAGGCTAGCCATATATGCATCTGAGAGAAATTGAATTGACTTCTGGGCTTATGGATCAAAAAAAGATTTTCAACTGGTGTACAAATCAAATAGTAAACTCCTTTGCTGGATAATTATTATGGTGATATTATCCAGTATTAGCACGTGACCCAATTTATATTGTTGAAACTACTAATGTGCCCCAAAAGACACATTCCAGATAACAAGGTATCATATTATACTTCCTAAATACATTTCCTTTGCCTGCCTCTATTCCTTCACAAATGCTATTTACTATACCTAGAGTATCTACATCCTTCAGGTACCAGCTCATCAAGCACAATTTGAAACATGCCTTCTCATCCATACCTGCCAATAAATGGGATTGTGTGATCTCTCTTTTTTTTTACTGTCATTACTTTTTTTTTTAGCCTCCCTTATGGTACTTCTCACATTTTGCTTCGTTTTACAGTTATTTGTGTGCTTGCCATCTTCGCAACTAGTTTGAATTTCTGGAGAGAAAGCATCTTGTCCTTCGTTTTTGCACCATCACCCCCATCTCACTTCCAGTTCTGGAATAGTACTCCACACATACTTGTGACTTCAATTCAATAAGAACTTATTAAGCACATATTATATTCAAAGGTCTACTCTAATGTCTTATTGTGGCATGAATGTATTAATGGGTTGTCCAAGCTGTGTTTGTGGAGTTCAAGCTATGCCAGGTTGGATCAAGATGGAAAGGCTGAAAACTCAGAATAGTAGATTTATCTGTGCACTGGCCAAGCTAAATTCAGAGAGGCTCATGAGGATGGCCACCAAGAGAGGAATTCTTCTGGCTTTGGCAACTCAAAGTTGTCTGCTAAGGCTGCTTCACTGGAAAGAATATTCAAATGGATAAAACCACAGTACTGTAATTACTCTGTGCCAGAGACCACAAATATAGAGATAAAATAAGAGAGTCATTGTCCTAAAGAAGTTTATAATCTAACAGTGGGGTAGGGGAAGGCCTATATAGATAACTATAGCATAAGGCAGAATATGCATATTCTCCTCTAATATTTCATCTAGATAAAATGACAGCATTGGGTACTTGATGGCTTTGTTCAGAGCAAAGTTCTAATGGGGCCCCCAAATCTAGAAATTCAATATGAATCCAGCAATGCTATCTGGACATCAGACTAGGTTTGGAGAGGCTTCTTATCAGTGGCACAGCGGCTAGAGAGCTGGTCTTAGAGTCAGGAAGACTCATCTTCATGAGTTCAAATCTAGTCTTAGACACTTACTTAAATATAAGGACACAGACTATCTCTAATTTCAGGTTACTTAACCTTATTTACCTTAGTTCCTCATTTCTAAAAATATATAGAGAAGGAAACTACTCTAATACCTTTGCCAAGAAAAACCCAAAATGAAGAGTCAGACATGACTTAAAAAAAAATTGACTGACTGAGATCACTAGATTGGCCACAGATGATCAATTTCTTAGCCATAGAAACTCAACAAGACTATATCTATAAAGACATAGAGGGGGTACAATCTACATCAGTGAAAAATAGCACTCATCACCTGTACATTTATGGGGCAATATTTCAAAATATTGGATTGCAGATGTAAAATATGGTGTGTGTACATAAATACATTCAATCCTGTTTTTTTGTTAAACCCTCCAACAGCATGTCATGAGTAAATGTTTGGTTCCATAGGTGTGTGATCTGAGTTCAAATCCAGGTTCAGACACAACTTCCTAGCTGGGCAAATCACTTAACCCCACTTTCCACACAGACACACAGACAGACAGACACACACACACACACACACAATTAGTTAAAAAGAAGAAAGAGGAGGAGGAGGAGAAGAAGGAGGAGGAAGAGGAGAAGAAGAAGGAGGAGGAGGAGGGAAGAAGAAGAAAACAAGGAAAGAAGGAAGAAAACAAGGAAGGAAGAAAGAAAGGGAAGAAAGGAGGGAAGGAAGGGAGGGAAGAAGGAAGGAAGAAAACAAGGAAGAAAGGAAGAAAACAAGGAAGGAAGAAAGAAAGGGAAGGAAGGAGGGAAGAAAGGGAGGGAAGAAGGAAGGAAGAAAACAAGGAAGGAAGGAAGAAAACAAGAAGGGAAGGAAGAAAACAAGGAGGGAAGGAAGAAAACAAGGAAGGAAGGAAGGAAGGAAGGAAAGAAGGAAGGAAAAAATGTTCACTTTAGAATAATTAGATGGTTTAGTGTATAGAGCACTGACCCTGAGCTCAGGAGGACCTGAGTTCCAATGTGAGCTCAGACACTTAACATTTCCTAGCTGTGTGTCTCTGGGCAAATCACTTAATCCCGATTGCCTCAGCAAAAAAACAACAAATGTCTGGTTCCAGGAAGTGAGCACTATACAGCATTCATATTCTAGAGTGATAATGAATGTTGTCTAGGATCAGGAAAACTCTAGTACAGGAATTTAACAGCCATGTGATCCTGATCTAGAGAACTGAAATTTAACCTGTTTGCCTCAGTTTCCTCATCTATAAAAGGGGAAGATAATAGCCCCTACCTCGTAGGGTTGTTGAGAGAGCCAAATGAGATATAGGACGTAAAGTACTTAGTCTAGAGTCTGGAAATTTGTAAACAATTTATCAATGTTATTATTGTTGTTATCATTATCATCATCAAAATATTTTCTGCCACTCTAAAAGGAACCTATGGTTCATTCTTATGCTTTCTCTTATCATATACTTTATTTTCCCCATTCCTCTGTCTCTCAATAGCACCTACCTACTGTACTCCTGGGGGGGGATATGCCAAGTCTTATTCTAAGCTATTTCTCCTACTATAAGATATCTTTTATAACTTTTTAGCACTCTCAACAGGCTTGTGTTGCATGCCAGCATTAATGAAGGGCTCCCGGGTGACTATTGAATTGAATCCAGAGTTTAATTTTGCAAAGTCAGGGAAGAGGAGTGATTTACTCGGGACTTCAAGGAAAAGTTAGCTCAGAGGGAAGTGGGAGATGTGTTACAATTTAAGTAGGTTCTATGGATGGAAGTTGCAGAGGCAATTTTCCATTAATTTAAGGAAAGACTCCTAAGAATTAGAGTTGTCTGTCAATGGAATGGACTGCCTGCCTCTGAGGATAGTGGTTTTCTTTACCAGTGTATGGTATCCCTTCTTCTGGACCAGTCAGGCACTTTGAGGTCCCTTACAACTCTAGAGATACAGTGAAAAATTAAATGATCTCTAAAGTTTCTTTCATATCTCAATCCTATGTTTCCAACAAGCAAATTTACATAAACTTGTTGGCATCCATCTTGAAGAACCACTTCTCAGTGAAATATTAAATATTTTATTCCAGTTATTGAATGATTCAAAATGCTTATTAAAGTACAGGAAGTCTCCAAATACTCATTACCTTCTCCAACTCAAATGGCAATGACTGAGTCTTTTCTTTGTTGGATCTGTTGCACCATCTGGTGGCTTGAGATATATATAGCATGTATTCATTAAGTCACTCGACTGCCAAAATAGCATATGGAACTGGGGAGATTTTGGAGATTAGGGGAGTGGTCCAAAGTCCTCCTTTTAAAATAAAATTTTAGTAACTATATTAATGGCTAGCCCAAGATTTCATGATGGGTTAGTGACAGAGAAGTTCCAAGACTAAACTGAAGGCTTTGTGTTTCCATCAATCCGTTCCAACCCAACATTTTTCATTGTATACCTACTATGTGCAAAGCACTATATGCTGCTAGATGCTTGCCCCTCAAGAAGTTTACATGGTGTCCTATGCTTCCCCTCTCAAACAAATTACTTGGAAAAGCTGTCAGCTCTTGTTACCTCTATTTTCTCTCCTCTTTCTTATATCTTAATCTTTGCAGTTTGCCTTCTGACCACTGAAACAGATCTCTCCTAGGTTACCAATTATCTCTTAACTAATAAAATCTAAACACCCTTTTCTCAGTTTTGACCATCTTTATCATCTCTGCAGTATATGATACTATTGACCAGTATCTCTTCCTGAATACTCTCTCCTCTGGGATTTCGTGACATGACTTTCTCTTGGTCTTTCTCTTACCTGCCTGACCTCAGTCTTCTTTACTGAATCTTCATCCAGGTCCTGCTCACAAACTGTGTGTGTGCACTAAAGATCTGCCTTGGACCCTCTTCTGTCCCCCCACTACACACTTTCACTTGGTGACCTCATCAATTCCTAGGATTTTAACCCTCATTCTCTAAGGAAATTACTTGCAGATCTATATTTATATTTAGCTGAGTTTCAATCCTATATTGGAATATCAATTAATGGATATTTGGAACTGGATATCCCATAGGCATCTCAAACTTAAACTGCTCTAAAGAGAACTCATTATCTTTTTTTTCCGCCATAGTGTTTTATTTTTTCAAATACATGTAAACACAGTTTTCAACATTCATTTTTGCAAGATTTTGTATTCTAAATGTTTTTTCCTCCTCCCATGACAGCAAGTAATTTAATAGGTTAAATATGTGCTATCTTTTAACATATTTCCATATTTGTCATGTTATGCAAGAAAAAATCAGACCAAAAGGGAAAAACACGAGAAAGAAAGAAACAACAACAAAAAAGGTGAAAATACTATGCTTCAATACACATTCAGTCTGCATAATTCTCTCCCTGGATGCAGATGGCATTTTCCATCCCAAGTCTATTGGAACTAAACTTGTTATCTTTCAACCAAACCTTCTCTTCTAAGCTCCATATTTCAGTTAATAGCATCAATCTTTCTAGTCAGGCTCATAACCTTGTAATCATCCTCAACTCCTCTTGTTCTTTCATCCAACAAACCTCAACTTTATTAAATATTACTCCCCTTCACATACACGTCAGTCCTGCCAAAATGACCTCCCTGTAGTTCCACACACATTTTTCATATCCTGTCTTTGTGCTTTTGCACAACCTATCCCCAGTGCCTGAAATGCATTCCATCCTCATGTCACCTAGTTTCCCTAGGTCAAGCACTACCTTCTTCATGAGGTTTTTTCTGATCTCCCTTCCTCAGTTTTTCTGTGCCTCTCCCCATCCCACAATTTACCTACATATTACCCTGGATAGAGTAATAATAATAGCTAACATGTACATAGGATTTACTATGTGTTAAGATCTTTTTATTTAATATCTTATTTGATTCTCCCAACAACCCTGGAAAGTAGGTACTATTATTGACTATTTTACAATTGAGGAAAATAAGACAAACCAGGAGCAAGTGAATAAGTAAGCTGCCCAGAGGCAGACTCTTTCATTTTTGTCTTTGTATTTTTACTTAATGTTAATTGATTGACAATATTATATTGGGGTATACATACAGAAAATAAATACAAGATTATTTGAGGAGCAAAAAAACATGACTGGGGGAATAAAGAAAACTCCTTCCCTTGGAGCTAGTATACAATTTGAGCTCTGAGGGAAACTATAGTTACCAGATCATGGCCTTGCACATACTGCTGGAAAATTACTTTTCTCCTACTCACAAGGCTTTTGCCCTGTTTTCAAAATGAAATCTAATTTTCAACTGACTTTCTTTATAAAAAAAAATATTATGACTAGGAGAAATGATGAAGAAATTCACAGTGCCTCAAAGAGGTAGGGATAGCTATTTGGGAATTCTAAGTCAATGAAATCTATGTGAGAATTGTTTTGGAGTTCAAGCATATAATATTCATGTTTCTCTTCCTCTCTTATGAAAAAGCCCCACGCCAGGAACATTATTGCACAGGCCATAACACAGGCAAAGGCAAACATATGCCTTCCTTAGAATTTAGTTACCTAGAGAGAGACGTATAAAGTAGATCAGCAGGTGAATTCAAATTTAATGTTATCTGTTTAATTGCTTTGGCCCAGCAGTGAACTTCCGGGTAAGGAAGACAATCTGTTGTTTATAGGCTAGGGCTTCCAGAGGAGCAGCGATAAGGCCAGGAGGAAAGTCTGCTGCTTACATGAGGGCATTTGTATTAGTTTAACTTAAATCATAAATGATTAAGAGGAGCAACCCCCAACATACCCACCTCCAGACTTGTATTGATGGACTAGGGGAGGAAAAGGAATGACAAAGATTTGCAATTCCTCCTTAAAAAAAGCTACTGTAAAAAGCTAATTGAAAGGTAGATTTTTTATTTCTTCCTTAAATACCCTGGGTAAGAATGAAGCTGGAAGAATTATTTAGACATTATCCCAGTTAGGGCTCTACCTAAATAACCGTGGGATTTCACACAATTTTTGAGAACTGATTTGAGATTCACATTGCAACAATCCATCTGTAACACTGATCAATTTTCCACAAAATTCTTTCTTTCATCCAACTTGCTTTTTTTTTCTTTTTTGAGTGTATATAGGAGCAGGAAGGGTACCTTCTTCCTATTTGGATACTGTAACAGCTTGCAACTTCAAAATCACAAAATGAGGGAAATATAAAATTTTCCTGTCTCCTTTTATCAGATATTGCCCAAGAAAGTCGAAAAGGTAATTTTGCTTTCTTTTATTTTATTTTATTGATTGTATAATTATACATTTTTGACAGTACATATGCATGAGTAATTTTTTTATAACATTATCCCTTGTGTTCATTATTCCAGATTTTCCCCTCCCTCCCTCTACTCCCTCCCCTAGATGACAGGCAATCCCATACATTTTACATATGTTACAATATAACCCAGATACAATATATGTGTGTAAATACCATTTTCTTGTTGCACGTTAAGTATTAGATTCCGAAGGTATAAGTAACCTGGGCAGACAGATATTAGTGCTAACAATTTACATTCACTTCCCAGTGTTCCTTCTCTGGGTGCAGCTACCTCTGTCCATCATTGATCAACTGGAAGTGAGTTGGTTTTTCTTTATGTTGAAGATTTCCACTTCCATCAGAATACATCTTCATACAGTATTGTTGTTGAAGTGTACAGTGATCTTCTGGTTCTGCTCATTTCACTCAGCATCAGTTCAGGTACCTCATTTTGCTTTCTGAGGACAACTACTGGGTGTGAAAGTATGACCAGCAACAACCAGCAGATGTCACCATATCACAAGAAATAAAATAATTCTTTTGTTTGTTTTTTGGGTTTTTTTTCTGTGTTTGGGGGTTTGGGGGTTCCAGGGTAGGTGAGTCAGTGTGGTATTATGTAGTCCAACACAAAGTGTTTAAATACTTCCAGAGCCTCTAGCTCTAACTCACTCTTGTGGGAAGCTGTTGCTCACTTTCTATAGTGTCATTTTCCACCGTGCTTGTTATTCTTATCAGTTACAGGAAGGGATCTTGGATCCCAAGATGGAAAGGATCATGGATTTATAACTGGATGGCATCTTGAGTGCAGTTGATCGGTCAATCAGTCATTAAACATTTATAAAGAGCTTACTTCGTGGCGGGCACTTTAGGTATATAAAAAGAGGGAAAAGGCATTTCCCTCGAAGAGTTTACAGAGACAACATGCAAATAAATATATAAAGCAAGCTATATACCGGATAGATAGGAAATAATTAACAAAGGGAAGGCACTGAATTAAGAGGGCTGGGTGTGCCTGGTTTTAGAGATGAGGAAACTGAAGATGGTAATTAAATCTTCCTGAATCTGATACGATTCCAATCTCTCCGTTTTACAGAGAGGGAAATCCTGAGAGTTCATGACTCAGGAAGCAGTCAGAAGACCTGAGATTGCAAGCTGAGTTCTCAGATCCCAAATCTAGCCCCCTTTCTTCCATAACACAGAAGTGAACCTTGGGTGCTAGAATTTGTGGTGTGAATATAGCCAAGAAGCCTACTCTCATGTTGGCTTGAGTGCTCTTGGAGTGGGGGTGGGGTATTGGACTTCTTGCTGCTTTGACTTTTTTGACTCCAAATGGATCATAATTAAAAGGATTTTCTTAGAAGTTATGTAGTCCAACCCCTTCATTTTACAGGTAAGTAAACTGAGGCTCAGAGAACTTAAATAGCTTCCTCAAGGGCATAGAAATATTAAAATCTACATATAGTGATAGTTCACCTTGAGTCACGCTTACTAGATTGCTTTGGATTTTCTCTCCTTCAATTTACTACAGAGAAATCTAAAATGTAATTTTAAAAATGCCAAAAATATACCTTTTAATGCTGACCACTATAGAAATATCACTAAAATATTCCAAGAGAGCCCAGATGAACTCTAAAAATCCTTTTAGCACTAAGATTTATAATTTTGTAATGAATTCAAACCCTTGCTTTCCCTCCAGGGGATTGGAGTGTATTAGAATAATGCGGTTGTGACCTCTGGCCAGAGGTGTGTTGGTAAATGTTTAATAACCTGCTCTCTGAGGGGAAAAGAGTGTAGTAATGATATATGTCTACATTTAATCTGCATTTTCTCCCATGCTCTTAAGTCTAGACAATCAATAAAAGAATCAGTCAAGCCCTGATTTGTAGTGTTTACAGATCCCCTCCCTCACCTTCCAATTTAACAAGCCAGAGGTGGCTCCAGCATACCCCTCCTCCTGTAGAGAGCAAAGATCAGCCCAATCACAGATTTGCCCCAGTCTCTAGCCCCTCCTGGAGTGGTTGTCCTTAGCAGCCAGTCTTTAAGTGGGCAGACCTCAGAAAAGTAAATTTCCCTAAAAGTATTTAAGTACAAGACCAGGAAAAGAGAGAAGACAAGCAGTTAGATAATCACATATACTTTATTATTTATTATTTATTCTGTGACAGATGTATTTTTCAATCTATTAATAATATTCAACCTATTATGTGACAAGCATTGTGCTAGGCACTGAAGACAGAAAAATAAAGTAAAATCCCTGCCCTCAATGAATATACATTCTGCTATAGGGGGCTAGGAATTAGAGGTTAGATAATTAAATACAAAATAAATATAAAAGTAGTTTCTAGAGGTGGGAACTTAGGCTAACAGGAAGCTAGAAGAGGGAGATATTTCAGGCTTAGCGAACAGACCATTCAAAGACACAGAGGGGTAGGTAACAATTCATGTATTAGAAATACCAAGGGATATGTAATGTGACAGGAAGAGAATATTTTAAGAATCAAAGGACATGGATCCAAATCCCAAATCCCCTGTGCACTATCTATGTAACCTTGTACAAATCACTTCTTTGAATTTCAGTTTCCTCATTTGTAAAATGAAAAGATTGATCTATCAGCGTTTCTCAAAGTGTGGTCTAAGGACCCAAGATCCTTTCATGAACTACTGAGGTCAAAACTATTTTCATGATGATTTTTTGTTGTTCAGTCATTTAAGTCATGTCTGACTTTGTTGACCCCATTCTGGTTTTTCTGGCGAAGATGCTGGAGTAGTTTGCCATTTCCTTCTCCAGCTCATTTTACAGATAAAGAAACTGAAATAAATAGTGTTAAGTGAATTATCCAGTGTCACACTGACAGTAAATGTCAGACCAGATTTGAATTCAGAAAGATATGTCTTTCTGACTCTGGTCTTGGCACTGTATCCACTGTATCACCTACCTAATAATATTGATATTTTAATTTCCAAATGGTAAATATCAATAGATATAACTCATAGAAACAAAAGATTTTTGGGAATGAGGTACTCAATAATATCTAAGAGTGCAAAAGAGTTCTAAAACTATAAAGTTTGAAAACCACTGGACTCTATGATCTCTAGGGATTTTCCTCAACTCTAAATGATCTTAACTACTTGAACAATGACATTTAAGTTACCTACTGGTCTATAATTTCAAAAATCCACCCTTTCTTTCTTAAAATTCATGACATCTGTTTGCCCCCAATCATCTGTTACTTCTCTTAGGTTCTATGTCTCCTCAAAAATGATCAAGAATAGCTCTAAGCTTGAACAAAGCTGCAAGTTTTTTTTTTTGTTGTTGTTGTTGTTTTTTGTTTTTTGTTTTTTGTTTTTTTGTTTTTTGTTTTTTTTAATCCCTGGGATGTAATTTATGAGTCTGGAGACAAAACATTTAAATGCAGAAGATGTTCTCTTAGTGTCTCTTGGAAGAAAAATAGGTAGCAAAGTCAGCTAAATGGATAGTTTGAACTTAAGTTCAAAACCAGCTTCAGACACACACTAGGTATGTAACTTAATAAGTCTTAACTGCTGATGGCTTCAGTTTCCTCAACTGAAAAATAAAAACGATAATAACTACCTCCCAGTAGGGAATCAAGTACTAGCCCTTCATACCAAATGTGCCTGGCATATAATTAGTACTAAATAAGTGCTCCTTTTCTTCCTCCCTCCCTCCCTCCCTCTTTCCCTCCTTCCTTCCTTCCTTCCTTCCTTCCTTCCTTCCTCCCTCCCTTCCTTCCTTCCTTCCTTCCTTCCTTCCTTCCTTCCTTCTTTCCTCCCTCCCTTCCTTCCTTCCTTCCTTCCTTCCTTCCTTCTTTCCTTCCTTCCTTCTTTCCTTCCTTCCTTCCTTCCTTCCTTCCTTCCTTCCTTCCTTCCTTCTTTCCTTCCTTCCTTCTTTCCTTCCTTCCTTCCTTCCTTCCTTCCTTCCTTCCTTCCTTCCTTCCTTCCTTCCTTCCTTCCTTCCTTCCTTCCTTCCTTCCTTCCTTCCTTCCTTCCTTCCTTCCTTCCTTCCTCCCTTCCTCCCTTTCTTCCTTCCTTCCTTCCTTTCAGCAGAATAAGTCTGTTCCTTCTTCCACAAGATAGTTATTTAAATATTTGAGTATAGTCAACATGCCCCACCTCCCCTCTTCCCAATTTTCTCTTCTACAAGGTAAACATCCATAGTTCCTTCAGTCAACACTTACATGGTATGGACTCAAGGCCTTTCATTCTTCTGCTGGCCTTTTCCCAGATGTTCCTTGGGTTGGCAATATTTTTTTTAATTAAAATTAAATTTTTGTTACATTTTAAGTTCCAAATTTAAATGTATATATAAATTATTTAATTTATTTATTTGGAATTAAGTTCCAAATTTATCAGTTTCTTCTCTGTAGGTAGAGAGAATCTTCCTTTCTATGCCCCTTGTAATTGATTTGAGAATTTATAATACTCAGAATAACTTGATTGTTGTTCTAGGAATGATACTGCTGTTATTACTGCTAAGTATTCTCTTAGTTTCTACTAACATGTTTTTTAAGTTGTGATCCTAGGAATTCTAGCTCTGGATGTGGTCTGATAGTCAGGGTACAGTGGAACCATTGCTCTTTGTGCCTGGAAACTCTGTTCCACTGAGTAAAGCCCAAATCACATCACACTCCTGATTTGAACCCAGTTAAAATCCATTAACCCCCTAAAAGCTTTCTGTAGATACACTGTTGCCTAATTTCACTTCCTTCATCTTGTGCTTGTGCAATCAATTTTTTTTTTAACTGAATGTAAGGTTTTACTTTTTTTCATATTGGATTTTACCTTAATAAAATTTGACTCCCTATTCTAGCCTATGAAGGGTTCTTTTTGGGGGGGATCTTGATTCTGTCATTCAGTATGTTTGTTAACCATTCCTTTCAGCTCTATGTCACCTGCAAATTTGATAAGGATACCATCATATTGAATTGACATATTGAAGACATTGATGAAAATGTTAAAGAGCACAGGAGCAAAAAAAAAATTCCCTGACATACTTTAATGGGGACCTCAAAAGCTTCATGTCTTTGTGACTTTGGGCAAGTCATGAAACTTGGGAGGCAGAGGGAGCTTCCTTCTCTGTAATATGAAGGGTTGGAATAGATGGCTCTGAGACCCCCCTCCAGCACTAAATTCGTGATCCTATGATCTCCATAACTCCATAACCAGCTGTTCATTATTTTATAAATGGACTATAACAGGGGTCAGCAAACTACAGCCTAAGACCAAATTGCACAAGGTTGTGCAATGGGTGGAGCATTGGGCTGAGTCAGGAAAACTTGAATTAAAATCTAGCTTTAAATATTTATTATGTGTATGATTCTAGAAAAGTCACTTAATCTCCATCTGCCTCAGTTTCCTCAACTGTCAAAAGAGCATAATAATAGGACCACCATACTATTGTGAGGATTAAATAAGATAATATTTATAAAAAACACTTTAACAAAATGCCCATAGTAGGCGCTATCATGCTAGTTGCTTTTCCCAGTTCCAACCCACTGTCCTTTTTTGTATAGCCCATTCAGATAGGAATGTCTTTTACATTTTTTTAAATGTAAAAACTATTTTCAGTTCATATATAATAGCTTGTATATCTACACATACATACACATACACACAAGAGTAGCTAGTTGGTGCAATGTATAGAGTGCTGGCACTGAAGCTTAGCTCACCATCTTCTCCATGTTAGTTCTCCATCTTCTCCATGAAGCATTCCTCGATGTTCCTTAGCTGGAAACAACTTCTCCACCTCCAGTTCTTACAGAACTTTTCCAGGGATTTTTCCTTTACCCTTTTCACATTCTATTTTTTATCATATTCATCTGTGTCTGTAAATCTTATCCTTCATTAAATTAATGTCATTGAAAAAAAGAAACTGTGACATTTTTCATGAAGTCAAGCACCATGCTTTGTGTAGAGCTGGTGCTTAATATCTAATAGTGTTTGATGGATTTTTATCCAATCAATATGTATGATTATCCCGCCTCAAGGGACAAAACAGATTGGGAAAAGTTAAAACCTGAATAGGCTGCCTAGGATGGAAAATATCAAGTACAACAATGATTCAGTTCAATTGAGCAATTAATGAGTATTTATTGAACACCTTCTTTGTGTTTGTTCTACTCTTTATCATGCATTGTAATGGAAAAAGCATTAGATTTATAGTCACAAAATTTGGCTTTGAAACCCATCTCTGCTATTTGTTACCTAAATAACTTTATGTAAGTCCTTTATTTGCTCATCTATAAAATAAGTAGGGCAGAAGGGCCTGGAGTGCTATGGTCCTCAGAATCACCAAGAGACTGAAGAACCGAACACCAATAACAGTATGTATATGCACATGTATAGTTTGTTACTGTTGAACCATTTCAGTTGTATCTGCTGCTACACAATCCCATTTGGGGTTATCTCGGCAAATACACTCGAGTAGTGTGCCATTTCCTTCTCCAGTCATTTTACAATGGAGAAAACTGTGACAACCAGGATTTAGTGATGTGCCCAGGGTCATACAGCTAGTTAGTATATAAAACTAAATTTGAACTCAGGCGTTCCTGACTCCATTTATCCATTTTGTCACCTAATTGTATATATGTATCCATATATACAAAAGCAGTCACAAAAATGAAATCATGAGTCTCAAAGTAAATAAGTTGCTGCTTTCCTAGCCTGAAGACTATACTCTGTACTGGAGAAGATGGGAATAAAGGAGTTAAGCGTTCTTCCCTCTTTCTTCAATTATCATCATCTATCTTGCCTCCCCAAGTGATGAAGCTAACCTTATATTGTTCTTTTTCATGCTTTATCAACCCGTTAGTCAATCAACAATCATTTATTAAACATCTACAATGTGCCAGACATATTGATATGGGAATACAAAGAAAGACAAAGAGAAAGCCTCTTGTATTTAACTTGTTTGTACATAGTTGCTCTATTTGACAAGTCAAATAGAGCAACTATGTACAAACAAGTTAAATACAAAAAAAAATTAAAATAATCAACAGAACAAAGGCACTAGCCTGGAACCATGACATATAAAATTATTTTTAGACAATTATTGCTTAGCAAAGAAATTAAGGAGGTGAAATAATTTCCCACATATTAAAGGACTATCATGTGAAATTAAAAATAAGTCACATGAAACAGAGAATGGACTCTAGTGCCCCAAAGGTCAGTCAATAAATAGAAATTACAAGGAAACAGATTTAGTTCAATATTAGGAGGACTTTATTAATAATGCTGTCCAAAATCAAAATGATGTAGAAGAAAGGACATAGAACTTGGAGCCAGAAAACTTGGGTTTTAGTCCCACATCTTGTGACAAAGTCCAAACCTCAATTTCCTCACCTGTAAATGAGGATAATAATATTTGTATTGCCTACCTCATCGGTTGTGAAGAAAGTGCTTTGAAAACCTTAAAATGCTACAAGAAAGTGAGTTAATATTAATATTATAGAATGAAAAACATATCTTCTCTGAAAATTATTCCAGAAGTTCCAAGACTTCTGACACAGAAAATTGAATCCATGATAGTCTTTTCCTTTGTTTCATATTATAGGCAAACAGCAATAGGCACTGTGACAAGTTTTGCCTGCTTTCCCCATCTTCTTATTCCCTCTGATCCCCCTCTTCATGGGAGAGAAAAGAAGTTCAAAAGGACATAGCATAAGAATGGAGTACCTAAGCAGAAGAGGGATCCACAGCAAGAGAGTTCAGGAGGGAGGCCAGAGAAGGACCAAAGCAAGGGAATCAGTGCTGCCCACCATAACTGCTATAGCTACCCAAAAGGTGGAAGATGGTACTGTATGGCAATCCATATCTGTGACTTCACTCACCATACAAGGACTTCACCAAGATGCCATAAATTTGACTAACTGACAAAAAGTCTCCAAGACAGAAAACAGCTCATCAGGAAGGATTGTTAATTTTACTGCTAAAAGCTAATGTTCAAATTCTTTACTCATGATTTCCTTAAAAAAACTTGTTATAATCTTAATAACTTTGTTTTCTTGAGTGTTTGCAGGTGAGTTTGAAGACTCTTTCAAAATCACAAACTGCTTGTCAGACGGACATTCTTAGGGGGAGATCTTGGCTGGGGCTATGAATCATAAAGATGATGGTTAGATCATCAAGATTGAATCTTGTTTGTGTCAAAGACCAGAGTCTGAGAAGTAGGCTATATTAATGATAATAACAAAATATAATATTGCTCTGGGGTTCTTTTAGGGTCAACTTTGAAGTAGCATTTGTGAATTCAGTATCTATGAAATGGTGCTAGATAAGTGATGTTTCTGGCTGAAATAATCTTTGGAGTTAAAGTAGAAACTGTCAGATTGGTGGAAAGGATTCATTTTCTCTGTTTTTCCTTACTTGTGACTTTGCACCCTTTGAAGATCAAACCTAAATCTAAGTTTGATGGAATCACTGGTGATAATGTATTCTATGGATATTCTATGATAAGGAAACATTTGAGAACATGGGGATATGGCAATATGCAGGCACAGATGGAATCACAAAATTCATATGGAGATAAAATGCCATTTTAATCGACTCTACAGGTACTGTAGAATTGTTTTATTGGCAAAGGAATCTGCTATAATTAATATGTTAAAATCCATATGGAAAAATCAGAAATTTGCAAATGGATATTGGCAGATAAAACCTGGCAGGTATAGCAGAATGGTTTAGTAAGGGCTTTGAAAAGAGATATTTAAAGTTAATTTTAAAAATAACTTCCACTGAATTAAAAATCAAATTTAAAAAATGAAACTGATAAAAATTTCACTTCAAAGACCATGTAACATGTTTAATTTATTCATTTTTTTCCAGCTTGTTACTCAAAGAGAGGCAGCATGTTGATAGAGAGCAAGTCAGAAGGTCTTGGATTCAAATTCCATCTTGGATATTCACTTACTAGCTGAGTAGCTATAGGCAAGGCTCTTAATTCCTCTGAGCCTTAAGCAACTCTTTAAGTGTAAATTATCTCTTTGTGGGTGGAAAAAGTTCATGTGCCAACAAATTACGGTCTTTGACATGTTACCTTGAAGACATGGATTTTTAAAATTAGGTTCCTGGCACTAGGCAATTGTTATGGAAGACACTTTAACTGAGGTTGTATTTTGTGTGCAGTGACTTTACAGTAGAAATTTGGTAAATTGGGAATTCTTCAGTAAAAAGTTAAATTGGTGCAACCTTCTCAATCTAGTTTGGAAGATTGGGTTTTGCTGAGATAATATGCTCTTTGGCAAGTCATGTAACCCTAAATAATTACATCATCTATAATATGGGGATAATACTTATTACAAAGAGGCTCAATTCAACTGACAGAATTGAACAAATATGCATTAACAGAAAACTGAGGCTTAGCCAACACAGTAAGAGTGACAACTAACTTTTGTTGTAGTGAAAGAATAGGTGAAAAGAAGTTATTTGAATTCAATAGGAAAAAAAGAAAAATGGAACATACATACCATCTCATCCATTTCTTTTGAATCAACTGAGATAACATGTATGAAGTATAATGTAAGTCTTAAATGCCATATAATTGCTATTATTTTATAGCAATTTTTATTTGCTATTTTTAATTTTTTTATTTTGCTTTCCACTGTTCGACTTCTAATTTTGTCATGGTATATCATGAGGGAGTGGAACCCCAAGGCCACTGATGACAATCAGGGTTTGATCTGGATATTGATGTGCCTTGATACATGAGAAATATAACCCTCGCTCCTATATCTTTCTGTGTATTGTTTCTGGCAAGCAGATGGAGGGCTTTAATAATGAATTATTTTTTCCAGTGGTGATAGACTTTGAAGCAAAGATGAGTGAAAGGATTCTAAAGGCAACTGCTTTATGATGGCAGGATGAGAGCATTTCAGAGAGCTTCAGACATCAGATTACCTCTCCCCATCTTTCAGAGGACGTAGCCTAATTAGGGAGCATGCTGGTGTTTGAAAGAGCAGGAACCGTGGAGTCAGAAAACCAAGATTTCTCACTAACTAGTGGTGATATTGATAGTAGTAATAGTAATTATATACCCCCTCAGAGGATAGATGCAGTGAGGAAAGAAATTCAGTTTTAAAAAATCACAATTAATCATTCCTTCTGTTTTTTAATTTCCATCAACACATAGACAATGGCTCTGAATGGCAATTGACTCTGATTTCATTACCACTCTGATTCCCTATCATTCCCTCTCTCTTGCAATTACTTGATATTTACTTATCTGAATATATGTTGCATTCTGCCAGTAGAATATAAGCTCTTGAAGAGGGACAGTTTGATTTTGTTTTTATCTCCAACCCCTGGCACAGTTTTTGGCACATAAGAATATAAATTTACAATTGGTGGGGTCTTAAAGGACAGGTAGTGGAAATAGTTATTAGGATACTGGACTTGGAATCAACAGGACCTGTGTTCAAATCCCACATCAGATTCTTACTAATTATATGAACCAAGGCAAGTCATTTAACTTCTCTGTGCCTCAGTTTCTTTATCTGCAAAATGGGGGTAGGCTCCACATCCCCTGGGATCCCTTCCAGATCCAGGACCCATTTTACAGATGGAGAAACCAAGGCCCAGAGAAAGCAATACATAGAAAAAGTGAGAGACAGGATCTGAATCCAAAACCTTTACCTCCAGACCTGGCATTTTTTTTCTTTAAACTCATATCCTTCAATAGAGGTGAGATATGTGAAGGAATGAAATTCAATTGAATCTTTCCTGGATTCCTGCTTCTTTCCTGGAAGCATTTTGTTCTTGAGACATACTTCTTTGCTAAGAATTACATTAAAGACTACAGCCTTTTTCAGGTGGACCAGCAAATGGTTGTGGGACAATGTTTGATCTCTTTCAAATCTAGTGGATCTGCTCCAGTGGAGCCAAAGGCTTCACACAATAGTGTTAAGCCCTCCCCAGGCTTTCATCTCTCCTACATGAAATTTGACTTTTTTTTTCCATTCAAAAATCAATTGAACCTCAGTCAGGATTGTGCAACAGATTATTAATGGTTCTACAGCTAGCTAATCATATTTGCTCAGCCTTTCAATAAACAGTTTTAGCAATGACTAGGGTAAAAAAGGGGGGGACACATATACCATCCAATCAGGATGACAAGATCCATGTATTGATCTAACCACCTTCTTCTCTTTTACCTCCCTCTCTCTTTTAAAGGAATTTAGGCAATTACATCCATTCAATTTATCATCTCTAAACTCCCACTTCATTCTTGCTCTAGTTAAATGTTTCTTCCTTGCAATGAAATATCTTCCCTTAAGATTTCCCGGGGCCAAAAAACATAAGCAGCTGGATTCCAGAGAATGGCAGCAATGAGAATGAACATCTGGTTAGGACTCAGATACTACCAGGTAGCCCTTCATGATTGATCACTTCTCAGCAAGATGAGAAGGTGCCACCATAAACCTCAAAAGCAGCAGCATCCATCCTAAAACCATGTAAACAGAACCACATTCTTACAGACAGGAAGGGGGTGATCAGACACAAAGATAGTCCCTGGTTGGAGAGTTTTCAAATTCTTCGTTAAGGCATCCTTAACAAACACCTCCATACCCCCAATGCCCCTCCTTCTCCCTCCCCATCTTGGCCACACACAGAGAAAGAGAGAGAGGGAGGGAGAGACAGAGACAGACAGAAAGACAGAGACACAGAGAGAGACAGAGACAGACAGAGAGAGAGAGAGAAAGAGAAAGAGAGAATCATCCTTTTGGTGAAGGAGAGATCAAAATAATGGGAAATCTTTCAGAGGAATATCCTTCCCATAATAAAAATGATTGCCAAAAGAACTGGAAACTGAGTGGATGCCCATCAATTGGGGAATGGTTGAATAAGCTATGACATATGAATGTAGTAGAATATTATTTTCTATAAGACATGGTCAGCAGGCTGACTTCAGAAAAGCCTGGATAAACTTATATGAACTGATGCTGAGGGAAGTGGGTAGAATCAAGAGAACATTATACACAGCAACAAAAGGACTATGTGATAATCAACTCTGATAAATGTGGCTCTTTTCAACAAGGAAATTCTAATAGACTTGTGATGGAAAGAGCCATCCACATCCAGAGAGAGAAGTATGGAAAGTGAATGTGGATCAAAGCATAACATTTTCACCTTTTGTTGTTATTTGCTTGCTTGCCTTTTTCTTTCTAATTTTTCCCCTTTTGAAGTGATTTTTCTTGTGCAACATGATAAATGTGGAAATATGTTTAGAAGAAAAAAGATAGCTGACATATATTATGTATATGTATATATTTATGTCTAGATATATCAATATATATATAATGTAATAATACATGCATATGAATAGGGTATCCGAAAAGTTTGGGTATAGTTTAAAGTTTTAATAATTTAAAAGCTACATATGTATTAAGATTTCCAGAGTCCTTTATATAGATTGATCCTCTTCTGAGTGATATAGGAAGCATAAGTGTATTAGCTTCATTTGACATAATGGGGAACAACTGAAGCTCAAAGAGATGGTGATTTGCTTAAAAGAGCACACAGTTAATTAAGTGGCTGAAGCAGGCTTCCCGCAATCTCTCCATTACCCCCCTCCCTCACCCAAACCCAGTTGTCTCCATCAGCCTGTACACCGGGTTATGGGGCTCCATGACTGAAAAGGCAAAGAAACCATTTGCTAATGAAAGAAACAATGCCATGCTGTGGAGGAAAGGGCCAGCATTTATTTTTCTGCTTCTTAAAATATATCTGAATCACCAGTGTCAGTCTCAACTCACTTGAAAATGACATAGATTCCAGCTTTTGGTCTATTGAGCCATCCCATTACAACCCGATTGTGCTTTGTCCCCCCCCCCCAGGTGTTTTGTCTTGTCTGACTCAAAGATGGGCAACTAATTTTTTCCCTTAAGTTTTATTTTAAGTCTTGTTTTGACATAACAGGCCCAGACCCATAAGATCACAGATTTAAAACTGGAAGAGACTTCAGAAAAGTCTAGTCTTATTCCCTCATTTTTTTTTTCATATTTGAGGAGACTGAGACCCAAGGAAGTTATTGACACACCCATCCAAACTACCTCCCTTTGTCATCAAAGTACATTCCCAGAGAGCAGGGAAGAAATCACCTACTTTCATAACTGCCCATGGGGCATATGTGACATAATTAACTTTTAAAAGTCACCTATATAGAGTCTCACAAAAAAATGGCAATCAATGCCATGTGTGGCTCACGGCCAAATGTGAGAGAAAAGATTTGTGATGCTTTTAACAGAGATCTCCTCCGTGTCAGCTTGGTAGCCAAAGTAACACAGAAAAACTTCACTCATTCTGTGGATCAAGGCAGCCATGAGGTCTAATCTGGTACTTAGCTTGGTACCTGGAACATAGTAGGCACTTAATAAATGCATATTAACTAATAGAGTTTTAGTTCTAGCTCTGCAAATAACTAGCTGTGTAAGCTTAGATACATCATTTCATTTCTGTCCTTGGCTTCTGTCCTTCCTTCAATTGTCTACCTTGAAAAATCTGTGTGATCTAAAAATCACTTTGCTTCTAAAAGAGCAGCACTGAGTCTTCTTAGTCCCATGTGTCTAGTCTACATTACAAAAGTTCCCTTATAATACTTTGCCAAATGCTATTAAAGTAATCATATGGCACAGCCATAGAATGAATCTGCTTTGAGGATATAATGTGAGTTTATATTATGACAAGTGAAGTAGAGGACTAGGACCTCCCTGTGGCAGAATAAACAATGTCCAAAGAGGTTTTCTATGTGCAATCTCTGCAGTGAGTTGTCTTTCATAATACAGATACATTTCGGACAGATCAAGTACTTCCTCTGTGTTCAAAGAGTTCTACCTGTTATAGAGAGGATTGACAAGGGAAATACGTGGGAGTCCCTACTCTCCAGGAGGTTGCTACCTAAAAGTAGGTAGAAACACATCCATAGAAATCTGTTATAAACACAGTCAACTACTAACTTTGCAGAGTTAAGCAAGTAGATGTTTAGTAGTAGGGAGAGGAGAGGGGGCTAAACTGGAAGGGCTTCCTGAGGGAAATGAGATAGAAGCTGCTTAGGCTCTAAAATTATGGCATACCTATGTTGCCTAGTGATAACCAGCAGCACCACCGGCAGACCCAGTCAGGATTATCTTGTCATCAAAATAATCTTGTCTTTTATAAACTTTTTAAAAAAACTTTTCACAGGATTCCTTGTTTCCTACCTCACACCCTACATTTTTTGCCACTTTATGTACACCCTGGTCTCTGTTCTAACAGGAAGAATGGCTTTGACTTCAAACAATAACCTGATTCTCCCCATTCTGGGTGGGAAGAGGGAGGAGCAGGCTGTTATAACTTGGGCTACAGGTTTACACAGTACTAGGCCAACATGAATGGGAGGAGTAAGAAACTCAGGGAAAGACTACAGCACCTGGGCATTGCTGTGAATACACATCAAAGGGATAGCCTAGGTGGCAAAAAGTAGTAATGCCCTGGCAACACACCCACCAGTACCAACTGCCAGTTCCTTTCTTGGAAACGTTCTGATACCATGAAATCCCTCTACTGCTCACTTTCTATAGGAGGAGGTGGGAGGATGGGGCTACAAGTGGCAGCAGGGAATTTCTTTGATATAATCAAAAGAGGAAGGAAGGAAGGAAGGAAGGAAGGAAGGAAGGAAGGAAGGAAGGAAGGAAGGAAGGAGGGAAAAAAAGGAGGGAGGGAGGGAAAAGTGTTTATTAAGAGCTCACTATGTGCAAAGCCCCATACTAAACACTGGGGACAAAAACAAAATCCAAAATAATCTCCTCACATTCTACTGGAAAAGACATCCCATAAGAAGGTTCAGCTGTAAGTCTGGTGGAAAGGTCTCCTGGTCACTAGGATACAGTGACAAAGCAGATAATAATATAGTAATATAACTTCTAATATTCCCACTGATAAAATCATATTAGTTTCTGATGCTGAACCATTCAATTTTAGTAGGGAGAACTTTCTTTTCTGGATCTTCAGTGGCTATGATTGTTGAGGAAATTGGGGGCTGCAGCAGCTGGAGAAGCAGTTATCAAGTTATATCACCATAAAAAGTTATTTCTGGAGGATGATGGCTTAAGGAGCTGATCTTGAAAGATACAGTTAATGTCAGTGATCAAAAGGAGTCTGGAGGAGGAAAGTCCCAGGCCCACTTTCATTTTTTACAGTTCTTTCCTGTACCCATTGTGATTTATTTTAGGTCCAGATTCCTTTTCATTCAGGCTCTGGGCCCATGGTTACATAATCATTATTATTATCAACATCATTATAATGTAATAGTAACAATAACAACAATTAGCATTTGAATAGCATTTGAAGATTTGCAAAATGCTATACCCATATTATCTAATCATTCTTCACAACAAGCCAGAGAGGTAGGCTCTATTAACACCCCAATTTTATAGATGAGAAAATAAAGTCAGGGGGAGGTGAAAAGACTTGCCAAGAAAGCTAGTAAATGCATAAGGTCAGTTTTGAACTCAGGTATTCCTGATTCCACTTCCAGTGCTCCATCCACTGAGCCATCTAGTTGCCATTTTTAAAGTTGTGATACAGTTAAGAACGATTAGACGGTCCATTTCAGAGACCTTCTAGCCTTCACACCAATGCCCTTATGTTCTTTAGTTTCCCTGTCTAGGACCTAAAAGAGAGGAAAATAGCAGGCAACAGGCCTTCCTATCTTTCCTGTAATGAGGGTCTTAACAATGATGGATGAAAGTATTGGGATAGGGTGGGGGCCACATAAGGAGTAACTCTTCATAATGAATCACCCACTCACATTCCTAGACTGGCCTCTAACAGCTCCCAATTCCCCCATTTCCTTATGTCCTGTCCATAGAAACATTCATGTCAACATCCCAATCAGTGTTTTATCTTTCCCAGGCCCAGTGGTTCATAACCGTATTTGTCCAAATTAGAGCCCGTTTGCTTTGCAAACTGTGCTCAAGCTTTCCTAGACACTGAACAGCTGCTCACCTGACGTCCCCACCAGTGTCCTTGTTTGCACTGGCCGTTGTCAGCAAACAGACCGCCTTGAACAAGCCATTCAGGGGTTCTTCCCAGCCTGATACCAGGAGCAGCAGGCACCTTGCAAGACCCTCCTGCTCTTTCCTTAACAATCAACTTGGTGCAAGGGTGTGTGTGTGTGTTTCTTCTAAGAGCCTCTCATTTACTCTCACTCTACCTTACCCTTTCTTAAAAATAAAGCAAGAACTAGAATTTTCTGAGGTTTTGAAAATGTGAGGATGCCCATTTATTTTTCTAGGCTCAGGATCCATAAATTACTGAAATTGAAATGCAAATAGGCAGCTGTTTGGAGGGGCAGAATTAGCCACTGCAAAGAATTTGGATGGAGGTGGACAGAACAGTTTCTGCTCTATAGGAGCTAAACAGAGCTGGAAGCTGGAAATTTGCAACTGGGACTTTATATTCTCCTTTGAGTTTATTAGTAGAAATCTAAGACCATGTTTGCAAGATACATTCATGAATGATGAGGGATTCACTTCATTCTCTCTGCCTTAGGGATCTTCTAAGCAAAATGGAGATACTATTTGTTTTTTAATTACATCAGTTCTTAGAAAAAAGCACATGCCTAGTGTTAAATATTAAATACTAAATTCATTAGCCTCTTTATCCACACATTTACAATTGTCCCGATGATCCTAGATTGACTTAGGGCAGTTAACACAAAAGAGACTGCAATCACCTGCAAATAAAACCTAAAACCAAGTCGGGTTATTAGTTTTTCCTTCACTAAAGAATTTCAGATTGTAATGAAAGATCTGCATTGATCTTCTAGCCTCCTCATTAGTTGGGGGCTCACCCAACCAAACAGCATCATTTCTTCCCTTGTACTAAGAGCCTTCCCCCACCCTCAAGAGGGAGGAAGCCTGAGTAGTCTTTAGGGCTCCTGAGCTGGCAGGGAGACCCAATCAGGCAGAAAACTTTGAAAAATTTCCAAATAGTGATTCTGTTCTGGAAAGAGATGTCAAATGAAGTAATCTACCAGTAATAAATGGTACTTGTCACCTTTTCCCTCCTTTCCCTATTTCTCCCTCCCTTCCCCTACTTCCCAACCCTGCCTGGGTGCAGACATGCTGGTGCCTAGAAGTGTCATTTCCTGGCAGAGGTGAGAGGAAGGTTAGTTTTTACCTGTCATTCCTGACTCAGCAGGACCATTTGGTCTAAAGAGAGTTTGAAGGGGCATTCTCTTCAATGACTCAATGTGACTTTCTATCCCTTCTCCCAATCAAGGAATAAAGGCTATCATAAGTTGAATATTCCATTTCATTGGTTCATATTTGACAGATATTTCTAGATTTAGCCAGTACTATTGAGACATCACTATGTTTGTACTGTGCAATAAAAACAGCAGGAATTTAAAAGTTTTACCTTGATCCCTATTCAAGGTTATGTTTTTGTTGTTTTTTTTTTAAATCCCCTCATTGATCAGCAGAGGTCACTGTGTGGCCACAACATACCACCACAAAACAAGTATTTAGATACTTGGAACTCATCTTCCCAGGGGCTCTGAATGCTCTGGGGTGCAGGAGTGTCCATTCTAGAAGCTGAACTGATTCGGTTACTCAGAGACACTTGAAGTAATTAGACTTGACGGTCCACAGTTTGGCCACAGTTTTTAAGTAACCCAATGAAGATGAGAATCCTCACTCACTGAGAAGGTGGCTGCCTTCAAAAACTGGCCCCTTCCTACAAATTTTCAATTATAGGCATTAATGTAGACAAATGGGATCAAGACTAAGTTTTCATAATAAGTTTTTCCTCCAAGCTTTTGTTATTAATTTACAGAAACAAAGTCTCTCTCACCCTTCTTCCTTTCACATCCATTATCCTTCTGTCAGTGTAGTAGAGAAAGAGCAAGCCACTAAGCCAGGAAGAGCTAGGTCCAAATCCTTATGATACATACTTTCTAGGTGAGTCCCTTAATCTCTTAGTGCTTTAGACATCCCTCCAAGAATATAAATTGCAGAAAGGGTACCTGCCAACTTCCTCACCCAGCAGATCCCTATACCAGTGAAATCATAGGTTCTATCCCAAAGTATTCCAAGTTTTTGTTACTTTAATTTGTAAAGACAGATTCTTCCTGGCCCTCCTTCACTTACATCCCCTGTTAAAAGAAACTTCTCTCATAATGTAGAAGAAGGTGCATTTATCTCTTTCCAGGGATTTGGAAAAGAGAAAGACAGAATTTCTAGCTATAAGATAATTGATCATCATACCCTTCCTAATAAGGAATCTGCCCCAGGCCTCAACAAAAATGATGATCTGATTTTCTTCCTTTGTTGTAAAAAAAGCAGAGAAGAGAGAGGCAGAGAAAGTTATAGGATGGTTGTAGTCTATTTTAAACTTTCATTGGGAATATGGGGGGAAATAGACATTGTCTCCATTTCCTTACTATTCTTAAAGTATCTTATTCTAAGACTCAGAATGCATTCTTTTTTTAAATTAATTTTATAATTATACTTTTTTTTGACAGTATATATGCATGAGTAATTTTTTAATAACATTATTCCTTGTATTCATTTTTCCAAATTTTCCCCTCACTCCCTCTACTCCCTCCCCCAGATGACAGGCATACATCATATATGCATTCTTGATGAGAAGACTCAAGTTTCTCTATGAAAATCTAATACTTTGAGGTATATCTGTTCCATAAATTCATCAGAGTACTTAAAAAGTTTCTCTTCTCTAATTCACATTTCTTCCCTAAACTCTTTCTGTCTTGTCATTACAAGTAAGTTGGACAGAACCTCAAAAGCCATCCTACCTGACCCACAGTGGAGTAAAAATCTTGTCTCCAATATTCCCACTAAATAGGTGGTCACCCAGTCTTCCTTCAAAGATCTTCAGTGAGAAATAGTTCACTGCCTCAGGAGAGCTTTAATTGTTTGGAAGGTTTTCTTCATAGCAATGCTAAATTGGCTTCTTAACAATAATAATTCATTTCTGCCTCTAAGTGCAAGTCAGAACAAATCTAATTCCTCTTCCACAAGTCAGGCTTTCAAATAGGTGAAAATATCCATGTTGCCACCTTCTCAAGATTTCTCTAGAGCTTTCTGGCATAGTTTTGAGAATGTTCTAGTCACCCTCCTCTGAATGTTCTCCAGCTTATCAATAGATTTCCTTAAATGTGGTATCCGGAATTGAACTCAATCTTATTACTAATTCATATTGAACTTTGATACAACAGTACTACAACTAGACCTATATGTCAAAGATACCAAAAAATAAAAGAATAGTATGTACAAAAATATTTATAACCCTTGATTATATAGTTAGAATAATAAGTACTGTACTTAAGTCCTCTTTCTTTTTTTAAAGATAAATTTCTAAGCTTCCCCATAAATTTTCAACCCAAGATTAGTGGCTTATATTTTATATTTACTTTGTATATTATTTTGTGATCATGTTATTTCTTTTCAATAAGATTTACATTCCTTGATGTCAGGGATTTAAAAAATAATTTTCATCTAGTATTTCCACCATCCAATACACCATACATGCTTAATAACTGCTAGTTGCATTAATTAGTTAAATTATATTTTATTAAGTTGGACTTGATGTGGAGATTTTTTTGGGATCCAGATTCTATCATTCTGTTTTAATAAGATGAGAGTGTATGAGAGAATATTTTAGTTTTCAATATAGAAAAGTATAAATGAATATGAGAAAGCAGTAGAATTTCCAATATAAGACCAAGGTTACATAAATTATAGTGATATCCTGATTTATCCAGATCCACAGAAGATATACTTTCTTAAAAAGAGAACTTAATAGAGAAATTTACAATTTTTTCATGTGTCTCTCAACTAAATGGTAACCTCCTTGAAGGTAGGAACACCCAAGGCATCAAGCACAGTAGAGGTATTTAATTATGTTCTGAAATACTTAATCACCTAAGAGTTTATATCCCAGATTATTTAAATATCTAAGTACTTTGGTCTGAAGTACCTAAGTATCAATATAAATTATTACCTAAATAATTTAGTGCTTAAGTATCTAATTTCTTAAGTAACAAAATACTTAAATACTTAAGAACCTATGTTTGATCCAATTTAAATAAGTTCAAAACAATTCAATCCAATTCAATACAGTTTAAACTATTCCAATTCAGTTCAGACTAATTTTAAATAGTTTAAATTAAATTAAATTAAAACAGTTTAAACTGGTTGAAATGGTTTCAGACCAGTTCAGGTAATTTCAAACTGGTTAGATCAATTCTTTTTGAATCAAACCAGTCAAAATCAATTCAGTTTGGTTCAAACATACCATAAGTAATCAGTTAATTATGTAATTGGGCATTTAGGTATGAAATCAATTAGATCCTTAGGTACTTAGGCATTTAGTTAGACACTAAAATATTCAGGTCTTAGAAATGTAAATGCTCAAGTATTTGGGCACTTAAACACTTAGACACAGAACTTAAATTAGTAAATTGTATATTATAACTGTGCAAAAAAAAGGGTTATAAATATTTTTGTACATACTATTCTTTTTTTTTTTTTTTGGTATCTTTGGTATATAGGTCTAGTAGTAGTTCTATTGTATAAAAGTTCATATATACTTTAGTAACTTTTTAGGCAAAGTTCTAAATTGCTTTCTAGATTAAATAGATTAATTGTATATAGTTCTATCAACAGAGCAATAATGTGTCTTTCCCCTCAAAACTCTAGCATTTATAATTTCCTCTTTTTGTCAACTTTACCAAACCAAGGGAGATGGATAGAATCTTATTTTAATTTGCATTTCTCTATCCCTGATTTGAAGTGTTTTTTTTTTCATATAGATCATAATTACTTAGTTTTCTTCCTTTGAAAATTGCTGATTCATATCCCTTTATTTTTTATCATTTTGGGAATGACTGTTATTCTTAGAAGTTTGAATAAGTGCTTTATATATCTTGAACATGAAACCTTGATGAGGAGTAATTTGGGGCTCTAAGTCGAGATGGATCAGCTCTTCTCCTCGTAGGTCTGATTTACCTCTCTCTTTCCCCAAAGTAACCAAGGGCAGGTCCAGTAGCGAATGGATTCCCTATCAATGCTGTATCAAAACAAAGTCTTTATTGATAATAAAGGGATAGACAGGCATTTGGCCTCCAGAAAGGCCAAACTGCCTGGCAAGGGGACGCTAGTTGTTGGGCACAAGGCAAGTATAGACCAAGTTCGAGGAAAATAATTTTAGAAATTCCTTTTATACATAACTAGGGTCATAAAACAACGTCTGCACAGAGATGTTATCCAAGAGGTTCCGGAGATATTTGTAAATAAAACAGGAATTTCTCTTAATCTTTTGTATCTCAAATTATCTCCTTTTAACCTCTCCCAAGACAAAAATTTTCCTGTTAATTATTTTTATCTTGAACTATCTCTTTTTTTGACCTTATCAACCTTTTCAGAGAAACTTGGTACAAAGATTCTTTTTCAATGTATCTGATTTCTTTCAAATCTTCACTTCATTCAATCGATACCATCTTTTAAAAATTTTAAAGAATTCTAGTGAACAAAAGTCGATCTTTCTTCCTTTGAACTTATTCCTCCATTTCTGACCTAACCCCAACATTGAAATAGAAAGAAAAAATTTCCTTTAACAAATAAATATAATCAAACTCAACAAATTATTGCATTGGCTACATCCAAAACAAAAATCCATGCTTCAATATGTAACCTGAGATTGTTACTTCTAGGTCAAAAGTTGGATATTATGTCCATCATATGTCCTCTAATGTTCCGGATGGTCATTTTATTAATCAGAGATTTCTACCCCTTCTTTACAAAAAAGAAGAGTGTTGTAAGAGAAAAAGCATATTCTCAGCACCTTTGCTCTGGATTTAATGAATTTTGTTTCTGTTCTACTCTTTTCTTTCTCTCTCTTAAAGCCCAGTTTTATCTTTTGTTTCTTTTTTTTTAAAAAAATCCCTTTTCAAAATCTACCCTCCATGGTTAGAGTTAGTTGTGCTTAGAATTAGTTCTTTTCTTCATCTACATTCCCTCTTATTCCTCCCTTTTCCTTCTCCCCTTTCTTTCCTATATGTCTATACCCAACTGTTTTCGTGTGCTTTCTTCCCTCTTTGATCAGTTCATATGGAAATGAGGTTTAAGTTGCTCCTACTCCACCTTCTCCTCTTTATATTATTTTCTACTTATGTACCCAAATTATATAAGAGAATTTTCCCCACTCTTTCTTTCCCTCCCTGCCCTCAATGTATTTCCCTCCTTTTCCTTTCCTTTTAAAGTATTCAAAATATTTTTTTAACAATCCCAACAATTTTCAGTACACTCCCTCTATGATCCTTGATAATAGTTCTAAGGGGATAGTTGCCATCTTCTTATTTAGTACCTTATGATTCCTTATGTCATGCTTACCTTTTTGTATTTCATTTGACTTCTGCATTTATATTTGAAAGTTTTTAGTCATCTTTGGCTTTTTTGATAATGTTTAAAAAAAGTCATCTATTTCACTCAAGATTCATTTTTTCCCTTTTAAGATTATATTCAGCTTTGCTCACTAAGTTATTATAAACCTATTTCTTTTGTCACCTAGATATTATATTTCAAGCTCTTCATTACTTTTATTGGTGGCTACTAAGTCTTGTGTGATCCTGACTGGTTCTTTACAACTTGAATTCTTTTTTTCTGGGATTGATTCAATTCCAGACACCACATTTTTTTTTAAATTTCTTTGACCTGAAAGCTCTAAACTTGGGGAATTTTTATGTGTAATTTCTCTTAGGTGGTGACTAGTGGATTCTGTCTACTTTCATTTTGCCCTCTGGGTTTAAGAGGTTTAAGGTTTTAAAATTTATTATTATTTCTTGAAATTAAATGACTAGGTTCTTTAAAAAATCATAACTATTAGGTAGTCCAAGAACTTTTAAATTGTCTTTAATCTATTTTGTAGGTAAGTTGTTTCTGATGAGATACCTTATGCTTTCTTCTATGTTTTCAGTCCTTTGATTTTGTTTTTAATATTTCTAGTTGTCTCAGGGGATCATTAATTTCTATTTGTTCTATTTTAACTATCAAATAGCCTATTCCTTTGGTAATGTTTTGTATCTTTTGAAAGCTCTGCACTCTTCTTCAGGGAAGAACTATGTTGTGCTTGATCTGTTCTTCATTCTCTTGGCTTTTTCTGCTTCTTTCTCAGGGTACTGAGTATCATATTATTCCAGAATCTCAGAGATAGTTCAGGATGGAGACCTAAGAGCTTTCAATGTTCCAACAAAGTCTGGTACATTTCAAAATCTGAATACTGCCCACCTTGTGTAAGCTTATATATTGATGATTTGGGTTTCCAACTGAGCAATACTACTGTGTGCTTCCCCAAAGCAGCAGTCTGACTTGGCTGCCATCAGCCATCTAGAAAACTTTAGAAATTCAGAGTGAAAGAACTGCAGACTTCTCTTTGGTTTAGGTTTATGCCCGGCTTATTTTTATTATAGGCTTCAAATTGGGGCTGGATCTGAGAACTAATCCTGCTCTCAAGGTCTTATTGGCTTATTATTTCTATACTTACTTCTTGTTTAGTATGCAACTTCAGACCTCTAGTTCTCAGGTCTCACCACAGGGCCCCTACTCATTCCAAATTTCACCTGTGACCCAGTACTGACCAATGATCATCGAAGCATATCAGGCTTTTCTATGCCACATCTGAGACCCTTCCCCACCCCCAATTCACAACTTTGAACAGGTCCTATTCCAATCAATGCACTGGATAGAAGTTTCTAATCAGCATTGTTGCTGTCGTTTAGTCATTCAGTCATGTCTGATTCTTTTTGACCCCATGGACCATACTAATGGAATTTTCTTGGCAAACATACTGGAGTGGTTTGTCTTTTCCTTTTCCAGTGAATTATGGTAAATGAGGTTAAGTGACTTGCTCAGTCATACAGCTAGTAAGTATCTAAGGCCAGATCTGCAGTCAGGCCAGATTTCTTTTCTCTTAGTTATATAGTTGTTTAGAGGCCTCTCAGTACTCTAAAGATGATTCTCTTTCTTGGGGGTTATAGTAATAGACATTGGGAAAGTGCCAAATGAATTTAGAAGGAAGTAAGAATGCTTAGCCTAGAGAAAAGAAAGGTTGTCATGTGGAAGAAATATTAGACCTGTTCTGTAAGGTGTCAGACCAATGGTGTAAGTTCTAGGAAGACAACTTTTGGATAATCTAATCTAAAAGAATATGTATGGGTAGTTAGATGGATAGAGAACAAGTCAAGAAGACCTGAGTTCAAATGTGATCTCAGATACTTAACTGTGACCACGGGCAAATCACTTAACCCTGTTGTCTCATGTTCTCATTTATAAAATGAGCCAGAGAAGAAAATGCCTAGTATCTTACAAGAAAACTCCAAAGGTCACAAAGAATTGAACACAAATGAAATGACTGAACGAACACAGAAGGATACTTCCCAATAGTTATTGATGTCTAAAAATGAAACAGGCAGTCTCAGCAGAACAAATGCTACAGAAATTAAAGAGAATGAAAACTGAAAAAAAAAACCTAGAGGTCTTTAATGTCTTTCAAGTCATTAATAAGTGATAGGGATAAAAAAAAAAACACCCAGATTGCTAAGGGTCAAAGAATGAGTGGATGGTGCGATAATAAAGGCATCAAGTGTAGATAAATTTTCCAGTTTAGCAGTAAATAGAGAACACTATTTTCTTTTTTTTTTTCCTTTTTAGATTTAGACCATCTGTCCAAGCAAAGTTTGAGTGTCTATATATCCAGGTTCTCCCTTCTCCATTCATCCCTCATATCATTACCAAAATAATGTTCCAAAAGCATATCTCAAATTCCTTGCTCAAAAATCTTTGGTAGCTTCTTGTTGCCTCTGGTATAAAATGCAGTTTTATTTCTCATTACTCTCTTCTGTGTATTCTACATTCCAGCCAAAATTGTCCACTAGCTTCCCCTACTTCTACCTTGTCATTCCTTTTCCTGTGGGTTTCTTTGCAGCTCCTGATGATGATGTTCTACTCCTTCCTTACTCCCACCTTATCTTCTGATACCTTTCTGAGACCTTTCTTCTTTTTTTAATTCCCTCTGCCTCTTCAAATTTTCTATTGTGTTTATCTCTGAACATGTTGTATTCCTCTTCCCAAGCAGAACGCAAACTCAAAGGTAAGCACTGCATATATAATTGTCTTTTTTCCTCAGCACCTAGGACAGTGTTTTGTCTATAGCACAACTTAATAAATGCTTGTTGTATAAAATCAACATGTATACAAGAAATCTAATGTACTAGGTGAAGTGTGATAGGAACAAGAGAAAGCCTGCCAAAGTGTTAAGGGAAGCTTGAGAAGGGATTTAAGTATTGGGCTAAGTGTTTTGCAACATAAGAACTACAGTCAATCAGGAGATAAATGTGGTAGCTTCCCAAAACCAACCTGCAAACAAGAGCCTCCTTTTAGCTCCACCTACCTCCCATTAATACCAAGGGAAGGGCACCTTTTGTTTGGCTTTTGGCTCAGGTGAGATTAAGGACACAAACCTGTTTCAAACTTGTTGGGTCAGGCATTCTCAAATCATACTACAATGCCAGGCTGATAATGAAGAAATTCTGACCAGTTGCAAAGACTGAAGGGTCTGAAAGGGTTTAAAAGGGTTTCTTAAAGGAGACATCTTAAAAAAGATTCTCTTTATATCAGAGTGCTTTGCTAATGGATGACATATAGTGATCTATACACTTACATATATACATACACATATATATGTACACATGCATATGTGTATATGTCTGAGTGTATAGAAATTAAAATACTTGAAGTTCTCAATAATATTGGGGATTTGGGAGGATTGCAAATAATGGAATTATTCTAACATATCTGCACTTCTTCTTTGGGAAGGATTAGTCAAAGAAGGTCAATTGTGATTTTGCCCAGATTTATTTCCATTATCACTCTGAATGCCTATGTCCAGGTGTTCCATGTCTTCTTATTCTTGAAGGCTCCTAATCTCTATTCACTGTGATAGCTCTGGAAGTCTGTGGAGAGCTGGATGACTTTCTGTTCCCTCTCTATCTTGCCCTTTCATGTTTTAACTCATTTAACGCCCCCCCCCCCAAATCTGGAATACATTGCGCATTTCCTCATCTATATCAATGCCCAGTGCCGTCCATCAAGCCTTCACTGATGCCTTTCTTTCCAAACTGAAAGTGATCTCTTTCTCCTGGAATTTCTCATAATGCTACCTCAAATTTCTCTTTTCACAATTTCCCCTTTGCACAATTTCCTTTATATCATAGTTATTTGCACATCAGTCTTTTCTCCCATTAAATTTTAAGGTTCTTATGAGCAAGGTCTGTCCTATATTTATCTCTGTACTCCCCAACCTTTAGCATATTGTCTTCTATGTTGTAATAAAATAACAACCATTTCAGTAATGCTTACTATGTGACAGGTACTGTCTCATTTGATTCTCACAGCAACCCTGCAACATAGGTGCTATTATTATCCCCATTTTACAGATGAGTAAACCGAGATAAACAAAGATTGAGTGACTTTCCCAGTCACACAACTAGTAAATATTTGAAGTCAGATTTAAATTCAAGTCTTCCTGACTTCTCACTCTAAGTCCAGCACTCTTTCTACTTTGCTACTTAGCTGTCCCTCAAAAACATTGTAGACACTAAATAAATGAATTAAACAGTCAACTACCACGTACTGTGCTAAATCTTAGGGATACAAAAAGAAACAAAAGACACTCTCTTTAGAATCTAAATGTTCAAAAATCAAATTGATTTGAATCAAACTTTAATGGCTATTAGGAGAATGGTATCTGCTACATTGCTTTACAACCATTCTCATTAATGAAGCAGATCAATACTCAATTCATGTCTTCCTTTTACAAAAGGATATCTGAGGTGCAGATGGTAAATTCAGAAAAACTGTGAGAAAGGAAAAATTAAGGCATGAAACTATGGAAGATAGAGATAAAAAGTGAAATAAATGAGCTGGCATTCTATTAGTAGTGTGGGAGGTTGGGAACAGCATGTATGCTGAGAAATAAATCCAAAATATAAAGAAAGTACAAAGTAATTTGGGATGAAGTATGAACTAATTATAGGAAATCAGAGAAATCTTATAGGAGCTAATGAATTTAAGCTTGAAAGGTGCTAGAAATTATAAAAGGAAGAAGTGACAAGGGAGTATAGGAGGATAGCCTATGCAAAGGTGTTGAGATGGGAAGTAAAATATTTAGTATTTGGAACAGCAAATAGGCCAATTTGATTGAGCTATGGAGTATATGAAGTCAGTGAAAAAAAGATAGTGAGGATCTAGATGGGGAATGTCTTAAGCTTCTTGAGTGGGACAGTGACTTGACCAGTCTGTGATTTATGAATACTAATCTGGCATCTGTGTAAAAAAATAGCCGGGATAAGAGAGAGTCTAGACACAGAGAGACCAATTAGAAGGCTATTGCTATTATCTTGGAAAGAGATAATGAGGACCTGATATAAAGTGGTGGTTGTGCAAGGAGAAGATGGGAGATTTTGGTGAGATATAATCAAGATGTGGTTACATCAAAGGATAATTTCTTTTCATTTGTTCTATGATGAGAAGGCTTCTTTATAAAAGTGACCTTGATGCCTACAAATAAGAAAAAATCTTTCTTTCTACAGAACTTTATTTGCCTTTAGATCTTTCTTATTATAATCAATTATGCATGTAATATCACATATTTTGTGTATAATATTACATATTTATTTGTGTATAGTTATATCTTCCTCCCTCCATATATGAATTTCATGATGGAGGGACAATGTTTCTCTCCCAGCTTCCAACATAATGTTTTGTCCAAACTGAGAATTTCATGAATCTAGAGTCTCATTAGCAGATAGTGACACACTGGGTAGAATGCCAAGCCAAGAGCCAGGAAAGCTCATCTTCCTGAGTTCAGATCTGGTCTCAGTCCTTATTAGTTATATGACCCTGGGCAAGTCACTTAACTCCATTTGTCTCAGTTTTCTCATCTGTAAAATGAGCTGGAGAAAGAAGTAGAAAACCACTCCAGCATCTTTACCAAGAAAACTCCAAATGGGTTATGAAGAGACAGAACATGACTGAACAATAACAGATGGTTTCATTTTGTAACCCATCCATGCCATCTCATCTTTTGTAATTCTTATCCATGTCTTCCCGTACATGCTCCACCAAAAGTGGAGAGGAGAGAAGAGTAAGGATTTGCCTTAAATCTCTTGATGGAATAGATAGATTTTGTCCATCCCTTATCACATGACTGACCCACTTTCTTCTCAAGTCAGACATAGGACTATAGGGATATCCATTTATAGACAGGTGGGAACTTATAGAATATTTAATTCAATCTCTCTTTTTTTTTATCTATACAGAGACCTCAGCTAGATAACTTACTGGAGGTCTTACAATTATTAAGCAGAAAATCAGGGATTTGTACTGAGGTCCTACTTCCAAATTCAGCACACTTTCCATTAAAATGAAGTGCCTACGTATATCTCACTAATAAAATAATTCTTAATCCTCCTTTTGTATAATTCTTCATTATAATTCACTGAAGTCTACCCATATCATATAATTCTTCATTATAATTCACTGAAGTCTACCCATATCACCATGGTTCCCTCTATCACTTTTTGAGGAACCCATAACTTTAATTCTTCAAGGATAATGATATTCCATCTGTGACTCAAAGCCCTTTTGCATCATCAGAAGACTATTTGCACATAATAAGCACTTAATAAATGGTTGATGAATGAAAGAATAAATGGAATATATTGAGGACAAATAGACTGACCAAGCTCAGTTGAAAAAGAGGAACTTATGGCTACTTCTCACATTTTCCTCCACCTCAAAAATTTATCAATCATTCTTTTTTGAACAAACATATGAAGCAAGGTGGAACCCGTCAGTTGGAACAAAAAAGTGGAACTCAGTTTCATGAACTGAATAAAGCACTCACTTTTCTTTTTACATTCTCAGGTCACAGTTGACTTCTCTGAGAAAAAAAAAGCTATCTTTTTTTAAATGAGTGGCAAAAAGAAAATGTGAGGAGTACAGGTTCCTCTTTCTCAACTGGGGTTGGCCAGGCAATTTATCCTCAATAGATTCATTTATCTTGTTATTCACCAACCATTTATTAAGTGCTTATTATATATAAATATTCTTCTGGTGATGCAAAAGGGTTTTGAGTCACAGATGGAATATCATTCATTTTTGAAGAATTAAAGTTATGAATCCTTCAAAAGTTTCTGGATCCTGTCTGAAAAAGAGCTATGCCTGACTATCTCAGCTAATTTAAGGAGAGAAAACAAGTATATCTTTAGTACTATCAATTTCATCTGAAAGAATTGTACCTTATCCCCTTTAGAGATCTGTGAACCATATGGAATTTCCAGGGTGCTTCTGAGTTGTTCATGGCAGCCCTCATTCCCCCATCTGCCTTCATTCACTCATTCACTCTTTCCCTCCCCTTGATGACAGAGCAGATGCCCAGAAGCTGAGCAGTAATGTCTCTCTGGTACTGTATGAAAAGCAGACTCAGACTGGGAAGATATCAAGGAGATGTTTGTTTTCAACAACCCTTTGCTGTAATTAGGGTCCTGTAGTCAGTGCTCTGTTTGCCACACATTGCTTGATCAGATGATATAGAAGGCATGGGATAGTAATTCATTCTGGGGCCAGGGAATGCCTTCTTTGTACAAGATATAGAGCAGTTGCAAGAAAAATACACAAATAATTGAAAAATATCTGATCATTATTCTCATGGAACCAATCAAAATCTAACAGAAATAAAATATTTACATTTATAATTATAATGTCAAATGGACTGTGCATAAGAAACTTATTCTATGAGAGCTCAGAGGATGAAGAGATGATTTCTGGCTTATATAAAAAGGGATGGTTTAAAGCAGGATTCCAAACCATAAACTTCTGAGGGACCCATAACTTTAATTCTTCAAAGATGATGATATCCCATCTGTGACTCAGAACACTTTTGTAACACCAGAAGAGTATTTGCATATAATATGTACTTAATAAATGGTCAGCGAATAATAAAATAAATGGGATTTATTGAGGATAAATTGACTGGCAAAGCCCACTTGAGAAAGAGGAACCTATGTTCCTCACATTTTCTGTACACCACTCATTTTAAAAATTGTTTTAGGTCTCCTCATTTTATTTTTTGTTTTCATTTATATCCTTCTACAAAGCATTTAGTGTAGTGCCTGACACATAGTAAGTATTAAATAAATGCTGAGTGAATGAATGATCTATTGATTAAAAAACATCACTCTGAGAAGATGCTTCATCAGATTGCTAAAGTTGTCTCTCTTTGTCTCTGTGTGTGTATCTCTTTGTCTTTCTATGTATTTGTCTCTCACTGTCTCTGTTTCCCTGTCTCTGTCTCTTTCTCACAAATGCATGCATACACACACACACACACACACACACACACACACACACACACACACACAGAAAAATTAAGAATCCCTGGTTTCATTGGGGTTATCTCCATACCTTTGGCTCCATGTTTCTGTGTTTCTTATATTAAGGTGAGCTGTGACTTAGAACTCAAATGGGAGTTATGAAATCCCAAGAGAGTCTTCCCATGGAGCTTGTAGAAACATTCAAGAAAGACTGATAGAAATGGAGAGGGAAATTGTAGTTATCATGGTTTATTCAGAGAGTGCATTATGGAATCAAGAGTCTCCTTGTGTCCTACTGAACAGGTGGTTTATGCTTTCAGGGATCTCCAATGTAGCCTTCCTGACAGGGAAACTGAGCAGGTGATGATTCTAAAAATATCTGAAGGGAAGAATAAGGACAGGGATGAGAAGATAGGCTGCCATAGTCTTCTCCCCCACCCACAGACACAGGTATAAGCCGGGGGTTCCATCCCCCATTCCACCCTACCTGGACAGTTTTCCCCTGACCTTCTCTTGAGCCTTTCATGTCTCCTGTCCCAGGAGCTGGACAACATGTGGCTGAAGAGAGCCAGATGTCTTCCAGGTTGCAACTTCCCGCCTTACCCTTCTTTCTGGGCATTTAGCTGGAAAGGCCTCTGTTAAAAGACCAGGATACCTGGTAGTAGGGGGTGGGAAGGAAGGAAGAGAGCAGGGGGAACATTAGACAAAGGAAAACCACCATAAACCCAGCAGCAGGCCTGTAATCAGGACTCTCTTTTATTTAGAGCTGGTTTAAACAAGTTGTAATCCTTTGGAAAGGGAGGCCATAAACTGAGCCCAAAATAAAAGTGTTTACAATGGGGAAGACCCTAGGTGCTGCCGGTTTCATTTGGTCTGCATCAAGGCAAGGGGGAATTGCGGTTTGGGTATCCATGCCTGGAGCCCCAGGGATATACTTCCTCTCAATACTGTAACTGGCTTCAGAAACCACAGATTCCAACATGGAGAAAATCTTACGTCCCCTTCCCTCTAATCCTTCCCCCAAAGGGCCATGCCAAGAGACAGGGGATAAGTCCCAGATTTGAGAAGAAAAGATCAGCCTTTCATTGGCAAGTTTGTAACTTCTAAAGAGAAATTGCCTGAGGTAGAAGGATTTGGGGGTAGAGGTTTGGATGGTCTTTCCATTCCTTTTTGCATTCCTTTATAATGAGTCTGGAGGCTGGGCCCCAACAGAAGGGGCCAGTGGTCCAAGGACAGATGTTTCCAAGGCATGCCTTTCCAGTGCCAGCAAGAGAAGGCATAAGGAGGGAATGTTTCCCTGAGGCAAGGGACGTTCTCTGGGAAAGCTCTCATGCAGAATCTATAGGAAATGAGCCAGGAAGAGTAGGAAAAGAAAAAGAATTCAGTAACAAAAATATTACAGGTTCCTAAGTGGGGTGATACTTGTGTATACTTGACTATATAATTCACTTTATTATATATAAGTTGTATTTAAGAGCGAGCCAACCAAGATCAGAGAAGACATGGGTTCAAGTCCCATCTGACATGATTTTGACTGTGTGATCTTATGCAAGTCTTTTAACATTAGGCAACTCTCTAAGATAGTAAACTATGAAGGTGATGAGTTGTAGAAGTTTCTCCCCAAGAACTCCCTATCTTGATTAAATCATAAATCGGGGTTTTTAAATGGTTCAGGAATGTTTTATGAAGGCAATTACTAATAATAACATTGTTTGATTGTCCTTGTGGATATGCACATTGCACATTTCTATAGATTTCTCAAGTCTTCAAAAGAAACTACATGTAGAAGAGGAGATTTCGATCTGTGAGAGATCATTTTAAAGTAACTCTTAGAAATCATCCAAGTCTAAATTCTTATTTTTACAAATGATAGAACTTGTCCAAGGTTACAAAGGCTCTAATGATGAAGTCAAGATATATTTCAATATGAAATTCAGTTCTTTATCTACTGTAGCGTGATATATTGGGGGGATGATAACATTCAATATTGATGAAAGATAATATGTTTATAGTAACCAGGATTAAATTAGCTAGCTGTAGTCCCATGTCAGTAATTGACCAGCTATACAGCCTTGGACAATCATTAACTTTTCTGGGTCTCAGTGTTCCTATCTAAAAAGTGAGGGAGTTGGACTAGACTACTAGAGTTTCCCCTGGCTTTAAATTGGTAATTGTCTAACTAGATGATCCTTATAGTTCAACTCAAGAAACAATTATGGTGAATCTACTATGTGCAAGGCATTATGCCATAATTCTAGAGATAGGAGAAAAAAGTGACTTTTGGGTATTGGGAGCTGGAATTCTAGGGGCAATGAAGTGACACAGAGAGAAGAACTATTTCATATAATTTCTAATAATTTCCTGAATAAAACAATTTCCTCAAGAGGAAATCTGACTTTTATAAAAAACTGAATTATACCTAAAAATTTATAGAATATTGATTCCTTGACCTTTGCCTAATTAATATCAATTCCAAGAACATGGTGGAAACACATTTGTTTGTATAAAGATTAGAACATTTTTATGGTGCAAAGAAAATCAAAAGAAAAGAAACAGATTTGGGAGAATTTATATTAAATACAACTGATAAAAAAATTGACATCCAGAATTTGTAAGGAAATGATACATCTTCTTAAAAAGTGATTCATAAATGATTAAAGAACAGGAACACATAGCTTTTAATGGTATTTTCTTGTCCCAAATATATGCAAAGATAGTTTTCAACATTCACTGTTGTAAAACTTTGTGTTCCAAAATTTTCTCCCTCTTTCCCTCCTTCCCCCTCCCTAAGACAAACAATCAATAGGTTAAACATGTGCAAGACTTTCAAAACATAATTCCAAATTTGTCATGTTGCACAAGAAAAATAAGATCAGAAGGGGAAAAACATGAGAAAAAAATCATCCCCCCATTCCTTGACTAATATTTTGTTTGTTGGTATTTGTTATGAATACATATTACATTTATAGCAGCACTATTTTTTAAAATATAAATGATGGGCTTATTTAGGGAGGCAGTGTGGAGATGGCAAAGAGTATTTATTCTGGATTTAGAGGGCCTGGGTTCAGATGCCAGCTGTGTCATGTAACCCTAAGTAAATTATTTCTTCTGATCCCTAGTTTATTCATCTGTGAAATAGTAGATTGTTAGACTGAATGATCTATAAATCCTATGATTTTACTCAGTGTCTGGATAGAATGAATGAAAAAGTATTAGGTACTTACTATATGCTAAGCAAAGTGCTACACAGTCAACAAATAAAAATCTCCCTGATCTCAAGGAGTCCACATTCTAATTGGGTGAGATTTAGCTGTAAGGTGGATAGTCCTTCGGGTGTAGTCACAGGGGAGAGGAGAGCAGAACAGCTGACTAGGCCAAGTGGTCCTTAGAGCATAGTGTCTTGACAGATGGTAAGGCATAGTGGTCTTCCAGCTTGCAGAAGGATTGTAAATCCCTTATGGTTAAGGCAGTATGAATGAACATTTGCCTCATAGTCAGGGTCCAGGAGGGGGCCCAGCTCAAAATCATTGGGAATTAGAGATTCAACAAGTATTTATTCAAACAAAAAAGAGTACATCACACTATTTTTCTCTTTGCACTAACATTGTTCCTTATTTATTCACTAGAATCAGAGAATTTTCAAGCTAGAAATCATTTAATCAAGCATATCAGTTTATAGGTGATGAAGTTTAGAACAAGGGAAATCAAGTGAAATTTCTAAAAAAAAAAAAAACCATAGACATATATGTATCTAGAAATACTTAGAAAACAAAGAAGAATGATGTTTCAAAAGGCTGAGTATATTACTTAGAAAAATTACTTCTTTCTTTCTACTGATTGCTGTCACTAAAGGCCATAGCTTTGGAGATGGAAGAGATGTTAAAATCCATCTTATCTAACACCCCCATTTTATAGATGAGAAAAACAAAGTCCTTAGAGAGGTAAATCAGCTAAAAACCACACAATTAATATGTGGCAAAACAAGCTTCTAATTCAAGTCCTTTAAGGCAGGTTCTAAGTTATGTCCAGAATTCTTTCCACACTGACCTTCCCTGATTCCCTAGAAAGTATATCAGTGTATCAAGGAATTCCAAAACCAAGAGAGGCTTTTTAATTGGTAAGATTGACTTAAGTACTGTGGATATGGGTGGAAGATCTTGAATATCAGAAATTTTTAAAAAGGTGTTTATATTTCTAAAATTAAGCACCTAGAAGCTCTATGATGGAAAAATGCAAAAAGAAAATGGCAATGACATTTTAAAAGGTTAACAAATCTTTTACTTGTCCAAAATGAGTCACTTCCCATATTTAGAGTGTCCATGTGTTTTTAGTGTGACTTCTGGTAACATTTCTTTCTGAACACAATTAACAGATAATGAAGTCAATAGAATGTGCTTTTTTGGGGAATGACAGTTATAGAATTTTAGATTTGGAAGGGACCAGATAGCTGGAAGTCTAGTCACATTGTTCTACTTTGTCAAGTCCCATACAAAGCCCTTCATCTACCTTCTCCAGGCTTTTGCACAGATTGTCTCCCAGGCTTGGAATGTATGCTTTCTTTCTTACTGGTGCACTTTAGAACCCCTTATGGAAAGTCCTTCTTGGTCCTCCAAGCTCTTAGTGATTTCAACTTCTGAAAATTACTTTGGAGCAGTTTGCATTTATTTATCTTTGCATATGACTGGGTTTATGTGGTATCATTTTAGGAAAATGTAAACTCTCTGAAGGCATTCTATCTACTCCACTACCTTTGTAAAAGGCGATGCCCATAGAATAACTTGGAAACAGTTAACAGAATTAAGACCCTTGCATTAGAAAGATTGGAAAAGATTTCTTACAGAAAGTGGAATTTTAGTTGGGACTTGAAGAAAGGCTGAGTCCAAGAAATAAAATTAAAGAGTGACAAAATGACAAGTACAGGAGACGACTAATGAAGATGCTGGAAGTCAGGAGATGAAGGGTTTTGAATGAGGAACCACATGGTAGCCAGTGATACTGGAACCCAGGGTACATAGAAGGGAATAAGACATAATTAACTAGACAGACAAGATGGATCCAGAACTTTAAAAAGCCAACAGAGAATTTTATTTTTGTTCTTGCAAATAATAAGGACCCTGTAGGATTTATTGAATAATAAGGTTATATGGTTACACCTGTCCTGTATCAGTTCCGTAGATGAATAGAGGGTGGACTGTATTGGAGATCAATTTCAGGCAGAGATCAACCATAAGATGATTGTAATGATCCAGTTATCAGGTGATCAAAGTATCAAAGGAGAAAAGGGAACATAGGAATTACAAAGATATCACAAAGCTATTTCAAGGGTAAAATTGACAGAACTTAGCAACTGATTGGATATGGGGGGGAGAGAATTAGGAGCTGAGGATGACACCTAGTTATGAGTCTAGGGGACTGGGAGGATGGTGGTAACTTTAATCTAAATATTTTAATTAATTAATGTTTGATATTAATAGGAAAGTTAGAAAAAGGAAAGTTCTTAAGGAAAAATATGAGTTCAATTTTGGATATACTGAATTGAAGATGTTTACAGGACATTCAGATTGAGATGGCCAATAGATAGTTGGAGATGTGAGAATGAAAGTTAGGAGAGATTAAGGAAGCTGGATAAAGGAATCTGGGAATCATCATCAGAGAGATGATCATTGAATCTGTGGGAGCTGAAGAGACAACCAGGCAACACAATATATGTATATCTATATCTTGTGTGTGTGTGTGTGTGTGTATATATATATATATATATATAAAATCTCTCCTAGGGTTTAGCAAAGTGCTCTGTCTAATGAAAGCAGAATGACACAATGAAAGCATATTCTATGAATTCCAACTCTGCATTTATATTGGTGTGACTTTGGGTACTTAATCACTGCAGGGGTAACCTGGTGGTTCGGTGGATAGACTACCAGGTCTGGAATTAGGAAGACCTAAGTTCAAATCCAGCCTCAGACATTATCTAGCTCTGTGACCTTGGCCAAGACACTTAACCCTGTTTGCCTCAATTTCCTCACCTGTAAAATAAGCTGGAGAAGGAAACAGAAAATCACGCCAGTATCTTTGCCAAGAAAAACCTGAATGGCATCACAAAGAGTCAGATGTGACAGAAAAAGGATTTAGCAAAAACAAAATCCTTTGTAGTTCTAAATCTATGAACCTATGGACCTTTGCTGAATTGAACCGATTGTGTGTAACATTAACTTGTCTAAAAAAATCGATGGTGTATAAGTGATTTAAACATTAAGACATTTCATATAATTTTTAAAAAATTTCTTCTTCATGTCAAGATCATGGGCTGGTAGGAATCAGCTGGGAGGCACCAGAGCTCTGCCTCTATGGAGAGAATAGTTGGTAGATGGACAGCTCAGTTGGGTTTCACTTTGGAATATCATCAGTGACACAAAGGGCTCAAGCCCAATTCCTCAGTCAGTCAGCAGCTGTGAGCCTGTGCATCTGCTCCAACATGTGCCCTAGGGGTAACTGCAGGGACAGTCCTTTGTAATATCCATCCCTATTACTGGGCTGTTTCCAAACATGGTATAGGATAAATTCATTTAACTTTACCTGTCACCCTGAGTTTGCTATAGTCATCCTTGAGATTCAGTAAAATATCTGGAAGACAGAAGAAAAGGGGGCATTATAAATGTCCATTTTCTAAGTGTGATAATGTACAGCTTGGTCTGGAGTAACATTTCTTAACTCCTTAAAGAAAAAAAAAATCAAAAGGAAAAAAAATGTCCAGCTGATCCCCTTAGGAATGGGAGTATTATGAAGCCAGTTATGTGGCAATCAGAGTGTCTGAAACCTCTAGAAAATGCACTGTTAATGGCTGGTCCTTATTTCATTTTTGTTCTCTTTCCACATTTCCATGAAAACATTTTAATGTGTATATGTGCGCTTTCTGGGGCACAGATTGAGGTAGAAAAAGGGAACTGGAGTCCTACCAATGCTGAACACAGCTCTAAATCCCAGTTCTGCCAGTCTAATCCCTCCCCCACCCCAAACCACCCCAACACCACTTGTAGAGACACACCTTCGCTTTAGGTCTTGGGTAAAAGAAAAAGAAGTCAAAAAGAAAAAGGAGGAAAATCCAGAGTTAGGGCTGACTCAGAAGCAGTTTCACACATCAAGGGTATGAGAGGGGTGAAAGGCAATGCACAAAGCCAAGCCTTCTCCTCCCTCTTCTGCACTTGGCTCACTGTATTTGTGTGAATTGGAGAAGAAAGCTAGAGTGTATATGTAGAGAGAGAGAGGTGGGGGGAGGGGAGAAAGAAGCTTGGGAAGGAAGGGGAGGAAATTGGGAGGGAAAAGGAGGCCAATGGTAATTTTTATGCACATGGGAATGACTCAGATTGGGTGTTCTGAGACTTTGACATTTTTTATTCTTACTCAAACAGATTTTTTTTTTTGAGAGGCTACCCAATCTCATCTGTATTTTGCACTTACTGTTGTCACAGGCTAGGTGATGTTGTGAGCTCAATTAAATTCTGTTTTCTGATGTTTGGAAAACTGTCAATGTCCTTCCTTTCCTTCTCCCCTCGAATTTACTAATTTACTCTGAATTTGGGATAAAAGGTAGCTCATCTTCCCCTCTTCATAGCAAATCCTATTTATTCTATTCAGAATAGATTTAACATGGAAGTCCATGTGTTCCCCCTGCTTTATAGATACCTTCTGTAGGTGTATCTATTTTGCTTAGAACTGGCCAGATTAAGAATATTTTAAAGAAGAATCCATGGCTTAAAGTTCTAAGGGCTTTGACACTTGGTGCCATACAATATTTTTCTTCTCTGATATATATAGCTAGCAGAGAATCTATTGCCTAAGTCCATTTACCCTTAAAAAAGAGTACAGTTTGGTTCCATTGGTTACAAATGGCTCAGGACCTAAGCTGATTGCTAATCATTTTCTAAGATGACTATACTAAACATTATAGCTATTACAGAAAAGATCTTTTCTCCAAACTTTTTCTTCAGGTAAAGCATAGGGATTCCCCAGCTTTACATGATATATATATATACACATACACATATATATATGTATATATATATATATATATATATATATACATATATCCCTGAAAAGTTTCATTTCAATGGAATTTTTGTAACTTATTTATAATTCAGTTAAGGAGTTTGGAATCTAAATTATTTCTGCTCCAACTCTTCTTGGAAGATGGGGAATTCTTTTGCAATGCAAGTAGCCATCCAGAAGGTGCCACTGGGGGAGAGGGGAGCCTGGAAGGCAATGGCACAATGTACAGACAGCTGCCAAGAGCATTGTCCTTGGACTTGGGAGAGGCAATCACAGTAACCAGGTCTTTGTCATTAGAAGCTCTATGTCCATGTGCAAGTCACTTTACACCTCCAAGCCTCAATTTCCTCAACTATAAAATGGGGATGATTATGATCATCATCATCACCCTCATCATCATGACATAATTATCTCAGAGGGGTTGCTGTGAGGATCAAATGAGGTCAAGCAGATAAAACATCCTTTTAACTTTAAAGAACTATGTAAAGTGTCAACTATTGTTATTCTGATTTGAAAATAGGGTGTCAGATTTTCAAAGTCCACAGTGTGTTTTATAATGGGATGGCTTTGGTTGATGCTAATGCTTAGCCCTTAGGTCAGAAGGGGCAGCTAGGTGGCACAGTGAATGATAGGGTGTTGTGCCTGGAAATCACACTTGCTCAGAACTTCCTAGCAGTGTGATCCTGGGCAAGTCATCTTACCCTGTTTGCCTCAGTTTCCTCATCTGTCAAATGAGTTCATGAGGAGTGGCAAATGTCTTCAGCAAATTTGCCAAGAAAACTCCAAATGGGGTCATGAAGAGTGACTAAAAAACCAAGTGAACAACAGCAGGATTAGGAGGGCCCTTTTGGGATTATAAACTGTTTTTAAAACGGGTTTTTCATTTCCCACTGGGGACTTACAATCTTACTCATTTTTTAAACGTCCAAGAAAACAACTTCCCGGAGATCTTTTTTCAATGAAAATAGTATCTGTTTAAATGTATCCTTGGCGTTAATCACTGTTATCATTGATTCTTGCCACTAGATAAAGCACGTTGGGATGAATTTGATTAAATTCAACAGGTATTTATTGGTTAGTCTACTGCTGCACTAGGTACCGGGATACAGAGATGAAAACTAAAATTATCCCTGACTTTAATAAGCTTCTATTCTACTGACCACAAGTATATGTAAATGGTATAAAAATGCATATGCTATTACTTCACATTTACCTAGTATCATTTGTCAGTGTTGCTAGAGTTGGGTATTTAAGTAAGTCATTTGATATGTTTGTACCTCAGTCTCCTCATCCATAAAATGAGGTGCTTTATCTCCCTGAAGAAAACATGCAGGTATGCTTACTATGTCCTAGGCATTCCACGAAACAATTTACAAACCACCTCATTTAAGATTGATAACAACCCTGAAAAGTAGGTGTAATTGTCATCCCCACTTAACAGTTGGAGAAACTAAGAGACAGTAAGTATCTAAGGGAACATTTGAACTAAGGGCTTCTTGACTCTAGGCTTCTATTCACAAGGCCATCTGGCTGCCTTCTAATTTTTAATCTCTGATTCCAAGAAAGGTCCATAGGTTTGATTGTTCAGAATGAACAGTCACATATGCAAGGTGATAACAAAAATAATGCTGACATGATTCTTAGAAAAGAATGGGATGGCCAAGGGGGAAAAAGGGAGGGGAAGTAGAGGGAATCACAATTTTGTGGCAGAAGCTCACTGAAATGAGCTAGATTGGTCCTTGGACCTTCCACATATAAACAGCACTAAGTCAATATTCGAGTCCTTTCCTACTTGGTAGGGAGAATGAGTGCACTCTATGAGCATAATCTTTGATAATCCAAGGCTATCTTCACATTAAAATGAAATGTTTCAGGAAGACTTCAGGGAAGGATCATTCTTCAATAACAAAGCAAGCACTGGGTGAATTCTCTTTTCCCAGGCAACCTAAGGACACTCTAAGGGCAGGTTTTTTGTTAAGAGTTTTCAGCATAACAAGAGGCAATATAGGTTACTATAGTCATGTCAAATAAAGCACTAAACTATACATAAAGATTCTGCAGGTCATATCTTGATTTAGAAAACTATACATGTTCATATATTTCTTCTTTAAAATTAATACACCAACACATTAAAATCAAATAGGAACTACATTTTGTTTTGGATCTGACACAGAAGCCATTAAAATCTGGATTCTCTCCCCATCACACAGGGTCTGTATAATCCTAGGAGAGTTATTTAATCTCTCAGTATCCTAGGCAACTCTCTAGGACTAGAAATTGCTTAGGAAGGGGTTTCATTATTTTAGAGCTCTTTAAACTATATAATCACAGGTCTGAGCCTGATATCAAGGCATTCTTAACCCTTCAGAAGTCTAGTAAAACCTATATATTTTTTCTCAGAATAATATAGTCATAATTCATGGTTCATAAGATAACCTTCATAAAATAAACACATAAAATTAATTATAAGGAAGCCATTTCTATTGAAACAGAATCAACAAAATATATATTCTTTAATGTTCATAAACTTATAAACTTTTACCTTATCCCTATCTTCAATATTGTCCTATCAACCTGGCAAGCACATGGGATTACAATAGAAACTAGACTTGGAATCAAATTCTAACACTGACTCTTGCCTGTAACTCTCACAAACAAATTCATCTAATCTTTCTGAGCTTGGTTTACACAGCTGTAAAATAGTAATTCTATATATTTGTAATAAAATTCTATGGCAATGAGTCAACACAGTGGATAGAACAACAGGCCTGGAATTAAGAACTAAGTTTAAATTCGGTCTCACATTCTTCCTAATTAGGTGACCCTTAGCCTCAGTTTCCCAAATATAAAACAGAAATAATATCTACCTACAATTCCTTTCCATTCTTATCCTTTAAACTTGAAATGATTCTATGTCCCAGAGATTCCACTTCAGATTTTGTGATCCCATTGTCTTTGAAATATTTGTCATTTTCCAAATATACTTCATAATCTAACAATCTCACCCAAAGCTACCATTTTGAATTTTTATCCTGTTATCCTACTATAATATTAATAATGTCAATTAGAGTCCTTATGAAATAATCAAGTAGGGTAAGCAATCACATTATCATATGTGATAACAGCTAGCATTTGTTAAAACACTTTGTGAAACATATTCATGTATTACTTTATTTGATTCTCACAATGAACAAGTGAGACAGGTGATCTTTTACATATAGAGAAAGGAAGGCTGATAGATTGACTTGCCAGCATCATTGGTTATAAATGTTTAATAGAGAATTTGAATCAGACCTTCCTGATTCCATATCTGGCACTCAATGTACTATATCCATATATATATATATATATATATATATATATATATATATATATATGTATATAGGTTACTGAAATGTCCTACAAAAATAAGAGGGTTCTCTGGGTGTATAGGACTGGTTTAATATGATGTAGATAATATCTTTTTTTAAATGAATCTATACTCATACTCTTGTCAACAGTCTACTTAGAATAGAATGACATGTACAGTGTCAGTGATGAAGAGGTGAGTCTATGGAGTTTCTGGATACATCCTAGACTCAGAGTAAATGATTCATACATATCTTCTCTGTCTCCCTTTTCTGAGTCTGCTGGTTCAGGAACCTGCCAGTACCCACAGTATGGTACAATGGAAAGATCACTGGTCCAAATTCCCTCTTATTTCTTATACAATATTGGGCAAGTCATTCAAATTCTCTGGACCTCACTTTTCCTCATCTGTAAAACTGAGGTAATTGGGCTAAATGTTTTTTGAGACCTCATCTAGCTTCCTGTAAACATCTACTAAATTAAACATTGTGGCTTTGGAAGCCTTAGGCAAAATAAAATATAATTATTAAAGGAGATCCTCAATTCTCACCTGAATTGTGATCCAAAGGTTCATACTTAGGTAGTCAGGGTTACAAGTGTTGTCTACAATTGAATTTGGATTGGTGGTGGTGGTTAATGTTGGGTGACTTCTTCAGATTTTTTTTGCCCAATTTCCTCAAATTTCAAGAAGACATGAACCATTCTTTTTTTGCTTAAGTTTTTCTCTTACTTGACTAAACAGGCTTTATAATGCTACTCCTTCAGTAAAATCAATAGTACAATTGAGTAAAATCCAATGACTCTAGAGGGCTTTTTGTTTGTTTGTTTGTTTGTGGTTTCATAGGGAACATTCTCCAAGATGAGATCTGGGTTGTGCTTATGTGCCCCCAAATTTAGAGCTCAGAACAATGCTTACTAAACCAGCCCACATGCTCCTAGGATGTACAGGTGATCCCAATCCTGGGAAAATTGGGACGTTTTAAGCTGCTATGTAAAAGTAGCGTCTATCTTTGCTTTCCTTTTAACAAGATTAGTCTTGCTTTTCCCCTTTTCTTTCTTTTGCTGTCTACTGGCCACCTCTCCACTCTCATGTTAATGTGATTAGCTGTGCATGTGGGCCATACGGGGAGACACTGTCACAAAGATCTCTGCTTACTTGAGTGCACCTCTTTCCTGAATGAAACATCTTGTGTTTATAGTCACAGGGGGTATTGTTAACTCTTAGATTCGAATAGAAAGGGATATTTACGACCCCCACCCTCCCACCCCCATAAAAGTTGATTCAGGGAGACATTTAGGGAAGAAATAGACAGAAGACAGATGTGTTTCCTACCCCCAGATGCTGAGGAGGTTCAATTGTTCTGCATATGTAATGACTTTTTATGGTTCCTTACAAATGCCTCTTTTCACTGGTAAAGAGGTGTCAAAGTCAAATATAGGTAGTTACTGCCAGTGTTTTAGGCATCTCAGCGGACACTCCTGCCAGCTTGAAATCTTTCATCATAGGACATGTGATCAATGAATAACCCTGGCCAATTTCATGGGTATACCTTTTCTTCCCTTATGTATAGATGCATATATTTAATATATAAGAAAGGTAACAATTCTGTGTTTCTTCCCCCCCCCACAAATGTCTTCCTGTAAACATTTGGTCTATAGACTTACCCAAAATCTATATTTTACACCTCTTAAAAAAAGCGATGGAAAACAAATTAGTTGAGATTTTTAATTTAATTTTTTTACCTGGCAAATCAAATTTATTTTTTGAGGAGTTTTTTTTTTTTTAAAGCAACCTCAGGATCTAATTGTTTAATAGCTTAAGAGGAAAATGCCCAAGATCTTGTTTGTCTTTCCTGCCCCCAGCGTTATGCTATTCAGTCTTGGTGAGTTTTTTTTTTTTTTAAATGCTTTTTAGTCTGCTGCTTCCACTTTAAAGTCCCTCTGCTTGCTTGGTTTGATTCCAGCAAATGGGACTATCAATAGACACTCAGGGCTTTCTTTCTAAGATACTTAGGATGCATAGACAGTTCAACTGCAGACCTATTTCAACTCATCAATTCCTGCAGACTCTCATGCAAAGAAATGAATATAACACCCTTGTAGAAAGATGAATGATAAAGAGTGTAAAGGATTTTTAAAAAAAAAAAGAGTGTAAACATTCAGAGCATCTTTGCAATGTAGTGCTAAAAGTGACATTTAGTAAAATGCAGAGATATTTTTTAAAAGGAAGAAATTGGTAAAGATTACTTAGATTAATGAATACATGGAAATAAGTAAGGGAGATATATTTTTATTTTATAATCTCTTTCTCTCCCTCTCCCTTTCTTGCTTTTTTTCCCCTATAGTCTTTTCTACCCCTCTCTTTTTCTCCCTCTTCTTCTTTCTTCTTTCTCTCTCTTCCTGACTTCCTGCTTTCTCCAGCTTCTTTCCATGTCTTTCCTTTGGTTTGTTGTTGTTTTATCAATTAACACGCATTTATTTTTTCCTCTTTCTCTAATCTCATATATATATTTAAATATAAATTGTTGACCATGCAAACTGATTTTTTAAAAAAAAGTCTTGTATTTATACAAATTTTATCTAATCCCTCTGATTACTACCTTCCTAAGGATATGTCTTATTCTACTTCCTTTTTCTTAGAATATGGGCCCACAAACATCTGTCACAAATGAAAATATCCATTGTCTTTAACAAACCATGAATTCCCAAGAAACCAAGAAGAAAAGGCATCAGAAGGCAATTAATGTCTTTTAAGTCTAAAGCCCACTTTCTTAACAAATTTCTTCATGAATTTCTTGGAGACTTGTGTTAAAAATCTTTAGGAAATAGTATCAAATAGTGAAGAGCTCTATGAATAAAACGCCAGAAGTCCTGGATTGTATCCCTGATTCCACTATGCAAATAATGTAAGCACTTACTTTACCCATCTGTGAAATGGAGATAATGATGACTTATTTGAGGGATTTGGTCCAATAATCAATAATTGATTAGTGCTTAAAGCACAAAAGGATTGACATTAGTTAGGTATTTTTTATATTTTGAGTACATTATCCAATAGTTCATTTCATGGCTAATCTACCTACATAGGTAATTTATACACTCACTTGAAGGTATCAGCATCACACAATATTTATTAAGATCATTTCTTTATAAAGGTAAGGGATTTTGCCAAAGTAAGATATATTGGCTTCTTTCTCTAATTGTCTTCTGAGTTAATAAGAACTATGTACATTGAAGATTTATATAGCCAATCTAATTCAATAAAAATTAAGAGCCACCCTTCCTTCTTCCCACATGTAGGGGACTGTGGATATGGAACAATGCATAAATGTACTGGTTAGATTTTCTGAAGTACTTTTTTCTCTTATTTCCTTTTTTCCCTTTTGTTACAAGGGACAGAAAGTCACTTTAGAACCCAGGCAGATATGAATTCAAGTCTAGCTCTTGACACATAATGGTCTTTGGTAAGTAACTTAATTTCTTGGTATTTTGGAAATTTTCTAAAAATAAAAATTATCGACTTGAATCCAGCAAGTTTCCTCATCTGGAAATTCACTATATAAATAAGATCACATCACTTACCCCCATAATGGCTCACTGAATAAGAGAAAGAGAAATAATGGTGACATAAAGCCAACAAAAATCAGTACAAACTTAAATTTTCAAAAAAGAGAGAGGTGGTATGACAAAGTGAAAATTGCTCTGGGCTTTGAGTTGAAAGATCTGGATTAAAACTTTACTTTAGACTTTGAAGACCATATGTGTGGATTTCACTTCTCAGTGTCTACCTCCTTTATAAAATGAGGAATGACAATACTGGCACCATCTATTTTGCACAATTGTTATGGGGTAAATGCTTTGCAAATCTTAAAGCTCTAAAGAAATATGGGTCATTCAATTTATTTCTAAGCTACAGTTTATAACATGCAGAGCACTCACAAGGTAGCTTTATTTATTTGTGGAGGAACTTTTCTGTGCAAGGTATTCTTATTAACCTAGGTATAAATCACCTGGGAAGGGAAGGAAAGGTCCCTATGTAAGGATCTGTAGGAGAAAAAATGTTAAACTCTTAATAGACCCCAGTCTGAAAAGAGCAATCTCTTTTTTTCAGAATAGTTTTTGATGTATTTTAATTTTTGTTCTTCAGTTGTTTTCAGTTGTGTCCAATTCTTTGTGACCTCATTTGGGGGTTTTCTTGGCAAAGACACTGGAGTAGTTTGCCATCTCCTTCTCCTGTTTATTTTATAGATGAGGAAACTGGGGCAGAGTTAAATGACTTGCCCAGGCTCACACAGCTGGTAAGCATTTGAGGCCAGACTTAAACTCACAAAGATGAGTCTTCCTAATTTCAGATGGAGTACTCTATCCCTTATGTCCCAAGCTGCCCTATGCTTTGATTATTGTGGTCTGTGGTTGCTTTGATAGACATCTTGGTGTTGCTGTGAATAAAACAATGAACATTAAAACAAAATGAAGAAAACTTTCAAAAAGAAAAAAGCATCTGGAAATTTTAGTGGAATGTAAAATCAATAAGACAGCAGTATGATGTCAGCAAAAAAAAAGATATTATCTTGGATTGCATTAAGAGAAAAACTTCATGTGTGAACTGAAGCAAAGTGAAGTGAGAAGAACTGAGATATCACTTTGCACAACAACATCAGTGTTTTCATATTGATCAGCTGGAATTTAGCTATTTTGATCAATACAATGATCCAAGACAATTCCAAAGGACTCATGACAAGAGACTCAGAGAGAGCTGATGAACTTTAAGTGCAAATTAAAGAATAATTTTCTTTTTTCTTTATTATTTTGTGATATGCTAATATGTAAATATATTTTGCATAATTTCACATGTATAATTGATATAATATTATTTGTCTTCTCAATGGTGGTAGAGGGAAGGTGGGGCAGGAAAGAATCTAGAACCCAAAATTTTAAAAGAAATAAATCTTTAAAAAAATAAATGCTTTTTCAAAAGAGAAGAATTTGAGGAGGAATAAGATCATCTCTGAACTCTACACTGGCCTAAGTAAGGTTGAAGTACTGTGTTCTCTATGGGAACTACAGTTTAAGACATTTGTTGCTAAGCTAGGTGGTGTCCAGGGAAGAGCAGCCAGAAGATAAGGAAGGGGTTTGCAAGCAGAGATGTGCTGATAAGTTTTTAACAGTCAGCTCTCCTCAGAGAAAAATGTATACAAGACACTTTTGTAAATATAATCTGCACTATTAACATTTTCTTCATCATATTCTTAAGTCTAGACAATCCATAAACAATAAATCATGTCCCTATTTGTAGCATCTGCCAATTTTTAAGGTGTAAATGCTCACAGTGACAAATTTTTAAATTGTCTCTGGAGAGGAGGTGCAAGCTGGCTACAGCAACTTTCTGTTTGGATCCATGTCATATGTGGATGGGTTGGAAAAACTGGGATATTGAACCTGAAGAAAAAATTCAGGAAGGATGTGATAGTTTTTGAAAGGATGCTTTAAGGAAGAAGCATTAGATTTATCTTATTGGCTCCAGAGGGCAGTAATGAAGGAAAATTGACCCCTCTTTAGAGGCAGTTAGTTTCCACAGTGGAAAGAGACCTGAGCCCAGAATCAGGAACACTGAGTCCAGAGTCAGGAACACCTGAGCACTCATTCAGCTTCAGACAATATACTATTTGGGTGACTCTGGGTAAATCACCTCACCTGATTTGCCTCAGTTTCCTCATCTGTAAAATGAACTGGAGAAGGAAATAGCCAAATCACTGCCAAGGAAAACCTCAATGGACTCAAAAGGAGTCAGACACAACTTAAAATAATGAAAAGGAAGAGAAGGAGGCTTTAGGGAGAAAGAGAATGAATTCTGTTTTGACATATTGAGTTTAAAATGTCTATTGGACACCCACTTCAAGATATAAGAAAAGCAGTTGGAGAACTGTGTTGGACAGAACTGTGAAAGACCACTGTGGTTATAGGGCATAGTCTGGAGGAGAATCCAGCAAAAGAGATAGAGAAGGAACAAATAATGGATAGGAGGAGAATCCAGAGAGTGACGTCCTGAAATCCCAGAAATAACAGAATATTCTGAAAAGTAAATTGATCGAGAGATCAAGGACAGTGAGGATTAAGAAAAGGTTATTAGTACTGATGAGCAGAACCAGGAGATCATTGTAAACGGCAACAACAATATTATACAATGATCAGTTCTGAGGGATGTAACTTTCCAACAATCAGGCCTGTTCCAATGATCTCGTGATGAAGAGATCTACACCCAGAGAGAGAACTGTGGGAACTGAACGGGGATCACAATATAACATTCTTATTCTTTGTGTTGTTCATTGCATTTTGTTTTCTTATTCATTTTCCTTCCTTTTTGATTTGATTTTTCTTGTGCAACAAGATAATTGTATAAATATATGTACATATATTGAATTTAACATATTTTTAAACATGTATTACATATATTGGATTGCTTGCCATCAAGGGGAGGGAGTGGAGGGAAGGAGGGGAAAATTTGGAATGCAAGGTTTTGCAACGGTCAATGTTGAAAAATTATCTGTGCATATGTTTTGAAAATAAAAAGCTTTAATTTAAAAAAAGCAAAAGAAAAGGCTATTGGGGTCAAAGGTATGAACAGAATTTTCAGATGAAGAAATTAAAGCCATTTCTAGTCTTACCAAAAAAAAATGCTCTAAATCACTATGATTAGAGAAATGCAAATTAAAACAACTCTGAGGTACCACTTTATACTTATCCAATTGGTTCAGCGGTCCTCAAACTTTTTAAATAGGGGGCCAGTTCACTGTCCCTCAGACTGTTGGAGGGCTGGATTATAGTAAATACAAAAACTCACACTCTGTCTCTGCCCCTCAGCCCATTTGCCATAACCCTGGCAGGCCGCATAAATGTCCTCATTGGGCTACATCTGGCCTGTGGGCGGTAGTTTGAGAACCCCTGGACTTAAGATGATAAGAAAAGATAGTGATAAATGTGAGGGAAATATGGAAAAACTGGGACCCTAATGCATTGTTAGTGGAGTTGTGAACTGATCCAGCCATTCTGGAGAGCAATTTGGAACTATGCCCAAAGGGCTATCATATGTACTAGTTTGATCCAGTATGTCTACTGAGTTTGTATGCTATAGGGATAATAAAAGAAAGGAAAGAACTCATATATGCAAAAATGTTTGTAGTAGACTCAGTCAGAATGGCTACATGATTTGTATATATATAAGCAAAGGCGATGAATGATGAGAATGATCCAAGACTGAAACTTGGTTAGGTATAATAAGGAATATGATAAGGAGACTAAAGATTAAGGAGATGACAGTATAGAGTTGAATTGGTTCACCAAGAAGTTAAGATGTAGAGAAGAGAAGAGAGTGTTTAATGTAGGGGAGATGATCTGGGAGAGAATTAAAGGGTCAAGGAACTGGAGGTCAAGGTACAGTCAAAAAGTCAAAAAGTAGGATTATATACAGGAAGCAGAAGAAGAGGTGAAAAGCCAATAGATTATGATCAGACAAGGGAATTTCAGAATTCCTGAAAAAAGAACTGATAAATTTATGGATGATGGTAGGAACATATCTTTGCGTGTGGCTGAGGGGGTGGAGAAGTAGTTCATAGGAGGTAAATAGGGTAAGAAACTGAGTAGTTAGGTCATTTAAGGGAGAACCAATTTGTCCTATATGATTAAGTATCTTATTATGAGGGCAGAAGTTGTGAAGGAGAGAAAAATTGTGATCCCTCATTGAGAAGGGAAAGGGCATAACATAAGGGTCTGAGTCAACAATTACCAGGAATTTAATTGGACGGTAGAAATATACAGATTAAAAAGAAAGAGAGAACCTAGCCATAACAATGAACATCAGGGAATATCTCAACTTCCCAGGCTTGACTAGTAAAACTGTTGAGAGTTGGGAGAGCAATTCCTACTTCGAACAACAAGGTGCAAAGCACAAAGCAAGTGTGACAAAATCATAGTGGCGATCTCTTTGCCAAAAAGTGCCTTTATTCATGAGAAAAGGTCATGGACAAAATCCAAAAATGATTTTGTGACATGCTTTTGGAAAGGGATGACTTTTATATTTCAGAGGAAGGAGAGGGAAATAAAGGTCATATCTTGGGAGTAACAAGAATGTATGTTGAAATGTTTGGACTGTTTTAAAGATGCTAACAAGACAATCTGGGAAAGCCTGGGTTCCCATCATAGTTGTCTGAGGGAAGCTGAGTTCCCATTATGTTTGTTTTAAATATGCTAACAAAGCAGTGTTAGAGAATTAGCTTACTTTTTCTATGTAATTGTAATTGATAGAGTTCACACTATAGTTGCCTTAACTATAGTAATAAGACAGTCTGGGAAAGCTGTCCCTTATAGTAGCAGAATGGTCTCCTTTTAGCATTTCCTGACAAGGGGAGAGAATAAGCTGGTTTTAGAGTTCACATCAATACGAGAAGAATGAAAGTACAGCCAATCTTGAAAAGGTTCATTTTCATTACCTTTGGCAGACACACACACACTCACTTGTTCTATGATCCAATCACAAAGGTATTACATTGAATAAAACAATATTCTTTTGCAGGGTTTCTGATTCTGAACGTTCCTTGAATATTTTAAACCATGGGGCAAGTTTAAAGCCATCTGCTCCCCTTTCTCCCTTTTCCCACTTATACTTCTTTCCCATTCCCCATTTTCTTGTTGTTTTGTTTTTTATAGATAAGGACATTGATTCTCTAAAAACGTTTAACTTAGCCATAGTCATACAACCTGTTCAAATTGCGATTTAAATTGTTTCTTGATTTCTAATTTCCATTAAGAATTTGTACACTGGGTATTGCTTAGGCTATGTCTGCATAATAACCAAATTGAAAAAGGAACAATCCCCATGAATCAACTGGTTGTTTTATCTTCAAGCTATCCTGTAGACAGCCAAATCTACCTATTGTTTTGAGGTCCCATATGCATATAGCTTCATATTCCCTCTAATTTTGGGCAGCTAGCCTAGAGTCAGGAAGACTCACCTCCCTGAATTCAAATGTAGCCTCAGACACTGACTAGCTATGGATCCTTGGTAAGTCACTTCATCCTGTCTGCCTCAGTTCCTCATCTATAAAAAGAGCTAGAGAAAGAAGTGGCAAACTACTCCAGGATCTACCATGAAAAACCCAATGGAGTCATGAAAAGTCAAACACAACTGGAAAATAACAACTTCATTCAAATGTGTCCTTAAAGCATCAAAGAGAGTAGAACACCTGCCTTCTTTCCCCCCTATACTATAGGGAATACTATTAGACATTTTGCTTTCCTTAAAGTTTATCTGGCAACAATCTTTTTTTAAAAAAATCAGAAAAATGGGGTATAAAATCACATCCTCCTTCTAGAAATCTCTGAGAGTGCAGAAAAAGTCCATGTTGGAGGACAATAGGGAATTTTCCTATTGACCCATGGGGCAACCTGTTTTCCTTGTACTTTTCTGTCTGAGGGAAAGAGATAGGGACCAATAACCAGTCCCTGAAAATGGCCAATTCGGGGAATCTGCTTGGCCTCCTTCCTGGAAGAGATGCTCTGATCCTGGCTGGAGTTTGTAGTTTATCTTTGTCAGCACTTTCCTTTTTTACCATGAGCAAACAGGCATTAATGAATGTTCTCTCATTGGCTCCTGATGAAGGTCAGAAAGATTTGTCAGAGGGGCAATTTCTCTACATCCAAAGGATAAGGAGACAAATGGGCTTTTGATGTTTGAGACTCTCATATGTTTTGGAAGTCTGAGAATACCTATAGATTAGTTGTCTAATCCATCAATTTTAGAGCATTAACTAGCTGGACAAAGCACTATTATGGAAAGATAAGAAGTCTGAGCACTGTCCATCTCACTGTCTTCCCAGAGTGCAAGTCCAGCATGAACGATATCATGTGGGGAGTAGATAATGTAGCTTCAGTAAGTATAATATGGGCTATTACGAAGAAGCCTTCTCTGTCAACTGTATTTTCAAGAGATGCTTAGAAAATAACAACAGTAATAACACCTTAAGGTTTGCAAAATGATTTACATATATTATCTCATTTGATCTTCATAACAATCCTGCTAGGAAGGTAGATATTATTATCACCATTTTACAAATGAAGAAACTGAGACCAAGAGAAATTACTTTTTGTAACTCTTGGAAAATAACATAGCTATCTTGAAGCAGGATGAGATTGAAGTGTACCTGATTCTGAGTCCAACATTCTTATCTACTGGAGTGTGAAAGAGTACATCTAATAACTAGTGACTGGGAGAGGTGGGCCAGGTCAGCTCAAATACCACTTTCTACAAGAGGCTTTTTTCCCCCTGATTTCCACACTTGTTGGTGTGCCTTGCCTCCAAATCACTTTGTATTTATTTTTCATATATTTTGCATTTCCTAACCTGTGTGCCAGTATTTTTTTCCTCTAGATTGTAAGCTTCTTGAGGATAAGGAATGTTGGTTTGTTTGATTGATTTTTTTTTTCTCCCTTTCCCATTGCTTTACACAGTAACTAGCCAACCAAACAAAAGTTGGTTGAATTGAATTAATGAATAGAATCTCCCCAAGGGAAAGAGGAAAACCCAGTGTTTTTGGAGTAGATGAGAAAAAAGGTTTACAAATAAGATGGAGTAATACATTGGAAAGCATGATGAATTTGAAGTCAGAGGAGCTGAGTTCAAATCCTGATTCTGCTCCATAATCTTTTTGGTTTGGATAAGTCACAATTTCTGGGCTTTAGTTTCTGGTCTGCAAAGTGAGGCAGGTATATTCAATAATGATTAAAATCCCTTTTAGTTCTAACTCTATGATCTTATGAGTTTATCACTTAAGTGAGATTTCTCAGAGACTTACTTGTTAATTGGGATGACCTACATAAATGCAGCCTCTTCAGTTCACTACTCTAATGAGCAATGTCTATTTTTTTAAAACAATGTCTGACAGATTGAAAACTTGATTTAGTAGAGTTAGTTGCCCATTTGAAATATATCAATGTGTTCCTCTATGGAAGGAAGGCTGCCTCAAGAAATGAAAAACATTTATCATCCAAAGGTTCTATGATTGGAAAACTTGTGTTAATAAGTCACCTGGTTGCTTACTGTTTTAGGGAGGGGAGAGGACAGGGAAGGGGGAGAAGATGGAGAAATAAAATACTGCACTCAAGACTTTTAAAAAATGTTTAAAATGATCTAACATGTAATTAGAGGGGAGAAATAAAATGTTATTTTTTTTAAAGTCTGGGAACAAGGAAAATGCTGAATATCAGAGCAGCTAGATGTTGCAGTAGAAACAGCACCAGTCCTGAAATCAGGAGGACCTGAGTTCAAATCCAACCTCAGACACTAGCTATGTGACCTTGGGCAAATCACTTAACCCCAATTACCTTCCCTCCCCCTCAAAAATAAAATACTAAATATGGATGTAAAGCAATGCTATTAATCTAACTGGGACTTTACACATGGAAGATGACCTAATACACAAAACATTTTACATGTTGGGTTTTCTTTCTTTTTCTTTCCCAACATTTTGAACTATTGAAAGGACCCTTTCTGACCATATTCTTCCATCCCTTTGCTACAAGCAATGAAGTAGAGACCAGTCTTTTTCTTTAAAGCAAAATGTAAAGATGTCATTATTCAAATAACCATAAAAAGAATTAGATATATTTTCTCATCCAATCTATTCTTAAGTATCTACTATGTCTCACTAGGGTTTAAGGTCCTAGCTTATTATATCATAAATGTAGAGTTAAAATCAACTGGTTTAATACCTTTATTTTGCAGAGCTTCATTTTATATTCATTTCATTTTCACTTTCCTCAGACTGAAGCCCAAAAAGATAAAGTGATTAGTATTGTTACCAAGTAAGGAAGTGGTAGAGCCAGGATTCAAATCCAGGCTCTCTGACTGAAAGTCCAGTTGACTGTGTATTTAAAGACAGATTCATAGGAAGATAAGCTTATTGAAATGGCCTTGCAGACAATTCTGTCCAGCCTCCTACATTTTGCATAATATGAAGCTAATGGCACAAAGAAGTGACCTAATTTTTTTTGATAGTATTTTTCAAAACTAATAACTATTGCATTAAAATCACAAGGTTGGCTTATTTTAAAACTTTTTGCAAAAAATAAAAACAGAGAATTAAATTTGTGACAACACCTTCTAAAAATAAAAAATGGCTTCCCTCTTTCCTCAATGGTTAGAAATAAAATGGGAAAAAGGAAAAAAGGAGGGATTCAACATTTGCCGCAATCATAACTTTTACTAGTGAGAGAAACCTTAGTGTGGAAACTGATCTCCCTCTTTAAATCCTCCATCTTTGACTCTTTGGAGCCAAAGTTATGTTAATAATTTAAAATGAATATATCATACTGAAGAACATTAAGATTTGGCATGGAATCCAATTCCCCATAATTCCAAATACATAAAAGAAAAATAAATATATATGTCTTAACGATGAAAGCATCGAAATAGCTCAGAAAGAAGACTGTTTTCAAAGACCATTTCTCTGCATAGCAGAGAACAAAAGAACAGTTTACAAGGAAATAAAGAAAATATGGATACTCATGAATATAATTTCTTCTAGTTATATATATATATATATATATATATATATACTTTTAAAAATTGGTATTTGTAGTTATATGTTTTGAATCCTCCCTAATGTTCTACTAAGCACATGATAATATTCTCTTTTGTTTCATTTTATTTTATATTGCTTTGCTTTTTTTCTTTTTGTTTATCCTGCTTCTGCAAATAAAATAGATTTGGAAATTTGAAAAAAAAAAAGAAGACTTTTCAGTCACAGGAGGAAGCAGCACAAAAAACAGAAGTCACAGACACATACTGGGAAGCTTCCTTTGAAATTCTAAGTGGGTTTTATGACTTGCCTTCAATTAAAATTTTTCTAGATAATTTTTAAGAAGGAAAAACACTTTTAAAAATAGCTGACACCTTGTTTCTCAAGATGTAGCCTGAAGCTATTTTTTATGGCTGAATTAGGCTTTTAGTCACTGGCTGGCACTTTCTTCTTAATTTCCAAACTGCTTCTACTTTATGGTGGGAGTGATGCTTCCTGTAATGCAGAAGTACAAAACCTGTCCTGGCTTATTTTGACTGCAGGATGTGCAACAGCAAGACCCTCTTTGGAGGTAGTGGGGAACAGAGTTCCAGACATTACTCAGGCACTGATGAGCTGCCTTTAAAGGAGATGAAAACAGGTTTAGATGTAGGCATGAAAATGCTTGGAGGAAGGGATGGGAATGGGATAATCCTTGGCATTGAGAAATTAATTAGTTTTTCTTCTAGCTACACAGAAAAATTCTTGTTCTGTTCTGCCAGACATCAAGACCCTTGCTTCTCACTGCTTTCTGCTCTAAGAAACAGGAAAATAAGGTCTGAGGGAACCCTCTCTAGCCCTTTATTTGAAGAGCTGTTACTCTGCTGACAATATCCAAGTAGAAGTATTGTTAATTGACTGACTGGATAAAAGAATGAATAAATGACTTCAAGTTATCTGGTCCATTTCCCATATTCTCAGCTGATAAGATATGCTTTCTTGAAACATTTCCTATGTCAAAGGATCATAGATATAGAATTGAAAGGGACCTAAGAGTCCATCTTGACCAAGCTCATCACTTTGCAGGATGAACTCCATCTGTGACCCAAAGAAGTTAAATCACATTCCCAAGATCATATTGGTAGTAAGTAGTAAAACTAGAATTAGACTCCAGATCCCCTAATTTCCAAATCAAAATTTTTCCCACTATATCATGCTACTTATTTAAAAGTTGGGGAATTCAAAAGGCTTTTAACACTGTGCATAATCTTTGATCCAACAGTTTTACTACTAGATCTGTATCTCCAAGAGATTAAAAAAGGGAAGAGGATCTACATGCAAAAAAAAATTATAGTAGGTCTTTTTATTATAGCAAAGAATTGTCCATGCATTGGAGAATGACTGAATAAGTCATGGTATATGAATGCAATCAAATACCATGAAATAGTTTGATATTTGAACTTAAACTCAACTTCACTTTACTCCCATAAAGCTTTACTGTAGTATGTTTAGATAGTAAAAGACCTTTTAGTATGTTGTTACTGAGGTATACAAAATAGTTTCCTATTAGTCTAAATTAATGTTATCTTTTAAACATTGACCTTGTTGTGAATGACTGGCTTTGGCTTAGAAAATCCATGTCTGTAGTTCTTTTTCCTATATAAACAACTTACTGGTAGGAACGGGCAGTAAGTTTTGGATATTTGTTGTTAAATATGCTCTTTTTTTTTCCTACCAGGATACCCACAAGGTTATCTGCTTCCATTCACCAAAGCACAACTCTTTGAAGAGGACTCCAGATAGTACTACCCTAAAACAAACTCAGTTCAGATCTGGCTCTGCTTTTCACTTCTTGAGTCATCTTAAGCAAATAATTGCTCCTCTCTGAGGATGTGTGTTCTTACCTGAAAGATGAGTAGGTGTGAGGAGAAGAGAGATAATCTCCTATAGAACCTACTATGTGCCAGGCATTGTGCTAAGAATTTTATAAATATTATTTCATTTCATTCTCCTAACAACCCTCAGAAACAGGTGCTATTATTACCCTTTTTATAGTTGAGGAAATTGAGGCAGAATCAGGTTAAGTGACTTGCCCAATGTCACATAGGTTGGAAGTATCTGAGGCTAGATCTAATGTAACACAACGTTGGAGCCAGAGCTTTCTTTACCATGCTATCTAATTGCCTCTGTATTATGGCAGCATGTTTAAAGTGGAGCTCATGAATTGGAATGGACTTGCTGGGCTATCCTATGGAAAATTCATGAAGAAAGCCTGTTTTTTTGTTTGCTTTCCCAACATATGTTCTTTGATTCAGTGCTGAAGGACTTGAGCTTCGAGGTGACATAGTGGTCTCTTAGGATCCCCATCTTTTGGAGGATGAAATCATAATTCCTTTTGGTTCTATTAGTCTCTGCAGTAGTAATGGTGAAATAAAGAGAATTGGCCATTAAGCCAGGAAAAGCTGCCTACTCAGAGACCTTTAAAAAAAGAGTGATTTCACCCTCTTGAACTCTCTTTTGTTTCCTGTCTAGCAAGTTGAGATTTTTGAGCTATCCTTCAGATTTACATGGAGGGTCTTTTAACCACTAGTGAATGGGAGGCTCTTCCCAATTCAGCCCTCCTTGACATAACCTCTGTAACACGGTGACCAATAAATAATAAGTCGCTGTATCACTCCAAAACACAAATTGGGCCTGAATCAGAGCACATTTTCCACCTGAAGTGGCAAACACAAGATAAGCTCTATGGGAAGTAAAGAATCACATGGATTAAGTGGCAGGGTACAGGCTGAGTTTCGTGCATGGTCTATGGGTTGGCCCTAGAAGGCCAATCAGTAGGCAAGTTCCATGAGATGTGTTCCAATCTGCCCTTCTCCACCCTCCACACAGTGTAATTCTAATTTCCCATGATCCTAAACCTTAGTAATTTCTAGACTACTACAATGGATTGATTCCCAAGATGGAGTTGTGCTATTAGTCAGAGATTATATTCATGTTGAATCATGGAAATGTGACTAATCACTTCCAGATTGGAAAGTCTGGGTAAGCTGCTGTGGGTGTAAATCATTTCTCTTTCAGTATATTTGTCAGTTATAGATGAAAGGGGATGGTTGAGGCTGACATTAGACTAGAATAATCACATGAAGCCTATTCTGGAGTTATGCCTTTTATATCTTATAAATTTTAGGGTTAAAATAATAAAACATTAATGATGGGTCAATTTCCTTCTTTATTTCTCTGTAACTTAATTGGATGATCCTGTTTGTCTTATGTTATTAACTGTGTTTGTGAAGAGCAATTTAAAATTTGTAATATAAATAATCTGTATGGCTCTTTCCTGCCCACTGGGGTTCCTGCCCTAGGTAAAGGAAGAGGATAGTGCAGCTCAGTGGAGTCTTGTATGCATGGTGGGAGATTCAAGAAAGACTAAGATATGATCCTGTAGCTTGTAGTAGAATGAGGTCCCCATTAGTGTGAATAATCAATCTCATGAAAGGATTGCACATTCTCACTATTTGAAATTATAATTATGTAAAATAGGGTCTTTGGTTCCAGCCCAATGGAAATATGTCGTTCAAATTCAAATAACACAAACATTTCAGGGAATTTATTGTTCACACTAATTAAACATGCAAACTGACAAACCAGACTTTAAGAATCTATTATTTCAATAGTATGGGTAATCCTCCACTAACATAGTTCACAACCCTACTGTGAGCTTAGATTGTGAACCCCTTTATTAGTTTGTGAGTTCCTGACCAGCAAGGACTTTTTTTTTTGCCTTAGTGTTTGTTTTGCTTTGTTTTGATTCTGAACTTGAAAAATAAAATGAGAATAGAAAAAAAAATTATTGTACATGAAATTGCAAATATATTATGTATAATTTATTATTCTTTTTAAATACATCATAATATTTTCATGTAATTTTCTTTTTTTCCTTCCCTTTTTCCCCCTTCCTAGAAATGTTTACCATTAGATATAAATATATATATATATGTACATATATATATATGAAACCAACTATACATATTTCTGCTTATCAATACTTTCTCTGAATGAGAACAACCTGGAATTATGCCCAAAGAGTTATAAAATTGTCTTAGTATTTGTAAAGTGTTTAACACAGTGCCTAGTACAAAGTATTTAGTAAAATATTATTCTCTTTTCTTCTCTTTCCTTTCCCTTTTCTCTGTATACAGCTCAGTGCCCAACACATAGTAGGTGCTTAATAATTTTTTATTTAGTTGGTTTGAATTTGTGTTTTAGCAAACAATCTTTGAATAACTGTGACTGAAAAAAAGTCATCACCTCTCATTTAACATTCTGGTGGTGAGCCTTTTAAAACTTACCTGGGCTGGTGGGCCATTACAAGGTCAGGGATCTGAGTTTTTTAGCTTGGTAGATTTGCCAGAACATCTGCTGTAAAGTCTTTGAAAACCCAGGGTCATCTTCATACCATAATAAAAACTCACAATAAGATGTTTATAGAAATTATTTTAACAAAATTTACATGAATTAACCAGATCAAGTGATTGAGGAGGTAAACACTTGTCATGCAAGGACCAACTCGAATTGACTCATATAGCTATCAACCTGGGCTCTTAAGCCAAGTCTGATAAGTCCATGGCCAAGAAGAAAATTATTCAGCAGCTTCAAATGGAAGAGAGGATCAACAGCCCAGACTATGAGCTCCTTGAGACCAGCAATGATCTTCTGCCTTTCTTTGTATCCTCAGTGCTTAGTAGGCACATAGTAAGCATTTTAAAATGTTTATTGACTGATTGCTTCCGGCAGATCTTGAATATTTTTGCTTGCAGACCATCAATCATGATCCTCTGCTGACTGGAGGTATCCTCAAGCCCAAATCCTTTTAGGCTTCAGAAAGTCCCTTTCTTCTTGTAGCAGGATATTACTTAAGTCACTTTGAAAGATCCCCTAATATATCTTTTAATAGTGGATTTGAGCAGCGTTGTGACATGAGTTGTGACTCCCCAAATGAGAGGGAATTTTGGAACTCACACAAAAGCTTAGCTGGATAAGCAGGTATGAAACTAACCACAAATGTCTGCTTTTGTCAGACCTTCCTATCTGTATCTCTGAATTTCCATTGATTTCTGTTTTACACTCTGTAAAGAAAATAATAACCAGGTAGTCAACTTAGAACTACTAAAAGGGGTTCAGGAGAAAAAAGTTAGCTTCTTAGGTTGGATTTACAGAGGTTTGATTTAAAATTTCTAACTCTATCACAATCTGAGACTAACTTTTATCTCTTTAACTTATTTTTGTCTGTTAATCAATCAGCATTTATTAAATGCCTACTACATGACAGAGCAGGGCAGTTAGGCAGCACAGTATATTAAAATGCTGGGCCTGGAGTCAAAAAGACTCATATTTTTTTAGTTCAAATCCAGCCTCAGACACATATTAGCTCTGTGACCCTGGGCAAGTCATTTAACCCTGTTTGCCTCAGTTCCCTCATCTGTAAAATGAACTGGAGAAGAAAATGACAAAACACGTCAGTATTTATACCAAGAAAACCCCAAATAGGGTCACAAAGAGTTAGATATAACTGTAAAATGACTGAATCACAGTTATTATGATTACATAGTATATAAAGATATACATAAAATGAATACAAAGTAATTTGGGGGAAGGAAAAAGACATTGGAGAAAGGAAGGCTCCTCCAGAAGCACTACAGAAGGTAGTGCTTGAATTGAGCCTTGAAGGAGAGTGGATATTCTAAGTGTCAGGAGTAAGGAGAGAGCACAATCTGGAAGTGGAGAGAACCACGATATCAGAGAGGTGATACTATGACATGCAGGTGAAATTCTGAGCCTGGAGAATATCTAAGGCAAAGGCATGGAGACAAGAGATGGGGTGTCATGTTTGAGAACAGCTAGAAGGAAAATTTAGCTGAATTGTAGAAAGTGAACAAAGTAATGTGTAAGTCTGGGGAAAGAATTTGGACCAGCTTTAAATGTCAGAGGAGTCTGGCCAAAAGTCAAATAATTGCCTTTGGAAGAAGTAAGTTCCCTTCACTGGAGATTTTAAGCAGAAGCCTGCTGACCACTAGTTAGGGATATTGTTACAGGTAAAGCTTGGACTAAAGTCTAAGTTTAATGGCTCTAAGTTGTGGAGTAGAAACAATAACACCCATTGAACAGCATCATAGAGAGAGATTATTGTGGACCTAGGTGGAAAGAAAAGGCTTGGAAGGAAGATGTGGTTTCCAAGTTAAACCTTGAAAGATAGGCAGGATTTCAAGACAAACAAATCAAAGATGTGTTTTCTACCCATTCTAAAACTGTTGAGATAATGAATGTTTCAACAATACAGAAATTATGTTTGAGAATTACTTTGAGACTCTTCTGTGAAAGGATAAATTATATGAAACTTCTTTTTCATTTGTAACATCATTTCATTTCATATCTCAAGCACCTCTGGTATTAAAATACCATCTATCTATTAAAATACCATCCATCTACCCATATACATATACATACACATACTCCTAGCTATTATTGTTATTATAATACCTCCAGTAAGCCATGAAACTTCATAGCTGTCTTTTATTCTCTCCAATTCTTGTGTTGTACTATGCTCCTTCCTATCCTCTATTTCCATTTTTATGACATTTCCTGACCATCACATTTCCTTTGATGATAAAAAATATCTCATATTTATATACTTTGGGCTGCAGTTTTCACTTAAGAGTATCAACAGCTAAATTAATGTTCACAAAAAACCTAAAAACTATGATTCTTAGCATTTTGTGGCCCTTTTAATGACATGTTGCTGTTATCCTTGCATAATCAGAAAGGGACACCTAAGATTCATGGCCATTTTGTACTTTTCTTTGTTTTATAGATTGCGTCAAAACAAGAATTACCAAGTAGCAAGACTACTGGTGATGAGTACCAACCAATCAAGGACTTTGGTACAGGGAATTTTCTTATAATTCAGAGCAGTGTGCACCTCTGGGAAATTATATTGGTGGTAAGGAAAGGGGTTCTAGAGTAGCAAGAAGTTGAGATTTTTGAAAACACTGTGCAGTTCACCTAATGTAATCCAACCTGCTCTCCTACTCAGCTTTAAGTCCAGTTCTATCTGTTGCAATTGTCCACAATATAGATGCTGATGAACTGACTCAGTGGGCTGATTATTTAGCTGTACTTTCTAATCTTAAGCTTATCATTCAAAAACGTCATTATCTGGCTATAGACTACCTTTCCAAGTTTGTTTCACATCATTTCTATCACACTTTCCATGTTCCAGTCAAAATGACTTATTATTCTCCAAACTCAGCATAAATGAAATCTTTCCATCTTGGAACTTTTTGGGAGCCCAGAGTCATCTGTGTGGCAAGAAGAGGCATTGGAGAAGGACCTAAGTAGACCTGGGAGACTATAAAGATGTGGAAAAAAAAAAGAAGACAAGTCATACGTGCTTCAAATGAAGACAACAGATGAATAGCCCGAATGGGATATTGGTTCCTGAGAAAATTTGTGATCAGTCGGAAATCTCACAAAATGAGCAGGCATAGAATGTTTTGCATTTGTATATATGACAATGTAAAATAAAGGTGCTGAATTTGAATCCTCTGTTGTACTTTTCCATTCTCAATCTATGAACTAATTGGATAGAATCCATACAGATAAAATCACAGAACCACCAAATAAAAATGTTTAAATCAATTAATATGAAGTAGTAGGCAATATAAATATCTTCCCTCGTTTTTTAGTGGATGATGCTATATGACAGAAAGCTTCTAAGTGACTGATTTGAAGTCCCATCACTAGAAATCTGCTGAGCCTGATTCACAAGCTAGATTTTCTGATTCTAAACCTTGAGTCTTCACCACTGCACTACACTGCCTTTTCTGATACCACCTCCTGTTTTATATAGCATTTAACAGTTTAAAAGTACTTTCACATTCGTTATCTTATTTGATCCCCCTTTCACTTTTATTATCTCTTTGGTAAACAGAGTGTTGCTTTACCCTATAATAAAATATATAAAGAAATTTAAATGCCAGTTAAATAATTTACTCAGGAAGACTTGAAAAAAACTGCCCTGGATTAATTGCCACACCCTTGTACCTGTAAGTAAATGATTAGAATAGTCAATTGCTCAAGAAATGATATTGAAGCTGGATAATATGATTTCTAATCTAATAGAAAGCTTGGAAAAAGACAAGGTAGTCAGACCTCTACATATAGTTAATAAAAGGCCTCAATATTGTTGGATAGAGAGGTAATTTCTGACCTTTCATATTAAGATCAGTACATGTTTTGCTCATTTCTAATTACTAAAATCTGACATTTGGAAATAATTGTTAACACATATATGGCACTTTAAAGTTCACAAAGTGCTTTACATATTTTATTTTTATCTTCACAACTACACTAGGAAGTTTACACTATAAAAATGGAGCTATTACTAAGTCCATTTTATTTCTCAAGTAAGCTTTTCAGTGTAAGATTCTCCTTAGTGCCACCTATAACATTGGTATCTTAATTTAAAACTGTAATCTTTGACAAGCTCACTATCCTGGTAGATCAGGAGAATTCCATATACATCATATACTTTTATAAAGTCTATCATGAGAGAATTTGGCAACTTGGTTCTAAGCAGAAAATTACACATTAAATCCACATTATAGACCACTCTCTGTATTACAGCTCAGCAAGTAACTATAAGCCAACATAATAATGATTCCCATATTGATATAGTAGAATGAGCACCAGTTTGAATAAGAGTTTAACTCTATCATTTAGTACTTGTGTGATTTCTGGGTCATGTGACCCCTTGGAACCTCAGTTTCCTCATTTTACAAATGAAGAGGTTGGGATATGTAATCTGTAAGGTTCCTTCCAATGCTAAAATCCAATGATCGTATTAATCAAATACTGGAAAATATAAAGGATTTATTGGTTTTATTTATGTGGGATACTCAGCCTTGTGTGGAACTTTATCCAATTGCTGTGACTCAATTGAAAAGTCCTCAAGAGTTGTCTGAGGTACATAGAGGATAAATGACCTACCTAGATTATTTCAAATCCTAAAAGGATTTGAATTCAGGGCTTTCTGTCTGCAAGTCCAGCAATCTATCCACAACAACAACATGTGGTTACATGTGGATTTATAACTTTGAAAATTATAAAATAAAATTTTTGATAAATATGTTTAATGACTTGGGTCTCAGTCACCATAAAGATAACACCAAATGGAGATATGACAGTTCTTTGATGCATTTTTCCCCTAATAAATATAGTTACCAGATAATTCTGCCTCCCCTCCCATCAATATCCCTACCTATAGATCTCCAGTTAATGATTTTTAAAAAACCTACTTTGAACCTTGGTTACTCCACTTGGCTGTCTACATCAACTAAAATTACCAAATAATTGCCAAATTGATACTTCTTTATTTATTGTATAGATCTGGTCAAGAATATGGGGGCATCTAGGAAGAGAAGACTCTATCCATGCCTAGCATGCAGTCAAGAAGATTCAGTTCAAATCTAGTCTCAGACATTTATTAGCTATGTGATCCTGGGCAAAAGGAACTCCTTTAAGGAGGAAATAGCAAACCACTCCAGTATCTCCACCAAGAAAACCCTAAATGGGATCATAGAATCAGATACAAATGAAAAAAGGTTGAAAAACAACAGTTAGGGAAGTAAGGGGAGAAAATCTCCTGAAAACTGCTTTTATACAACAATTTTAATCCAATTACTTTATCTTCATTTTTATCTATTACTATAATCACTTAAAATTGATACCTCAGTCATTTATAGCGTTTGTTACTATACCAAGTAGAAGTAGAATGATACATTTGATGACTATTTCTAAATGCTGCTTAACTATGTGGGTTAAAACAGATCTGGGGTTGGATTCACAACAGTTACTGAATGGTAAATTAAATCCATAAAAAACTCATGCCCCAAAGAGAAAAGCTGTGCTGCTGTGCTATCTTTCTTCAACCACAAGATGGCTCTATCTAGTTTGTTTTATCCCTTCATTATCTCTCCAAAGTCATAAATAATGTAGCAGAAATCACCACTTCCAAACAAAACATCATGATCTGACAAAGGATACTGTTTTTGCAAAGCTTGTTAGAAGCACATTTTCTTTCTATGAATCACATGATGCCCAGGACTACACCCCAGGTTAATCTAATTTGCAGTGGGGTAAAGAGCATCTCTAGGCACGGCTTTGTAATGGAACAGTATCGTGTATTCCCTCAGCCTTTGCTTTCTTTGTCCTTTGCCCGTTCTGGATCGCCTTCTCCTGTGCTCTCTGCCTGCTCTCCTCCCTTTTGCCCTGGTAACATTCCCAGCTCTCTCGGCTTGTAGTCACAAAACTTGTCCTCAGTAAGCATCTGATGACTGCACATAGATTCATTCCTTCTTCCTCTGCCCAGGCAGTATACAATTCTGTTGATTCTTTTGGAACATTTATTGAGTTTATCTCATGTTTTCTATTCCCACCATTACCAGTGTAATCTGGGCTTTTGTCACCTCATGACTAAACAACTAAATAGTGTATAGTCAACCTGTAGTCAGTTACCTTGCCTACAATCTCCTCCGGTTCCAATTCAACCTACAAACCATTGCTAAATTAATCTTCTTAAAGCATAGATTTCACCATGTCACTCTGGTTCAAGACTCTCCAATGAATGACCACCTCCAGCAGCATCAAGTCCAAGTACCTCAGCCTGACATTCAAGGCTTTCTGCAATCTGCAGTTTCTATAATTTACAGCTTCTGCTACAACAAGCATTTGTTAAGTACTTGCTATGTGCAGGGCACTATGCTAAGTGCTGAGGATACCAGTACAAACAGAAAGACAGCTCTGATGCTCAGGGAGTTTATATTCCAGTAAGGGAAGACAACACAGAAGGGAGCTAGGAGTTGGGGATGAGAAGGGTCCTAATTGTGGTAAAGTCCAGAAAATGAAGCCTGGTAATCTGGTCCCTTCCTCAAGGTTAACTGGCCAGCACATTATCCAGTTTCAGGTCACTTACTTTCTTGGACCTTGGTTTTTTCAATCATGAGCTGAATGTTCCAAACAGCCATACTGGCTTGACTCAGGACCGTTGTTGCTGAAAAGTCAGGAGAATAAGTCAACAGCAGTCTGGAAGCTAGAATCCATGTTGGGATTTGCCAGACACTAAACAGCAAAAAGTACTGAGCAACCAGCCCAACCCAGTGTCTCAGTCACTAAGATGCCAACTATTCACATATCAGTTATATTGTATTTGGATGTAAACTTAGTAGGATAGGTGCTTTGAAGAAACTGGTAAATTTGAGCCAATAATCCCCAAGGACCAAAGTGGTATTTACAAGAATGTACAGGGTTATTGTGTTGGGAGTTTTTTTTTGTTTTGTTGAGGGGGAATATATTTGTATTTCTGTTCTTGCTAAATATTCAAAATAAATGAATATTCCCCTATAAAAGCTTATTTGTTAATTGGCTAAATGGAACTTTTGCCACTTATTAGAAACTATTTACTAGAAGACTAAAGGTAGACACAATTGGCAAGCCAATAGCATTAGAGAAGAAATAACTACTCCATGTATCTTAGAAATAACCCAGAATTCTCCCCAAAAAAGTCTAGTTTCTCCATCTGTCTCTGTCTCTGTATATATAGGTATGTGTATGTATGTACACATATACCTATGTATATATGTATGCATATATACACATGTATATGTATGTATATATATATATACACACATAGATATATACATAGTATTTGTCCCTAAAATTGTGTATAAATACTAAATTGGAGCAATCACTTTTTAAAAATTTAAGTTGTCTTTGATCAGCAAAAATATACCTTCTCTACATCCCACCTTTCCCCTCCCCTTTCCTAAATGATAAAGAAAGAAAAATAAAACCCCATCTATAGTCAAGCAAAATAAATTTCACATTGGCCATGTTTAAAAAAATTCTCATGTTATAACTTGAGTCCCTTACCTCTCTATCAATCAAAGAGTATTTATTAAAGAGCATCTATTAAAGAACATTTATTAAATTTCAGGCATTGTGCTAAGTGCTAAGGATTTTTTTTAAAGCCCTTAAATAACTCACAATCTAATTAATGATCTAATAATCTAATGGAAACATGCTACTAGAAGACATGTAGCATGTTTCAATGCAAATTCTCTAGAATCATATTTGGTTATTATGCTGATCAGAGTTCTTGTATTTTTCAAAGTTGTTTGTATTAATAATATTATTGTCCTTGTATAAATATTTTTGTTTCTGCTTACTTCACTCTGCATCAGTTTAAGACTTCCCAAATTTTCTGAAACCATCTCTTTTATCATCTTACAGCAGAATAGTATTTCATCACATTTATATACCATGATTTGTTTAACTATTTCCCAAATAATGAGTGCTGCCTCAATTTTCACTACCTGACACCTCAAAAAAAGAGCTTCTGTAAATATTTTTATACACACTTGAGTCTGTTTTATTTAGGACTAATCCTCCCTTAAACTGTCTTCCCTCTTGTGCCTCATTCTTCTTTCACCCCTTTCTTTCCTGTTGAATGCAGAATATTTCTCTACCCAAATTTCTGTGTGTCAATTTTTCCTTCCTTTGACTGCTTCAAAGGTGAATGAAGTTCAAACTAAAGCTCTTTCCTGGACTTTTCTTCCTCATTTGTATTGGGTACACTCCAATTCAATCTCTACTATACAAAGAAAGACCTCTGAGCGCATGAGTTGTTGGGTACAATTTGCCAAGATATATTATTGCCAAAACTAAAAAGTTACAATCTATGAAATGCTTGAAACAAATTTGTGGACAGAAGAAGAATCTTCTAAGGATTTGAATGCCTAAATTCCAGGTTATTAAGGGGCAATAACACTAAATCTATTGACTTAGTCTATTGGCTTGTATTAGTTGTAGGCAAAGAATGTAGGAGCCCCACCTATAATTGAGTGAACCTGCTTTTTTTTGGTTTGTAATAAGATTTATATGACCTTCACAGGACAGAAGCATTAAACATTCACTTAGGACAGGTTGGAAAGCTGTGTTCTACTTAGAATTCTCCTACCTGGGTATTTTATTATAAATTTTCTCTCCAAAATGCAAATTAAGAGAACTCTTGGGTATTACTACACATCTTTCTGATTGGCTAAAAAGATAATGATGAATGTTGGAGGAGATGTGGGAAAACTGAAACGCTAATACATTGTTGGTAGAGTTGTGAATTGATCCAAACATTCTGAAGAACAATATGGAACTATGCCCAAAGGGCTATCACATTGTGCATACCCTTCCATCCAGCAGTTTCTCTACTGGGCCTCTGTCCCAAAGAGATCACAGAAAAGGACCCACATATGCAAAAAATGTTTGTAGCAGCCCTTTGTAACAGCAAAGAATTGGAAACTAAATGTATGCCCATTAGTTGGAGAATGGCTGAATAAGTTATGATAAATGAAAGTTAGAGAATATTATTGTTCTATCAGAAACAATCAGCAAGATGATTTCAGAAAGGCCTGGAGATACTTACATGAAATCATGCTAAACGAAGTGAGTAGAACCAAGAGAACATTGTATATAGCAACAAACAATATTATACAATGATCAGTTCTAATGAATGTGACTATTTTTCAACTGCAAGGTGATTCAGGTCAGTTTCAATGGTCTTGTGATGAAGAGAGTCATCTGCACCCAGAGAGAAGACTGTGGGAACTGAATGTGGATCACAACAAAGTATTTTCACTTTTTGTTGTTGTTTGCTTGCATTTTGTTTTCTTTCTCACTTTTTTCCTTTTTGATGTGATGTTTCTTGTGCAGCATGATATTTGTGGAATATGTATAGAAGAATTACATGTATTTGGCATATATTGGATTACTTGCCATCTAGGGGAGGGGATGGAGGGAAGGGTAGGAAAAAATTTGGAACACAAGGTTTTGCAAGCATTAATGTTGAAAATTATATATGCATATGTTTTGAAAATAAAAAGCTTTTTTTAAAAAAAAAAGTTCATTCTCCAGAATATATTATGCTTCAGCTGAAATTTAAAAAAAAAAAGCAGGACTAGTGATCCCGATCTTAAACTAAGCAAGAGCAAAATATATCTAATTAAAAGATATAAGAAGGAAACTACATCTTGCTAAAGGACACAATGGATAATGAAATAACATCAATACTAAACATATATGCATCAAATGGTATAGCATCCATATTCGTAGAGAAGTTAAGTGAATTGCAGAAAACTATATTAGTGGGGGATCTTAACTTCCCTCTCTCAGAACTAGATAAATTTAATCACAAAATAAACAAGAAAGAAGTTAAGGACATGACTAGAATTTTAGAAAAATTATATATGATAGATTTCTGGAGAAAATTGAATGGGGATAGAAATTGAATGGAACCTACACAAAAATTGACCATATAAGAGTATCCTTTATTGTAGGTCTATGTTTATACCAGAAACCTGGCTAATTCCTGGAGTAAACATAATCTTCCTAAAGGAAAAAGCAAATATTCTCCTTGGTGGGCCTCGAGCACCCTATACCTAAGTGGACTGCTCCATCTCAAGAATCACATACCGAATGAGAATACTTAGTGTTGTGCCTTCTTTGTTCTCAGCCTATAAAAAACCCCTTAGTGGAAAAGGACTTTGAGAATTCAGCTAGGAAGTGTTGTACAGCTTGCCTAGCAATGGCTCCCACTTGAAACTCTGAATAGCTGTAACCAAGGTCCTTCCAGCTAAGTAACTCAGATGTTGGTGATTCCTCAGAGAGGTGATGATGTTGTATGTTATTTTGTTATTGTCTTTATTGTTATGGCAGCCATTATGTTTGTTAATTGTGTATTACTTTTATGCTTTAAGTTCCCTTTTCCTTTATGTCATTTAAATCAAGGTTCTGAGTAATAATAAATTTGTACCCACCCCTTGAATGCAAATTTTGAACTTAAATTAATCTTACGGTGCTTATGTAGGGCAGCACTGGTTCTGGGTATATAATAATACTAATAATACTAATAATACTATAATGCTCCCTTAGTGGAAAAGGACTTTGAGAATTCAGCTAGGAAGTGTTGTATAGCTTGCCTAGCAATGGCTCCCACTTGAAACTCTGAATAGCTGTGACCAAGGTCCTTCCAGCTAAGTAACTCAGATGTTGGTGATTCCTCAGAGAGGTGATGATGTTGTATGTTATACCCCTTCTAAATTCTTACTTAAAAGTAATATAGTGTTTTTGGTCTTTTTAAAGGGACAATATCTCTTCTCACTGCCATTAAATCACACCAGTCAAAATTTTATTGGTTACCAACTTAAAAAAAAAAATTTAAGGCAATCGAGGTTAAATGACTTATTCACAGTCACATGACTAGTAACTGTCAATTGTCTGATAATAAATTTGAACTCATATCTCCCTGACTCCAGGGCTGATGCTCTATCTACTGTGTCACCTAGTTGCCTCCAAAAAACATCTAATAATTTAAAAATGTAATAAATAACAAAATTTAATTTTAATTTTAACATTTAAAAAACCTAACAATTTTCTAATTGTTTACAATTGAAAGGATTATAGTCAAAGCAATAAGAGTTTTTGACTGGCAACCTTGAGAGTTCAGAATAGACCTTTCTTTCTAACTGCTCTTCGTTTCTAAAAAAGGAGAATAGGGAGTAAAGAATCCAGAGAGGGAGGAAAAGGGGTAAAATATTGGGGTTTATGTGTGTAAGGATCATAAGCCCACTGCAGGAGTAGCTTCTTCCACTATGTTAATGGAAACATATTGCCATTTTCTACAATAGCAACTTGCAAAATTTGTGCAGGGGTCAGATGGGGTTCTGTAGTTAGCTGAGATCTGACTGTTAAAATTTCAGTAAGAGCATTTGCATCCAAGAAATCAACAAATGTTATAAATCAGGACTTGACTTACTGTTTTTTGAGCATCTAGAATATAGACATAAGAAAAGTGAGGAAGAAAATATTAATGATGCTGATTTAACTTAAAAGTATGTCATACATGCATTGATTTATTTTAATTTCTAGAGAATTGATTGTTAAATATTTACCAGCACACCTCTGGGAGGCAAGGAGAGAAGGGGAAAAAATACCCAATGCCAGGGTTTGTTCCTCTAACACCTCTACCTAGCCTTTTGCTTCCTTGTGACTAAGAAAAATGAATTCTCCTGTTACAGCTAAGGAAGTTAGAAGACAAGGTCTCATGTGATTAGTTATGTGTACACACACACACACACACACACACACACACACACACACATATTAGATGGTCAGTGAATTAAATTCTATGAATCTCAGACCCCTGCTGTTGTTCTGGTATTCTAACTTTAATTCTCTTTAAAGAGAGATTTGGTAGATGCCTAATAACCTGTTTCTGACCTATACACTGGCTATTGACTTTACACTACTATTTTCATACTTTTACCCTTTTCTGAGATGAGACTTCCAAGCTACAGACTTTCCTCAATCCCAGACCTAGGAAAATTCAGTCTATATCAGAAAAAGCCCTCAGTCCCTTTCCATCCAGGAATAGAGATAGTTGGAAATCCATATCAGAGAGATATATTAGCGCCATGATTTCCCTATCTCATTGTTATATTACTGTTAGCTCATATTGAACTTGACAGTCCTCTAAAAGTTCCAGGTTTTGAAGATAAATTATTTTTTAAACATGCATGCTACATGCCTAATACTCATGAAGTTAAGTTTTTTGAAGCCAAATACAAGATATTTATCAGTATAAAATTTCATCTTATTCATTTCAGGCTATTTTCCCAGCCTGTCAAGCTATTTTTGGACGCTTACTCTGTCACCTATCATGTTCTCTTACCCTCCCAGCTTTGTGTCAAAGGAAAATGTGATAAACATGTCATTCAATTGAATGAGTCCTAGGAGGCCAAGCATAACAAGTTTAGCCTTGTCAAACCACATCCCTGGATTATTACTATCACCTGCTTACTCCATTATTAGTTGTTTAGGGCTCAGTAGTCCTGGAAGAATTAACAAAATAATAATGACTAGGTCCATTACACACATTTATATTATCTAATTTCAATTGGACCCTCACTTTAGCAAGGTAATCCTTGAAAGGTTACTGTTTCACTTTCTATAATGGCTGATCCAAACTATCTCATTTTTTAGGCCTCCAACATTGCTTCCAACCCCAACTCTTCCACTTAAAAAGCTCACTTCATACTTTATCAAGAAAATAGTGATCATTCACTATGAAATCCCTCTTCTTTTCATCTCACAACATCTATCAACCTCCATTCCTTTTTTTCAATCTGTTATTTGGTGAAGAAGGGACTTTTATCCATCCTAACACCAAGCCCTTACATTAACATTTGATCACATCCCTTACCATCTTCATTTGAAAACTTCTTCAATGATCATTCTCTTATCCCCATCTTTAGTCTCATTCTACATATCCCATCAATTGTGAGATCTTATCATTTCTACTTCTAAATCATCTACCAAATCTTTTTTCTTTCTCTCTATCCATATAGTTATCATCTTACTTTAGATCCTCATTACCTTTTGCCTAGACTACTGCAATATTAGGGACACTTAATCTTGTTGAACTCCAATTATTGTTCCCCATACATATGAGGAAATATTTTTTTGAAAGTTTTCTAAAATGAAAGTCTGAAATAATATTTTCCTATTTGATAAAATCCAGTGCTTCCTAATATCATTTAAACTCAACTCTCCTTCACACACTCTCAATTCAGACAAACTGGCTTTGATATATGGCTCCTAAGAGATGACACTCCTAATCTCTGTCCCTTTTCCCCTCTGTCTACCATTCCTGAAGTGCATCCTTTTGGAATTTCTAATTACTTTCAAGATTTAGCTCAAGCATTGTCTTCAGCATTAAGTTTCTCTTGATCCCCTCCCCAGCTCCAAAATTATTTTTGTACATATTTGGCATAAACTTGGGAAGTCAGAAAAAATATTGATTGAATTTAATAAGCATTCTGGATTTAGAGAAGCTTGGTTCAAATTCTGTCATTTGTTGATACAACTACCTGTATGAGATTGGGTAATTTTACTTAAGCCCCCTCGGTTTCCTTCCTCAATTGTAAATTAAGCAGACTATACTATATAGCCTCTAACATTTCTCCTAGGTCAATATCTATGATTTTATGAAATAAAAAGTAAAATAATCTTTGTTCTTGAGTTTGCATACTATTGAGGAGAAGGTAATAGCATAGGATTACTGCCACAATCCTTGGCTCCTTACACCACAGTTTCTTTCCAAGTGGACATCTAATCATTAATGACTAGTCTTTGATTCTGTCTATTCAACTACTTCCAAGTCTACTTAACTTTACTATCACCAAGTCTAGCTTTTGCCATCTTTTCAATAAAAATAGCATGGGAAACTAGGGATGAAGAGAAAAGGTTCTGTATTAGCATGAATTTCCCTATCTTAGAATTACCTCCATTTTAGTGCAAACTGAGCACCCATGTCTATTCCTCATTGAGTTTCCTTCACCCCATTAGGTGGTTTTTAAAGCTTGTTATAACATGTTTCTAGCTCAAGTATCCTTGTTATTACAGTCATTACAGTGAACAAGGTTGAAAGATATCACACAGCCATCTATATTTGAGAACTGCTTACTCTGTCCTGTCTTTACTTTTAAATAACATTATTTCTTGTACTTAGGAACGATGTGTGATTCAGAAAACTGTATTTGCTTTTCTTCTAATCTTAGATAATGTTTATTTTGGGGAAATGGCTTGTATTCAGCTCCTACTTGCCTTAAAGTGATTTTTCATATAAACCAAATGAACTAACCTAGTCATAGTTTGTAATATCGATAATTTTTTTTTTTTTACCAAGACAGACAGCAAATGCTTTGCTGAATCTAGGTAAACTATAGCTACATCATCTTCTTGATATATGCTAATGTTATTCTGCCCTCCAAAGTTGGGCTGTAAATTTATTACTGTAAGAAATTTCCAATGTGAAAATTCCTTCCTCTTATGAGAACTAGAGCTCACTTATAAGTTACAGTCTGAGAAAGGTGCCTGTAGTAGAGAAAAATTAAATGACTTGTCCATGGCCATGCAGTTATGACTTGAAAATGTTATTAACTCCCGAAGTCATCCCTTTATTCATAATGCTACATTGATTCTTGACTGTACTTGATGCAAATGTTTACTAACTCAGTGATTATTCCTTCTTTTTCTAGATGGTTATTAAACATCTCTTTAAAAATATGTTCTAGAATGTTTTCCAATAATCAAAGTCAAACGTGGGGGGATAGAGTTTGTAGGCGTTATTCTTTCCCCTTCTTGAAAATTAGGATAATGTTTGCTCTTATTTAATCCTGGAGGACTTTTTTCTCCAAAATTTTCAGAAAACAATGACATTGGTTCAGAAATCATTTGGTTCAGATGCCTTGACAGGTTGCAAATACTTTTTTTAAAAAAAATTTAATCATTCAGAACTGAGCATGAAAAGGGACTATACTATCTCCTTGAATCAATCCAGGTCATTGTATGAAAGTCTAAATGAGGCCCTAGCACTTTGACTAAAAGAGAAAAACTATCTCAGACTTCTGAAGAAGAGACTGTGACCCTTTGAATTACTGAAGTTAGAGCAAGGTTAGAAGGGAAAATCCCTGGTTATGTGGCCATAGAACAGAGGAGGATCTAGAATAAGAGAAGTCCTCCCAAAAGATAATGTAAGATTAGTCAGAGAGCCCAACTTCTGTCAAAGTATTGACAATTATTTCCTAATTGAAATTTAGAGTGATTGTGATTGAACTCAGAATTTTTCAATAAATTCCCTAAGACCAAAGAGAGGGAAACTATGTGGATTGTAAGAGCTATTTATTATATTATCTCCTGGGCTTAAAAGTATTACACAGAAATTAAGTTTTTCTGGATCTGATTACTTGAACTTTTCTTTTTTTTCTTTCTTTTCATAATATTTTATTTTTCCAAATATATGCAAATCTAGTTTTTGTAAAGGGCTAGAACTGAGCAATGCACTTGGATGATGAAGCACGTGAGACTAATTGCCAATTGGACGGTTCCCTATCAACTTGTTTGAAGGGTTGACCCTCCCCAGCTGTTCTGTGCTGACTCGATTGGTGGGACAAAGAGGGGGAAGTGACTTGTGTGGGAGGAGTAGGAGAAACTTGGGTGGTGGAACTCACGCTCACTTGCACTGGTGGCCTGGCGTTGGAGGCGACGGTAAAGATCTAGAATAAAGACGTTTAGTGATCCTGACTCCTGCTGATTTCTGGGAAGATAGAGTTCCAGCAAGTTTTCTGCACTTACCTTTGTAAAACCTTGTTTTTAAAATTTTTTCTCCCTTTCATCCTCTCTCCCTGTGTCCCAAGACTGCAAACAATCCTATATAGGCTAAACATATCCAGTTTTTCTAAACATTATTTCCATATTCATCATGTTGTACAAATAAAATGTGATCAAAAGAGGGGAAAAACATAAGAAAATAGGAAAAAAGAAAACAACAACAACAAAAAGGTTAAAATACCATGCTTTGATACACATTCAGTCTTCATAGTGCTTTCTGGATGTGGATAGTACTTTCCATTACAAGTCTATTAGAATTGCCTTGAATCACCTCATTGTTGAAAAAAGTCAAGTCCATCACAGTTAATCATCACATAATATTTTTGTTACTTCATACAATATTCTCTTGGTTCTGCTCACTTCATTAAGCATCAAATAATGCAATGACTTTAACTTTTCAAGAGTTACAAGTTGCTCTCTTATTATTACCCTATTAATCTTGGCAGAATCCTTGGCAGAAAAGAGAATAAAATCAAAAATAATAATATTAAAGGAATGGTTTGTGAGTATTTAGAAAGGTATATAATTATCTCTAGGAATCAAAATAGTTTCATCAAGAACATGTCATAATAACTTCCTATCCTTTTTTAATATGGTTGCTAAGCTGGTAGAGCAAAATTCCATATTAATAGGATACAGAGATTCCAGTAAAGTATTAAAGTATATTTCAATGTTTTTAGACAAGATAGAGAGATGCATAAGATAATAATATTATTAAGTGGATTAGGAACTGATTAATCATTAGACTCAAAAAGTAATGTTTATAGTACCAAGGTCAAACTGAAGGAAAATCTCTAGTGGAACTCTTCAGGATCTGTCCTTGCTCATGTTTTCTTATATATTTTTATCAATGCTTTGGACAAAGACATAAATAATATACTTTTCATATCTGTAGATGACAAAAAGATGAGAGGAATGAGTAACACATTACATTACTAAATTAGGATCTAAAAATATCTAGCTAGACTGATGAGTCAAATCTAAAAAAGATAAAATTTTAAGTGACAAATATAAAGTTTTTTTTTAGTTACATTCATGGACACAAGATTGTTGGAAATGAGATGAGAAGAATGACTAAACAATCAGGATGGGGGGAATTGGGGTTGATTTAATGCATTATATGTGAGGCAGCAGTATGATGTGACAGCCAATGAAGCTATTGTAATTTTGGGAGACATAAAGGAATACCTAAAATAAGAGTCATGTCTACTCTGAATCAAAATTGCATGCAGAGTATTAGATTCATTTCTAAGCAATACATTTTAAGGGGGGCAGTAACAAGTACAACACAGTCAGAGGAGGACCACCAGAATGATGGCCATGGGAAGTCATGGGAAGTCAAGTCATGGTAAGATCACTTGAAGAAAATAGGGATGTTTAGCTTGGGGAAAAGAATGTTTGGGAAGAGAAGGGATCCTTAAGTATCTGAAATACGTGTTGAAGGTTTGCTTTGCTTTGCTTGGTAAAGCTAGAAGAAATTAGTTAATGTTGTAGAGAGGCAGGTTTCAGTTCACTATGAAGACAAACTTCCTAGTAATTAAAACCATTTAAAAGTAGTTAACTGCCTCAAGAAGTACTAAATTTCCCATCGATGTAAATCTTCAAGTCTAGTCCTTTTTATTGGGATTGAAGGGGGATTTCTGTTCAGATGTGGGTGGAACTTATTGGCATCTGACATCCAGCTCTGACAATGTGATTCTGATGTTATGAATAATTCTCCTCTCAAAAAGATGTCTCATTTCTTTTCTTTCTCATCATCAAATTTCTTTAATTAGAACAATGTCTTCTAAATAAAAATAATCTCAATATTAATATGTAAGTAAAATCAATATTATATAATAATTGACAAAAATAAATTTGATAGGAAGTGGAATTTCCTTTTGTAGAACAATGTCTTGCATTTTTAGATTTAAACATTATTTTATCACATTTATTGTTACTACTATTTGGTATTTATATAGATACACACCCACCTACAGACACACACACACACACACACACACACACACACACACACACACATATTTGTTGTCCAATCATTTCAGTCATGTCCAACTTTTTGTGACCCGATTTTTGGGATGTTCTTGGCAAAAATATTGGAATAATTTGTCATTTCCTTCTATAGCTCATAAGGAATTGAAACAAACAGAATTAAATGACTTGCCCATTGGCACATAGCAAGTAATTGTCTGAAGGTGGATTTGAACTCATGAAGATGAGTCTTCCTAATTCCAAGCCTAGTACTGTATGCAGATTCAAGTCTGCATCCCTGGAAGGCACCATCCCTAAGAGTTATCAGGAATTTCTCCTTATTGAATTAGAACCTTTTCTTTGTCCTACTCACTGTCACAAACTGCTTTGTATTCTAATTCTTTTAGATACATCTTATTTCCATATTGCTAGATTTTTAAAGTTTTATTGATTATATTATTATAATTATATAATAAAATATAACATATAATTATATATTAATTAATAATGTAATATAATTATAGTATATTAATTATAATCCCATTTTAATTATATTCCCTTTAATACCTACCAAAATTGTTGTTCAGTCTTTTTCAGTTGTGTCTGACCATGATCCCATTTGGGGTTTTCTTGGGACACTGGGATGGTTTGCCATTTCCTTCTCCAGATCATTTTATAGATGAAGAAACTAAGGCAATTGGAGTTAAGTGACTTGCCTAGATCTGAGGCGAAATTTGAACTCAGGAAGGGGAATCTTAATCTAATAATTGATTTGTTGAATGAATAGTACAACTTGCATGTAAGCAGCTAAATGTCTTGCCTGCCCCTCCTTTTCCCATTATAATCACTGTTTCTATCACAGAACAAATGTTCCCGATGGCAACATTAGATAGTTCACTATGATCTGGATAAACTGTGTCCCTACAGTTGTCAGTATAAGCAAAAAAACAGATTGCTTTCCTATAAGCTGATAATTACAAACATTTCATTTCATTCGTCACTGTTGACATTTCTCAACAAGTGCAGAAGTTGATGCACACTGCAGGTTTCCTAATGAGAAGTCACATTCTAGTGCTTTGCAGGATGGAAAGAATAAGTTGCTGGGTTCCTCCTCACCCCTGGTTGATAAACTTGAGCCTGAAACAATCACAATTTTCAATTTGAAATGATAACAACTAAGACAAATTAGCAGCCACTCAACTCTAGCTTTCCCAGTTGTGCTAACTTAAACATTTTTTTTATGCTGAACCTCTGGAAAACTGACCAACTAACTGCACATAATGATGGTTCCCTAGCATGACCAGAAAAAAACAAAACAAAACAAAAAAAAACCTTGTGTTGCTCAGGTAATTTATTCTTTCCACAATTTACCAGCAAAATGGCAAAACACAGTAGGTTGGTTTCATCTAACACAATTCTGTGGGAGACACTGACAACCTGCAGAGAAAAGAAAGTAGACAAGCAGGAGAAATAGGGTCAACATTATACACAGAAAAGACATTAGTTATCAACAAGTTCATCACCCCCATTTTACAGAAGAGGCAATTGAGGCCCAGAGAAATGACGTGACCAACCCTAAGAGTACTTAGTTGGTGAGTGACAGGAATGAAATTATACTACATTTTCACAGAAATAAGGCTCTGCATACCATTGACTACAATAATCTGCAGAAGAGCACAATTTTTTTTCCTTTAGATTCCTTTCCTTTATCATTCCCTTTCCCCTCAACTCTTTTTCCCCTTACAGAGAAGAGTCAGACAGGTCAGGTAGAAATGATATTGAGCAACTGTTCAAGCATCTGTCAAAATTCCTATTTTTAGTGAATGAACATATTAGGCAAATTATTTTCTCCTCTCCAAATGAAGCTGAATCCCATTAGAGGATTATGTTGAAGTCCTTTCTATAGCCTAATTTTGGTGTACACCATCGAAAAAATTAGAACAGAAGTCATCCAATATGGATTTCATTCTATCTTTTTCAATAGCCATCCCAGGAATAGCTAACTACTTCTGAGGAATTGTGAGAAGAGAAAAAGACAAAATAGAATCCTTATTCTTTCTTCTTCTGGGGATAAAGATAATTTGTGTCTATGATGTCTAATGCCAAGCCAGCTAACGTCAGAGACAAACACTAGAGGAGAAAGGTATAAAAGTGAGAAGGATCAAATATTTTTGTCATCTCATTTTTGTGATTAAGCATAATAAGATAATAGGAAGATAAAATATCTAGTCTCAACAAATCAGCCTAGAGGCAAAGCACCTGACTAGTACCTTGAGCTCCATGACTTGTATCATTCTAACCATATATTCAATGCACCATTTCCCATGTTTTTTTAATAATTTCTTTAAAAAAAAATACAAGTTTTAATTTTTTTTTATGTGGTTCCTTTTCTGTTGATGGAGAGTGCTCTAGAGGAACATCTGAGCCATGAATACATAAATGATTACCCCCAAGCACCCCACACTGAACCTAATGATAGGAAAGAATCCTGGATCCATAGAGGATTCTATGGTACCTTATAAATATTTCAATGGAAAAATTAAGTGTGGTTTATATGAAATGTTATCTAGATCAATGAACACTGGACTGAAAAAAATATACTGGATAATGATGTCTTTGTAATTTCTGCCACTTAATGGTGGTTTATATAGTTTTTAAAAATTTTAGGGAGAAGTAAAGAATTTATAATTTAAGGTGATGCAATACATTATTTAAAAAATAAGGAAATCTCTAAAAACTGCCACAAACCTCTCCAATAACTCCATGAGGAGAGTTTTATTGTAAGAAATCACCAGGAATATAAAACTTTCCAGTTGTAGACAGAAATGCTATGCACATTTAAATCTCTGACCCTCTGGATAATCAGGCAGCAATTAGCACAAATCAGACACTGCTCACTAGATGGATTCTGGCTCTTCAAGACTAAAATGGACTTAAAGTGGATATGAGGTGATTAAACACAGTCCTGCAGCTTTACCCAGGGGAGGGATGTAACAACAGTAGGTAAAAATGTGATGATTCAATGAAGTGAGGAGGGCTAATTAGAAAAATGAAGTATAAACTGCTTGATGAGCTGACAACCAAGTGGGAAATGTTCTATTTTAAAAGAGTATAGGTCCCTTGTCCTAAGGGAGAGAGTGGGCCATACAAGTCAAATTCTGAATCTAAGGACATAGGTAAGAGAGAGGTTATAGTGCAAATATTATGGAACAAGGTATTTTAATTTTCAAAGATTTAATGATTACAAACCTTCATCTACTCTGTTATAGGTATAAATATATATATGTGTATATATATATATATACATATATATATATATATAAAACTACATACAAATATAGATAAATGTATGTATATATAAACTCTCCTGCACACATAGTCACTGTTAATAATTGTTGGTATAGACTAACCCTTGAGGAAGCAGAGGTACTCAGAAAGCATCTGGCTTCATCCTTTGTTTCAATACAAAGTTTTTAAAAGGGTGGTCAAAAACATTCCACTGGCATTAGTAGCCAGATCAAAAAGTCAGTTCATTAGTAAATAAACATTTATTAAGAACCTACTCTGAGCCAGACACTTTGCAAAGCTGTTGTTGTTTGCCCTTTAATCTTTTTAAAATTTATTTTTTATTTATTTTTATTTTTTATTATGGCTTTTTATTTACAAGATATATGCATGGGTAATTTTACAGCATTGACAATTGCCAAGCCTTTTGTTTCAATTTTTCCCCTCCTTCTCCCCACCCCTCTTCCCCAGATGGCAGGTTGACCAATACATGTTACATATGTTAAAGCATAAATTAAATACAATATATGTATACATGTCCAAACAGTTATTTTGCTGTACAAAAAGAATCAGACTTTGAAATAGTGTACAATTAGCCTGTGAAGGAAATAAAAAATTCAGGTGGACAAAAATAGAGGGATTGGGAATTCTATGTAGTGGTTCAGTCATCTCCCAGAGTTCTTTCGCTGGGTGTGGCTGGTTCAGTTCATTACTGCTCTATTGGAACTGATTTGGTTCATCTCATTGTTGGAGAGGGCCTTATCCATCAGAATTGATCATCATACAGTATTGTTGTTGAAGTATATGATGATCTCCTCCTGGTCCTGCTCATTTCACTCAGCATCAGTTCATGTAAGTCTCTCCAGGCCTTTCTGAAATCATCCTGTTGGTTATTTCTTACAGAACAATAATATTCCATAATATTCATATACCACAATTTATTCAGCCATTCTCCAATTAATGGGCATACACATAGTTTCCAGTTTTTGGCTACCACAAAAAAGAGCTGCCACAAACATTCTTGCACATGTGGGTCCCTTTCCCTTCTTTAAGATCTCTTATAAGCCCACTAGTAACACTGCTGGGTCAAAGGGTATGCACAGTTTGACAACTTTTTGAGCATAGTTCCAAATCATTTTCCAGAATGATTTGCCCTTTACTCTTGAAGAGGACCAAGATACCAGGGAGCTGATGCCATGACTTGCAGGTGAATTGGATTTAAATGGGGGGGGGGGCGGCTTGCAAGGTCACAAGCCTTACTTTTTTCTCTAGAGCCATCTGGGTCTAGTGGCAAGACATAGATCAATATGATGGGAGATGGTTTTGTATGCAGTGGGAGACCCTGGCATTTTTAAGTTAAGGTTTTTCCCAGGTTTCAGTTTCACTGAGGCAAAACCCATTCAATAATTAAGACAATTAAGAATTGAGGCAAAGAATGACCTCTTTTGCCTAGTCAAATTAAACAAAAACCCAATCTGTGAGGGGAAGTTTCTGGCCAAAATAGAAACAATTGCTATATACATTCACTTTGAGCCAGAGGGCCCAAATATAACATTACATAATTGCTAAGCACTAAGGATACAACCCTGCCCTCAAGAAGCTCACAATCTAACTGGGGAGATAACAACTATGTACAAACAAGCAACACAGGAGATAAAATGGAAATAACCCACCAAAGGGAAACTCTAGAAAAAAGAGGAACTGAGAAGGTTTCTTGTAGAAGATGTGACTTGGAGAAATTCAGGGAAGCCAGTAGGCAGAGATGAGGAAAAATACTCTAGGAATGGGGACAGTCAGTGAAAATGACTCCCCTAGAGTTTGGCTATATTATTGAAAAGTAAGCTCCATCAGATCCAAAACACCATGCTGGAAAGACTTTGAACATAGTTGTAGCAGAGTGTCTGCTTAGCCAACCTGGATAATCCTCAGAACACAAAGAAAAGAATATAATCCCAGAGTGGCAAAGCAAATTCTTGTCTCTCCTGAATCAACTCTGAATTCTTTTTGCTGCCATGCTGCCCCTCAAGTGAAACACATGATAAGTACTTATAAGCCATGATTAATTATTAATTATAATATAATATTGTTATTAGGCAGTGATTAAAATAATCACAGAATAGCATTATTTAAATTTGGTGAATAATACAATCGGGGTTTTAAAGAGGGCAGAGAGGTAACATAAGGCCAAAAAGTGGTGACAATGGATAAGCTGGAAGAATCTGGCTTCAAACAATTACTAGATGAATGACTTAATTTTATTTGATTCAGTTTCCTTATCTATAAAACAGTTTATATTATCTATAAAACAGTTCATATTATCTATAAAACACTGCAAACAGAAATGTTAAACACTCCAATATCTTTGCCAAGAAATCCCCAAATAGGGTTACAAAGAATCAAAATGAACAACATAATTAAAAGATAAGTGAACATTATTAATAATTATGGGTATAGTCTGTTGCTGGGTATATACTTGAGGCAATGGTCCTCAAACTTTTTAAATAGGGGCCAGTTCACTGTCTCTCAGACTGTGGGAGGGCCAGACTACAGTAAAAACAAAAACTCTCACTCTGTCTCCGCCCCTCAGCCCATTTGCCATAACCTGGCGGGCCGCATGTGGCCCACAGGCTGTAGTTTTGAGAACCCCTGCTTGAAGTCTTTCCAAACTGATAGAATCTTTTAGAATTTATGCAATAGGAATAAAGCATGTTGAAAAAAAGGACTGAATTTGGATTTAGGAAAGATTTAGATATGAATCGCACCTCTGATTTTAACTGATCTTGGGCTTTATGAGTTCAATGATTTGTTTGTGTACTCTAAAATAAGGAAAATAGCACTTTTTCCAATAAGGGCAATTTAATGAAATAATGTATTTAAAGTTTTTTGTAAAACTCAAAGCACTAAATGTCAACTATTATTGCACTGATGTTGAAAGTCCAAGGTCCCTTCAATGTCACAACAAAGAGTTGTGGTGGAGGTCAGTATTTTTTGTTTAATCACAATTATGAAGAAAGGTTCTACGCTTTGTTGATATTTTTGTATTTTATCTTCAAAACTAAAAGAGTCATTGAAGAACTTTAAATGGGGGGAATAAATCTGGGTCTTTAAAACTATGTACTTGGCAGTTGGATAGAGAGAACCAAAAAAAAATTTGATTAGATGAAATGGAATTTGTCTAAAGAAACCAATGTTGAAGCATAGAGAACTCACCAACCAATTTAGATTTTTTTAAAAATTGTATGTATGAGCATGATAAATATGGAATATTCCATATTGCACATGTTTAACCTGTATCAGATTGCTTGTTGTCTGGGATGAGGGAAGAGGAAGAAAAATTTGGAATAAAAGGTTTTGCAAAAATTAATGTTAAAAACTATCTTTGCATGTATTTGGAAAAATAAAATACTATTTTAAAAAACAGTTGTATGCATGGCCAGATTACAAAAGATGGGTTCATAAAAAGCAGTAAGGTATTATATGAATAATGAATAATGAGGAAAGTTAAAGACAAAACAAACAAAAAAGATGGGGGAGGCTGTTTGTTTAAATTAAAATTGAAAAAAGAGGAGGCCTAAAGAAAGGTACAGTACAACTGCTCAGACTTAATGGAATGATGATAACTGGGAACAGAGAGTAGGAAGTGCAATTCACATTTTACTTTGTTTCTCTACAAAGAAGAACGGCAAACATATTGGCTAATAATAAGTCAATTTCCTTTATAAAATGACCTTGATAGGGACTATAACTTCAATGAACAAACTTCTTTTGCATAAATTGTTAGAAAAAAAATCTGACAAATTATGAAGTCACAAGTGGATATGTTTCAAAAATATGTATAACTTAATATGCAGCAAAACAGACTACAATTAGCCATGTTTAATGCCAAAATTTCTTCCTCTTAGGAAAGGAGTCTCTCAGAATAAGAGTTGCATGTGCCGTTCCTGTATACAATATATAACAATGATAATGATAAAAATAATAATACTAATAGCTTGATCCTACATGTAGTCTCTTACTACTACAGATAAAAATTCAGTTGTCAGGTTTACTTTAAATAAGGAACCAAAGGCAATAGATAATGAATAAAGGCAACTCAGGATAATTATTAATAATTAAGAGCATAGATGATATACTTATTAACTTTGTAAATAGCAAAATGTTCATCTAGGTAACACAGTGGATAGAACACTCTGGAGTCAAGAAGACCGGAGTTCAAATACAGCCTCACAGTTGTGAGGGCTAATGTGGCTATGTGGGCAAATTATGTAACTCTGGTAGCCTCAGTTTCCTCATCTTTAAAATGAGCTGGAGAGGGAAATGGCAAACCACTCCAGTTCCTTTGCCAAGAAAATCTCCAGTGGGTTCACACAGAGTCGGATTTGACTGAAACAACTAAAGAATAATGAGATAATACAAATGTAGGAGAGATAAACAACTTTCTGGTGAGACCCAAGATCCAAAAAGATCATGAAAAGATAGAATATCATATTGAATCTAATAAAAAATTCAGCAGTAATAAATGTGATATCTTATAGGCAGGTAGAAACTTGTCTGCAAAAATTAGTGAGCATTGATTGGCACACTGAATGCTCAATATAAATCATCATTGTGACAAAGTCGACAAAACAATCTGTGGTTTTAGAAATGTATAGATGATAGTTCCACAGTGCTCTGGTTTTAGGAATGTATAGATGATAGTTCCACAGTGCTCTAGCTTGATCAAACCATACCTGGAGCAGTATGTTCAGTTTTAAGAACCAGAATGTGGAAAGGCCATGAGTTAGAGTGCCAGGCCTGGATCTTACTAGATATGTGGCCCTTGGCAAGTCACTTAATCTTGTTTGCCTCAGTTTTCTTATCTGTTAAAAAACAATGACATTGCAGTATCTTTGCCAAGAAAACTCCAAATGGAGTTAGAGTCAGACGAGAATAAAAGAACTGAGCAATAAATTGATAGATTGAGCTTTCAGAAGAGAACCACTAGAAAATGAAGGATTTTGAATCTATACATTATAAATATTGGCAGAAGGAATTAGGGAGTCATAATAGTTTCCTCTTTGAGTTTTTGAAGGACTAATACAAGAAAAAGGAATTATATTTGTCTTCCTTGACCCCAGAAGCCAGAATCAGGAGTCATAATAAGAAGTTGTAAAGAGGCAGACTTAAGCTTGATGCCAACAAAAACTTCCTTATAGTCAGAATTATCCTAAAAAGAAATGGGCTACCTGGGCCTCCTCAGTGTGTTTGTCCTAATTGAAGGTCTTCAAGGAGAAGCTGAAAGGATTCCTGTTGGACAAATAATTAGTATGACAAGACTGTGCTAGGGGATGGTATTTCTGCCTCAACTTATAGACCTTGGCCCCCTGACTTTACCAAAGCTTGGAACCCACGACAGTTATTCCCTAACAAAATACTGCTTATGAGATAAGGAAGGGCTGTTCTGAAAAGGCGCTCTTGAAGGAGATCAGCTTTCAACAAGCCTCCTGAGCCTTGGCTAGAGATGACTTTAAGTCACATTAATGAATCACTAACACTGGGACTCTGGTTCTCCTTTAGAAAAAAAAAAAAGAGTTAGACAAGATGGGGATTTTTTTTATGTCTTTTCTAGCTCTGATAGTTTGAGTTTATGAGATTCAGAGTCCATTGACTCCATTTCCTCTCAGTCTAAATTTCATTAAGAGTTGGATGAGCTTTTCTTTGTGGCCTTAGACAAGTCACTTTTTCAGATTAATTTGAAATCAATGATTCGTCCTTGTATGGAGGAAACCTAATCAGTGATCCGGAATCAACAACCTTTCATTTGTTACATTAGCTTTTTCCCCAGATTTTCCCCTTCTCTATCCTGCCCTCTCTTTTTCCTTTCCCTTTTCTTCTTCCTCCTCCTTCCCCCCTTTCCACTCAAGGGCAGAATCCAAGGCTAATAGGTACAGAAACTTTCATTTGCTCTGGCTTTCCAACTTGGGCTGGTTCCGCCTCCGCGGGCCACCAGATGGCCTTTCATCCTCGGGGGTTCACCATATTGGTCCAGACTTAGCCCTGTTATCTCTCAGACTCCTGAATTCCCTTAGTAATGAGGATTACCAGTGTGCCCAACAGGACACATTTATTTATCTATTTATTTATTTATCTATTTATTTATTTATTTATTTATTTTTAAAATTTTTATTTTATTTTATAATTATAACATTTTTTTGACAGTACATATGCATGGGTAATTTTTTACAACATTATCCCTTGCACTTACTTCTATTCAGATTTTTTCCCTTCCTCCCCCAACCCCCTCCCCCAGATGGCAAGCAGTCTTATATATGTTAAATATATTACAGTATATAGATACAATATATGTGTGTATATTCTAGATACAATATATGTGTGTAGAACCTGAATTTTTTGTTGCACAGGAAGAATTGGATTCAGAAGGTAAAAATAACAGTTTACATTCATTTCCCAGTGTTCCTTTTCTGGATGTAGCTGGTTCTGTCCATCATTAATCAATTGGAATTGGATTAGCTCTTCTCTATGTTGAAGAAATCCACTTCCATCAGCATACATCCTCGTACAGTATCATTGTTGAAGTGTATAATGATCTTCTGGTTCTGCTCGTTTCACTCAGCATCAGTTGATGTAAGTCTCTCCAAGCCTCTCTGTATTTCTCCTGTTGGTCATTTCTTATAGAACAATAATATTCCATAACATTCATATACCATAGTTTACCCAACCATTCTCCAATTGATGGACATCCATTCATCTTCCAGCTTCTAGCCACTATGAAAAGGGCTGCCACAAACATTTTGGCACATACAGGACCCTTTCCCTTCTCTAGTAGTTCCTTGGGGTATAAGCCCAGTAGTAGTATGGCTGGGTCAAAGGGTATGCACATTTTGATAACTTTTTGGGCATAATTCCAGATTGCTCTCCAGAATGGTTGGATTCTTTCACAACTCCACCAACAATGCATCAGTGTCCCAGTTTTCCCACAGCCCCTCCAACATTCATCATTATTTGTTCCTGTCATCTTAGCCAATCTGACAGGTGTGTAATGATACCTCAGAGTTGTCTTAATTTGCATTTCTCTGATCAATAGTGATTTGGAACACTCTTTCATATGAGTGGAAATAGTTTTAATTTCATCATCTGAAAATTGTCTGTTCATATCCTTTGACCATTTATCAATTGGAGAATGGCTTGATTTCTTATAAATTAAAGTCAATTCTCTGTATATTTTGGAGATGAGGCCTTTATCAGAACCTTTAACTGTAAAATTTTTTTCCCAATTTGTTACTTCCCTTCTAATCTTGTTTGCATTAGTTTTGTTTGTGCAGAAACTTTTTAATTTGGTGTAATCAAAATGTTCTATTTTGTGATCAATAATGGTCTCTAGTTCTCCCTTGGACACAAACTCCTTCCTCCTCCACAAGTCTGAGAGGTAAATCATCCCATGTTCCTCCAATTTATTTATGATTTCGTTCTTTATGCTTAAATCTTGGACCCATTTTGATCTAATCTTAGTATGTGGTGTTAAATGTGGGTCCATGCCTAGTTTCTGCCATACTAATTTCCAGTTTTCCCAGCAGTTTTTGTCAAATAATGAATTCTTATCCCAAAATTTGGGATCTTTGGGTTTGTCAAAGATTAGATTGCTATTTTTATTCACTATCTTGCCCTGTGAACCTAACCTATGCCACTGATCAACTAGTCTATTTCTTAGCCAATACCAAATGGTTTTGGTGACTGTTGCTTTATAATATAGCTTTAAATCAGGTACACTTAGACCACCTTCCTCTGACTTTTTTTTCATTAGTTCCCTTGCAATTCTCAACCTTTTATTCTTCCATATGAATTTTGTTGTTATTTTTTCTAGGTCATTAAAATAGTTTCTTGGGAGTCTGATTGGTATAGCACTAAATAAATAGATTAGTTTGGGGAGTATTGTCATCTTTATTATATTCGCTCGGCCTATCCAAGAACACTGAATGTCTTTCCAATTATTTAAATCTGACTTTATTTTTGTGGCAAGTGTTTTGTAATTTTGCTCATATAATTCCTGACTCTCCTTTGGTAGATATATTCCCAAATATTTTATACTATCGACTGTTATTTTGAATGGAATTTCTCTTTGTCTCTCTTGCTGTTGGATTGTGTTGGTAATGTATAAAAATCCTGAGGATTTATGTGGATTTATTTTGTATCCTGCGACTTTGCTAAAATTCTGAATTATTTCTAATAGCTTTTTAGCAGAGTCTTTGGGGTTCTCTAAGTATACCATCATGTCATCTGCAAAAAGTGACAATTTGATTTCTTCATTTCCTACTCTAATTCCTTGGATCTCTTTCTCGGCTCTTATTGCCAAGGCTAGAGTTTCTAGTACTATATTGAATAGTAATGGTGATAGTGGGCAACCTTGTTTCACTCCTGATCTTACAGGGAAAGGTTCTAGTTTATCACCATTACATATGATGTTTACTGAAGGTTTTAAATATATGCTCCTTATTATTTTAAGGAATAGTCCATTTATTCCTATACTCTCAAGCGTTTTTAGTAGGAATGGATGTTGGATTTTATCAAATGCCTTTTCTGCATCTATTGAGATGATCATATGGTTTTTATTAATTTGATTATTAATATGGTCAATTATACTAATAGTTTTCCTAATATTAAACCAGCCCTGCATTCCTGGTATAAATCCCACTTGGTCATTGTGTATTATCCTGGGATGATTTTCTGAAGTCTATTTGCTAATATCTTATTTAAGATTTTAGCATCAACAGGAACAAATAATGATAAATGTTGGAGGGGATGTGGGGAAATTGGGACACTAATACATTGCTGGTGGAGTTGCGAAAGAATCCAGCCATTCTGGAGAGCAATCTGGAATTATGCCCAAAAAGTTATCAAATTGTGCATACCCTTTGACCCAGCAGCGCTACTACTGGGATTATATCCCAAAGAAATACTAAAGAGCGGAAAGAGTCATATATGTGCCAAAATGTTTGTGGCAGCTCTTTTTGTTGTAGCTAGAAACTGGAAGATGAATGGATGTCCATCAGTTGGAGAATGGTTGGGTAAATTATGGTATATGAAGGTTATGGAATATTATTGCTCTGTAAGAAATGACCAGCAGGAGGAATACAGAGGCCTGGAGAGACTTAAATCAACTGATGCTGAGTGAAATGAGCAGAACCAGAAGATCACTGTACACTTCAACAACAATACTGTATGAGGATGTATTCTGATGGAAGTGGAAATCTTCAACATAAAGAAGATCCAACTCACTTCCAGTTGATCAATGATGGACAGAGGTAGCTACACCCAGAGAAGAAACACTGGGAAGTGAATGTAAATTGTTAGCACTAATATCTGTCTGCCCAGGTTGCATGTACCTTCGGATTCTAATGTTTATTGTGCAACAAGAAAATGATATTCACACACATGTATTGTACCTAGACTATATTGTAACACATGTAAAATGTATGGGATTGCCTGTCATCGGGGGGAGGGAATAGAGGGAGGGGGGGTAATTTGGAAAAATGAATACAAAAAAAAAAAAAAAAAAAAAAAAAAGAATACTTGCAAATCTAAAAAAAAAAAAAAAAAAAAAAAAAGATTTTAGCATCAATATTCATTAAGGAAATTGGTCTATAGTTTTCTTTCTCAGTTTTCGATCTACCTGGTTTAGGTATCAGTACCATGTCTGTGTCATAGAAGAAATTTGGTAGGACTCCTTCAATCCCTATTTTTTCAAATAGTTTACATAGCATTGGAGTTAGTTGTTCTTTAAATGTTTGGTAGAATTCAACTGTAAATCCATCTGGTCCTGGGGACTTTTTCTTAGGAAGTTGGTTAATAGCTTGGTCTATTTCTTTTTCTGAGATGGGACTATTTAGACTACTTACTTCTTCCTCTGTTAATCTGGGCAAGCTATATTTTTGAAGGTATTCTTCCATTTCATTTAAGTTATCGAATTTATCGGCATAAAGTTGAGCAAAGTAGCTCCTAACTATTGTTCTAATTTCCTCTTCATTAGTGGTGAGTTCACCCTTTTCATTTTCAAGACTATCAATTTGCTTTTTCTCTTTCCTTTTTTTAATCAGGTTTACTAAGGGTTTGTCTATTTTGTTGGTTTTTTCATAAAACCAACTCTTAGTTTTATTAATCAATTCAATAGTTTTTTTACTTTCAATTTTATTAATCTCACCTTTTATTTTTTGAATTTCAAGTTTTGTGTTTGTCTGGGGGTTTTTAATTTGTTCCTTTTCTAGCAATTTTAGTTGTAAGCCCAATTCGTTGGCCCTCTCTTTCTCTATTTTATGCAAATAGGCCTGTAGAGATATAAAACTTCCCCTTATTACTGCTTTGGCTGTATCCCACACATTTTGGTCTGATGTCTCATTATTGTCATTTTCTTGGGTGAAGTTATTAATTATGTCTATGATTTGCTGTTTTACCCAATCATTCTTTAGTATAAGATTATTTAGTTTCCAATTATTTTTTGGTCTATTTTCCCCTGGCTTTTTATTAAATGTTATTTTGATTGCATTATGGTCTGAAAAGGATGCATTTACTATTTCTGCCTTACTGCATTTGATTTTGAGGTTTTTATGCCCTAGTATGTGATCAATTTTTGTATAGGTTCCATGAACTGCTGAGAAGAAAGTATATTCCTTTCTGTCTCCATTTAGCTTTCGCCAAAGATCTATCATATCAAACTTTTCTAGTATTCTATTTACCTCTTTGACTTCTTTCTTATTTATTTTGTGGTTTGATTTATCTAATTCTGAGAGTGCAAGGTTGAAATCTCCCGCTATTATAGTTTTGCTATCTATTTCCTCTTGCAGCTCTCTTAATTTCTCTTTTAAGAATTTAGATGCTGCACCACTTGGTGCATACATGTTTAATATTGATACTGCTTCACTATTGATGCTTCCCTTTAGCAGGATATAATGCCCTTCCTTATCTCTTTTAATTAGATCAATTTTTGTTTTTGCTTGATCTGAGATGAGGATGGCTACTCCAGCTTTTTTGGTTTTGCCTGAAGCATAATAGATTCTGCTCCACCCTTTTACTTTTAGTTTGAATGTCTCACCCTGTTTCAGGTGTGTTTCCTGTAAACAACATATAGTAGGATTCTGACTTTTAATCCAGTCTGCTAACTGCTTCCTCTTTATGAGGCAGTTTGCCCCATTCACATTTATGGTTAGAAGGACTAATTCTATATTTCTTGCCATCCTATTAACCCCTGCTTATGCTTTTCCCCTTTCCTTCCCTTTTACCCTCCTATCCAGTATTCAACTGATAAACACCACTTGCTTTTCACAGCCCTCCCTTTTTAGGATCCCTCCCCCACCTTAAAGATCCTCCCCTTATTTTACCCCTTTTCCTCGAAATTACTGTATTCCCTTCCCCTTAGCTTACTCCTTCCCTTTCACTTTTCAATGAAGTGGAAGAAGTTTCACCATAAATCGAATATGTCTATTGATACACGCTATGTTCATCTCCCTCCTTTCTTTCTCTCAGATATAATAGGTTACCTTTGCCTCTTCATGAGATGTAGTACCACCACTTTATACTTTTTTATGATATAATCTCCTTTCCACCTCTAGTTTCTAAGACAAATTGTACATATGTTCTTTACATATTTTTTTGACAGAAGTATAGTTCTCAAGATTTCTTTTTACCTTTTTAGAAATCTCTTGAGTTCTGTATTTGAAGATCAAACCTTTTATGTAGGTCTGGTTTTTTCATCAAAAATAGATGGAATTCATTTATTTCATTAAATGTCCATCTTCTTCCCTGGAAAACGATGCTCATTCTTGCTGGGTAAGTTATTCTTGGCTGCATACCAAGTTCCTTAGCCTTTCGGAATATCATGTTCCAGGCCCTGCGTTCTTTTAATGTGGACGCTGCTAGATCCTGGGTTATCCTTATTGTGGATCCTCCATATCTGAATTGTTTTTTTCTAGCAGCTTCCAATATCTTTTCCTTTGTCTGATGGTTCTTGAACTTGGCCACTATATTTCTTGGCGTTTTGATTTTAGGGTCCCTTTCAGTAGGTGATCCATGAATTTTTTCAATGTTTATTTTACCCTCTGTTTCCAGAACGTCTGGGCAGTTCTCTTTGATAATTTCCTGGAAAATAGTGTCCACGCTCTTTTTTTCCTCCCATTTTTCAGGGAGTCCGATTATTCTCAAATTGTCTCTCCTGGATCTGTTTTCCAGGTCTGTTGTCTTTCTGGTAAGGTACTTGACAGTCTTTTCAATTGTTTCATTTCTCTGGTTTTGCTTGACTCCCTCTTGGTTTCTCCTTGAGTCATTCATTTCTACTTGTTCCAGTCTAATTTTCAATGATGTATTTTCTTCACTCACTTTTTTTATATCTCTTTGTAATTGTCCAATTGAGTTTTTATCTTCTATGGAATTTTTTTCCATTTTATCCATTTTATTTTTTAGAGAGCTGATTTCTTTTTCCAGCTCACTAATCCTGTTTTCCTTGGAGTTGTTTACCTTTTCCAGCTCACTAATCTTGTTTCTCAATGATTTGATTTCTTTATCCATTCTGTCTTTGAATGCATGGGATGACTTCTCCAGGCTCTCTTGTCAAGCTTCCCTTTCCTTTTCCCATTTCTCTTCCAGCTCTCTTGTGAGAGCCTTTTTGATTTCCTCTATGAGGTTCTTTTGTATTGAGGAGCAGCTTATATCCCTCCCAGGGGATACATCTGGGGACAGTCTGTTCCTAGTCTCCTCAGCATTTGAAGTCTGCTCCCTCTCCACACAGAAGTTGTCAATGGTTAGAGCCCTTTTGAATTTTTTGTTCATTTTGTCAGAGCAGGAATCAAAGAAAACAAACTGACAAGAGAAACAATTGGTCTGTTTGGGGGGGATGAGGGGGATGGGGCTGGATGGTATTAATGGGCTTCCTCTACAGACTGGGGGTAGGGCAGCAGAGAGCCACTAACAGAACAGCAATGACTGTACTGAGTCTGCGCTCTGAGGCTCTGAGAACACACCGAGTCAGTCCAGGTGGGGGTTGGGGGTGGCCGGGCTCTGAGAGACGCTGGCTTTCTGGGGTTTTAATCTTCACCTCCGGTGTTTACACCCTCTCTACTGCTCCTGGCTTGCTGCCAAGACGGAGCATCCACACTGGGCAAAAGCCTTTTCACAGAAACGGCAGAGATCACACCCCTCCCCCTCCGGTCTGAGCTGTGTGAGCTGCCTGTCTTGCTCTGGCTGCCTGCCCTCAGTCTGCGCCCAGTCTGATTGACCCTCCCCCGAGCAAACACAGACCTTTTCTGGCGACTTTCAAGGATGTCTTCTCTTGGTGATAATTTGTGGATTTCTTTCTGGTCAAGCATTAAGTCAGAGGCTTGTCATGAAGTAAGTTCTGAGAGAAAACGAGGAGCTCAAGCAGCTGTCTGCCTCCACGCCTGCCATCTTGGCCGGAAGTCCAACAGGACACATTTAAATAATATTTTTGCACAGTGACAGCAATCAGTACAACTAATGAAGTTTATACACCTGGCCTAATCTATGGCCAATAGGGAAATAGATCTTTTATAGAAGCTTTCATTTTATTGTTGACAGCACTGCAGAGTATGATAAAGTCGTCCTTTTCTTCATAGCTTTTGACGCCACTCTTATTAGCTCCACACTAAATATTTATTTTTTTTGAGAAAAATACAGAATGACTACTATGGGTTTCCGTATCTTTGAATCTTATTCCAAACAGTGTATTCACTAAAAAAATAGGGCTACAGAGTTTCTTCGTGGGTTTTCTTTACAACCGTCTTTACTCAGGAAGCTCACTCCATCCCTGGAGAAACCTAGGAGAAACCTTCCACCTCTTCCGTCTTATCCTTTGACTGGTTCTTCCCAGAACCTAGGACACTCAGGCCATGTCTAAATGCTTCTCCAGGCCGACCTCCTTACTTTCCTGTATTTCTCGATCCCTTACCCCTTCCTCTCTTCCCTACACTGCCACCCTCCATCAGAACACAAGCTCTTTGGGGGCAGGGGCTGCCTTTCTTTTTGCTTCTTTGTTTCCAGCTCTTAATTTGGTGCCTAGCACATAATAAAGCTTAACAAATGTTTTATTGTCGTCTGTGCTGAGCTTTGGAGGAGGATTCTGAAAGAGAGTAGGAGGAAGTTCGTTCTAGTAAGTTCTAGATATGGGAAGTACCCTGGGTCATTGCACAGAAAGCCGGGAGACATTCTGAGAAGTAGCTGATGTTTCAGATTGGTTGGAATGGGGGTTACAAGAGAGAGGTAGTGGGAAATAAGGCTGGAGAAAGGTTGGAGCCAAATTGTAGGCATCTCTAACGTTCAGCTAATGAATTTGTAGCCTTTCCTAATAGAGAAAAGAACCCACGGAGAGGTTTTAGGAGAGAAAAACAAGGTCGGAACTATACATTCGGGAGAAGATTTTGGCGGCCACGTGAAAGACTGCTTGGAAGTGAATCGCAGGCCCTACACATCAGTCTCCGGAGCTCGCAGTACGGGGAGATTGGAGCCTCGCGGGTGTTCAGGACTAATCCGCATTGGCCCGCGGTATTCCTGGCTTTAGGCGGGGAAGGAGACAGTCAATAATGAGACTAGTGTAAGGGTTGGGGTATCGCTGCACGAGGGTACCCTGTCAGCGCGGGAAGAGCGCTGATGGACGGGACTTCAGAGACGGAAGGAGGGGGACAGGTGGGGAAGGGCATCTCGGAGAACGGAAGATTTGTGACGTCTGTGACAGAAAGGGGAATGTCAGGAAGAACAGTTAGTTTGGAGACGGCAGGATGAGCATCCAAATGGAAGTGTTGACTGCTCAGCGGCACAAAGCCGGCATTCCTCTCAGGTGCAGGTGTGACTGTGCAAGGGGCGGTGCGCAGCCAGCGGAGTTAGACGGCCGGACCTCGCCCGCAGGCCGAAGGGACGTGATGTACTCATCTGCCCTGGGAGGCTGACACAGGGAGGGGGGGCTCACTGAAAGGGAAAGTATACTAGTAGGCCACTAGAAAGCTAAGACTGGGACTTGAGGGACCCCAAATGCTGGCAGGAGGCAGAGAGGAGAAAACCTGGGATGAGAAAGCACCACAAAAAGCGAGGGAGCTTAGTAGAAGCATGTGATTTGCCAAGAAAATAAAGATCTTTCTCTATAGGGTGAAATTAAGTAACGATTTTGCTTGGTATTAATAGAGTCCCAGCACTTAGTATTTACAGCTATTACCTCACGTTTCTCATAACCACCTCAGGAGGAGGCGCTATTGTTTCCCATGTTTCAGAGAACAGGAAACTGGAGCACAGCTAGTGTCTTAGACTTGATTTGAACTCGTTTCCTTTATTCTAGAAGGAAATGTACCCTTGTGCTCTCCTCACTGTTACCCCACCAAAGTGAGGAGACTTATCCCCCGGATTATGTTTGCAGACGCATAAATGAAATTCACACAATTACAAACGAACCGAAGAGTAGAGAAAATAAAGATGCAATTTACTTCCCACCCAGGTTCCCGAATCCCCTCAAATCTTCCTATAAATTCCTTGGGGTTTCGCGGGCTCGAGACCAGCAAAAGACAGGAGGCCAGAGCTTTCTCTGCGCCTGCGCATTTGAAAGGCGCTACACGGAGGAATTAAAAACTCGCTTTCCCAGCATGCTTGGGCCACTTAACGTCAGGTTACAAGTCAAACGGCAGTTCCCGGAACTTTCTGGGGCTGGCTCCGCAAGTCCGGACTTGTGCCTAGGCGTGGAGCGCTTAGGTTCCGCTGGGAAGCATGGCTGGGGACGAGGAAGGCGATGGGTCTCCGGCCGCTCCAGCTGCAGCCTCGTCGCCCTCTCCTCCCACCGTCCGTAAGAAGTATTTCTGCTCGTTTCCCGACTGTAGCGCCACCTACAACAAGGCCTGGAAGCTGGACGCGCACCTCTGCAAACACACGGGGGAGGTAAAAACACCGAGGGACCGCTACCTGGGCAGCCCAACAGGACTTGCCCCGCCCCCACGCTCGCGCGGGAGGCCGGGCGAGCTGAGTGGGTGTGGCGAATCTCGCCCGCGCGCGGGGATTGGAGCCTTCTGGCTAGCCTCCTTACGAGAGCGCCTTAGGGACTCGTCCACCCTCCACTTTGGTTACTTTGCGGGAAAAGGCCTTCTAGTTTGGATGTGGGGGTGGGAAAGTTAAAGACCGCTTTTCCTCTCGGAGGGTTGTCTTTCATTTAGCGCGATGTTGCGCATGTTAACGCTTAAGTAAAAGTTTAATTGTCTGTCACTGTCTTCCAAGTAGAAAACAAATACCGGCTGACTAAAGTCAGTTTAGCAAGCATTTATGAAGTGCCTGCTGCGTTTCAGAGGCAATAGACAGTGTATCTAGGAGCCAGACCAGATGGTCAGACCGAGACCGGGGAAATGCGTTAGCTTGAAAAGGCCAAGGTCTCTCATCGGATCCGGGACCATCTCCAGTCAATCAGGCTTCGGTTAGTGGTTGGTTGATTGTCAGGACTAAGGAAAGTGATAGAGAAAATATTAACAACGCAGATTAAATAGTGTGCGTCTATTTATTTTTGGAGAGCCATTTGTTAAACATTTACTCTGCCCCGTGTTTGATCTCTGGTTTCTTTTGCCCTGGTTCTGAGACTCAACAGTCAGTTGGGAAGCCATCATGTGCTAGGCTCTATGCTCACTCTTGAGGATACAGAAAAAAAAAAAAGGCAAAAGCCAGCCCCTTCCCTCAAGAAGCTCACAATTAATGGGGAGGGCTACATGCAAACAGCTGTGTCAAACGAGTCATAGAAGAGGAAATAAGCTGCAGAAGGACGGCCCTCAAACAAAGGGAGCTTAGAAATGGCTTCTTGGGGCTTGAGATGGGTCTTGAAGGAAGCTAGGAGCCAGAGAAGGAGTTTTCCGGGTGTGGGGAATAGTCAGAGAAAATTCATGGAACTAGGAGATACTGTCTTCTTCTAGAGCACATGCTTTTAATAAGAATGATAGTGTAGCATCTGTGTAGCGCTCGTTAACTTTTCACTAGGTTTTACATGCAGTGGACGGAGGGCTGAGCTGGAGTCAGAAAGACTGCTCCTCCTGAATCCGGCCCAGCCTCAGACATTTAGCTGAGTGGCTCTGGGCAAGTCATTTAATCCTATTTGCCTGCTCTTCATCTGTAAATGAGCTGGAAAGGAAAGGCAAAGCCACTCCAACGTCTCTGCCAAGAAAACCCCAAATGGGACAACGAAAGAGTTGGATGCCAACGAAAGAGTTGGATGCCAACGAAAGAGTTGGATGCCACCGAAACAACTGAACAACAAAAATTAGCTTTACATCTGTTGCATCATTTACTTCTTATAACCACCTCATTTTACAGATGAGAAAGCTGAGACCAAGTAGATGAATTACATGTCAAGGGTCATACAAACATTCAGTTCTCCATCTTCCAGGCTCCAAGTCCAGAGCTTTTATTTCTTATGCCAAGTTGCCCGCCCTAGTTATGATCTCCAATTCTATGCCTGACTATTCACTAAAGATTCATTTAATTTGCAACCCTAAATCCTGTCAAGGGGAGTTGCCCTGCTCTTCTGTGATAGGATTTAGAGCTGGAAGGGGCATTAGAGATAACTGGTCCAACCCCCTTATTTAACTGCTGAGGAAACTTGGAGAGATTGCATAACCTGTCCACCGTCAGGAATAGACTTGAAATTCTTCATTCCCTGAAGATGCTCTGATCTCCTTTGTTGCTTGGCTGAATTTAACATTAACACTCCTGGTACTTTCTAGGTATAGTAGGTAGAAATTTTGTTCCTCAGTAGGTAGAGTAATATCAAAATGCTCTGTGGGGTGAGTGGTGCAAAACAATATCGCTACTTATCAACTTAAGAAAGGATTGTGTTGCATAAGTTCATTTGTAAGTAAATTGGGCTTAGAAAAAGATTTCTTGTATCCTAAGAATCTATAGTATGATATAATATAGTGGAAATAAAGTCAGAAAAACCCATGTTCAGATCACATCTGAGACTTTTAACTAGCCTTGTGCCTTTGGGCATATTTCTTTTTTTTTTTTTTTTTTTTTTTATTTTTTTTAATTTTTGGATCCTCAGTTTTCTCTTCTGTATAATGGGAGTAACATTAGCATCTGCCTCACGAGAGTTGTTTTCAGGAACAAATGAGATAGTATACATAAAATATTTTGTTCATATATAAGCTTTAAGGTATGCTATTTTCAAAACAAGGTTCGATACCAAGATGCCCCATAAAAATCCTGTGCTTTAGTCATAATATTTAATTAATTTTTAGTGTTATAGGGTCTGTTGCATTTTCTTATACTTAATGGGTGTTTAACAAATGTTTGATGAATGAATAATAGTAATAATAGTAATGAAACAGTCTTAGTTCTTATTCTTGAAACTAGGAAACCTTGCAGTGTCTGAGAAAGGAGCAAAAGGAAGAACTTCCCTCATCATTTGGGTGCAGACATTATAGGCAAAATTTTGAAATAAGGGAAGTTTTTTTTGGTATATCTTTGTGCATCATTTGAACTGGAACCCATTTGAGAGCTTTAAAGCACTATTCTCCCCAGGTCCTTAGTGCCTTCTTATGAAGGTAATGGAGCTTTGACTCCATTCTACTCATCGGCATAAGCATTACCTAGACTTAGATCACTATCTCTCCATTCCTTCTCATTATCTGCATTTCCTTTTTCTTGTTTTTCTGCTAATCTTCCAAGTAAGGATTTATGTTTAGAGGCCTTCTTCTCATCTCTTTTCATATCTGGAAAGTTCCAACATGTCATTTGGACTGTTTCTCATTTTTGATAGAGCACACACTCTATTCTGTCCACATTCTGGGTCACTTCATTAGTGCAAGACATCATTGGTAATGTGCTTAAGAATCCACCATGTGTCTTTCCATTAACCTTTGAATTATTTATAATTTTGGTTCTCATCTCACAGCATTCTGATTTACAACATTTGAAAGACATTGACATTGATAAAACAAGCATCAAAATTTAAGTTGATGGGTTTTTTATTGCTTTTTTTTTTTTTCCCTTAATGAAAGAACTATTAAAATCTTCTTGCATTCCTGTGGCATTTTCCCCTCATTGAAATCATATAATTTCCAACTTTCAAGGGTCTTGGAAATCTTATAGTTATTTTTATGAACAAGAATACCTCCAAAACCATCACCAAAAACTTCTCACAATGACTGATCCAGACTTTCCCTTTGTCTTTTCATTCCCCCAACTATTGAAAAGCTGTACTCTATTGTTAGAGGGAGAGTGGAAAGAATTCTCAAATTGGATTTGGGAGAAATGCAGATACCTAAATCATCTGTATGATGGTGGAAAACTCATGCTGATCTTTAGTTTTTCTCAGTAGCATAAGGGAAATGGTGATAGCTTGCATGTCTGTCTTAAAAAATTCTTCTCAGTTCATAGAATTTGGAGCTAGAAGATATTATCCTTAAAGCTCATCTGTTTACCCTTAGTTTTATAGATGAAGGCAGAAATCATATTTTCTTGTTGCCATTAGGTAAGTGATAAACTAGTTTTTTCTCTCCAAGAAAAAATCTGTAAGTCCTTCATTCTAGCTGTAATTTATTCTTGTTTCTTGGTTTCATTGATCATGAGATATAGTTTGTTGCTTCCCACCAGCATATGTTAACATATGTTAAACATCCTCATCTCTATTGCTCTTTGAACAAAGATGAAAAGTTAACAACTATCGACAAATGTCATTTTAGCTGTCTATATATTATATGACTTTAGCACTATCTTCTTTCTCTATCCTCAGTCTCCCACTAACACTAGAAGGAGTCTGCTGAAAATTTCTGAAGACTGAAGACTATTTTAGATAATTTTGGTATTTGTTCATAGGTTGCCATAGCTAAAACATGTGATCACTTTATAGTCAACTGTCTGGTATCTGATTTCCAAAATGAATTTATTTATTTGTTTTTTTAATTTGTTAATTTAAAAAAAATAATAGTTTTTTATTTTCAAAATATATGCAAAGGTAGTTTTCAACATTCACTCTTGAAAAACCTTGTATTCCAAATTTTTCTTCCTAATCCTTCCGTCCACCTCTTCCCCTAGACAGCAAGTAATCCAATATATGTTAAACATATATAATTATTCTATATATATTTCTACATTTGTCATGCTATACAAGAAAAATCAGATCAAAAAGTGATGGGGGTTGAGGTCCCTTTAAGATTCCTTCCTGATTCCCCAACCCTCATGGCTGATCTTTGATTTACAAATCCTGGTCATCCAGCCTGTCCCAGCCCACACCAGATCTGAGCCAACTTGGGATACTACCCACAAGTCCCTTTAGGTATAAAAGAGCTAAACTGGAGCTCTCTCTTTGCAGGAGTCCTTCCCCCCAAACATGGTATCCTTCCAGCCATGTAAGGGTTCTTGTCCGCCCAGCAACCTCCTCTGGCCGTGGCGTCTTTCTACCTTTGCCCTTACTTCTAAACCCCTACAATAAACCTTTTTTATCAATCTAGGTTTTGGGGCCTGTAAATTCCTTTTACAGGGGACTCTGCCATCACAAGACTATCCTTGTGCCAACCCAAAAGGACTTTCCCCTTTCCTAACTCTCATCAAAAAGAGAAAAAACATGAGAGGGAAAATAAAAAAGCAAACAAACAACAACAACATCAAAAAAAGGTGAAAATACTATGTTGTGATCCACACTCAGTTCCCACAGTCCTACCTCTGGCTGCAGAAGTTCTCTTCATCACAAGACCATTGGAACTGAATTACCTCATTGTTAAAAAGAGCCATGTCCATCAGAATTCCAAAATGAATTCAAGGTGGCTTTCAAGTAGCATACAGGCATGTTGTCTTGTACCCTGAGACTGTACCCATTAGTACCATATTCTGTTCATCAGTGTGCCAAGCCTCAAAACTTATTTTTCTGTCCTCTTCCAATCCAAGCTCCTATTCCTTTTCTGCTAGTGGTCCCAGTGGAAGCTTTAGCTGGTTAAGTACAAACTATCTAATGAAAACAGTAAGATTCTAGGGTTCCAAATGCCCATGTTTTCTTGCCCTCCAATGGGTAAGTCCAAATGTTTGTAAATTAAAAACTGACTTACATTTAAGAGAACTAGCAGAAGCATTCATTCAACACATAGTGGGAGTGAATTGGAAAATAAATTGTTTTTTGGTACCGAAATTCCCTGTTTATATCTGTATTGTACGTTGTATGTATATGTATATGACCAAAAGGAATAGTTGATATCAAATATTTTTTTTAAGCCAGCAGGCAAGGAATAATTTATATTGGGATGATGGTTGATATGGATTTAAATGTGCATTTTTACCTATAGGTGAATCTCTACTAAATTCCTAACCATTGTTGATTTCTTAACATCTGGATTGTTAAATTTTCCATGAATGCTCACTCTGGGTAATAACTTATTTTATCTTGATCTGATGCCAAAGTCTAATGGGTATCTTTAGGGACCTGGTTGTAAATTACCACCCATACTATGTTGCCATTTTCCAAATGGTGTTTTCCATGCTTTAATACTACTTCTGTGTGCTTTCTCAGGTGTGGTGTGTATGAAGTTTCATTTTAATGTAGTCATTGGGCTTGTCTGGGATGAAATACAACTTGCATGTTTACCACAGGTTTTGTCATTGCAGATTAAATCATGCCGTGAGGTGGAGATCTGGCACACCAAGAGCAGACAGGGAGACTCTCCATCAAGGGGGTTGCTATATTTGGTTACAGTATAATCTTATGTTGAAAAAAAAAACAAAACTCAGCATGTAATGGAACTTAACTTTGCATTATTAATCTCCTCACCTTTTAAATGTGAAGAATTGTGTTTTTACAAGTCAGCTTTCCTATAAATTAGTACCAACACCCTGAAAATCTCTGGCCAAAAGATGGCCTTGCTTCCCCCTTGATATTCCACTTATTTTAAGCAATATTTCATAGGACCACATTTCATTTCAGTAGGGTGATCTGAGTAATGCCTTGGAGTCTGTGTTAAGATTTGACTGGCATAAAATGAAGAGAACTGTGGCATTTATGTGATCACTGATAGTCAATAATTAAAAATTGCACAGAAAAGTACTATTCTAGGCTTGTACAGATTGTGTTCAATAAATGTTTGTTGATTGAATGAGAACAATATATCTCTGAATATAAGAAAGCATTTATCAGCTTTCTTTCCTTATCTTATATTAAGGCTCTTAAATGAACAGAATTTATTTCATTAATATCTTGATTACAATAGCCAACTAGAACAAGATTAAAATGATGAATTTTTTTTCTTTTATTAGAGACCATTTGTTTGTCATTATGAAGGCTGTGGCAAAGCATTTATCCGAGACTACCATCTGAGTCGCCATGTGTTGACACATACTGGAGAGAAGCCATTTGTGTAAGTCTTTTGAAAACTGTTATCTTTCAAAAGCTTTGGAAGGAGGTTAGTGATTTGTGAGTGGCTAAGTAGAAGGAAACCTTACCATTACTTCATATGAGAATACACAATTTCCCAATATTTTCATCTTCTGATATAAATTGACAATGACAGTGATGCATACTTTTTTATGTATGTGTATTTAATAGAAGGGGGGGAGGGTTTTGTTGGTCAGAATTCTTTTTAGATCATTTTTCCAGGCAGGGACTTTAAAGCCTTTCTTGCTTGATGGGACCTGCTAGAGTTTGTGCTTCATTGGTTCAGTCTTCAGGCACGCAGCCTTACCTCCATGCCATGATGAGGCATATCAGCATCACTTAACAGCCAAGAAGTGGGATAGGCTAAGAATGCTTAAATGGATATGTGATCTCATCAGTTGAGATATTTCCTCCAAAGATCACAGCTAGTCCCTGCCTGCATATCCCATGTGATTCTTGTCCATGTCCTTCTGTAGATTAACTCCAAGAAGTTCACATGCTAAGTAGGACGACTTTTTTACTTTTTCTGATGTCAGTAGTATTGGATACCTGTATAGTAATTGATGTGACCACTTGCCATCCTTCTTTATCTGATCAGCCCTTCTGCCACCTTCTCTTCCTATAATACATTGCCTAAATGGCATCATTAACTTCTCTTCTTCAAAGTTCCCCGTTGGCTACAATCCCAGTGCCCTCTCCACTTCTTTGTTGCCTTCTATAATGCTCATTTGTGTTTCTTTGGAGTCCCTTGCATTCTGTGTCTCATAGCCATACAATGACAATAAAATATTAGTATTAAAAAAGATGAGCCTTTATTTCTTGGCATAATTAAAGAAGCATAAAGAAGGTGTAATAGCTTCAATGCTTTTTTAAAATTCTGGGCCCATTATGCTATGCATATGTACTCTCTGTTTGTTCTACATGTTACAATCAGAGTAATAGACATTCTTTATATTCTTAGTCTTTCCTATGTGAATGGGTAGACCAGACTCTTGGGAGTAGTTTAGATCTCTTGTAAAGGATTCTGTAGTACTTGGAAACTCAGTGTCATCTACAAACAAAAGCATCTTCAACTTCACATCTGTTCTAGAAATCTTATTTCACAGTATCTGATGTTTACAATCAGAAGGACATTGAACAGGTTTATTTCTGTTTTGTTACCATATCTTTCATTTGAATGATTGGTATAGAATGACTTTAATATATGAGTGGGAAACATCTTTAAGGTGGTATTTTGCTTTACTGAATCAAATGCTTTGCCACAATCATCAGATAGTAAGCATTCATGTTTTTTCATGTTCTTTACATTTTTTAGTTAAATATGAGATGGTTAAGAGGTTATTGAATAAATAAATGCATAAAAAGCATTTATTAAACCCTTACTATCTGCTAAGCATTATAGAATATTACTTATCTGCTCCCTACCTGCACTTTTTTAGTATATTCTCAATTTCTATATAGTTTTAAATCAAAGACTTTATGTAGCTGGGAAAGTAAGTTTATAGGTTAACAGCTGCTGCTTTTTTTTTTTTCTCCAAATCTTTTTGTGACATTAGGGTCCAAGGTATTTTTCTACATTTTTGGTATCTTCACCTTAATAGATACTCAACAAATCCTTCTGCTAACTCACAATACACTGAACATCCTTTATCTCTCTTATCACTTTGTAACAATCCACATTTCTTTATCTGATTTTTTAAAATGTGCTACTAGAAACCTGCATTGATAGACAGTTTTAGTTCATCATTTGACAGCTTCTTGATTTCAGGGATTCTTTTGTTTTTATATTTGTATATATTATCACACCTATTACAGTGCCTGGGACATAATTCCATATTGATGAAGTAGGTAATTTCTTAGGGAAAACACAGAAGTAGACAGACAAAAAGTAAAATTTCTTTTTTTTCTTTTTGATTTTCTTAAACAATTCCTTATAGTTGTACAGCTATTGGCTGTGATCAGAAATTCAACACCAAATCAAACTTGAAGAAACATATTGATCGCAAACATGAAAATCTACATAAACAATATGTAGTAAGTATTTGTTATGGATGACTTTGTAGAAATTTTTAAAAATTCTTTAATGGTCTCTGACCTCCTTGAAACCTAGAAGTGAAAGAATTTGCTATGATTTTTTTTATAACAGATTTTTCCCTTTAAAATTTTTACAAATGTTTCTTAACAGTGTGACTTTGAAGGGTGTAGCAAGTCTTTTAAGAAACACCAGCAGCTGAAAGTCCATCAGTGCCAACACACTAATGAACCACTATTCAAGTAGGTATTAAAAGTACTTGTAATCCATTAAAGATTGTTTTATTCTCTCTCATCAATTATATTTCTAAGGGTTTTGAATTAGTTAAGTTTGTTCAAATGAAAAATTAATTAAGGGATTAAATACCTTATGGGAACATTAGTGGAACTGTGATTTAGCCTGAAGAAGAAAAGAAGACTTAATTGTTCAAATTGGACCTTCAGTATATAAAGGAGAATGTGAAGAAGATGCTGATAAGTGTGCTCTCTCTCCAAAAGGAAGTGATATTAAGGTGTCATCCAAGAAGAGTTGGTAGACCTGGAGAATGATGATTTCACATTGGAATAGACTAGCAAGGAAAATTCCATTCTTGGAGATGATGACACATAACATATTTAAGACTTGTTGATGGTGATTCCTATCCATGAGCAGGTGTGGCTGGAAAAACTGACACTCATCCAGCCCTCCTTTGCACATTGCACATGCAGAGAGGGTCCTTTGGCTTGTGTCTGCAGCTTGTCCCTGCTTGCCATGTTGCTTCTTTGACTCATTTTTTCTTGATGTCTTTACTTAAGCATCTCCACCCTGGTTTTTTTTTTTTTTTTTTTTTTCCTTTTTTTATGATTGCACTTCAAACTGAAATGTCTAGGGCCCTCGTTTCCCATAGACATTCACAATTCTGTGGCATCATTTGGAAGTAAACTAGGGCTGTGTTCAAGTGACATATACATCTCCACATCTGGGAGAAGGAATTACCTTTGGAGGGTTTTACCAGGTGCCATGATTCCATGAGTACACCCAGGAGACACCTCCTTTTTAACCATGTATATTTTTCACCCATATACAGGAAACAGAAATACAATAATATTTCAGGCTTATATCTAATTATGTCAGCCAAGAATAGAACATGGGATAAATTAGTCCTCCCAATAATAGTCTTGCATTAGTCTTGTCACAAGGTTGTTCAACATTTACTTGTGATTTGGACTTCATGAAGTTTTGCAAATTCATTTTTTCGAAAAATGTAGGAAAGAGAGATGTACTGCTGGGGAGTCAAGTACAACAAGCATTTTTTTAATGCTTTCTATGCCAGACATAATGGTAAGTGGTAACAGCCTCTGGAAACAATATCTATATAAATCAGTTATGACAAATACATAGTAGAAGATAATCTTGGAGGAATCAGGGAAGGCCTCTTGCAGAAAGTGAAATTGAGCTGAATCTTGAAGGAATCAGGGAAACTAAAGATGGAAAAAGGAAGACAAAGAGCATTCCAAGCTATGGAAAAATCAATGCTAAGGAATGGGGAGAGGAGATGGAGTATCATATAAGGAACAGCAAGTAGCCATTGTAGCTAGATCATAGAGTGTATAGGGAAGAAAAATGTAAGAAGACTGGAAAGGTAGAAACTGACCAGGATGTGAAGAGCCAAATGGAAGGCTAGGTATCTAGATGGCAAAGTAGATGGAGTGTTGGACTCGAAGTCCTAAAGACTTCGGTGCCTCAGACACCTATTAGCTGTACGATCCTAGGCAATCCAACCTTTCTCATCATGGATTTTCTTGTCTGTGTAATGGGGAAAATAAATAGCAACTCCTTTAGGGGGTTATTGTGACCAATAAAGGAGATTAGATGTAAAGCCAATCTTAAAGCACTCTTGTTAGTTATTGATATTATAATGAACCTCTGGAGCTTGAGGAAGTAACAGGAACCAGGGCAGATGTGTGTTTTAGGGAAATTACTATGGTTGCTGAATGGAAGTGAAGAGAGTGGAGACAATTTTAGAAGGCTATTAAAGGAGAGAAGAGAATATAAAAGAAAGATGCAAATGTAGAAGTGACAAGATTTCACAACAGTTTGAATATATGAAGTCAGTAAAAATGAGGAGTTGAGAATGAAAGAAGTTTTTAAGCTTGGGTAAGAAGATATCTGTGACAGTAACAAGGAAGTTCAAAAGAGGGTAAGTTTTGGGAGGAGAGGTGCTAAACTCTGATTTGGGTGTGTTAAGTCTGAAGAGGATCAAGACAAATTAATCTGTGCCCCATCTTTAAATTTGGAACTATGGATTAAGTGTGGCTGTAGATTTGGACTGGCTAATACCTAATACATTGATTATATAGATGTAACAACGAAGGCTGTGGAAAACACTTTTCTTCCCCTGGACATCTGAAACGACATGAGAAGATACATGAAGGTAACTTTAGTTTTTCCCTTGTGGCAGTCACCTTATATAACAAAATAATGTGCATTATAGAGAACATGCATTTGCATTCTAGAATGTTAAATGTTTTTCTTTATTATTCTGCATTTTTACTCTGGAAGACTATCAGATACATAAGTTTAAAAAAATAAGATTTGATACTTAATTCTGATGTGAGATAATTGGCAGCATTTTCAGGTCCCATACATACTATCAAATAGATCTTCAAGTTCGCAAATCTTCCTGAACCATTATCTGAGTGTTTTATTCTAAATTATAAGTATGTCCTTTTTGTCTATCATTTCAGTAATATTATATGTTGTTTACCAGTGTCTGTGGAATTTTGTATTCATAATAAGCAGGTTGTTGAAGGAAATACCATCTGCCTTTTTATGTCAGTTTGCAATGCAAACTTGACTCTCTTTTGTTTTTAAGCTTTAAATAAATCTTTGTACTACTTATTCCTTGAAATGTATAATATTCAAATTTACATGAATACAATTTGAGTTTGGGAAGAAAAGATACTATATATATATGTAATATTAATGTCCTCACAGATATATTTTTTAATATACTAAGTAACTTAGCATGGAGGGATAGAAAATGGAATGAGCCTTGGAATCATGACAAGCTGGGGTCAGATATTGGTTTTGATATATTCTGTTATGTGAACCTGAACAATTCACTTAACCTGATGGGAATTATTCAAAATAGGTTACAAAATAATTGCTAATCTGCATTGACAGAGGAAATTTCCTTACCAAAAGCTCTGTACATCAATATTACAGGCTTGAACTTCCTGTTTAATCCTCCCCTCCAAATGAGTTTTAAGTGTTCATGCAAGTCTTCACAGGTTTCTCTGGAATCATCCATTTGCTCATTTTTTATGAAACAATAACATTCTATTACAATAATATACCATAATTTGTTCAGCCACTTTCCAGATGTTGGATACCCTCTTTGTTTTCAGTTCTTTGCTGAGCCAAAGAGAACTGCTACAACCTTTTTATTATTATTATTATTATAGCTATTTTTAAAATCTGATCTCTGTGGTGAATAAAATCCTAGACCTTTTAAAGACACTTTTTTAAATGATTAGGTTACAGAAACTTAGAGGAGACCATAATCTTTTCTATTTGTTTCTAAATAGCAAGAGTGTAGCTTCAGAATAATCCAGTCCTGGTGCTTCATGAATTTCTAAGTCCATTTGTTGAAATTGGGTGCCACTGGGAAGTCTACTATTACCCAAGTAGTATCTCCTTTTGCTTATGCTGATGCATAGACCTGAAATGCTATTCAAAGCATAAAGACTTTTGTTTATGTAGGGCCAATGTAATGACTACTAGATGAGAGTAAGAATGAAGGTAGACAATCTACCAAAACATACCTGACATGTATATGTTTCATGATACTCTTAAAAAGAAATAATGATTTCATTAATTGGAAGGAAATTCATTGCTCATGATTTGGCCATGACAGTATAATTATGGTTTTTGAGTTAAGAAAGAATCATAAAGATCTCTCAATCCAGCCTCCTCATTTTAGAGATAAAGAAATTGAAGCACAGAGGTTAGAGGGGCCAAGAGTCACATAGCTAATTAGTATCTGAGGCGGGATCTGAACTTGGGTCTTGTGCTTGGCTTCAAGCCTCTTAATTCTATGCCAGTCAAACTAATGAAATACTTTATAGAGCTAAGCAAAATAATAATGTATTTGGACGGAAGTAAGGAAGGGACAATAGTACTTGTAGTTCTCTAATTCTATTAAGCAATAATCAGAATTATTTGGTTAAATTTTTTTAAAGTATATCACTGAAACATACTAGATAAATAAGAATCAGAAATAATCTAATTTCATCCAACAGGACAACATTAAAGTATTTAGGAGAAAAACTATTTTACAAGAATTTCTGAAAAACTAGTAAGCAGTATGGAAGAAAAAAGATTAACATGTTGTATTATATTTTTAGTTTGTTAAACATTTCTAAGTTACATTTTAATCTTGCATCATACCACAAAAAGTTCTAAATGAATTCAACTTAAATGACTATAATAATCTAGTGTTTGATAAACCCAAAGACTCTAGTTTCTGGGATAAGAATTCATTATTTGTCAAAAAGTGCTGGAAAATAGAATGGCAGAAACTAAACACTGAACAACATATAATACCCTATACCAAGATATGGTCAAAAAGAGTTCATTATTTAGACATAAAAGGTGATACTATAAGCAAATTAGGAGAACAAGGGATAGTCTATCTCTCTGATCTGTGGAGAAGGAAGGAATTTATAGCCAAAGAAGAACTAGAGAATATTATAAAATGCAAAATGAATAATTTTGATTATATTAAATTAAAAGTTTTTGTACAAATAAAATCAATGCAGCCAAAATTAGAAGAGAAGCAGAAAACTGGGGAAAAAAACTTTATATCCAAGGGTTCTGATAAAGGCCTCATTTCCAAACTATATAAAGAATTGACTCAAATTCACAAGAATATAAGCCATTCTCCAATTGATAAATGATCAAAGGATATGAACGATTTTGAGAAGAAAAAAATTTTTGTTTTGTTTTTGAGAAGTAATTGTGGTTAAATGACTTGCCCAAGGTCACACAGCTAGAAAGTGTTAAATGTCTGATGTCTGATTTGAACTCAGGTCCTCCTGACTCCAGGGCCAGTGCTCTATCCACTGTCATTTAGCTGCTCCAGATGAAGAAATTAAATTTTAGTCATATAAAAAAATTATCTAAATCACTATTAATTATGGAGATAAAAATTAAAACAACTCTGAGGTGTCACTTCATACCTCTCATATTGGCTAAGATGACAGGAAAAAATAATGAGAAATGTTGGAGGGGATATGGGAAAACTGAGACATAAAATACATTGTTGGTAGAGTTGTGAACTGATCTAACCATTCTGGAGAGCAATTTGGAACTATGCCAAAGGGCTATAAAACTGTGCATATCCTTTGATCCAGCAGTGTCTCTACTGGGTCTGTATCCCAAAGAAATCATAAAAAAAGATGTGCAAAAATGTTTGTAGCAGCCCTTTTTGTAGTGAGAAGGAATGTGAAATTAAATGGATGCCCATCAATTGGGGAATGACTGAATAAATTATGGTATATGAATGTTATGGAATATTATTGTTCTATAAGAAATGATCAGCAGGCTGATTTCAGAAAGGCTTGGAGAGACTTGCAAGAATTGATGCTAAGTGAATAGAACCAAGAGAACATTGTACACAGCAACAAGATTATTTGATGATTAACTGTGATGGACTTGGCAATGAGATGATTCAGGCCAATTCCAATGGAATTATGATGGAAAAATCTACATCCAAAAAAGAGGACTATTGGGACTGAATGTGGATGACAACATAGAATTTTCACCTTTGTTGTTGTTTGCTTGTTTTTTTTCTTTTTCATTTCTCCCCCCTACCTTTTAGTCTGATTTTTCTTGCACAGAATGGTAAATGTGGAAATACGTTTAGAAGAATTGCACACGTTTAACCTATATTGGATTACTTCTTTTCTAGGGGAGAGAGGAGGTGGGGAGTAAGAAAGAAAAAATTGGAAAATAAGATTTTACAAAAGTGAATGTTGAAAATTATCTTTGCATATATTTTGAAAACTAAAAAACTATTATTATAAAAAAATTAAATGAACTTGACTTAAAAGATCATATTATTAAATAAAATTAAAGCAAATTGGGTGGAGGAACTATGATAATTATAATCAAGGGGAGAACTCTTAATCCTATAGGGTTGAAACCACAAAAGTTAAGATAGTTATTTTTGATTTGACTTTGAAAGGCTTTGCATGAACAAAATCAATGCAAGTAGTTTAAGAAAGGAAAGTACTGCTTTGGAAAAAGTTTTGCATTAAGTACTTGATAAAGTTCTGATATCCAGGGTATCTAAGAAATTAATAAAATATACAAGGTCCATATATATTATCTCTAATGAATAAGAAGTTAAAGGATATAAATAAATAGTTCCTTATTCACAATCATATAAAAGATTGCTCCTAAACATTAGTGAGAGAAGTGCAAAACAAGCGACATGAGATTTTACTTCACACAAAAAATTGATAAAGGTGAAAATAGACTATGTTGAGGGATTTTAGAAAAACTGACATAGTAATATGCTAAAAATAAGTGGAACTAAAAATGTACGTAATCATTCTGGAAAGCAATTTGTATAATACCTTTTAAAGAACTAAAATATTCATACTTTTTATTGCAAAGATTCTACTATTAGGCCAAAGAGAGAATTAAAATATTTATAGCTATGTTTTTTATACAAGGAAAAAAAATGGTGTCCACCTATCAGGAAATAACTAAATATATGTGATTTGTGATTGTAATGAAACATTAAGTGTTCCAAAAATACAATAAATATAAAGAATTCAGAGAAGCATAAGAAGGCTTACAGAAACAGATACAGATCAAAAAGAGCAAAACAAGGAAAACAGTGTACATAACTACAACCATGTAAATGGAAATAATAAAATGAAAGTGAGAATGTATAATTTTAATGACCAAACATTTCCCTGGAGAAGAGTTGAGAAAATACATCTCATACCCTTTATTGCAAAGTGAGTGATTACAGGTATATCACATAAACTGTCAGACATAAATTGGTATGTTAGTTGTTTTTGCTAAGTGGCTTCTTTCTTGCCCTTCCACTTTTTTGGTTTAAAGATATGGTTCCCCCTGAAGAGACTTCAGATGAAGATTGCAATTTCTTTGGAATTTAAGTCTTAGAGAGCAGCCTGGGGAATTGAGAGGTTAAGTGATTTATATATGTGTCAGAGATGTGACTCCAAAGCTGCTCTCTATGCTGTAAATACTTCTGTCTCTCTCAGTTTCTTAAGAGTATGTGTATTTGTATGTATAAGATATCTGTGTATGTGTACATACGTAGTTAAGAACATATACGTTTTATGTTCAAATGAATCTTTGATTTTATTTATTTGAATGTCTTCTAATGATACAGATTAAATCTCATCTTACCAATTCTTCCATAAGCTTGCTTATCCATAAGTTCACTCAAAAGTGGCTTTTTTTTTTTTTTTTTAAATTATAGAATTGGTATGTTCCCCTGCAGTTTATTGAGGTCATTGATACTATACTAACAATATGCCCTTTAAAAAAAAAAACAGGATATGTGTGTCGAAAGGATTGTTCCTTTTTGGCAAAAACGTGGACAGAGCTACTGAAACACATGAAAGAAACTCATAAAGGTAAAAATGATATATTACGTTGTGTTAATGTCATGTTACTATTGACTGTTGTGACCAGCAAGATGATAGACTAGATTTTTTTTTCTCAAGGTCCATTAAATTCTTTTTCTTCCAAAAAAAGTCATTCAAAAGGTAATTATGTGGCATAAGTAGAACAAATATAAATAAATCCACAACACAAGAAACAGGAACCTCAGCAAGTAGCAGCTTAATAAAGTAACACTGGAGATCATTAATGTTGAAATGCTCACTCAGCATTCCTCCCCCATCAGCTTCTATTCTCTAGAAGAGTGTACAAACTGACTCATAGGTTTGTGCCTAAGACTCACAAAAAAACCTAGCTTATTACAGAAATTGCCAGCATCTCCCCCTCTCCCAACCCCACCACTCTATCCCTCACACGGCTGCAAAGAGCAGCAAGAAAACTGCTTATGTAGTAGATTAGAGGCAAAAGGAAATTGAACTTGCTGTTATATGGGATGGCCTTTTTGTTAGGGGGCCTTGAAGTATGAAAAATCTGTCCAGAAGATTCACCCTGTCCTTCCTAACACTCTGCAAAAAAAAGTGGTAGAAACTGATTCACCTTAGCCACAGAAGGAAAGAATAAGAACTAGGAATGGAACTAGGACAGAGGGTCAGTTTGAGTGGTTGCACCGAACCTGAAAAAGAAGTAAATCTAAGTGGGCCTTTTCTGCCTTCCCAGAAGCTACTGTGCTACTTATAGCACTAAGATCAATGAAAAGCAAATTCCCATTATTATAGTAGGCTGAGGCAGTTCTACACTCCATTCCTAGGTATACATGTACCCTATTCAGGAGTAGGAAGAAGATAGAAAGTGATTAATGAGAATATTATGAGAAAAGACTAAAACCAATAAGTTTCAAAAAGAAGAAAATACTGTAAATAGAGATTCTTAAACAAAGGAAATTGAAACAACAGCTGATAAATACAGAATCTTGTGGAATCTTAAGAGAGGATAGGTAAATAACAAATTATTCCAGAATAGTTCACAAGAAATCAAAATTACATTAAAAGGAGTATGGACAAGAACATAAGTTATGACTTAGAGCCTGTCCAGCATAATTAGTGGTGTAGAAAAACTTGAATCCAAAATATCAAGTCTCTTCAGAGAAAGAATAGATCAATGAATTGGGAATGCCAAATTTTAAAATCTAATTAAAGAAATTTAATTAAAGAAAATCTAATTAAAGAAATAATTTAAGAATTATTGGACTATCTGAAAGCCATGATTAAAAAAAAAAGGCTTGGACATCATATTTTAGGAAGTTATTAAGGAAAATAGTTCTGATATTCTAGAACCAGAGGGTAAAAGAGAAATTAAAAGAATTCACCAGTCATTATCTTAAAAGAGATCCCTTCCCATTATAGCCAAATTTCAGAGCTCCCAGCTCAAGAAGAAAGTATTGTAAGCAGCTTATTTGTAACTCATAAAACCTTTTTCATTTTTAGGGTAGTTGGAAGTGTATATAGACAGAGAGCATAGATGTGAATTGAATATAAATATCTTAAAAAATTAATGAGAGGAATATATTGGGAGAAAGGAAAAGAGAGATGGAATAGGGTAAATTATCTCACATAAGAGGTAAGAAAAAGCTCTTACAATGGAGGGAGAGGATAGGAGATATTGGGGAGGATGAGTGAACTTTATGTCATCAGAACTGGCTCTATATCTCAAATGGATATAGAAATCTATTTCACCCTACAGCAAAGTAGAAAGGAAAGTGTATAAGAGAAGGGGGAAGGCATTGAAAGAATAGAAGGCATATTGCAGGAAATGATAGAAGCAAAGCACTTTTTAGGAGGAACAGGGTGAAAGAAGAGAAAGAATTGAATAAAAGGGGGGAGGGTAAATAGCATATAGGGAAATATAGTTAGCAATAGTAACTGGAAAAAAATTGAAACAAATTTCTCTGATAAAAGTCTCACTTCTCAAATGTATAGAGAACTGAATCAAATTTATAAAAATAAGAGCCATTTCCCAGTTGATAAATGATCAAAAGATACTATTTTTAAATGAAGTAATCAAAGCTATTTGGATCCATATTGAAAAAAAAATGCTCTCACTACTGATTGGAGAAATGCAAATTAAAACAATTCTGAGGTACTATCTCATACCTAATAGATTGACTAATAGAATAACAGAAAAGTGACAAATTTTGGAGAGGATATGGAAAAAATGAGATAATTTGGAATTATGCCCAAAGATTATAAAACTCTCCATACCTGTTGATTCAACAATACCTCTACTAGGTTTGTATCCCAAAAGAGATAAAAAAAAATACAAAATATATTCAAAAGTATTTATAATAATACTTTTTTGGTGGCAAATTGGAAATTGAGGGAATGCCTATCAATTGGGGAATGGTTGAACAAATCATGGTATAAGATTATTACTGTTGTGGTGCTATAAGAAAGGATGACCACAAAAACCTAGATTTATATGAACTGATTCAAAGTGAAGTGAGACCCAGAGAAGGAACACTGGGAATTGAATGTAAACTGTTAGCACTACTGTCTTTCTACCCAGGTTACTTACACCTTCGGAACCCAATTCTTAAGGTACAAAAAGAAAATTGGATTTACACACATATATTGTATCTAGGTTATACTGTAACATATGTAAAAAGTATGGGATTACCTGTCATCTAGGGGAGGGAGTAGAGAGAGGGAGGGGAAAATTTGGAAAAATGAATACAAGGGATAATGTTATTTAAAAAAAAAAAAAAAAGAACCAAAGTGAAGTGAGCAGAACCAGAAAAGTACTAAACACAGTAACAGCAATATTATATGATGAGCAACTGTAAATGACTTAGCTACTCTCAGCAATACAAAAATCTGGACAAATTCAACAATAAAAAGTGCTAGCCCCCTTTAAAAACAAAACAAACAGACAAAAAAAAAAAAAAAAACATGGAATTTGAATGCAGATCAAAGTATGTTATTTTTTCCTTTGGGATTTTTTGGCATTTTCTTTTATAACTTGAGTATGATGGAAATATATTTTACATGATTGGACCTTTATCAAATCACTCGCCTTCTCAAAACAAAGGGGCAAGGGTTGGAGGGCAGGAGAAAATTTGAAACTCAAATTGTAGACAACAGAAATTAAAATTGATTTTACTTGTAATTATAAAATAATAAAAGAGATGACATCTTTCTAGTCACAATGTTGAGGATCTTCATAGCAGGATAATGGGATAACACTCTGAATTATATAGTAGAAACCTTAACAAGATTTAAAATAAGGCTTTTGATTGATATGGAAAACTGGATTTGAATTCCCTCAAATGAGATAACATTTGTAAAATCACATAGTTGGCTCTAACATGTTTATTCCCTTGTCTCTTCTGAATTCCTTTAATTACAAAAGATGTTGATCTTAACACTCAGGATCAGTTACAACATAACTCAGGACTGACTTTTTCTGTATCATAGGGAAAAAAATAATTTGTAACTTAACCTAAATGCTTTTGTTCTTTGCCTTTCCTCTCCCTACTCACTCCTAACCAGAGGAAATAACATGTGATATATGTGGAAAAACCTTCAAACGCAAAGACTATCTTAAGCAGCATAAGAAAATTCATGCTCCAGAACGGGAGGTATGCCGATGCCCAAGAGAAGGCTGTGGCAGATCATACACAACTGTGTTCAATCTTCAAAGCCATATTCTTTCTTTTCATGAGGAGCAGCGTCCATTTATTTGTGAGCATGCTGGCTGTGGAAAGTCATTTGCCATGAAAGTAAGTTGTTTTTCTCTAAGACCAACTACTAAACATTTGGACCTGCCTAAGCAATCCTTTTACCCTTAATAGGAAAACTTGTATGAACTTGATGATACAAAGTGAAGTGAGTAGAACTGGAAGAACAACTTATGACCACATGATTAAATTACTTTTACTTTGAAACACCCACTGTTATTTACATGTTCATTTGAACTTTGGATTATTTTTTCTGGACATTTCTTAATCTATGGGGGGGAAAAAAAAAACCTGGCCATTTCAGAACACATAGAGTAAGGTGAAGTTTAGATGGGATATATAGATATGTGTAGTTATTCAATTATTTTTTGCTTAAGACTGGCCTACCTAAAACATTTTTACAGTCAAAGGTTCTGATAAAGGCCTCATTTCCAAAATATATAGAGAATTGACTCTATAAGAAACCAAACCATTCTCTAATTGATAAATGGTCAAAGGATATGAACAATTTTCAGATAAAGAAATTGAAACTATTTCTAGTCATATGAAAAGGTGTTCCAAATAACTATTGATCAGAGAAATACAAATTAAAACAACTCTTGAGATACTACTATACATTTCTCAGATTGGCTAAGATGACAGGAAAAGATGACAAATGTTGCAGGGGATGTGGGAAAACTGGGACACTGATACATTATTGATGGAATTGTGAACTGACCCAACTTTGAACAATTTGGAACTATGCTCAAAAAGTTATCAAACTGCATACCTTTTGACCCAGCAATGTTACTACCGGGCTTATATCCCAAAGAGATCTTAAAGAAGGAAAAGGGACCTATATGTGCAAAAATGTTTATGGCAGCCCTTTTTGTAGTGGCTAGAAACTGGAAATTGAATGGATGTCCATCAGCTGGAGAATGGCTGAATAAGTTGTGGTATATGAATGTTATGGAATATTGTTCTGTTAAAAACAAGCAGCAGGATGATTTCAGAAAAGCCTGGAGAGACTTATATGAACTGATGTTGAGTGAAATAAGCAGGATTAGATCATTATACACTTCAACAACAATACTATATGATGATCATTTCTGATGGATGTGGCTCTCTTCAATAATGAGAGGATACAAATCAGTTCCAATTGTTCAGTAATGAAGAGAACCAGCTACACCCAGTGAAAGAACACTGGGAAATGAGTGTGGACCATAACATAGAATTTATATTCATTCTGTTATGGTCTGCTTGCATTCTTGTTTTCCTTCTCAGGTAATTTTTACCTTCTTTCTAAATCTGATTTTTAAACGTGTGTGTGTGTGTGTGTGTGTGTGTGTGTGTGTGTGTGTGTGTGTGTGTGTGTGTGTGTGTTTCTTCCTTGGTTTCCAGTGTGGGGAGTTTTTGGTATGTGGGAGTGGAGACGGACCTTTAATGATAGTATAACTGGCAGCTTTTTTTGAAGTTTTTAACTCATATTTTTAGTAAGTTCAAAGTTTGTACATAAAGAATAACTGATTTGACTATTTTCCCTCCCTTCATTGCAGCAAAGCCTTACAAGACATGCCGTTATACATGATCCTGACAAAAGAAAATTAAAGATCAAAGTAAGTTGGAACTTATGAAAATTATGATTTCATGTTAACATAAAACTTAAAAACAAATTAATTCCTCTGCTGGGTATCCAAAGTACCTTACTTTCAATTTGATCATGCTGACTTTACTTCTTAAGAGGAGACAGTATTGTGAGATAGTAATATGGTTAAGTGTTATGGTGTCAGGAACATTGGTTCAAATCCATATGGTTTATGGGCCCATGTCTCAAGAGCCCTTTGTAACCTTCTAAGACACTTAAAGTTGTGGATGAATTGTACTGGTTTAGCTGTACTAGCAAGAAAACTTTACACCAATGACATCACAGATCCAGAACAAAAAGAAAAGTTTAGATATTGCTTAGAAATATTAAAAAAAAATTATTCAAAGAAATAACTGTGATTTGATTTTAAATTTCCAAAGGTAAAACGACCTACTGGAAAACGGAGCCTGGCCTCTCGCCTCAGTGGATACATTCCTCCCAAAATTAAAGAAACATTACCCAAAAATGGCAAGTCATCAGATTGCTTTGAAGAAAACATGCTCTCAACTGTTGCAACACTGACTCTTGGCTAAACATCACATATATAGATTTCTAGGTAGCTTTTTTTTTTTTTTTTTAATTAAAAATGTTATTTTCCTTTTGCCTTTGATAGTTTTTATTAAAATATCACTGCTGCAGAATATTTGATTCCATATTATTATTATTTTCCTTATTCAAAGTGTCCGTGGTTTTTTGAGTTTCGTCTTTACTTTTCTTATATCCAGCTATTTCTTTATTGCTCAAGTGGCGAAAAACACAGGTTGCAGCTTTTCCACCTCTCGTGATTTGGGGCTTGGATGCAAAGGTAGCAAGTTCAGGCATACTCTCAAGAATTTTATTAAAGAGGTTCTCCTAAAAAATAATCAAAATCAAGTTTATATGTAAGTGTCTTATATACTGTTTTGTGTTAAAACACAGACATTTGTAAAAATTAAGATATGATTCCTTTTCTCACAGAGCTTTGGAGCCTAGTAGATATTATATAGGAAAGTAGAGGTTGAAAAACCTAGGTGATTTTTGAACAGATAAAATACCAGCCATATGCTGCATGAAATTAAATTGACCAGCACTGGCAATGATGTGCCCAGAAATCTTTATATATCACTGCTAATCATGAAATAGCGGAAACCCATAGGGAACATCATAGTAGCGGAAACCCATAAGGGAACATCACTGTGAGTCATTTCATTGTGATAGCTAAGAGATGATAGTGGTGTATGGCAGAAATTTAGGAAGATGTGACAAAGTTTCAACAGATCTGTTGTAGTGCCAAATGATTATTTCTCCCACACAAAAGATAAAGGAGATACTTGTGGGGGATGGCTCCCTGTTAGCCCACTCCTAACTAGTAAGATACTCCTGTCAAGGAGAAAGGTGTGTGAAGATCTGACAAGAAAGAAACATGGTGGTATTACCATTACAAAATCACATATCAAGATTCTAGAAATAATTTATTTTAAACTAATGGAAAGCAGATATGTCTTCAGTGACCATGTTTCTGAACTAAAAAAATTAGATATATGGCCTCATAAAAGTTATAAATAACCTTCTTAAAAAGAGACTTATTTTCTCAAAAGTAGAAACATCATGAAAATCTTAGACTAGTCTGACAAATCTATCTGACAGATCTCCTCTCCTTTAATGCTTAGCAAAAGCTTGCACATAGTAGCTGTTCATTAATCTGTTCAATATATGTGTGTGTGTGTGTATATGTATATGTGTGTATATATATATGTATTACATTTTGACACTTTTATCTTCACAATTTGTCACTCAAGGCAGTTTTTCAATTTCTAATTTATATATGGAGAAACTAAAGGATCAAGAAGGTAAGGACAAAACTAAACCCAGATTTTGCCTATTAAGCCATTTATTTTTCTTAAGACAGGGATCTCAAAGCCAGAATGTTTGTTGTTGCTCTTGAAGTCCTTCTGTTCAAATAAATACGCAGTTAGAGTAACAAATCTTTGTGGAAAGTGTTAAGCTATTAGTAGTAACACAACTATAATACAGAATTAAAATATGTCATTTGAATTCAAGGACTACTCTAACATACTTTCCTCCTAACTTAATTAATTGTATATTAATCTATTATTGTCCTCTTTTAAGTGTTTGCTTAAGCTTTTTTGGAAATGAGCACAGTGTTAATTTTGTGTAAATGCAGTGAATCAGCTGTGCATGTCCAAATTAATATAATAATCTACATCAACTTGTAATCATTGAAAAACTATAGAATTGCAAAAAAAATTTTTAAATGAAGGCCAGGTAACTGAAAGCTAAACAGCAGAGTTTGAAATGACAAAGAGTGGCAACCTCTATCTCCAAAAGCAACATTCTCTCTATATTCAGCACAATCAAATCCTGAGATTACAGATTAGTTTTAAATTTCTTTTCAAAGGTGGCACTGCAGGTAATAAGGTAACTGCCAGGAACTGGAAGTAACTATGTTTGGTGGGTGACATGCTTTATCTCCTACCTCCAAATCTGCTTTATTAACATAAATATGGTATCTAGAATGTAAGACTTGAAATAAGTAGGAACTAAGTTCAAATCTTTACAGGGCAATTCTAATGCTTAAATGTGTCTTCTTCCCATTCTCTATTGCCTCATCACTTCTAAGATCAAATATAAAATCCTGTTAAACATTCAAAACCCTTCACAATCTGGTCCCCTCTCTTTTCTGATCTTTTTATACCTTACTCTACTCTAATTCTGCAATCCAATGACAACCTCATTTTCAGATTCTAAGCAATTTCTCTGTCTGTCCAAAGGCCTGGGACTCTGCCTCATCTCCACCTACCTTCACTGAATCCCCTCAAGTTCCATATAAAAATCCCATTTTAGTTAATTATTTGGGAAGCTTTTCCTGATCTCTTAATGTCTGTGCCTTCCTTCTCTTGATTATCCCAAGTTATCCTGTCTATATCTTGTTTGAACATGGTTAATGCTCCATTAGACCAAGAACTCCTTGACAGCAGGCACTGGTTTGCTTTTCTTTGTATAGATTAATTCCTGGCATATGGAACTGTCCTTACTGACTACCCCTAGGCAAATCATTTAACTTTTTGGTGTCCCTTTTCCCCTCATTTACTTGAAATAGACAATCCTATGATAACATTTAGATAATGACCTAGCAGCTAACTTTTACAATTAAATGTTTGGACACTTGGTTGCACATAATTTTGTCTTAAGTCTTAAAAACTATGTAGAGTAACAAGTGTTTTATACCTGATTTTACTTACCATATTATCTTCTGGGTCTATTGTCTTCCCTTTTTTAACTGTAATTTGGACCTTATATTTTTTCTCAATCCACTGTTGCATCTGTTTAGTTTTGGTATCCAAATCATGTTGTGCAATATTTGAAGAAAAGATCAATTCCTTTAACTGTGGACGTCCTAATTAAAGACAATGATATTTGCAAGTTTACTATTAGTGAGAGAGGCTGAATCTCTATCTAGTTATTATCATAAAGATACTTTAAAAGACCTATAAGTTTAGCATTCTTAGTATTCCTTCCACTGATGGCAACCTCTCTATAATTTAACAATTTTATGAGTTGTTGTGCCAAATAATAATAAGGATAATTTTGTGATGAGTCCTCTATTTCAAAACTTAGTTAGGCTACTCCTGCAACCAGTCAGAGGCCAGGACTATACTCCCAAAAGCCTGTTCTTCTTTTAGCATAGAGTTTGAGAATCTTCTAGAATTTCTGCCTATTAACTCAATTCATTTTTGTTAGTTGCTACCCTCTTAGCTCTTTGGTTCAATGAATATGTAACTGGAGAAACAAAAAAGGAATTAGAGTACTACTTTAGCAGAAGAAAATTACGATAATTTGTTTTTGTTGAGATTTCTAGTTTTCAAAGTACTCTGACATAATTTCACCAGACAGCATAAGATAACAAAGACAAGTTACTATTTTACAAATGAGGATATTAGCTCAGAAAGATTAAGCAGTTTATTCCAAAGTCATGTCTAGGAAGAGGCAGAGTAAAAAGTAAAACCCAGATCGCCTAACTCTAATTTCAATAAACTTTGTTCTCCAAAATACTTTGTTACTAATAACTAGTTAATAAATTAGCAAACATTTTAATGTTAACAGCACAGACATTAAGTATCTGGTTGTGCATAATCATAAATTAAGATTTATCATTAATTTTACAAAAAAAGAATGTCTTTAACTCCTAAGAATTTGTGAGAAAAGAAAATTCTAAAAATTCAGATCCCAAAAAGGTCTTAATAAGAACCTCATTCTTTCCTCAGTGGCAAGTATTTGTTTCGATATTTTTGCTCAGTATTTTTGTTTTTTAAAAGCGAGCTCTTAAAGAGATAGTAAGAAAGAAATGATGATGAAAGAAGTCTCATTAAAATGAGAAAAATAGTAAAGTGAGAAATGATCAAAGAAATGAAAATCCCCCAGATGACTTAAGACAATACTTATAATCTTTCCAATTTCCAAGAGCAGTTTGAAATGATTACTAAAATACCTACCTGTTTTTGATTGAGCCTTTTCTATCTCTCTAAGTCTAAGCTGTTCTTCATGTATCTGTTTTCCTGTCATTAACTGGTATACGGGAGGATCTACATTGGATTTCCGCAAAACAAGTCTCATGTCTTGTTGCTCCATTAGACGAATCACATCTGCCCGGTGCATCGATCCTAAACTGTTCCCATTACTATCAAGGAGGTGAATAATTCGGTGATGAATTTTTCTCCCAACATTGCCAAAAGTTGGTTTTGACTTTTTTTTCTTGTCCATTTCATCTTCTGTGTAATCAACAGTACTAAATGCCTTAGCATATGCAGGTAGCAGTAATCTTTTGGCAATAGTGATAGCCCCAAACTGTGCTAGTGCTGCCTTTGGCACAGTCTGTGTAAAATATCTATCACTGCAGTTAATTCCAGTTTTCACAGTCTGATGTATGAACTTCCTTATAAGAGCTGTCATTCTAAGAAAGGAGACAAAGTTATTAAAATTCAGTATCTTGTTTTCCTTTATCCTGGCACTATGACACTTTAGAAGGTACAGTAGTATCCCCAGTAAATATAATTTAGGAGAATGCTGGTTTCTGGAAAAGAAGATCTCATACATGGGAAATTTACCAAAGACAAGGGTGTCAGTGGCTATTAACTTAATTGCACTCATAAGCCACTTGCCTATTTTGGGGGTTTCTTTCAATTTTAGATATACAAAATATAACATGTACCAAGACACTATGGTATCTAATATTAGATATTGGAACAGGATCTTACACATTTCATATCACTGATTAACAAAAGGTCAATGAATTTGGTTTTATACAGAACCCAAGAGTATCCTAGATAAGATGGACCATAAAGTTGGCTCACTGAGAAAAGTAAATGAAAACTAATAATTGAGGGGAAAGGACAACCCAAAATCTGAGATTCACTATCTGATTCCTAATAGCTACAGCTAGATGTCTTTTTGATATCAATCCTCTCCTATCTATTACATACTGAGTAAAATAGGGAATGCTGAGGAGAATGCTTATTATTTTTCCTCTAGCAGAGTTCCTTAGTGTTCCTGTCTTTGTAGATAACTTCACAAAGAAAGCATTTAAAGAGTGAACTGATTTCTTCCTTTTAATAACATAAGAGAAACCCAGAAGTGTACTAAGCCAAAGGATGGGAATGTGTATCCTGAACACATCCCTGCGTAAAAAATATGTGATATAACTTGCCATAGCTGTTAGCCAGTGAGGTTACTTCTTGTCTGTCAAAGAGAGGTAGTAAAATAAGACCAGAATGAGAAAAAACTAAAAGAAACGATAACCCACATACTGGGGACGTTCATTAGTACTTTGGAATAGACTAATTCAATGACTCTCACCTTTATACTATGCTGAGGCCTTTTATTCCTCAAGTAGTCAGGGAGCAGACCTGGGAAAATGAGTGGCAACAGAAATCCAATGGGCCTTAGTCCCTTTCTAATGACACAAGCTGGCAAATGGCTAGAAGCTATTAATACTAGAGAGTAATGTGGCAGGAGTGGTGGATAAAGTGCTAGATCTGGAAGAACAGAAGCTGGAGTTTGAATTTTATCCTTGATATTTGTTTTGTGACCATGTGCAAGTCAACCTTTCAGAAACTCATTTGTTAATGAAGTAGGCTCTGACTCAGGGTTATTGGGAATATCAAATGAAACAATGTATGAAAACATTTGGCCCTACTAACTGGTAGTTTCTGATAATAACTGAGAGGCTTGTTGGAGATGTGATGGGAGATAAGGAGAACATTTTGAAAAAGCATAAAGGTAAGTTCCAGAGAAGAGAATAAAGAGCAAAGTATCCCTGTTTGTATAAGTTACTGAATTGCTAAGAAATTCCATCCACATCAAAATGGAGTTTTGGAACTGACAAAAGAAGTCTAATAATTTTGAGATAGCAAGTAACATTTCTTAAGTCACTACAGGATTAAGAAACATTTAGTTATATTTCTGGCTGGTGAGATTAAAGGGTGAAAAAATGATTAAAGGATAGCTGAGCTATACCTGTTACATTTGGAGCTTGAAGTTATGAAAGAAAACTTTTCTTTTCTCCACAATGTTCTCTGAATGGAGGCCTAAGCTGTGTATTATGTATTATGTATCCGCTGTAATTCAACATAGTAATTGTCAAGTTTTTGTGAAAGTGTGAGAGCCAACACTTGGGACTTATTATCTCTTAGGCTCCAACTTTACAGAATCTGATTGTAGAGCAATATGAGTCCCAAAAATATAGTTTATTCTCATATGTGAAGCAAGAAGTAAAAAAATAGCTGAAAGAACTGATGCAGGTCTTCTTATCTTCACATATAAGTCCATTATATCTAATGGATATTATATGGATCAGCCAAGTTGATAAACTTATACAAAATGCCTCATTTGCTCTCCATCAACAGAATTTTGGCAGGAGATGCTAATACACTGTAATTGAACTACTGAATCCTGCTTTCATTTGCAAGCCTCTGGGTTTTGCCCACACCCAAAGAAAATAAATGCATTCCTAGTAATAATATATGCAGAGCAGAGAAACAGTAAGAAAGGAAAACCCATGTGACCTAATGTTTATAAACTCTGGTCAATTTGCCTAATCTCATTCACTTTCTTACCTGCAAAAGAAGAGAATTCTTATTTCCATATAACTTAAAAGTTTATCAAGTGTTTTCCTCAAAACTAGATGAATAGAAATATTAACTTCATTTGACAGGTAAGAAGACTATCATCAGAGAGCTAAAGTAGGTTGTTTGATTTCATACAGTGAAATCTGTTCTGGAAAAGAAAAAAAAAGGCTTTGATAGATCCAAACTATTCAGTTGATTATTTTATTCATTCAATAAATACTTATGGAGCTTCTGCTTTAAGAAACTGGTCTAGTGAAATACAGACAAAAAAGTCCTAGCCTCAGTAAGTTTTTACAGTAGTACAATCTGATGTTGAGTAGATACCATTGTCCTCTAACAAAATAAATCAGGCTTTGTAAATAGTAGCTATAACTTTAAGCCAAAGACCAGTCTGCTGCAGTGTGGAAAGGAATGTTGATCCTGCATCAGTCCTTTCAGCTATTACAGGATCTGAACATAAACCTGACTCCAGGTCCAGGACTTCTTCCATTACACCATAGATTCACTCAGATAAAATGTGAAAAACTTTTCAGAATTTGGGATTAAGCCCTAAAATAAAGCCACAGGATGCCTGATTTCTAAGCATCTTCTAGTTCCAAACTTTGTGACACTACACTTCTGCTTTTTCTGCAGCTTGGTTTCTCACCTTATTAGCACAAGCTGAAAAATTTAGGGCCATATAAATTGAGTGGCAACTGTGCAGCAGTTCTATTTCCTTCAAAAACTCGATGTGACAAAGGTATCCAAGAAAAATAGAACTTCACTTGTTTCTCTTCTGGAAGGCTTTCCTTCCAGGATGTATAGGAGTAAGCAAATGGATAAAATCAGGGAAATGTGCCTGTTTCTTTTGGATTTTTTAATATTAAGTTTACCACTGCCCCATCTCCTCTCAAGATTTCCAATTAACTGTCAAAACTTTGAAGACTGCTCACTCTCAAAGCCTTTCTCCCTCCTTTCTCCATCTGGTTGAGTGAAACCAAAGACTAGAAATGTCTCTTCCGTGGGCTTCCCTCTCCATTCTTATCGTTACCATTATTTCAAGTACTTTGTTTTCCCACCTAACTTTTGCTAACTACCTAACTAGTCTTCCTATTGTCAGCCGATTTCCTCAGAAAATCACTTTCATGTGGAAATCTTCAACATAAAGAAGATCCAACTCACTTCCAGTTGATCAATGATGGACAGAAACAACTACACCCAGAGAAGGAACACTGGGAAGTGAATGTAAATTGTTAGCACTACTGTCTATCTACCCAGGTTATTTACACCTTCAGAATCTAATACTTAATGTGCAGCAAGAAAATGGTATTTACACACATATATTGTATCTAGGTTATATTGTAACACATGTAAAATGTATGGGATTACCTGTCATGGGGGGAGGGAGGGAGTGGAGGGAGGAAGGGGATAATTTGGAAAAATGAATAAAAAAAAAATTAAGCACTTAAAAAAAAAGAAAATCACTTTCATTGCATTCACCTCAAAAACCTGCAGCGGGTCCCCCTTGCTTAGGAATGAGATTTGCCCTCGAGATCATGCGTCATTAGCTCCAACCCACCTTTCCACCTGTTTTCTCAACATGATTCCCCTTTGTCTAGATCTAAGGCTGTCCCCATTCTGGTTTATCCTCTTCGTGCCACATCCTTGCCTGGAAACCACAAGGTTAAGAGCTGGGTTCGAATCCAAGAGCTACTACTACTACTAGCTGGCCATGGTCACTTCAGCTAGAAGAGAGAGGCCTTGGGAACTGAGGCGGCATGTTTAAGGGGCTTGCATCAAGGTCCGCCCGTGTCCTGGATCTCCGAGGCCGGCAGCCGGCCTACGTGTTAAGTCGTATTCCGAGTGTCACCCCGGGACCCATTTCTCTAGAGGCTGCCCCTGATTCCACTCGCACCGGAGCTCTCCTTTTCCAGCGCTTTGCCGGCCTGCCCCCGGCCCCAGGCTCCCGTTTAACCCCAAGGTTCCTGCCAGGAAGGACTACCCCGGGCTGTGCCTATCACCTCCACACCCCGCTCCTGTAAGTGAGGTGCTGTGCTCTCATAAATGCGGGGGAACGTCCTCCCGCAGCCGGCCGTTTCCAGGCACAGGGTCCGAGACTCCCTGGCCTGGCCCCAAGGATTCCAGGAAGGAGGCGGGGCCCCTCGGGACACCGTCCCAGGAGTCCTCGCAGCCTCTGCCCGAGCCCGGCGGGGAGGAGGGGGCCTCGAAAGGGTTTTTCCCCAATCATCCACCCTAAGGCTGCAGTCTCGGGTCAAATTTACCTGTAGAGTGACGGAAAGGAACGGGAGGAACAAGCCAAAGTAGAACCGGAAGCCGGCGGCTTCCCGTAGTGGGCGGAACTCCCGCGAGGGGAGCTTAAAGGAAAGGCGGCGCTGCGGGCCGGGGAATGGGCTGTGTAGCAGGAATTAATATCCTCCTATCGAAAATGCTACCCTTAAAGTCACGTCTCACGCAGACTGAACAAGTGGAGCCGGGTGGCTGCCTGTTCTATCCGCCCCCGTCCGCAGCATACATCTTCTCTGGAAGGCTCATATAATTCCCATCCTCGTGACCTATTAGTATCCCTTCGTAACCTTTGCCTGCTATATGCAAGTCTCCGGGAAAGGCTTGGGGACCGCTCCAAACTGTCACTGTCCAGGGGCTTTAATTCTCAGGTGGAACCAACTCAGTGAAAGTCAGTGATGACAGTGCGAGCCTTTGTAGTTACGTCAGGTCCCACGGTACAGCAAAAGAGCTAGCGTGCGAGGTCTGCTTTAGAGCCCAAGCGCTGTTCGTCTGACAGCCGCGTGGGTCTCCAGTGATTCCCCATAAAACACGCTCTGTCACATCAACGGAAGTTAAGGTTCTTCCCGTCGGAAAAGCTGAAGGAAAGTCCCCCTTTCCTCTTCTAACCCGGTAACGGCGGTCGGCTACTTCCTTCCGCCGGAAACTTGTGACTGCAAAAGCATGCTCAGTTTTTCGGTCCGAAAGTCTAGGGAGATTAATTCTGTCTTCTACTCTCTTTTAACTGAGATTTCAGCGACTCCCCCCCCCCATTCCAGGTTCCACCAAGAATCCCTTCCGTTCCCGACCCCTCCCCCACCCCGCCCCCGGAAGTTCTACCTCCTTTCCACCTGCTTCTTCAGTGTCTAGTTATTTCTGGCATGGACCATGACCTCCCTGACTAGGGGAAATGTTAGCGCCCACCGCTGCTCACTCGCTCCAGCTCATAAGGGCCTCTCTGGGACGCCCGGGATCCGCAGTGCAAGCACAGGCCCCAGTCCCCTCCGCACCGTCAGGATCTGTTGGAGGAGTTTTTGGTGGGGTTACTTTCTAGGGCCGCAGACAGCGAGTGCCGCGGGACCCTTCCATCCGATGCCGGCTCCTTAGAGCGTTTTCTAGTGACCTAAATGGGATTTTGCAGAAGCGTGTGGTGCCTGACACATGATAAACACCCAATGAAGAGTTTGGGGTTGCTTGATTGATTGACACGCTCCCAAAGAAGAGCCCAGACTCGGCAGTTCTCGCAGACACATAAGGTCTCGGGCAGAAGTGATCGTGGGGTGCCGTTCAAACACTGATCAAACACTGATTACGCCCGCGCTGTTCAGAACGCTGCCAGGGGTGGCGAGGTCCAAAGGCCCTGCGACTGCAGGCGTCTAAGGTCTCCCCTTCTGCAAACCTGGACCGTCCAAGAGCATAGGGAAAGCGTAGGGAGCAGCCGGGAAGGTTTGGGCCTGTCAGGAGCTCTAGGCTCAGCAGTGGGGGACCTCTGCACTCGGAATTCCCGCATCTTTTAGCAGAAATACCCGTAACCATCTTCTCCCTCTCAGGGGTGCCTAAGAGGACAGGGCGCTGTGGAGTCTGGGAAATCCAAGACTTGTAGTGGAAAATGGGGCAATACACCGCTGTCTCTACTCCTAAGGATTCCCCCTTAGGCTGTCTTAAAAAAACAGGGACAAATTTGGCCAAAAAGATCTCAAAACAACAACAAAAAAACTTAAAAGAGCACTGCAGGATGCTGCTAAACTGACTGGAGGAGAATCAACATTAGAAATTAACCTTTTAAAAAAAGCCCCTCCTTTCCACTCCTCTAGGGGCGCAGGACCCCTCGGTCCTCCCACGTGGTCCTTATCAGGAGGCCTGGGAACGCCTCCAGAACCACCTCCTTATCAGAAACAGGACCGGGACGTCAGACAATATTTCCTCATTCTGTCCCTCTCGCCTCCTGAACCAGATCCTGAGACTTCCCCACCCCCACTCCTCATTCCCTCTGACACAAGGAGTGGGACCCCTTTTTCTCCTCCTCAGAATCCCGTGCAGCCTCCCCTTCTAACCTCTGCCCCCCTGAGAGAAGCAGCAGACTCTCACGGAGGGACACGCAGGGTACAGGTGCCTTTTTCAATGTCAAATTTCTCCCAGATTAAGGATAAACTTGGCCATTACTCTGAGGACCCCACCAAGTTTATTGAGGGGTTTAAGGCCAATGCCTTTCTTTGATCTTTCCTGGGGAGATGTTAATATTAAACACTCTGCCCTATGGAGAAAGCTGCAGAAGCCAGCTTTGGGCCCTCAAACTTCTCCCACAAAGCTGTTAGAAACTGCTTTTGGGTCTTTAATAATAGGCACCGAACTGCAGCAGAGGAGGAAGACCACAGAGTTAAAGTGAGTAATGGAGAACAGTCCCAAATTTTAGCTGCTGCCAAATCAGGAAACCATAGGAGCTCATGCTTCAGGTATCATGGACAGGACCGTCGGGCCCAAAACTGTCCTTGGAAATTCCTAGCCCTTGACCCAAGTGCAACCAGGACGGGCACTGGAAGAGAGACTGCCCAGAGAGGGGTAAGGTCACTGCCTCAGGCCTCACCCTCCAGCCTCCTCAGGACCAGGAGTGACAGGCATGGGGTTCCACCAGGCCCCACTTACTCCATCACAACAGCCGAACGCCAGGTATCTTTGGATGTGGCAAGTAAGGCCACTGAATTTCTTTCTGATATGGGAGCTTCTCTTTCTTCTTGCTCTGGCACTCTGGTCCCACCCGCCCCTTCCCCCATAGGATAATGGGGATTGAAGGAAAACTTAAGAATTGTTTCTTTCTGCCTTGCCAATTTGGTGACCTGTTGTTTAAACTCTCCTTTCTTATTATTCCCTCCTATCCTGTTCCCTTATTGGGGAGTGATTTAATGGTGAAATTGGGGATCCAATTTTCTCTTCTCAGACCTCCAGGTGACCTTTTTGTGCTTCTTTCAAAACCCTCCCATATTTCCTCTGAAATCTGGGAGAAAATAGATTCTTCTATCTGGGATCAGGGGATTCCTGGGAGGGCCATGCACACCACCCCAGCCTTAATTAAGCTGGGGACCTCAGTGTATTTCCCCATAAACATCAATACCTAATAAAGCCGGAGGCTAGGAAGGAATTGCAACCCCTGATGGAGAAATTTCTTAAGCACAAACTTTTAGCATTGTCTAAAGATTTAAGGGATTTGGAGCTTCTTAACAGCAGTCTCATCCAGTACATGGATGATATTTTGATCTGCAGCCCCAACAGAGAGACTATAAAACTCTTAATTTTCTGGCCTCTAGAGGCTATCTATCAGGTTTCCTTATCCAAAGCCCACATTGGCAGTCTGTCAAATATTTGGGCCATAATCTAACCCCCATTCAAGGCCCTGACAACTTTCCCCTTGACTGGGACCCCCATCAGGCCAAGGCTTTTAAGATGCTGAAAGTCAACTCAGGTTCTTGGACCTGATCCCAGCCTAGTTGCCTATTTCTCAAAGAAACTGGACTCAGTGTGCTTAGGATGGCCCTCCTACTTTAGAGCAGTGGCTGCTCTAGTCTACTCCAGTTAACCTAGCTCGAGGAACATTCCTCTTGACAAACCAGATGGGTCAAGTTTTCTTGAAAATGAAGAAAGAAAGGCAGGTTATTTTGTAGTGACCCTCAATAGCACCTTGGAAGAAGCCACTGCCTCCTGGAACTTCTGCCCAGAAAGCTGAACTCATTGCCCTAACCAGAGCTTTGGAACTGGGGAAAGTAATGAGAGGGAACATTTATACAGACTCCAAATATGCTTTTCATATTTTGCATATTCATGGAGCTATGTGGAAAGAAAGGGGACTTTTGACAGAAAAGAATTCTCCTATTAAATATGCAGGAGAAATTCTATAGCTACACAAACCCAGAGAAGTTTGTCATATTTTGTAAAGGACACCAGAAGGGAGATTCACTTCAGGCCAAGGGGAATGGGTTTGCAGATTTGGCTGCTAAAGCTGTTCCCCATTCACCCCTGACTATGGCATCTTTAATCCACCAGCTCCCTGATTCTTCTACCCCTTCATATGGCTTACAGGATGAAGCTCTTGCAGTAGAAAGGGGGTACACCCTTTCTCCTTCTGGATGGTTTCAAACACTCTCAGGTCAACTTTTAATCCCAGAGGCAAGTTGATGGAAACTTATTTTTGGTCTTCACTAAGCTACCCACTTGGGAAGAAATGCTCTTTGATCCCTTGTGAAATGCATTTTTTACTGGTCACAAGCTGGGAGAAATGACTGCCAGGCCTGCCCAGTTTGTGCCCAAGTAAATCCTGAAGGAGCTGTTAAACCTCCTCTTCCTCTCCTGAAGCCTGTTCAGAGAAGGGGCCAGGGGAAAATTGGCAAATAGACTTTATATTTTTATAGATCCAGAACACCATTCGGTCACTCAGTTTGCCACACAGCTTAGTGCAGTCCAGAAAGCCCTTTATGAATACACAAATGAGCATTTCCCTAAACCTACAGATGCTCATACTCAGACTGCCTCCCCTGTAAATCCAGGGGACATAGTATACTTGAAATCTTGGAAACCTCAAAGTGCTGACCCTCTGGATATAAAGTGGAAAGGATCATATAAGGTCATTCTGGCTACACCGATGTCAAACTGGAAGGTTTCCCTAGCTGTTCTCATATTTCTATAATCAAAAATGCTACTTTGATTACTTCTCCTTCAGATATTTCAGAATATTCCTGTGAAACCATAAAGGACCTGAAACTACTCTCCCACAGGACCCCTGAAAACACTCTGGAGAAAGAAAGATGAAATTGTCTGTGTCCTTTCTCACTCCAGTCTTCTTCCTTACTATATTCCACTCCAAGGGATGAGAATTCTGCTCTTAGCATTTTCTCTCAGGCTTTTCTTGATACCATTCTATGGCCTCTGCCAGTAGGGTGTTAACTCCTTCTTAGCCTTTCAGGCTAGAGAGTTCTGTGGGCAGGGAGGCATCCAGGATTGGGTGGAACATCAGCATCCTCCAGGGAGCCCACAGATGCCACCTGATGTTTTATTTGCAAAGGCCCCATCCCCAAATGTCACCATCTCCACCCTGGACACTATCCCATTTTTAACCTGCTTGTGAGATTTGTTTTCTCCAGGCTCCAAGCTAAGGACTTTCAACTACTTGCCCAGTCTGAAGATCATGGGATAACTGACTTGGACACTCAACATCCCCTAGATGCCACTGCTGCCACCTTCAGATCTCACACTTCCTCTCCTGGCCTGAACCCCCATTGAGCATAGGGACAGCTCTATGGTCCTTGTCAGCTTGAAGCAGCTCCAGAAGATGAGACCTCTATCCCTTTGTCCCAAATGAATTTGGGGTCGCTGCTTGAGAGGGGAATGATGTAATGGAACTGTGTGTCTCCCTGATCTTGTGGAGGGTAGGCTACCTGATGTGGGGAAATTTCTAAAAATGATCCCCAGTCTCCTACCTATTCCCACGGGAATCTCTCATTTTCCAGTTGATCTGAGAATCACTTTGGTCTGAGAAACAATAATTATCCCTTATTGATTTGGAAATTAACTTCTAATTGTTCCCTATCCTCAAACTATAGAAGGCTAATAAAAAACAAAGTTCTGTACCCAAACTTTTGCTATCTTCCTAATCAGTAAGCAGCCCACTGAGGGAAAGAGTTTCTCAGTGAATAAACCCATTTTGCCAAAAACCTCACTTGTAGATCTGGACTGCGAATTCTTTCACAAAAACTTGTGACACCGGCCTGGGTATCCCCTTCGCTATTAGGGTATCTCTCACCCCTTAACAACAGTTTGGTGAATTTTGGGTCTCAGATTGTTAAAAAGTCCAAGATACAGGATTTCCCAGTAATACACAATACAAGAGAACACAAAAAACGCACAGGGAAGAGCACTCTAATAGTGGAGCCCACCAGAGCTGTATATCTCTATCAAGTTGAGTATTTATCAGATTTTCTTGTTCTTATTCCCATCCAAAAATTAAGCTTTATTGCTGAAGCATAAGGACCAATTTAAGAATACTAGCCCAGAAGCCTGAGTTCTCTTTGCTACTAACATACTAGCTGTGAGCAGCCTCACAGTGAGAAAGACTTACCAAAAAGAAGACTGCATTCCTTTTCATAGACGTGCTTTTTCCAGCTTCTCTAGCTTAACTGTTTACCTTCCTAATATGGTAAAAATATCTCCCCTTTTAAGACACCCCCTTTCAAATTCTCCCTCCTTTATGTGATGGATCTGTTTACATAAGGGAAATTGACTCACATTTACAAAGATCATAGGACTTTTTTGTCCACTGGCATTAATGTTATTAATCAGGCCAGTCAGATGTTCAGCATATCTCAGCACACTTGTATAAGGCATCTCAATGCTGTGGTATCCAGCATTTTCTGAACTTTTGTCCTGCAGATTTCTTTTAGTTATTCTATGTAAAAGCTGGATTATGCTAATTGCCAATTATTCTTTCTCTGGTTCAAAGATACCTTCTATATATCTCTAATTCTTATGGGCCTCTTAATTCCTGGTTAATTGTTGTCTGCTCCAATGGATCAAGTGACTTAGAGTCCCAACACTGGAAATATTGGTTCTGCTGGTATGTTTATAACTCTGGAAGGCTCAGTTCTCTAGAAAGCTTCTGCTTGCCCAAACTTGCCTTCCTAAATCTTCTATTCTTTTCTAAATCCCAAATCTATAACTACCATGGAACTAGGTGAGAGGGGTTACACACAAGAAACATAGGCCAGGATAAATTCAATATTATTATCTCAGCAATGCATTTTGCATTTTGTGTACTAAGTACATAATAAGTGCTAAATACATATTTGTGGAAGATTTATTGACTATAATTTCTGACCATCCCCTGCTTTCATGAACTCAGGGTTCCCCTATACCTCTCCCTGTAGCTCTGTAAAAAAAAAATTACCAGCACCATTCCCACTTGCTTCTACTGTTTTGTATTGTTTTGTTTTGTTATTAATGGCCATTCAAGTTACTTCTCATCAGGAAAGGTAACCTTTGTTTCCAGGCATAGAATACTTTCTCAAGCAATTTAATTTTTCATTTATTTCCTTTCTACATTTGAAATTAGTACCACTTCCTCCTAGCCCCAAAGAACTCTGTTAATGGAAAAAAAATGAAATATAGATAGATAAATAGATAGATAGATAGATAGATAGATCATGAGCACATTTTACCTTTCTTTGATTAGTCAGATAAAAGTGAGATTTAAGTGATGCTTCCTGCCTCCCCCACCCTTTCTCATTTGAATAACAATCTGGTTATGTGACAAAATTTTTCCCATCCTTCCATCCCCTTCATTATTGTGTCTTCCCCCTTACTTTTTTTTCTTTAAGATCACCAAAATAAAATAAACTATTCTTAGGGCCTTTGTTTTATTTAATTTCCTCTATGATTCATAATGGCATTCTGAAGAGATATGTATGTCCTACATTAGAATGTTCATGTTCATATAATTCTTTTTTATTGCACATTTACATTTATAACACTTTACTTTTCTCTTGGTTTTGGTGTTTAGTTTCAAAGTTTCTTTTCAGCTCTATTCTTTTCATCAGGAATACTTAGAAGACCCCTTATTTCATTAAAAATTATTTTTTCCCCCTTGTATGATTATATTCAGTTTAGCTGGGTAAATTATTACTGGTAGTAAGCCTCTTTTATGTTTTGGAATCTATAGAGTGCTTCTTTAGAGTGGTAGCTGCTAAATTTTGTGCAATTCTGACTGTGACTCCTCAGTATTTGAATCCTTTCCTTTTGGCTATTTGCAGTGTTTTTGTTTTTGTTTTGCTTTGCTTTGTTTCTTCAACCTAGAAACTCTGGATTCCTCCTCTGGATTCCTGAGAATTTTCATCTCCACATTTATTTCCATTCATTTCCATATTTATTAGAGGTAATTAGTGGTTTCTATTATAGTTTCACTTTCCTTTTCTAATAGGTTTAGGGAAGTTTTATTTAATGATTTCTTGAAATATGGTATGTAGGCTTCTTTTTTAAAGTCTTGGTTTTTGATTTGTCCACTGATTCTTAAATGATCTTTCCTTGATCTTATTTTCAAGGTTATTTGTTTTTGATAGGAGATACCCTACATTTTCTTCTTCATTTTTTCCAATCTTTTGACTTGGGTTTAATATTTCTTGTTTTTTTTTCATAATTTTTTTTGGTCTACTCTAATTTTCAGGGAGTCTGTTGCTTGGTTAGGGTTTTGTACCTCTTGTAATAAATTATAATTATTCTAAGTCCTCTGTATCTCTCACTTTTTAAATTACTTTCTTTTAGTGTTTTCATATCATTTTTTTAAAAATTTAAACTTTTTTTTAAAAAGCCTCTTGCTTCATTATCAAAGAATTCTAATTGATCTTGTAGCTAACCTACACTTTCCTTTGAGACTTCAAAAATATGTGTTTTGGAGTAATTATTTTGTTCTGTGTTTGTGTCTTGGGAGTTCCTAGCCATTATATTATAGGGGGAAAATGTTTTTTAGGGAAAATTTTTTTTGGTTTACTCATATTTGTGCTTTAATTCCTGGATTTGGATTTTGCATTAGATCCAGATTCTGATTTGTATTTGAGGGGACCCTACTGCTTCTTTCTCCAGGTATTGAGTGCTGTGTAATTTAAGGGTATTTAAAGGGTATCCCTGGCTTGGACCAGGGGAACTGCAAACCTCCAGCAGGCCCAAATGGTCTGATCTAGTACACAGTCTAATCATTGCTCCCTGAACTTTCCAAATTCCAACCCCTGTTTGGATCTAAACAACACAATTACAGACTTATTAAGTGGATATTCAGTAGATAGTTTCTGGACATAGCCCCTTTCAGCTAACCCAAAATCCCTATAGATTTAGAGTTGCAAAGTTGTAAAAGTCTAGCCTTGGTTTGAACCAAGATTTGAGTACCCAGTCCTTCTCTGAGGTTTGAGTAAAAGTACTGAAGACTTACCTTATTTCCACAAATCTTGCCTGGGTTACTTGTATGTGGACTAAATTAGTGATCTTGGCCTGGGGAAAAAATGAACCATTTAGATTTCTCCTTATATTTCCTTATTCCTCACTTATCAGTTTGGCACTCTTCTTTGATTATTTTTAGAAGATTTGGAGGAGTGTTAAACTAGATTGCTTCTTCTTACTCTTTCATCTTTGTTGATTTTCCAAAGACAATCTTCCTTAAAGAAGTTCCATCATGGAACTCAAGTCACACATGTAAAAAAAACTATTTTAAAAGTGTCAGAAACCCTTCTTTAAACTGCTGAGAGTTTTGTAGCAGAGTGCTCCAATCCTCACTTTTTAAAAAATCTTGGTTGCACTAATTTTGTTTGTACAAAAACTTTTTAAATTAATTTAATCAAAATTATCTATTTTATTTTTAAAATTGCCTCTATCCAGGGTGTGCTGAAGCCAATTCAATACTCACTCTCTAGAACCTCTTGTCAAGTATTTAAAATTATGAATATGTATATTTTTCAAATCAAAAAATATTACAACTTAGGGTTTGATTTTGTTGTTATTGCTGATTATCTAAACTTAAGCAAGTGATGGAGAAATGTTAATAATACAGAATAAACTTTAAAGCATGTGATTAAATACTTGCGGGTAAAGGGACAGTTGTTAAAATTTACTATTACACTACTATCTCTATCTCTTATTTGCTTAATAATTCATCCTCCTAGCCATAGCTACAAAAGGTGCCTAATCTGGTTGTTTTCTAATTTTAAAAAATTAATATAACCATTACCATACCAGGTAATATTTCTATTTTAAATAGAATTTATATGTATTGTGACATATAGGTACCATAACATTTGGGACAATTTTTTATTCTAATTTCTTACTGTTTTGATAAGTAATTCTTGTCAAGTAATAATAATTAGCATTTAGGTTCACAAAAAGTGCTTCACAAATATTATATCATTTTATTTTCACAACAACCTTGGAGATGGGTGTTATTATTCTTATTTTACAGATGAGGAAACTAAAGACTTGCTCAAGGTCACATAGACAGTAAGTATCAGAGATCAGATTCGAACTTAGGTCTCCAGACTGCAGGTCCAGTATTTCATCTACTTCACTGCCTGTGGAAAGAAAAAAAAAAAAACAACTGCCAAATACAGAGTTCTTTCTTAGGTAATTTATGTTTGGGGATTTACCTACCAAATAAGTGAATTCAGTTATATCTGATTCTTCTTTCTTGAGCTTTTCCCATTAGTTTACTTTTCTATTTATTAACTAGTATTACTTGACACAATACTTGGCAAATAATGTTTAATAAGTTTGTTGATATGACTTGATTAAGATTCAGATCCCATTTCTGATAGTTACTAGTTTGTAATCCTAGGCTAATTACTTAATCTTTTTCCAGTCACTCTTTTCCCATCTGTAAATAACACCTATCTTATGAATATGTTGTCAGACTCAAATAAGATGATATATGTGATATACTACACAAACCTTAAAGTATTTTTTAAATAGCTTTGTTTTCAAAGTCTTGTGTTCCAAATTTTTCTTCTTCCCCTTCCTCCAACCCCCTCCCCTAGACAACAAGTAATCCAGTATAAACATGTGCAATTCTTCTAAACACATTGATTGTGCTGTACAAGAAAAGTCAGATCAAAAAGAGAAAAAAGTGAGAGAGAAAAACAAGCAAGCAAACAAAAACAACAAAAAAGGTAAGAATATTATGTTGTGATCCATATTCGATCTCCAAAGTCCTCTGCCTGGATGCAGGTACTTTTCTCCATCACAGATCTATTGGAATTGGCCTGAATCACCTCACTGGAGAAAATTGGTTTCTTAGATCCCTTTCCATTCTTAAATGATCATAGGTAAAGATGACCTATAAACTGTTCTTGATGTGAGTCTGAAACTCAAATAAAATTGGAACTAATGATGAAAATGTTAAATAAAAGTTCATACTTATATTGTACTTTAAGATCTGATAATCTTTTTACAGAGATGATAGTTAAAGCCATGACAACATGTGAGATTGCCAACTGAAAAAAACATAGATAGTGAAAAGAGGCTTGGTAAACATCCACTTCATGAGATTTAAAAGAGAATGAGTAAACCATTCCAATAAAGAGAAGAACAGTAAGGAGGGTATAGGCAGAAAATCAGAAGAGTGTGGCCTGAAGTATGCAGAAGGAGGGAGAGGTCAATAATGTTAAGGACTCAGAATGATCAAAGCAGACGGGGACTGAAAAAAGGCCATTGGAGTTGAAGTTAAGAGATCATTGAGACCTTTTAGTGAAAAGTGTCAGCAGAGTGTGAGGGACTGAAACTAGACTGCAAAGTTCTAAGGATAATGAATAATAAGGATTGGGAGTGTCAAATACTTTTTCAAAGAATATTTTTAAAACCAAGACCAAACCAACCAGGCTAGGTAACAATTTTTATTCAATTAAAAGAATAAAAAAAATCACATTTCCCAAAACAGTCTTTTCCAATATTTCATAGGAAATATTTGTTTTTAAAAACTAGGCTAAATCCATTTCCTCAGCAGAGTTGAGGAACATCTTATGCCTACATCTGTGACAGAACTCTTATATCCTCCAAAAGTATTAAACTTAGAGCACATTTCTTTATCATATTTAAGATCTACCATAATTTAAGGTCCCTAATTCATCATTTCTAATGTCAGAAAATGACAGCAATAATAGTTAAAACATGCTGAGTCAGGATGTAAGCAAACTAAATTTGTCTAAAATGAGGAATATATATTACAATGAATAAGAGAGACTTTCAAGTCTGCCAAATAAAAGAGCACTTACAAATGGACATCCTATTTATCTTCTTTGAAAAGTCTCTCATGAAGAAGAGTAAAAACATAATATGATTGAGAAGTCTATTTACTCTGGGAAGACACAGAACATATTTAAATCTTTTTAACATCCAACAAATGGATTATAAAAATAATTCATTTTCCTGTAAATTATTTTGAAGTAGTATTTTAAGATAAATAATTTTCCTCACATCATGATGAAAAAAATAAAACAAAACAAAATGGAAGACCTGGCACATAAACCATACTAAATGTTCAGTTACATAAAATCAGCATGAAAACTGAAGCATAACAACCAAATTTACTATTGTTATTAAATATACAATATTAAATTCAAATATAAAAATATAATATTTGCTATTGTATTACATTTTGAATAATTCAATTTAAAATAATATAAAATGCAAATTAAAGAAATCAATCTGACTGTTTAATGAAACTACAATAACCAAAGGCTATTTGCCTTGGTAAAAAGTTAAGACTGATTGGACATATAAAAATGTTAATACTAAATTAAATTTGTATCCCCTCCCCCTTCATCAACTCTACCATTATGTAAAATTCAATTAAAGGCAAACATCCCAGTGGAAGAAGCCTCTCAAATGTGAACTTTTTACATGTTAACTGTATGGCAAAGACTTTCCACTGTACATTTGAGACACTGTTTTTCAGTCTTTTTTTTTTTTTTTTTTTTTTTTTTTTTTTTTTGCAAGTTGCTGGTTTCAGCTGCAAAGATTTTAAAGGCTGCTTTGTTGGCAGCCTAGGACACATCCCTGACCTTATTAAAGTGGAAGTGAAAGCCCCCCCTTTTTTTGCAACAGTAAATCTACTAATTTTACAGTCAGTTGAACAGCAATAGATTAATTTGTTTAAAGTCTGCATTCACAAAGAAAACCTGAACTTCACTAGCTTGAATGCCTAAAACTGCAGTACGATATTTGAAGGGTAGAAACTATTACAACTTGCCCTAGAACGATCCAGCCAGTTCACTGTCACCTGCTCTCCGCACAGGTGCTGACCCCTCAGTCTATTCTGTGCCTCCTGACAGAGTAGCAGTGAGGCTGGGCCTTTGTGTGCGATAGAGAACGCTTTTCCAATGACTGGGCTGGGCTTCTCTAGCAACCACAGGAAGCAGAATAAAGAAAAGGTTAAGGGCCACCACAAGGGTCAGGATGGGTTAAATTTAGTTAACATCAGAGGTTATAGCTTTTAACAAGAGCTTGAAGAAAACTTATTCGAAGATGCAATTTGTTTCTTCTTTGTCAACCGTTATTTTTTTTGTACTCTATTGATAGTGACAGCTTAACAAAGTTTTTATATGCTGGGGGTTTTCATCCTTTGGAGAATAAAGAACTGTGTTCCTAAAAAGAAATGCAGGTGGAGGACTTTATAAAGCTTCCATGATCTTCAAATTGAGGGTTTAAAATAGGCTCCCTGCCTGACCAAGTCAAAAATAATCTGTAAGGGATGTTTAAAAAAAAATACACATTAGAGATGTGTAGGAGCTCTTTATAAATAAGTTACCAGTGGCTCAGACTTTAGAAATAGTATAACAGAAGGTTCTTTGTGTGTTTTATTACATATCACCATACTCCAGTTTTTCCAGTCACTATTAAAAAGTGCCAGGGGGAATTCTCTTGAGTTTTTAAAGGTATGTGCCCTTTAAACGTAAAGGGTAATAACACCCAAAGCTAGTTTTCCATCTCATCTCCATGGAAACGAAGGATGTTCACAAATGATTGACTATCATCTCTAAATGCCCACATCGTTTTACAGCTTCTACATTTGATGTTCAAGGACTGAACTGTTTTGGAAAATACTCTTCAACACAGAGGCAGGTAAAGCCCCAAAATCTGAAGGTAGGCATGTAATATGCATATCTAATATATACCAAGAAATCAGTTTTGTGGTATACCATATTTATTTCCAAAGAATATTCCATGAGAGTTATGTCGTATTTCAGATACATATTTACATACTTAATTAGTCTATGATCTCATCTATCCCCTTCAATGACGCCTCTTAATTCTTCAGTGATGGTGATTGCTTTCTTTCTATCCTATGTCTAGTTTGTATAGACTTACTTGAATTTAGTCTCCCTCAATAGATTGTGAAGTTCCTGAAAGCTGGCACTTTCGCCTTTCTTTGTATCTCCAGCACTTAGTACAAAGCCTGGCATTTAAATGTGTATTATATGACTGACATTAAGTGACTGATAAAGATTGCAACTCATTTTAGCCATATGGCATAGTAAATGAAAGACTCCAATCACTCTGCCTTTGGTTGTTGTTTTGGAATACAGAACTAAAGTTCCTAACAACTAGTAGTAGTTTACACATCACAGTTGTTCAGTCATTTTGGTCACATGTGACTGTCTGACCTCATTTGGGATTTTGAGTGATTTTCTACTTCCTTCTCCAGTTCTTTTGGAAAAGGAGGTAAACAGGGTTAGCTTAACTTTCCTAGAGTCACATGCTAGTAAATATCTGAGGCCAAATTTGAATCTTCCTGACTTCAGGTCTAGCACTCTGTCTACTGTGTCACCTAAATGCCACCTAAATCACAATAATGGTAAATAAGCTTTGGAAATGAGTTGGTTCGGATACAATACAGACAGAACGTTGATTTTCACAGAGTAAATTTTCAAATAACTAAAATTAGCCTCCTTTATATGCTTAATCTATTTAAAATGTTTTATTCCAATAGATTATCAAAAAAGTCCTTTGTCTCTTTGATGAAGTCATGACCATCATTAGGAGGAAATACTTATTGTATGGGCACAGTGGCACAATGGATAGAGTGCCAGGTCTGGAGTCAGGAAGAATCATTTTCTTAAATTCAAATGCAGCCTCAGATACTTACTAGCTGTGTGAGACCCTTGGCAAGTCATCTACCTCAGTTTGCCTTATTTCCTCATCTGTAGAATGAGTTCGAAAAGAAAATGCCCAATCACTCCAATATTTCTGCAAAGAAAACCCTAAATGGGGTCACACAAAAACCAGACACAACTGAACAACAGCTTATCCTATGCTGTAGAATAGTGATGCCTTCTTGTGTGTTTTTAAGGTAAAAGATACTGTAAGCCTAGACACTGAATGATTTCAGTCAAGCTTTCTGAGCTTGTCTACTTTTTAATTTGTCATCTTCTCTCAATTCCCCTATAATATATGTTTGTTTTCTGGAGTAAGGGAAGAGCCAGACCTGTGATTTCATTCATTTAAGGAGCACCTATTCTGAGACTGCAGTTTGAATGATTGAGAAATTAAGCAATTTTGCTCAGGGACACACAGCTAGTATATGTCAGAATTAGGACTTGAGACCAGGTCTTTTTAAATTCAAGTCCTTAATTTGTTCTACCATGCCATACCCTCTGAAATATAGCTCTTGATGTGCATCTGAGAAATCAAATTAAACTAATTTAGTGTTATCTGATAGGAGTGCCTTCAAGGGTTTTCTTTTAAGTAAAATGTGAGACTTTGTGAGAAAGAATTTGGAGCTCAAAAGCCTTTTTTTCTTAATATTTTCTAGTTGTCTGTAACTCAGATCCTCTGATTTGGGGACCAGTACTCATTCAACTATATCACATTGTTGTCATCATTGTATCCATTAAAGAATATCTATTAAGTTGTAATAATAATAATGATAATAATGAAACAGTGCTACATAATGCATAGGCAACTGAGAGCCAGTTTGGATTTAATGCCCATCTCTGACATGTTAGCTGTGTGACCATTGACAATTCAATTAACTCTCATGCCCCAGGAAATTTTCTAAGACTTTGGAGTCTCAGAATAAAAACAGAATAGATAGAAGTCTCTTTACAAGGAATTTCCTAAACTAAGGAAATCACAGATATAGGTAACAACAAATCACATTTATTTTATACTTTTAAGTTTGCAAAGCACTTCTATAACACAGTCCATTAAGGCAGAAAACACAGATGTTATCCTTTCCAATTTATAAATTAAAAACTTGAGATTTAGTGAAGTTAAGGGACTTGTCCAAGGTCATGCAGTTAGTACATTTTGATGTTTGTATTTGGATGCGGGCCCTTTGATTCAAAGTCCTACTTTGAATCATAACTATGCTTCCTTTCTAGGAAAATATGAATAAAGACTGAGAAAGAAAAAGATAGGTATACTTTCAATTAAAGGCTTTTCAAATATTCTAGTCACCACAATGAATTATTAGACATTATAGTGACCTGGTACTTCAAATTTGTCTGGATTTGGTATATTTTAACCTCAATAATGGCTTTGGTTCAGGCAAGATGGCACATATCAAATAATTTTATTTAATGCAAGGCAAAATCCAGTTTAGCCAAATGTTTTAGTACTGTGTGAATAACTGATTTTATGTTGACTTGGTCAAAAATTTTGCAAAAGTGCTAATAATCTAAGAAATATAACATAAAGAAACAATATAAACAAAGAAAAAGAAAGATGTACCAATAAAAAGAACTTTGCAAACACTGAAATGTGTAACAGAAACAGGCTCTTTAAAGAGATATATTTTTGTATACATTTATATCACATCATTATAATTATATATTTATATAAATGCTACATATTTACATATAAATATAGTTACATATTTTATATTCACACTACATGGAGAATGCAGTATCTACTATTCTTTGTTATGTTCTAGTATAGCCTTATAGCACTTTCAATAATTATCCATTGATTTGATTTATGTATTGAATGGGAGGGAAAAATCACCTCTTTTCTTCCATTGATTCATAGGAGATTTTTTTTAAACCTAAAGTATGAGATATTTCAAGAGAATATTAGGGAGAAGAAAGTCTTTTAGGCCACATGAACATAATACATGAATTTCATCCAATAAATTATCTATTAAATGCCTACTATGTGCCAGGCTTTGTAACAAACCCTGAAGTTACAAAATACATATAATGATGCATGCACAATGCTTGCTCAGCTGATGTAACCTCTCCACAGAGAGGAGACTAAGAAGCTTGCTTCTGCAAGAATCATGTAGATGTATAAAAGAAATGCCTTGGAGAGAATATGGAGCACGTGTACATATATGTTCTGTAATTGGTTCCAGTTAGCCGAAAAAGTCCATTTCCTTTTTTGGTCTCATTTGGTCTTAGGGGATAGTGGAGGCTCTTTCACTCCTGGAATCTGATGAGAGACTGCGCCATAACTAATAAGCCTTTTTGAATATTCCTGCAACTAATCAAAGAACCTTTTCTCTATCTATGATTAGCTGGCTGGAAGCAGTTACAAAATGTCTACATGTGTTCCAGTCTTTCCAAGGCACATCATTACAGTTCTTTAGGAAGCAATCTATAGCAATTATGCCAGCTACACAAACTAGTGGGATCAGCACGTAGACAAGACACCCATTACAAGAATGAAACAGTTACTTTCCATCAGGAGCTTATATTCTATAAGAAGGCTACAACATGTCTGCAGAAAATTGATAAAGACATATATGGAATAGATACAAATTAATATCTGGGGGGAGGGCACTAAAATAGAGTAAAACAAGGTAGGGATCAGGATAGGGTTCCAGTATTTCAGGCATGGGAATAGACTGCTAAAAAGCAAAAAAGGCATTTGCCTTATAATTTATAACAATCCCTTTCATTCATTCTACGTCCCAGACAAACTAAACTACTGTTCATGTTTTTTAACCTGCCAATCCCACCTCTGCAGCCTAGGAAGAAGGGGAAGGGAAAGGGATAACCATTTATTAAATAACTATTTTGTTCCACCAAGTTTAGCACTTTAGAAATATTTTTACATTTACTCCTCACGACAACCCTATAAAGCATGTATGTTTATTGGGATTTACTTTGACTAGGAACTATACTTGTTTTTCGAGAATAATATTTGTTGTAACAAAAACAAAAAAAAGCCCCAACAATTTGTTCTTATCTAATCTTGTATGACCTAAAAAAGGGATAGGTTTTCCCTTAGTTTCCCAATTGGAAGATACTATGGAATGGAATGTCTTCAGAATCAATATGCTTTTTTGATATTCATTTGCCTATAGCAGGGAAGAAAATACAAGGAAAAATTGTGTAACTAAATTTTTCACAGACTCTGAAAAGGCTATAACGTTTTAAGGTGTTAATCTTGGTTACTGTTAATGAGAGTGCTTTGAATAAAGTAAAAACTCACACTCTACTGAATTCTGGAGTGGATAGATAGTGTATTACTCCAGCAGCACTGAAAAGGTCTGCCTACATGGAAAATAAAGACTACTGTTTAATAAGAGTACAGATTTATTGTTGCTTAAATAATAGTTAAGTGTCTCAAGTGTCAGAGAGGCACTACTAATTTGCTAGATCTTTACTTGTGTTCCTATTCTAAATAAACATTTTATTTCTATATTAAGAAGATTTATGAACAGAGCCTTATATTTGCATCCAAAGAAGAATAAACCACAAGGTGTGGGAGGGGAGCCAGAGAATGACCTGGGTCAAGTAGAAAACCCCCTTTTTGGTAGCTCTCTTTTTGGATGCTGCTAAATTCTGTAAAGATAAGCAAAGCCAAAAAAAAAACGGAATGTGTATGGACTATTGGTGTCAGTGGCAGAAGGGCATCTGCCCAGTCTAGGTCATCACTGGCTTCCAACACTACAATTTTATAAGTCGTAGTTGTTTGCCACCCTACACTTGAGTAATAATGGGTCTCATTCAACTTTAATGTGAAGATACCAAGATAGGTATTTGGGGTCACACATGAATGTAGAGGGATTGGGGATAGAGGTAGGGTGAATGATGTGAGACTTCCATGCTTTAAGACTCTGTGACTTCACCAATCCTCATATATCTTGGAGTTAAAACTGTGGGGATCTAATGGAAATCTTTAAGGGAAGTATTTTGTCTTTGCCTTTCTTTCCATTGGAAACTTTGGGATAGTGAGGAATGAAGGACCAGGATCCACCAGGAAGAACTTGGCACTGGTGGCTAAATTCTACAAATGCACTATTTTTGCTGCTGCTAAAGGATTGAAATATGGGCTGCCATGACTTAGCTACTTATTGGTTTAGGGTATATGGTTTCTTCTTGCACTCTGACTGAGAATATCAGTCTTCTCCAACTCTTATTCCTGCTTCTTCTAGGAATACATGCAGGTCACATTGTTTGGTGCCATCGTTCTCAATTTTTCACCATTATGGTAGAGTAAGCTTTGCAGTAAGGGTTCTGAACATTTAAATTAGTAATACTCCAGGTGACTAAAGCATGTCCCATTTGCCTTCAATGAGGTGAGACATCCTGTTGAATTCTTAATATATGTGAGGTCGGACATGTTTTAAGATTGGTGTTTATTTGTAAAAGTTAAGTTTTGTTTATTTTACAAATACTACACAGCATACTAGCATGCTAGGTAAGTAAATTTTATTAAATGAATTATTTATTAATGTTCCTTTAAGTGAAGTAATATAACATCCATAATTTCATTTCACTCTTTGATAACCACTGGTTTAGTTTAATAGCTGGCAATACAGATGGACAGTGTAAATAGAATCTGGCTTTTAATTCTTTAATTCTTTCCTCGATCACTCCTAGATTGTATTTAATTGTTTTGTCCCATGCTAAATTTAAGATTGGGCTGCCTAAAAAACTTAACTCTTGCAAGTACTAAATCTGCTTAAATTCAACTCTTTTTCTTTTCTTCTTTTAAAAACTGTTTTTGTTTTTTAATCCTAGATAAGTTCTGGATATATAGATAAAATATCATACCCCTCTTTGTCTTTATAAGTCTCAATTCCCAACTCTATTAATTGTCTTGGTGGAAAGAGAGAGATGGATACCATCTGTATTGCTAGGTGGTACAGTGATTAGAGTGATCTGGCTCAGAGTTGGAAAAACCTGAGTTCAAATTTAGTTTCAGAAACTTCTTAGCTGTGTGACCTTCAGCAAATCAGTTACTATCTTTTATGGCAACAGGGCTTATATAGCTCAGTGAAACTATGAGCTATGCCATGCAGGGTTACCCAAGATGGATAGGTCATAATGGAGAGTTCTGACAAAAAAGGCAATCCACTGAAGAAGGAAATAGCAGACCTTCTAATACCTTTGTCCCATGGATATTATGGTCCACAGAATCAGACACAGCTCAACAACAACAATTTGTGTTGTATATGATACATGTACCTGTTTCAAGTCAATAATACATTAGAACCAAGGTATAAATTACATGTAAAAAAGTATATGATGGAGAAGATTCTTGTTCAAAATTCATTTTTACTTACCAGGGCCCATTAGAAGCAGGAGCAGATTGCATAGCAAAGAATATCAAAATCAAGTATAAAATGGTAGTCAGGGTTTTAATTTGTGGATATCTTAACTGATAAATCTAAATGACAGAAACATAAAATTTTTACAGCTTTATGGTGAGTGTCTAGAAGGACTGAGTTGAGATGAATTAGCAAAATAAAGCAAATGCTTATGTTCCTTGTTTAAGGTACAATAGTGTTGGTGTTTCCTCATCTACAAATTAGGAATGATTACTGTAATTATAGCTATTATGTGAGGCTATTATAGAGATCAATTTAACTGATTAAAGGGGAATCCTGTCAAAATCACTTCTCTCAGACTTGTTTTTTTTTCATGTTCTATCAGTATTATAAAACACTTTTAATCCATCTCTCAGAAGTTTAAGTTGCTGAATTTCTTCAAGGAGTTAAAATTAATCTTATTCATATCATTTTTTTTCTTTCCATAGAACATTGTGAATGAATGAACCTTACCATGCAAATTAACTTTCTGAAGAAAGTCTTTCTATCAAGAATGTGGCACTGTCCATATAGGAATGAATTTGGCCTGGATACAGCACTTGAAAAAACTACTGTTTTCTCTTTCCTTTTCTTGAAGAAGTGGGAGACTTTTGGCACAAAACAATTCATACTCTATTAGATGTGATTGTTATATTGGTTGACTTAGCTTATCTAATTTCTTTAGTATAAACTTCACCAGGTAGGTAGTAGTATATTACTAAGTGGCTGTGATAGAAAATCAAAAGGTGTCATAAAATGATCATTTAAAAATAAAATAAAGAAAAATATTTTAAAATTGGGCTCAGTAAAATCATCACTTGATGATTTTTACCTCAGTTTCTATTATCTGAAGATTGCAACGACAAGAAATTTATGAGCCCTCTATCATGACCAATGTTAGCAACATTTGTTCTTGGAACAGGTATATACTCCTATCATTTCTGAAAACAGCAGCATAGTTAAAAGAAAAGCTTCTCTAAAGATAGACAGCAGAGATCTGGCAAGCCTAAGATATAGGTGTATCAGGATTTTTGTCAACTAGGAAAAAAATGAAAAGAAAAGAAATGGCATTTGTCAGAGTCCCATGACATAATAGAAAATTAAAGAAAATATTAAATAAAAATCATCTTAAAAATAGCTGAAACAAAAATAAACCTATATATAATTAGTGAGATATCCTAATTCAGACCAGTTGAATCTAACATACTCTAGGTGGTAGCATTGGATTCTCTGTCCTGTATTTGCAGGGTATTTAATTTTCTGCTCCAGTGCATCCTTGGAAATAATGCTCTAAGATTGCCACAAATCTCTCATGACATAGCAGTGTATACAAATCAGTGAATAAAACAAGTGACAGTAAATTTTAGTTTTCAGTCAATAAGAACTACCTTCTACTTCCATGTCCTTAGCGCTCTACGTACTCTATTCTATCATAGTTACCTTACAAAAACAAACAAAAAAGCTAAGCTTGTCCTTTTTATATTTCTACATGAGAAGTTAGAACACAAAATTTGTAAATATTCCTTCTTTTCTTTCTTTTCCAGAAAATGATAGGTTCTTAGACTCTCTTAACTTTTAGAAAAGAATATTCTTTTTCATTTTTCAGTTTCAAATATATACATATGGTACCAACACAATTTTACCAATGAGTTTTATATTCTATTCTTAAGGTATTTGAGCCTACAATATTACTTCATTTAATAGATAAAAATGCCTTCGCATTAAAAAAAAAAAAAAAAAACACTCAAGGATCAATTCTCAAAATAACTGAAAAGGGAAAGATTTCCTTAAAGGGGAAAATATCACAATTTTATGCTTTCATTAATAATAATAATAATAATAATAATAATAATAATATGAAATTGGAAGATAGCAAAAAGAAATGCATATGCCCACTTTACCACATCACTCACATCTTTTTAATAATGACCTATATGCAGCACCAAAAATGTCCTCTAAAAAAGTTGTATTTGATTTTTTCCTCACATTTAAAATATTTTTTTTACATTTGTTTTAAATTTTTTTTGAATTCTAGGTTCTCTCCCTCATCCCCACTCAAATTAAAAAACTATATATGAAGTTATGCAAAACATTTCTATAAAAGTCAAGTTGTGAAAGAAAACATAGATAGCTCAACCTAGTGAAAATAAAAACCTTCAAGAAAAATTGAGTTTTAAAAAAAGAGAGAGATAAAGAGAGAATGCTTCTTCAGTTCATGGAGGACTTTATAGATTTTTTTTTCTGAGAGTATTCTGCTCATCATTTCCCATAGAACCATAATATTCCATCATAAATATATACCATACTTTATTGAGCCATTCCCCAATTGCTCAACATCCCCTCAATTTCCAATTATTTTTCCCCTGAAAAGAGGTCTGCTATGAATAATTTTTGTACATATAGATCATTTTCCTTTTTTAAAAAAAATTTATTTTGGTATTCATGTCTAGTAGTAGTATTGTTAGGTCAAAGGATATACATGAATTTAATAACCCTTTGGGAACAGACTATATCTTTTGATCATTTACAGTTGGGGTGTGGCTCTTATTTTTAAAAATAAATTTGACTCAGTTCCCTCTATGTTTGAGAAATTAAGTCTTATCAGGGATACTTGCTTCAAAATTCTTTTTATAATTACTGTTGCTAGTGGTATTTCCCCCATTTATTCTTTCTCCTTTCATCCTGTTCTCAAAAGTGTTTTACTCTCCCAATATACTTTCTCTTTTATCACCCTTCTATTTTCCTGCAGGATAAGAGAGATTTCTATACCTTTGTTTTACTTTATTATATGTTGATTTCTCATTAGCGCCCTTTTGCTCAATTCTAAATTTTAAGAAATTATTTTCCTCAGTAAGCTTTTGTACCTTCTTTCCCAACTGGCCAATTTTGCTTTTGAAGGCATTTATCTCATTAGTTTTTTATATTTGCTTTTGTACCACTCAATTATTTTTCTAATTTTTTCTTTATCTCTCTTGATTTTCAAATCCCCTTTGAGCTAGCTCTTCCATGGCCTGAGTCCAGTTCTTATTTTTCTTGGAAGTTTTAGATCTAAGAGCTTTGACTTTATTATCATCTTCTTAGTGTGCATTTTGATTTTTCTTGTCATTTCCTTATAGTAATTTATAACGGTCAGAAACTTTTTCTGTTGTCTGCTCTTTTTCCTAGCCTATTACTTGGCTTTTAACTCTTTATTAAAAATAGGGCTCTTTCGGGTCATCTAGGTGGTGCAGTGGATAAAGTACCAGCCATGAAGGCAGGAGGACCAGAGTTCAAATCTGCCCTCAGACATTTAACACTTCCTAGTGACCCTGGGCAGGTCACTTAACCCCAATTGCCTCAAAAAAAAAAAAAAAAAAAGTAGGGCTCTTTTCCAGGATGGGAGGAGCACTGTCTTAAGCTTCAGAGGTTTCATGCAGCTGGTTTCAGAAGTCCTTCTAGGAATCTTACTACAGCATTCTTTTCTGTCCTGAAGTGTCTCCATCCCACGGTAGCTGTAAGTGTGCTAACACAAAAGAATTCTGCTTTGTTGGCTCCCGGCTAGGGCTGGGGTCGGGCTGACCAAGCACAGCCCAGACTGGGACTGCATGGTCAGATTCCCACCCCATTGCCAACTTCTCCCTTGTATTCTTGGTGGAGAGATACAGAAACCACTAACACAGCCACTGATTCAGAATCAGAGGGTCTCCCTTCACCAATGCTAGGGCCCAGGCTGAAACTAGAGCTGGGGCCAGGGCTGGGCCAGGTCACAGAAGTAAGGCCTGTCTTGGCGTTGATCACTGGGCTCCCACCCTGGGTCTATAGACCTTTTCTGCTTTCCTTCTGTTTTTCTTTGGTCTCTGACATGAGAAGTCTGGTGCTGCTGCTGATTCAGAAGTTGAGGGTGGGATCTGGGCAGGGCCAGGGCTGTGCTGGTACAGCCTGCGCTGGAACTGTATGCTGTATTCCCATTCTGTTGCCATAGCCCTTTTCCATTGACCTTCTAAGTTACCTTCATCTGGAAAATGTTCTACCCCATCTTTTGTGGTATTCTGAGGCTTTACATTTTGTATAAAGTCATTCTGTGAAGGAATTTGGATAATTTGGGAGGAGAGGTTGGGTGAGTTCCTGCCTTTGCCATTTTGGCTCTATAATATCCTTGATAAAAACATGGGAGGGGAGCAAGCAAGTTTTCATGATTGTCTACAGAAAATTACACATTTTGAAGTGCTGTAATTAACAGGAGTATACATAATACAAAATCCTGCCAAGCCTATAGTTCAATGATTTTAAAGAAATATTTAATTCAATAGAGCAGATTGAAACTTTGAAGCCTCTTTTTAGAAAAGATACTTAAAAATCAGAAATTGAAGGTATTATTACAGAGATAACTACCTGAATAAACATACATATTTTCAAGTGTTCCTCAGTATCACAAAAAAATCTATGAAAGATTCAACCAAAAAAGGCTTCTTTATCAATGTTGAGGTCATTTAAACAATCTATTTGCAGATTACATTATTACCACAAAATGTATTGGTCTAACCATCTCCAGTAAAAAATCAAAATGAATGAAAAATGTATATTGCTCACATTATGAATTTGTAATCAAAAGACTTAGTTGAACATCTGAGTAATGTCATTTTCAACCTGTATTTGGACATGTCACTAAATCTTGGTGAGTCTCCATTTCTTCATTTATAAAATGAAGGGAGTTTGGATCAGGTGACTTCTATCTAATATACTTAGCAATTCTAAATTTACGACCCCATAATGTTGTAACATATGGATGATTAAGCAGCCTAAGACAGTCTATTGATATGTATATCTTGGACCAGAACTGAAGACAGAAAATGTGTTGAGTCCAAAATTAAGTGGGAGGAAGAAATCAGGTTGGATTATATTTGGGAAATTATGTAGTGCTTTCAAGGATTCTAAACTGCTTAGTGATTAAAAAAACCAAAAAACAAAAAAAACATACCATACATCAATAATATCCCAGTGATGCTACAAAGCATGGAAAGTTTCTCTCACAGGAGAGTTAACATTACAGAAAACTCAAATGGTAATAGAAAGACTCATTTGGATATAAACAAGCTTTAGCATGTTACAACTAATTATGTGTGAAAAGTATCAAAAAATGTATTATTGAAGATAAATATAACTAGTAAAGGTGATGAGCTGTTATTATCTTAAGAATACAAATAACAGATGAATGTCTTCCTTCCTACACAACAAAACCATCAAGGCACTGAAAAAAACAAGAGGAAATCAAACAAATGCTTTAGAACTGCTTTTAAAGATATTTTAGTAAACATAGAAAAAATGTATAAACTATGAGAAGACATGTGGAGCAATTGTGATTTATATTGGTAAAGGTGGTAGTCACACCAATGAAATTACTGATAATTAATAATTACCTGAATGATATTTGAAGGTCATAGCTATACAATTTTTTAAAGGTTATCCATGTACAATCATTTTTTTAAAATTTTACTTTTTTTTCTTTTCTTTTTTTACTGAAGCTTTTTTATTTACAAAACATATGCATGGGTAATTTTTCAACATTGAACCTTGCAAAGCCTTCTGTTCCAAATTTTACCCTCTTTCCCTCCCACCCCCTCCCCAAATGGCAGATAGTCAAATATATGTTAAATATGTTAAAATATATGTTAAATCCAATATATGTATACATATTTATACAGTTATCTTGCTGCACAAGAAAAATCAGATCAAGAAGGAAAAAAAATGGGAAAGACAACAAAATATAAGCAAACAACAACAGAAAGAATGAGAATGCTATATTGTGATCCATACTCAACTCCCACGGTCCTCTCTTTGGGTGTAGATGGCTCTCTTTATAACTGAACAATTGGAATTGGTTGAATCATCTCATTGTTGAAGAGAGCCATGTCCATCAGAATTGATCATCATATAATTTTGTTGTTGCAGTGTATAGTGATTTCCTGGTTCTGCTCATTTCACTTAACATCAGTTCATAGTCTCTCCAGGCCTCTCTGAAATCATCCTGCTGATTATTTCTTACAGAATAATAATATTTCATAATATTTATATTCCACAGCTTATTCAGCCATTCTCCAACTGATGGACATCCATTCAATTTCCAGTTTCTTGCCACTACAAAAAGGGCTGCCACAAACATTTTTTCACATTTGGGTCTCTTTCCCTTTTTAAGATCTTTTTAGGATATAGGCCAAGTAGAAACACTACTGGATCAAAGGGTATATACACAGTTTGATAGTTTTTTGAGCATAGTTTCAGATTGCTCTCCAGAATGGTTGGATCTATTCACCATTCCAACAGCTATACAATTTTAAAATCAGCAGAATAACTTTGATTTCAGATGGAAAATTTAAAAGTTATAAAAAATTTTCAAAGAAAAAAACTCTATAAATTATGGTATATGAGTATTATGGAATATTATTGCTCTGTAAGAAATGATCAGCAGGATGAATACAAAGAGGTTTGGAGAGACTTACATGAACCGATGCTGAGTGAAATGAGCAGGACCAGGAGATCTTTGTATACTTTAACAACAATACTGGATGAAGATGTATACTGATTGAAGTGGATATCTTTCAACATAAATAAGATCTAATTCAGTTCCAGTTGATCAATGATGGACAGAAATAGCTACACCCAGAGAAGGAACACTAAGTGTAAAATGTCTGACTATTGTCTTTCTACCCAGGTTACTTATACCTTTGGAATCCAATTCTTACAGTGCAACAAGAAATTTGGTTTTACACACAGATATTGTATCTAGGATATATTGTAACACATTTAACATGTATGGAATTGCTTGTCATCTACGGGAGGGAGTAGAGGGAGGGAGGGGAAAATTTGGAAAAGTGAATACAAGGAATAATGCTGTAAAAAATTACCTATGCATATGTACTGTCTAAAAAAATTACAATTATAAAATTAATAATTTTTTAAAAAAGAAAAAAACCCTAGAACAAGAATAAATTATGTGAATTCTATCAAGAATTTAAAGAGAAGTTAATTCTAATATTATGTACAATGTTTGGAAAAAATAAAGAAATGAGGTATTCTACAACATTCCTTTAATGATGCAAATATAATTCTGATATCCAAACTGAGAAGAGATAAGTCAGAGAAAGAAAACTATAGACCTAAAATTCCTAACCTGGCATCACACACATACACACACACAAACACACACACACACGTATGCTTTACACACAAAAAAAGTTAAGAATCTTGTTATAAACCAATATTTCTACTGAGAATTGATGCAAAAATATTGAATAAAATATTAACAAAGAGTACATCAACATGTTAAAAACATTATTAGTTATGATCAAGTTGGATTTATGCTAATAATGAAGGTATGGTTCACTAATTAGGCAATTAATAGATGTAATAGATCACACTAATAATAGAAATAACAAAAATCTCATATATACCAGTAGATGTAGAAAATTTTTTGACAAATATAATACTCATTTTTATTAGAACATATAAGAATAAATGGACTCTTCCTCAAAAGGGTATATAGTGTCTAAGAAAAACCAAGATCTAACATTTTCTGTGATGGATAAATACCAGAGACTTTTCTAGTAAGATGAAGGATAAACTTAGGGTGTTTTTTATTGCTACTATTATTTAATATGTTATATAAAAGGTCACATTGTTTAAAAAAATTTAGAAGTCAAAGGAATGAATTGTTTACAACTAAGAAAATAATCTAAAATAAGGTAAGAAATCAAAATAAAAGCCAAAATTAACAATTTTAATTATATAAAATTAAAAGCTTCTGCATAAGTTGCAATTAGAATGTGAAAAAAGTGAAGTGAAAAAAATTAATGAAAAAAATCTTCATAGCAAATTTCTCTGATAAATGTTTGATACAAGGAGTTTGCTCATTTGAAACTTCTCTATGCTTCCCTATGTTTCATCCCTTTATCCCTTTTTGTATCAAAGATATGTCATAAGAATGTGTTATTTCCTTTTATTAGTCTTTCTTATTTGAATTTCAAGGCTGCTTCTCCTGTTTAGAAGGTTATTTGTCTGAGAAAAACCTATCTCATGGGGTTTTAAAACTTTGTGATACCAAGGTTTTACAAGGGTGAATGTTGAAAATAATCTATATATATGTTTTAAAAATAAAAAGCTTTAATTAAAAAAAATAAGACTTTATGATATTCCTGATACAGATAATCCTGAGGTACAAAGCCAAAAAAAGGTAATCAGGCTTCCTCAAATAATTTGACTTGCTTTATATATGTAACAATGTCAATGGGCTAGGATCCTGGGCAATCTTTTGGCATGAAAAACTCTCCTCTCAACTAGCCCATTATGAACTCTAAATCTTGAAAGCCTAGCTTTGATATATAACTTTATTTAGTTTATTTGTAGTCAAATCTATTTAACTTTAAAGCCTAAGAGGATAAACAAGATGACTGAATGATTACAAGTTATTTCTATGATGTAAGTGAAAACCATATAAATTTTGTTAGAACTATAATCAAGATTCAAAGTTATTTTTCTGAGTTATGAAACTGTGTTTAATCATAATAAGACCTAGACTTTAACCTTTAGGCTCTCTATATGATAAGCATGTTATTCGGCAACAATTGTCTATCAAAAGAATTCCATGGGAATATTTTTCTCATTTCAGATATATAAAGAATTCATATAAATAAAGAAGAATTAAGCAACATTACCCCCCAAATTGGGGGGTGTATACATGAATATGAAACAATTACGTGAACCAATTTATTAATAATAGAAGAAATTAAAATTAACACAAGATGAGATTCCACCTCATACTCTTTAGATTAACAAAGATGAAAACTTTGAAAAATAGTAAATGTTGGAGGGGTCATGGAAGAACAGGTATACTAATCTATTGTTGGAAAAATTATCAACTAGTTCAACCATTACAGAAAGTATTTTAGAACTTCACCCAAAAAAATCACCAAGTTTTGTATGTCTTTTGTCACAGTGATATTATATATATATATATATATATATATATATATATATATATATATATATATATATATATATATATATATATATATATGTTAGTATTAAGAATGTTTCCCAAGGCCATTCCCCAATTAATAAATGGTTAAAGGATTTAAACACAAAGGTCTCAAAAGAAGAATTTAAGTTATCTATGTTAATACCAAAAAATGCTCCAAATTGTCTATAATAATAAAAAACAATTACAAATTAAAGCTATTTTACAATTATATTTCACATTCATTAGATTGGCAAAGTTGATTAAAAAAGAAAATGACAGATGCTGGATGAGCTTTAGAACAACAATAATAATGGATTGTGGGTGAAACTGGTCATTCTAGGAAGCAATTGGAACTATGTTTCCAAACCTACTATACTATGCAAAGCCTTTGACCCAGTACTACCACTATTAGACCCATATTGTATTACAAAGGGTTTTGTTAAAGGAAATATTCTAAAAATTCTTTTTGTATTGGCAAAAAACTGGGAACTAAAAGGATGTTCATCAATTTGTGAATGATATATGAATGTAACAAAAGACTATTATGCTGTATGAAATGGTATAGTTTCAGCCTGAGAAGACTTGTATGAACTGATGAAGAGTGAAGTGAGCAGAATCATGAAAATGATTTATATAATAAAACATTGGTTAAAAAAAAAAGGAAAAAAAATTTTGAAAGGTTTCAGAAATCCGACCAAAATTCAGTAATGATCCAATATTACTTCAAAAACTGATGATGAACTAGTCACTCCACTTCTTGACAGAGATGGAATGAGCTGGATGTATGGAACCAGCATGCATTCTCAGATAGGGCCAGTGGATGGATTTGTTTTGTTTTCCTTGATTATGCAATTTTGTTATATATGAATATTTCTACCTGGTTTGGGGGTGGGGGTATAAGAGTAACTGGAAAAACAATGTCAATTAAATATTTTAAAATACACAAAGAGAAAGGAGAGGAAGTGCAGAAAGGGACACATATAGAGCAATTGAAAATATTACCTTGTCAGACATACATATATACACACACATACAAATAGATAGTATGTATTTATATATATATATGTATATATTTTGTAGGATATATAAAATATACTGTATTTACATGTGACTATATATTTCTATGTTTCTATATGTCATATAGAAATATAATTTATATATCAAAATAATTTTACATGATAGAAATTTATAGTTGAGTTAATAATAAAGGTATTGGAAATATGGCTTGATAATAGTTCATTATCAAGGGAGCCTCCATTTAATTTAATGAACTACCCAATCAACTTGAGGAAAATATTACACTATGTAGACTTTTGTTGATTGGCTGCTCAGAATCAGGAAGATGAATTTTTGTCATTGGACAAAAGTTGTTATAATTCTCTCCTTTTCCATCTCCTTCCCTCCTCCCTCCCTCTCTTTCAATGGGCCAAGTGCTTTATGTATTTTATTTATGGATTTCTGAAAGTCTTGTATGTTTTTTGTATTTTATGAGAGGTGAAATAAAGGATATCTTATACTCGATGTCCATATTGTAACTTGAAATTTTTATATGGAAGAAATCCATTTTAGAAAACCCAAAATCAAGCTATATTTGAAGTATATGAAGATATTTTCTTAGAGCAATTGCAGCTGGTGGGAGGATAAAAAGGCAACCAAAGAGAGAAAATAACCTTTTTAGTGGGGTGGGGATGGGGGGGGGGGCGGGAAGAGGAGATTCAGACTTCCAAGATAAGATTCTGTCTATGTCAATCCAGTGTTGGGCAGTTATGGACTATAGATTCTAATATGAAAAAGACCTAGGATTGTGAATTAAGTTTAATATGAATTGATAATTTGAGATGATAGCCAAAAAATTGATGCAATTTTGGGTTGAATTAAATATATATATATATATATGATAGTGCCCTGATCAAGACAGGTTACTACCTCATTATCACATTTAGTTCTGGGTGCTACATTTTAAGAAGGATGTCAGTAAACCGAATAGCATGCAGAGGTTGGCAACATGAATGGTTCAAACAAACAAATTTAAAACTAACATGTGAATTAAAAAAAACTTAAAATGTGTCATATGAACATTGAAGAAATTGAGGGTAGTTTGGAAAAGAGAAGAATTAGAGAAAACATGATTTCTGTCTTGAAATATTGTGAGAAAGGGATTTAATTCATTCTGCTTGGTACAGTAGTGTAGAGTCAGTTGGAAGTTACAATGAGGTATTTTACCTCAATACAATGAAGTTAAAGTTATCTAACTATGGAAAATATGCCTCATTAGCTATTGAGTTCCTTACTCCCTTCTTATCTCCTTCTCCTAGAATCCCACTTTTCTCTAAGATCTAGTTTGGCTGCCCCTCCCCCCCCCCATGAAAGGCCTTTCCTGATCCTCCACTCTAAGTATTCCTTTCCTTTGAAAAAGCTTGGTATTTCTCTAAATATTTTTTATTTATCTCTCTACTTGGCACAGCTACCCAACAGCAAGTAAACTCCTTGAGAGTGAGACTTATACCTTCAATACCTAACACAGTATTTTGCACATAATAAATATTAAATAATTGTTTTCTCGATTAAATTGAAGTGTTCGAGCAGAGGTTGAACAACCACTTCCAAGAATGGTTAGAGGGATTTTTTAATCTGGGAGAACAATGAATATTTTGATAACTTTATTTCAATATAATTTATTTTCTATGTAATCTTACACATTTTATTATGTACATTTAAGAATATTATTCTGAGGTTCCTCAGATTGCAAAAGGTATCCATTAAATACAAAAGATTAAGAATACCTTTAGAGTAAACTAACATAGACAGTGGACAGAGTATTTGACTTCATAGATGCCTGTAACATGCTGTTGTCTCCAGAAGCTGCCGATCACTCTCTGGGAGGAGATCTGCTGTGTCAACTCAAATCTCTCGGACAGATTCTTCTTCCTGTAGAGAACTATTGTCTCCAGACTCTCGCCCAGAGAAGTGACTTCCCTTCCTGTAGAGAGCCGTGTCAAGCCTGGTCTAGAGCAGAGACTGACTTTTTTCCTCCAGAGCTGCCCTCTTTATCCTCCCAGAGAATGGGCATGGGATAATGCAAGGGCTTCTGGGAAGAACCACTTCAACCAATGAACTTGCTCCTCCCAAGCACGCAAGCTCTTCCCCAGGAATTCACAAGTCAAACTCCCAGGAAAGGCCAGAACTAGAGAATTGTCAAGTACTGACTTAGCACTTAGTAAGAACCTAATATCTTATTATCTCATTAGCACTTAGTAAGAACCTAACAGATGCCCTATAAACCAAATTCTAGGACAAAAAATTCTATGCTACAACAACTTTGCTTGTGCTAACAATACTATTAAAAAGTAATGCTACCATACCACTATACTACAATACTAGTTGTATTCAACCCTTTCCCTTAGAGAAGAGTAATGGTACTTATGGACTTAAAGGTTTAAAGAGCCTTTCAAACATTTATTTTTTCTTGTTTTAATTTACTAGAGTAGCTTAATTTGTAACAAACGTCAATACACATCTTCTCCTATACTATTACTATTGAGCAATTCTCTGCAATTTGTGCTAATTTTGGTCTAACAATTAACACCAAGAAAACACAGATGCTTCACCAGATAACACCACATCATCCATACAGGGAACTGTCAATTATAGCAAATGAAGAAGTTTTGAATAATGTAGACATGTTCAGTTGCCTTGACAGTATCTGGATCACACATTGCCAGAGCTAGCTCAGTGTTTGGGAGACTCCAGAGGAAAGTGTGAGATAAGAGAGGTATCAGACTGACTACCAAACTGAAGGTCTCCAAGCCATTGTACCGACCTCATTGTTCTGTGCCTGTGAAACCTGGACAATATACCAGCTCTGTGCCAGAAAACTTAATCACTTCCATTTGAACTGTCTTAAGAAGATTCTGAAGATTAGCTGGTAAGATATGACACTAAACAATGAGTTCCTTTCTTGAACTAAACAGCCAAGCTTCAAATTCTCCTATAGAGAGTGTAGTCCAATGGGCTGGCTGTATTCTTCAAATATCAAACAAATGTTCATTTAAAAGACTGTTTTACAAAGAACTCACACAAAGCAAGCATTCATATGGTGGTCAGAAAAAGTAACACAAGGACACTGTCATGGTCTTTACGACTTTATGGTCATAAAGACTTTAGAATTGATTGAATGACATAGGAGACATCGGCCCAGGACTACCCAGCAGAGGATACCCACATCCAAGATGGCACTGTGCTCTGTGAGGAAAGCAGAATTGAAGTAGCTCAAAAGAAATATGAGATGTTGAAATCCACCCCAAATGCTCACATGGACTATTTGTGCCAGACCTGTGGTAGAGCATTCTGAGTTAAGATTGATCTGATCAGCCATTGTTGGATATGCTGTAATTTGACTCTAATATAGTGATATCATTTTGATCCTCTTCCAGAATGAAGGGCAACAACCAACTATTTGAACTCAGCTCTTCTTGACTCTAGGTTCTATACTTTATCCATCGGGACACCTAAATACTCTGCATCTCAAATTTTTAATTTTTTTTATTTTAAATCACACAGTTATCCATCAAAATCCTAATTCAGCAGATCAATGGGCCATTGAAGTGACTGGGTTTTTGAAGACTATAGCAGAATACTAACTTCTGGTAGGTCCTTCTAAACTAGAAAGGCTTTGATTATGGGCCCAGACTGTATACCTGTCCAAGGACCAATCAAGATAAGTTCATCATCTATTGACCCAGAAGAGTGATATTTAGCTGATGAATTGTGTGTGTTTGTGTCCACAGAAGCTTATTAAACTCTTCATGAAGTGTGGAGGAATTGCAATCTACAATGGTGGGAGAGCAATTGCCCATATAAGTGAAGTCACAGATTCTTGAAGTGCTGAAATTGTCATTGAATAATTTTCCCTTCTACTGCCAACACTTTACTTTGAGGGAAAAAGAATCAAATCACATGAAAATAAGCCTAAGCAGTACTAGATCTTAAAGTGTATAATGAGGGAGTAATCATTAAAACTATCTGATACTGACTAAGAAATAGAAAGGTAGATTGTTGGAACAATGTAGACATACAATTCACAGTAGGAAAAATTATAGTAGCCTTGTCTTTGACAAATGCAAAAATCTAAACTTTGGGGATAAGAATTCACTTTTGGTAAAAATTGTTGGGAAAACAGGAAAAGCAATCATTGTTAAGTGAAAAAAAAGTTTGTCTGGGATTTTAAATTTGAAGAAAGTGGGAAAGTCTTCTAATAGCCATTTTAGAGCATATGGCAAGGAATCACCAAATTGAATAATCCTTAAATACAATGAGGACCACTGAATTTGTAGTAGCCCCAATCAGCATGGTTATATGAATTTCACCAGAAATGTTAGAAAACTCCCAACTAGAAAAAGGAAGCAAATATTGTAAATTACCAGGGACTGGGCACTTTAGAACTGTACCCAAAGGACTATAAAACTATGAATACCCTTTGATCTAGCAATGCTACTACTGGGTCTGTATTCCAAAGAAATTACAAAAGAGGGGAAAAGACCTACATGTGAAAAAGTGTTTGTAGCAGCTCTTTTTGTGATGTCAAAGAAATGGAAAATGAGTAGATGCCTATCCACCATTCAGTGACTGAATAAGTTATGGTATATGAAAATAATGGAATATTATTACTCTTTAAGAAATGGTGAACAGCCTGATTTTAGAAAGGTCTGAAAAGATTTACATGGATGCTGAGTGAAACAAGCAGAACCGGGAATATATTGTATATACCAACAGCAAGATTGTGTGATGATCAACTATGATAAACTTAGTTCTTCTCAGCCATTCAATGATCCAAGGCAATTTCAATAAGCTTTGGGTGGAAAATGACATCTGCATCCAGAAAGAGAGAACTATGGAAACCGAATGCCGATTGAAACATACTCTTTTTTTTTCGTTTTTACTTTCTCCAGTTACATGTAAAGCACTTTTTTTGTTAAACATGTACATTCTTTTTTATATATTTCCATATGAGTCATGTTGGGAGAGAAAAATCAGGACCAAAAGGAAAAACTAATATAAAAAAAGAAAAAAAAAACAAAAGAAAAAAGTAAACATGGCATGTGTTGATTTACATTCGATTTCCATAGTTCTCTTTCTAGATGCAGATGGTGTTTTCCATCTAAAGTTTATTGGGATTGCCTTACATCATTGAACTGCTGAGAAAAAAAACAATTCTATCACAGTCACTTGGGAAGAGTGAAGCATAGGGAGAAGTAGAAAGATAAAGGATTATGATTAAAGGAAATCAGGAGTTTTTAAATATAAGAAAATGGAACACTTGTAGATGATGGCAAGATCAAAGTACGACTGCACTTTTGTGTAATTGATATGGACAAGAGATCAGATCATGGGAAATGAGTATTTGAAGAACTGGGAAGTGATGATTTTTGAAGAAAAATCTCTATGTATGTATGTTGAAGTTCCTTAGAATGAGGAAAGGAAGTTAGGAATTAGATGATAAATTTGGATTAAATAAACCAAAGAAAGAGAGGTTACTGAGTCTCAGTGGTAAAGGAAGAATCTGGAATGAGTAATGAGGAACAAGGAACATTCCAACCCCAATGGTGGGAGACCAGTGAGTTGGATGTAAAAAGTGAAAGTACAAGTAGAAAGGACAATAAGAGAAACAATATCATCAGGCCAGATTTGCAGTCATAACTGTGAATGTGACAGTTCTGAACTTACCCATAAAACAGATGAAGATAGGAAAATGGGTTAGAAGCCATAATCCAATGATATGTTGTTTACAAGCGATACACTTGAAGCAGAAAGATACTCACTCACAGAGTTAAAATAAAGGGCTGAAGCAGATTTTGTTATGCTTCAACTAAAGTAAAATGAAGATAAGAGTGGTAGTCATGATCTCAGACAAAGCAAAATAAAAATTAGAAGGAATTAAAGATATAATTAGGAAATCTTATTTTGCTAGACAATATCATAGAAAATGAATTAATATTGATACTGAACATATGCATCAAAAGGCATAACATTCAAATTTTTAAAGAGAAAGTTAAATGAGTTACAGGAAAAAAATAATAAAACTATACTAGTGGGAAACCTTAATTTACCCTCTTAAAACTCAATAAATCTTGACCATAAAAAAATCTTGACACACAAAAAAAGACATAAGGTAGTAAATAGAACTTTAGAAAAATTAGAAATAATGGATTTCTGCAGAATACTAATGGAAGCAGAAAGGAGTAATCCTACTCTCTATTTTGTGTAAGACTATCACAAAAATTAGAGCATAAAAATCTCCCAAACAAGTGCAGAAAATCAAGGTTTCATAATAGGTGATTGATATTCCTTGACTCTGCCTTTTCCTGGTTGGTATTGTGGTTGTCAAGGAGATGTGTCTACATCTTCCAAATACATCTCATGTCTGCTACACCTCAATTTACTAGTTTCTCCAATCTTCTAGAGTGCTCTGTGTCTAAGTCATTGCTAATGTTTTAGAATTATAATAATAGCTAACATTTTTATAGCATTTTAAGGTTTGTAAATTTTTTTATAAATAAATAACCCATTTGATCCTCACAACAACCCTGGCTCTGAACAAACAGAGAAGCACTAGATGTTATATTTGTTTCCTGGTGGTTGCGTTTCCTCTGCCAATCTCCAGATTTTTATCTCATTTTGCAATATGATATAGACACTGATTCATCTCTTTTCCTTTAATATTAGACAACTCTGAATATATTCTCCTCATAGGACTCAAGATGTCTTAACTATCACAGTCCCACCAAGTCATAAAGACCAGGGGGAAACATGGATTGTTCATAGTTTCAGGGCCATCACCCCCAATCTCTCTCTTCACATACCATAACCTCCTAGAGCGACTGCCATTGTTCCCTTTTGTCTTTGTATTTTTAATGCCTAGCACAGCATCTGATGCATCCTAGATTCTAAGAAATTCTTATTGACTTCTTAATGAATTCAAGTCAATCTCTTTTAAAATACCCCATCTCAGTTTCTTCATCATCTCCACAGCCACAGGTTTGCTCCTTCATCATGCTCATTCCGACAAGCACTGTGTTAGATGGACAAGTAGTACATCAGTATTACATATTAGGATTATTATGGAAATATTAATTAGAAGAGGCAGACCATGAAACAGGTGCCAAAGTCATAGAACAAGGAAAACATAGTGTCCTAGAAGTAGCTAGATAATTCCAAGAAGGATAGAAAAAGCAGGCCATCACTATGGTCAGATGATAGTACCTAGCTTTTCTATTCTGACTCCTTGGAGATAGGGCCTCTGCCTTTGTTGTCTTTTCTCTTCATGGCCGTAATTCTGGGAATTTCTCTGTGCCATGACTGTGGGATTCAGAGCAGGCCTTTGGAAACCTTTCAGTGATGTCACTTTGAGACTCCACCTAAGTGTAAGCTCCTGAGCAACCAAACAGTTCCAAGTTATCCTGCTACTTAACATCACGCTAGCATGGGGATGTTGGAGGCTTGTTTGATTTCTTTTGGAATTATCCTACATTATTCCTTTTGTGCAGACTGTTGAAGGAGGCAGGAAGAATAGGAGGTACATGTGCATGGGAGCATTTATGTTGTTTATGCTCCCCACAGCACAGTAGGGAGCTTTGGAAGCACTTGCTCTGCAGTGTAGCTCACAACCAAGCCTTTGTTGTGTTCTCATGGGGCTATTTATATATTTGGGTTTTCATCTCAGGCCTGCCTCCTCTGCTGGTGACATTCCAGCTCCACCAAGGCAGTGTTTAAAAAAGAAAGCAGTAATTATTAACTGCGCACCCAAATGTAAGGATCAGAATTAATTCCTAACATAAGCCTGCACACATGGAAGCTTCTTTCTCCTGATCAAATGATTATTTGGAAACATCTTCCATTCCTGGCTAAAGTAAGGGCCTTTCTGGGTATAAAGGGTAGCCTGACATCATTCAGATCACTTTCTGATTTCGTGGCAGTGTCAGCTCTAAATCCTAATGATCACACTAAGTCATCTTGGTTCTCTCTGATCCATCCCCTCCTTCCCCTAATAAAATAGGTATGGGTTGAGAAGTTCCTTTTTTGAAATGATCTCTCACTTATAATCTACTCTCTGGCCAGCTCCAGACAGGGAGGTTTTGAAATATCATACAGGATCCAGAAGTCTTTTGTTATAATAATAATAACTAGCATTAACCTAATGCTTTACTGTTTGCAAAATGTTTATAGGTATTATTTCATTTAATCCTTATAATAACTCTAGGATGTAGGTGTTATTATCCTCATTTAACAGTTGAAGAAACCAAGGCATCAGCTTAAAGGTCATGCAGGCATCAAGAGAAAAATATGCATTATTTATTTTATTTTATTTTTTATTTTTTCCCTGAGGCTGGGGTTAAGTGACTTGCCCAGGGTCACACACTAGGAAGTGTTAAATGTCTGAGACCAGATTTGAACTCAGGTCCTCCTGAATTCAAGGCTGGTGCTCTATCCACTACACCACCTAGCTACCCCTTGCATTATTTAAATATTATTTTTTTAAAACTAGGATTAGGAAGCAGCTAGTTGATGTAGTGGGTAGAGCACCAGCCTTAAAGTCAGGAAGAACCGAGTTCAAATATGGCCTCAGACACTTAACAGGTCCTGGCTGTGTGACCCTGGGCAAGTCACTTAACCCCAATTACCTCAGGAAAACAACCTAGGATTAAAGACACTTTTAAAACATGAGAATAAACAGGAAAACAATGAGAAGTTCTCTGTTCTTCTAATAATCACCACATAAACTATCTGCGTGTCACTTAACCTCTCCATGGCACTGATATATAAAATGATAGAGATGAATTCCATGGTCTCTAAGCTCTTTCTCTGCTTTAAAGGGCTATGATTTGAAGACACTTTTCTTCATTTTCTCCATTTCAGCTGCAGATGGTCTGTTTCATCCTATTTAGGCTGCTGGGGCTAATTAGAGGGAAGGGCTTAGTCTGCATTTCTAGCACTCCTCAACAGTGAAGATCTACACTAGTTTCTTTTGCTTCTTTGTTCTTTCTTCCATAAGACAAAAGAACAGCAGCTATGCAAGACATCTCTACACTTACTATTTTACACTTAAAAATTAGAGGGAAAAACCCCATACCACCCACCCCCCTTAGGTTTTTACTTGGAATCTGCTTGCTGGTTTTCTTGATGAAATCTTAATTTAATGCTTGCCTTTTCTGAAATTTGTTGCTGCTTGAGATGACTTGAGCCCACCTGAAACTTTAAAAAGTATTCATTTATTTTGTTTTTACAATATTTTTACTTCCAAACTCATCCTTTTCTCCTTCTCTACCCAGTGTGTCATCCCTTGTTAAAAATAAATAATAGAGAAAAATCAGCTCACCAAAACTAAGCAATACATCAGCCAAGTTTGAAAGTAAACTCAATAGTCCATAGCAATAGTCTTCCAGCTCTGCAAACAGAGGAGGTACATTTTATTAGCTTCTCCAGAGACAAGCTTCTTGGTCATTATAATTGAGCAATATTCAATTACACATTTTTCTTTTCCTTCATATGGTTGTCATTGTGTATATTGTTTTCCTGGTTCTGCTTATTTAATTCAGCATCAGTTTATATTAGGCTTCTCTGAATTCGTTATATTTGTTCTTTTGTATGGCATTTTATTCTGTTTTCACACTACAATTGTTTAGCCATTCTCTAATTGATAGCACTCTCCTAGTATAGCTGTGAGAGGTACTTGATCTCATTCTCTTCTATTTTATTTAATTGTATGACCTTTCTTTCATATAGAAAAAAAAAAAAACAACAACAACCTTTCTTTTCCCTGAAATTTAAACTAGTTTCGCCAGAGACTTTAAAGGCAATTTTTATAATTTAACTAGAAAAAACAGAATGTCACAAGTCCTATATTTTAATATTACAAATATGGGAAGAAAGATTTTTCAGAAAAACTGCTTCTTTATGAATCTTTAAACTTCAGAGCTTTTATAATATTTTGGAAGATTAATTTATGTGACATCCAGAGTGAAGTTGGGAGACTGGCTCAAATCATATGTTTCCCCCATTTCTAAAAGAGCATTAACAACAACAATCTCTGGCTGAAAAACTTGTGTAACTTTGTAACAAACAATAGAATTGTAGGAATTTGATATTGTTATTATACGCTAGCATTTAAACCTGGAATTAAAGATCTTTCACAACATAAAACCCACTTACTTTTCTTGTCTCATTTTATATTACTCCTCTTCCAAAAAATTCTGTTCCAGTCAAATGACCTTATAATTGTTTCTGTACAAAGTATTACATTTTCTATCTCTAGACCTTTGCAAAAGTACCCTTCCCTTTCCTCCTATGTTCAAAACAAATTTATTACTTATTTCAAATTTGAACACTTATTAGTTATCTATCTACCTTTAAATTACTTTTTATATAATTTATAGTTCCTTGTTTATGAGCATGTTTTATTTCTCCAGTAAGATATGTTTCTTAGAATTCAGTTAGAATGAGATAAATTTTCATTTATTTATTTATTTTTTTTAAATAATATTATTCCTTGTATTCATTTTTCCAAATTATCCCCCCCTCCCTCCACTCCCTCCCCCCATGACAGGCAATCCAATACATTTTACATGTGTTACAATATAGTCTAGGTACAATATATGTGTGTAAATACCATTTTCTTGTTGCACATTAAGTATTAGATTCTGAAGGTATAAGTAACCTGTGTAGATAGACGGTAGTGCTAACAATTTACATTCACTTCCCAGTGTTCCTTCTCTGGGTGTAGTTATTTCTGTCTATCATTGATCAACTGGAAGTGAGTTGGATCTTCTTTATGTTGAAGACTTCCACTTCCATCAGAATACATCCTCATACAGTATTGTTGTTGAAGTGTACAGTGATCTTCTGGTTCTGCTCATTTCACTCAGCAACAGTTGATTTAAGTCTCTCCAAGCCTCTCTGTATTCCTCCTGCTGGTCATTTCTTACAGAGCAATAATATTCCATAACCTTCATATACCACAATTTACCCAACCATTCTCCAACTGATGGACATCCATTCAACTTCCAGTTTCTAGCTACAACAAAAAGAGCTGCCACAAGCATTTTGGCACATACAGGTCCCTTTCCCCTCCTCAGTATTTCTTTGGGATATAATCCCAATAACAGCAATGCTGGGTCAAAGGGTATGCACAGTTGGACAACTTTTTGGGCATAGTTCCAGATTGCTCTCCAGAATGGCTGGATTCTTTCACAACTCCACCAACAATGCATTAGTGTCCCAGTTTTCCCACATCTCCTCCAACATTCATCATTATTTGTTCCTGTCATCTTAGCCAATCTGACAGGTGTGTAGTGGTATCTCAGAGTGGTCTTAATTTGCATTTCTCTGATCAGTAGTGATTTGGAACACTCTTTCATGTGAGTGGATATAATTTCAATTTCATCATCTGAGAATTGTCGGTTCATATCCTTTGTCCATTTATCAATTGGAGAATGGTTTGATTTCTTATAAATTAGGGTCAGTTCTCTATATATTTTGGAAATGAGGCCTTTGTCAGAACCTTTAGTTTTAAAAATATTTTCCCAATTTGTTACTTCCCTTCTAATCTTGTTTGCATTAGTATTGTTTGTACAGAAACTTTTTAGTTTGATGTAATCAAAATCTTCTATTTTGTGATCAATAATGATCTCTAGTTCTCCTCTGGTCATAAATTCCTTCCTCCTCCACAGGTCTGAGAGGTAGACTATTCTCTGTTCCTCTAATCTATTTATGATCTCCCTCTTTATGCCTAAATCATGGACCCATTTTGATCTTATCTTGGTATATGGTGTTAAGTGTGGATCCATATCTAATTTCTGCCATATTAATTTCCAGTTTTCCCAACAGTGTTTTCCAAATAATGAATTTTTGTCCCTAATGTTGGTATCTTTGGGTTTGTCAAACATTAGATTGCTATAGATGTACCCTATTTTGTCCTTTGTATCTAATCTGTTCCACTGATCTACCGGTCTATTTCTTAGCCAATACCAAATGGTTTTGGTAACTGCTGCTATATAATATAGCTTTAGATCAGGTACACTTAGACCACCTTCCTCTGACTTTTTTTTCATTACTTCCCTTGCAATTCTCGACCTTTTATTCTTCCATATGAATTCTGTTGTTATTTTTTCTAGGTCATTAAAATAGTTTCTTGGGAGTCTGATTGGTATAGCACTAAATAAATAGATTAGTTTGGGGAGTATTGTCATCTTTATTATATTCGCTCGGCCTATCCAAGAGCACTGAATGTCTTTCCAATTATTTAAATCTGACTTTATTTTTGTGGCAAGTGTTTTGTAATTTTTCTCATATAATTCCTGACTATTCTTTGGTAGATGGATTCCCAAATATTTTATACTCTCAACATTTGTTTGGAATGGAATTTCTCTTTGTACCTCTTGCTGTTGCATTTTGTTGGTGATGTATAAAGATGCTGAGGATTTATGTGCATTTATTTTGTATTCTGCAACTTTGCTAAAATTCTGAATTATTTCTAATAGCTTTTTAGCAGAGTCTTTGGGGTTCTCTAAGTATACCATCATGTCATCTGCAAAGAGTGATAGTTTGATTTCCTCAGAATGAGAGAAATTTTGGCTTGAATCAATGTAAATGTATAACCATTTTGAGTGTCTCTTGAGAGGCAGTCAGATGACCCAGTAGACAGATCCCTGAGTCTGGAGTCAGGAAGACTCAAATGTGGCCTCAGACTCTTAAGAGTTATGTGATCCTGGGCAAGTCATTTAACCTGTTTGCCTTAATCCACTGGAAAAGGAAATTGCAAACAATTCCAGTACCTTTGCCAAGAAAACTCCATGGCTAGCATTGAAGTACTATGGTCATGAAGAGTCAGACTCTACTAAACAAGAACTTATTTGTGCTGTAAGAAGGGAACAATGACAGTAATCATTCAAAATGACAAATAATAAAGATCATTTATATTTGCCTTTGGAAAAAATTTTTAAGTTTTAATTTAAATAACTGTATATTCAACAGACTGAGAGCTTTCGGCACTCTAAGTGAGATAACAAAAATAAACAGTAGAGATCTGCTATAGAAATAAATATTCAGAGAATGCTAGATCTGGAAAGGTCCTTAGGGATCACTTAGTCCAACCCCTTAATTTTTTTTTCCTTTTTTTATTATATAGCTTTTAATTTACAAGATATATGCATGGGTAATTTTTCAGCATTGACAATTGCAAAACCTTTTGTTCTAACTTTTCCCCTCCTTCCCTCCCACCCCCTCCCCCAGATGGCAGGTTGACCAATACATGTTAAATATATTAAAGTATAAGTCAAATACTATACACACACACACATACACACACACATATATATATATATATATATATATATATATATATATATATATATATATATATATATACACACACACACATGTCCATACACTTATTTTGCTGCACAAAAAGAATCAGACTGAAATAGTGTATAATTAGCCTGTAAAGGAAATCAAAAAAGCAGGTGGATAAAATTAGAGGGACTGGGAATTCTATGTAGTGGTTCACAGTCATCTCCCAGAGTTCTTTCGCTGGGTGTAGCTGGTTCAGTTCATCACTGCTCTATTGGAACTGATTTGGTTCATCTCATTGTTGAAGAGGGCCACGTCCATCAGAATTGATCATCATATAGTATTGTTGTTGAAGTATATAATGATCTCCTGGTCCTGCTCATTTCACTCAGCATCAGTTCATGTCAGTCTCTCCAGGCCTTTCTGAAATCATCCTGTTGGTCATTTCTTACAGAACAATAATATTCCATAATATTCATATACCACAACTTATTCAACCATCCTCCAATTGATGGACATACATTTAGTTTCCAGTTTCTGGCCATAACAAAGAGAGCTGCCACAAACATTCTTGCACACACAGGTCCCTTTCCCTTCTTTACAACCCCTTAATTTTTGCAGATGTGAAAACTAAGGCTTACATAGACTATAATGCTTTGTCCAAACTCACAGCTAATTAATGGTAGAGCTAAGTTGTAAACCCAGTTTTCCTGAATTCTTGTTGTTCAGCCATTTTTTTTTTCAGTCATGTCTGACTCTTCCTGACCCCATTTGGGGATTTCTTGGCCTGGTTTGCCATTTCCTTCTCCAGCTTATTTTACATATGAGGAAACTAAGACAAACAGAGTTAATTAATTTGCTCAGGGTCAAACACAGCTATTAAAAGTCTGAGGCTGGATTTGAACTCAGGAAGGTGTGTTTTCCTGACTTCAGATTTGATGCTTTATCAATAAGTAAATTCACCTAAGCATATATAAATGCTCATTCTCTTCTCCTTCCCCCTCTCATGTCCCTTGATAGGAAGATGATGCTGTTAGACCACTTCATGAGTAGATCATATGGTATGAGTTGTTTTTTCAAGAAATGGTGTTAGATTTATTCTGGTCCATACATACTCTGGCATTTAAGCCTGGCATTAAAGATCTTCCACAACATGGAACCTACCCACTTTTCTTGTCTCGTTTTATACTCCTCTTTCAGAACATTCTGTTCCACTCAAATGATCTTTTAGTTGTTTCTGTATAAGGCATTACTTTTCTGTCTCTAGACCTTTAAAAAAAGTGCTTTCTTCCTTCCTTCTTTTCAAAAATGAATTTATTCCTTATTTCCAATTTGCAGTTATTAGCAATCTCTCCCTCTTGAAATTACTTTATATATATATAAATTTATATTTCCTTATTTTGTGCATGTTTTACTTCTCCAGTAAAATATAAAAGTTTCTTGGAATTCAACTAGAATTAGGAAAGTTTTGTTTTGAACCACTATAAATATAAACACCCCTTCCAGGGGTAGTGGATATAAAAATATTTTTCCTGGATATGACTTCTTCATTTTAGATGTAGGGAAGGCACAAATAGGCCTTATATCAGAATGTCAAGTTTTGAATTTTGGTATAATGCTTCTTTGTAGTGCTCAAGAATAAGTGTTGTCATTTGGCCACCAGAGTTATAGAGGCTTAAGTATCCTTGTCACCATTTTGCACAGTCTTAAAATCCTTTAAAGAAAAACAAGTCTTAAAATGCCATGCTTGACATAACACTGTCAGTTTCATCCTAAGAATGTGAAAGCATTACCTTCAGACATTCATGCCTATGGAGTTGTTTATAGCCTGGAATAGCTCAGTTGCATTCAGTCTTTCTACATACGGATCACTAGCTTACCGTTTGTTAGCAATACATCAAAATGTCACTCACATTCCACCTCTCCCTTCCCCCCACCCCCATCTCCCTTTCTGTTTTGAGCAGCTACTTGCCATATTTATTGCAATATTCCCTTCATGGTTGGTAGAAGATGGGGCTAGCTATGGTCCTGTACTTAAAGTGGTCCTGCAGGTCAGGGTCTGAAGGTCTGCATCTGTTTTAGACATTTTATGTGGAAACTCAGGGCCTGAATCCAGGATGTTAACCTCCTATCATAGTTATCTCATTGGAAAGGCTATGTGGACTTCCATGTTACCTATTAGGAAATAGCATTCTCCCAAATAAACAAATTAAAACTTTTAAAATATTTCGAATTTCTATTGGGTGTTGGGATAGTTCAAATCTCAGAGAGGCTTATTGGTGGATATATATGTATCTCTGTATATCCATCTATACACATCTACACATGTATATTTGTGTATTATGTATTATATATGTATATATCTATACATATCAAATAATAATAATGTGTACCAGGAGGAAAACAATTATTTTAACTTAGCTTTATTGCTTATTCAGATACATTTATATGAGAATTCAAAAGGATTTAAGAGTGTAGGAACAACAATGATATTTCAGGCCCAAAACATTCATTTGGAGTTTGTTAGAAGGCGGGCTGAGAAATGACAAGATCTAAGGTCGGTATTAAGAACTGGTAATAGTTAAAGGATACTTTCTTTTTGTTGTTGTTGGATTTTTTTTTTTTTTGCAAGGCAATTGGGGTTAAGTGACTTGCCTAGTAAGTGTTAAGTGTCTGAGACAGGATCTGAACTCAGGTCCTCCTGATTCCAGAGTCAATACTCTAGTCACTGCTCTCTCTTTCTCCTTCCCTCTCTCTTCCTTTCCCCCCCTCTCTCCCTCCTTCTCCCTCTCTCTCTCTTTCTCTCTCTTTCCTCTCTCCCTTTCTCTCTCTCTCTCTCTCTCTCTCTCTCTCCTCTCTCTCTCTATCTCTCTCTGTCTCTGTGTCTGTCTCTTCTCTCTCTCTCTCTCTCTCTCTCTCTCTCTCTCTCTCTCTCTCTCTCTCTCTCTCTCTCTCTCTCTCTCTCTCTCTGTCTCCCCTCCTCTCTCCTCCCCTCCCCTCTCCTCCCTTCCCCTCCCCTTCCCTCTCCTCTCCCCTCCCCTCCCCATAGGTGTAAACTGCCCAAAGACGAAATGCTGCTAGACATTCCTCTGGGCTTCGTCTCAGGTACTTTCTATTTATTTCTATTGGGAGGGGAATTTAGAAAACTGGGGTCAAAAACTCTTCTACTCATCCTTCCACTCTATTTCAGAGTTTTTGGGAAAGTGAATATGGGTCCTTGGTCAGGAAGGCAAAGCAGTTTGCCTGCCTTTAGGGGTTCCTACCAGGATCTAAAGTCAGAACCAGATATATGAATGTTATAGAATATTATTGTTCTGTAAGAAATGACCAGCAGGATGAATTCAGAAAGGCTTAGAGAAACTTACATCAACTGATGCTGAATGAAATGAGCAGAACCAGGAGATCATTATACTCTTCAACAATGATACTGTACTGATACTTCTGATGGAAGTGGATATCTTCAACATAGAGAAGAGCTAATCCAATTCCAATTGATCAATGATGGACAGAACCAGCTACATCCAGAAAAGGAACACTGGGAAATGAGTGTAAACTGTGAGCATTTTTTTGTTTGTTTTTCTTCCCAGATTATTTACCTTCCGAATACAATTCTTCCTTTGCAACAACAACAACAACAACAAAATTCGGTTCTGCACATATATATTGTACCTAGGATATACTATAAGATATTTAATATGTATGGGAATGCCTGCCATCTAGGGGAGGGGGTGGAGGGAAGGAGGGGAAAAACTCTGAACAGAAGGGAGTACAAGGGATAATGTTGTAAAAAAATTACCTATGCATATGTACTGTCAAAAATGTTATAATTATAAAATTAATAAAAAAAATAAAGTCAGAACCAGAGATCACACTTTCCTATGAGTCTTAATGCCCCCCCCCCACAATGGGCACATCCCACCTGAGCTAAGATTAGGAAGTAGGATGTGGAGGTGGAAATAATGCTTGGCTCCCAACATTTAAATCTCTCCTCTGGGGCCATATGGGAAGCAAAAGATTACTCTGAAACCATATGACAGAGCCAAGCAAGGCCTTAGCTGTCTGTCCTGGATAGAGACTTCCATCTGATATAGAAAGGAGACTAGATTGCCAAGAGAAATGCAAGGAAGGGCACCTAATTGAATGTCAATGGGTACTGCCACCATAATGTTTTTCTGTCCCCTCCCAACTGAAATAAGCTTTTCTCTTTATTCCAGTGGTGGTTGGACCCATTAGATAGAAGGAGGAAACAGTATATTCTCTTTCTTCCCTCCTACACGAATAAAGTTTTGTGGAGGACATCCCTATCTATCTATCTATCTATCTATCTATCTATCTATCTATCTATCTATATTTGTTCAGACTTCAGTATTGTGCCCTATTCCCTTCCCTTTAATGGAGTTTTACAGATTTTATCATCTAGTACCTGGGACTGGGCCTTATCTATATTTGTAGCCTTAATACCACTTACTCCCCTTCTCATGTACCATAGTCCAACCAAACTAGTCTTCCTACTGTCTCTCCCACATAGGATACCATCTCCTTTTAATCTATGTGCCTTTGCACTGGCTATATTCCATGCTTTAGGAATGCACTCCCTCTTTACCTTCACCTCTCTGAATTCCTACTTTCTTCCAAGGCTCAGCTGAAGTGTCACTTTTTATGTAACTATACTGCCTCCCCCTCCCCAACTTGCTTGAATCTGTTTGGCTCCTATATACTTAAATCTTGAATACTTATATGTGCACATGTTGTCTCCACTCACTGTACTGTAAGTTCCTTGGACTGTTGAATTCTCTGTACCTGGCACAGTACCTTAAGATATAGAAAGTGCTTGTCAATTGATTTATTGATCAGAAAGATGCAGAGAAGTGACCATTTAGAACTCAACTGTCATGGTGACAGGAATGGTGGCAATTGATGAAAAAGAAGGTGGATGGAAAAGAGTATAAGATATATTCATTTGCTCTGCTATCTGCTCCAGTCATTGTAGCCTCCCCCAAACTAGCCAAATATTGCCTAACTACTGGTTAGCAACAATAATTAGTTAAAATAGGAAAGTACCAGATAATATATACTTCCTCCCACCCAGTACACCAGTGTCCTAAAATCTCTGCCTCCCCTTCTTGCATCACAACACATGATGATATATTTCCTGCTACTTTTTTCAGGTATAAAAATTCCTAATTGCAGTCTTGAAGTGACCCATGAAATCTCAGTGGTATTTAGAGTAACTCTGAGGTCTTTGGAGGCTCTGATCAGCTCAGTGAATTTTGTCAGAGATTTTTATTGTCACTCAAAAATCTACTATGTTCTCCTAGAGTAAGATGTTACTGAAGAAAGACTAGTCTCTGCAATATAGAGGCCTCCTCAGGAAAGCACAGTTTTAAGATATTCAATTGAGATGTCTGGAATCATACTCTTTGGACTATATGTGTATATATATATATATATATATATATATATATATATATATATATATATATATGTACACACACACACACAATTAGTGCACAGCTTCTAACATGATTTGTGATTAACTTTTGGATACTGACTTTCTAACTAATTTCTAGTAACTAAAATTATATTTTCATTCAAGAAGGATCCAATATTACTGAATTGAAAGATATCTTGATCTTATCTAAAGAAGTCTTGACTTATTTAAAGGAAACTAAAATTGCAGCTGCTCAATGATATCTCCTCATTTAGGTTAAGTTTCCCATGTCCTATTTTTGGTGCTGTGCACTCTGCTGATACATGATTTATGACTGCTGTCCTTAGAACCAAGGAGAAAACGAGTGGCCCAAATATCATCTCTTCTGCATAGCTGCAGTTCTTCTTCTACATCTAAAGTATACCTGTATGTCAAAAGGAGATGGGCAGCTTTGATGCAGAGAGTCAGGTCTGATATGCATAATACATGAGTCTTGTTTAAAGTCCCCAACTTTCATCAAGTAATACATTACACCCAACCTTGCTCCTGTCATCAAGCAAAGCTTTTTTAAAAATTATCTTCACAACCATTACTTAATTCTTAGATCACAACTGGCAGGGGAGGAGATGCCTATTTCAAAATAGGCATATTCCATTATTTTCCAAAGTATGGGAATACCTGGACTTGTATCCTATGAGGTCTCCAAGTATTTACTCCATAGTGTTCCATAAGAATGTAATTTTTCCTTCATTTTATTCTCCAAGCAATAACAATGGAAAGAAGAAATTGTTACCATCTAAAATGAAGAAAGTTCCATAGAATTTAACTCAATGCTCAAAGTATCAATGAAAAAAAAATTTAAGAAAAAATGACAGAATCACAAATTTCACAGTTGGAAGGGACATTAGTGGATATTTCATATGGATATGTTTAAAAGGATTGCATATATTTAAACTATATCAGATTGCTTGCTGTCTTGGGGAGAGGGGGAAGGAAGGGAGGAATGGAGAAAAATTTGGAACACAAAGTCTTACAAAAATAAGCACTGGAAATCTTGAACTATGAATTTGAGAGAACAGACCCTTAAAATTACCCCTAAGACTCTAGATCACAGCTTTCCTCTGGAGACCCAATTTAAAGTATGAGAAGAAATTGGAAAAATAACTCAAAAAATGTTATTTTGTATCTACTTATTTTATGTACTAATGACAGTTTTTTCCCCAACTATCTATTGAACTACTTCCAAATTCATCTAAATTTACTATCAAAGCTCATCTCTTTTCAACCTTTCTACAAGAATAATATGAAAACAGGAAATTTGAGCTTCAAAAACAGGAGCACAGAGAAGCATAGAAAGGTCTACTTGTTCAGTGCCATACCAATCAAACTGCCAAAAATTATTTTATAGAGCTAGAAAAAAATAATAACAAAATTCATCTAGAAGAACAAAAGGTCAATTATATCAAGGGAATTAATAAAATGGCCTAGCAATACCAGACCTAAAAGTCAATTATAAAACAACAATCATCAAAACCACATGGTACTGTCTAAGAAATAGAATAGTTTCTGTGGAATAGGTTAGTTACACATGACACAATAATCAATGATTATAGTAATCTGATGTTTAATAAACCCCAAAACTCCAGCTTCTGGGATAAGAACTCACTATTTCACATAAATTGCTGAGAAAACTGGAAAATAATATGTCAGAAAATTGGCATAGACCTACAACTCATTCCCTATACCAAAATAAGGTCAAAATGGGTATATGACTTAGGCTTAAAAGGTGATAATATAAGCAAATTAAGAGAACAAGGAATAGTTTTCCTATCAAATATTTGGAGAAGGGATGAATTTATGGCCAAAGAAGGATTAGAGAGCATTATGAAATGCAAAATGGATAACTCTGATTACATTAAATTAAAAAGGTTTTGCACAAAGAAAACCAACAGAAACAAAATTTGAAGGGAAACAGTAAGCTGAGGAAAAAGCTTTATAGTCACTGTTTTAGATAAAGGACTCATTTCTTTCTTTTTTCATGATACTTTTTTATTACTAAATTTTTTATTTTCAAAACATGCATAGATAATTTTCAGCATTCATCTTTGCAAAATGTTGTGCTCCAAATTTTTTCTCTTTTCCCCCCACCCTCTCCCCTAGATGGCAAGTAATCCAATATTTCCACAATTATCATGCTACACAAGAAAAATCAGATCAGAAAGAAAAAAAAAAACAGATAAAGAAAATAAAATTCAAGCAAACAACAACAAAAAGAGTGAAAATGCTGTGCTGTAATCCACACTCAGTCTCCACAGTCCTCTCTCTAAGTGCAGATGGCTCTCTCCATTACAAGACCATCAGAACTGGCCTTTTAAATCACCCTGCTGTTGAAAAGAGCTACTTTCATCAGAATTGATCATCATTGCCATTGCCATGTACAATGATCTCCTGGTTCTGCTCATTTCACTCAGCATCAGTTCATGTAAGTCTCTCTAAGCCTCTATGAAATCATCCTTATGATCATTTCTTATAGAACAATAATATTCCATAACATTCATATACTATAACTTATTCAGCATTCTCCAGCTGATGGGCATCCACTCAGTTTCCAGTTTCTGGCCACTACAAAGAGGCTGCCACAAACATTTTTGTACATGTGGGTCTCTTTCCCTGCTTTAAGATATCTTAGGGATATAAGCCCAGGAGAAATACTGCTGGATCAAAGAGTATACATAGTTTGATAGCTTTTTGGGCAGAGTTCCAAATTGCTCTCAAAGGCTTCATTTCTAAAAATATATAAAGAACAGTCAAATTTGTAAGAACACAAGTCATTTCCCCAATTGATAAGTGGTCAAAGAATATGAACAGTTTTCAGATGAAGAAACTAATTAATTAATTAATTAATTGAATTAAATTAATTAATTGAATTAAATAATTAATTAATTGTAATCTACTTTGCACAACTCACTATTTCTTTTAAATATACAACAAAGTTAAAATGTAAATTTATAAATTATTTCTAAATTCCATGACTAATGGAGAGAGAGAAAAAAATCCCCAACCCTACTCCTCTACAAATATCTCCTCCACAAAGCTCTCTTAAGTCTGCCTTATTGAATGGGGACTTTCTTCAGTGCTTAGGTATTGAAAGACCTGCAAAAGCATATCCAAAATTTTTTGGCTTAATGAAGCCACTCTCTTTAATTCCATTAGAATATGAAGTTCTCATTTCATAAAGGGATCACTAGATGTGGTCATAGTTTTAGTTAGTTTTACACATTGTTAGCACATTAAAACTTTGTGATCTGTGACTGAATCCTATGATTAAATCAACTGAGTTGGGTGTGGGGATGGAGATCATATCTTGCTTGTTTACAATATGTTCAGTATAAACACAAAATAAAAATAACAGGGAGGAAGGGCACAAACAGCTAAGGGAATGAGGAAAGAATAGTGCTTGATCTGCGTTTTGATGGAAGTAAGGAATTCTAATGGGAAGAGATGAGAAGGGAATTTATTCTTGGATTTGGGAAGAACCCAGTGCAAAGTGTTGAAGATGAGAGATGGAATTTCATGGGTGCCAATTTTTTCTAACTGGAAAAGTAGAAAATAGATGCAAGAAAAGGAATGTTTTCATGAAAGTGGAAAGACAGATTGGGATCAAATTGTGAAGTTATTTAAAAGTCAAATTGAGGAGGTAATATTTTATTTTATTATAAAACCAGTTGGGAACTACTGAAGTACAAAATCACTTCTGTACCTAAATAAAATCATTTTGGAATCTATGTGGAGGAAATAAGTGGAAAAAGAGATATAAAGCTGAGAGACTAAATTGTAGACCAACACTAAGTTGAGAGAATAAGAGTCTGAACTAAAATGGTAGCTCTGTGGATATGTTGAGAAGGTTAAAAATAGCAACATCTGGCAACTGATTAGATATATAGGATGTAGGGAGACATCAAAGATGATGTGTACTAAAACAGCAAATGAAATATGTGCTATCAGTAGATTTGCTATGACTATAGGAAGAGCACGAAATGTAGGTCTGAAACGAAGATGTTTCAAATAACAAGCCAGAAAGTTAGTGAAGTGTCAACAACAATGCTATGGTTATTAACTTGGGAGAATGGAAGGAAGGTAAGACCTCAGCAGAAAGAGGTGTGGGGGAAGCCTCAAAAGGTGTTATCCAGTAAACTTTTCTTTTTTAAAAAATGTGTTTAGATTATACACGTACATTCATTTTTAATATATTTCTATATGAGTCATGTTGGGAGAGAAAAATGAGAAAAGCACAAGAAGAAAAAAAAGTGAAAATATGTTGATCCACATTCGGGCTCCATAATTCTCTGACTGGATGTGGATAGCATTTTCCATCCAAAATTTATTGGAATTGCTGTGGATCACTGAATTTCTAAGAAGAACCAGATCTATCAACTATGATCATCACACAGTCTTGTTATTGCTGCATACAATATTTTGCTGGTTCTGGTTGCTTCCCTCAGCATCAGTTCATGTAAATTTTTCCAGACTTTTCTAAAACCAGCCTATTCATATGTTTTATAGAACAATAATATTCTATTACTTTCATATAATATAACTTATACAGCCATTTCCCACCTGATGGGTATCCACCTAGTTTCCAGTTTTTTGCTACCACATAAAGGGTTTCTACAAACAATTTTGCATATGTGGGTCCTTTTCCCTTTTTTATGATTTCTTTGGGATACAGACCCAATAATGGCACTAATGGATCAAAGGGTATGACAGCTTGATAGCTCTTTGGCCATAGTTTCAAATTGGTGAGCCTTTCTTTGTAACAAAGATTCAAAACAAAATAAGACAAAAGTTCAGTGACACTCATCAGCACACCAGCAATTTCATATGCACCATTCCATAGTTCCCTACTTCCTCAATAAAATCTCCATAATCTTTTATGGAGATACAGGTCAACAGTCAACAGCTAGTTCTTTCAGTACTCAGGGATATGGTTCCTTTGTGAATAGATGAGTTGAGATGGCTAGATTCTCCCTTCATCCTCTTGTCACATTGTAAGTAATAACTCCTTAAAAATGTTCTGTTCTTTCCAACCCAAAGATCATTCTTCTTGGCAGAGAAAATTGTCATTAGCTATTACAGTTTTGTCCAACCTGAATATCAGGTTAGAATAGAAGCTATCCTTTTTTTTTTTGATCTTTCTCCCCAGTATAGCCAAAGTTTTGCCTTTCTCCCTTATCTTTGCATTCCTTACCAGTCCATATCATTTTGACTTAAACATTTCTGAATCTATTATTTACCCTGTAACATGGCTTCTACTTTTTCTGTGCCTTTTTAAAAACATTTTTGCTGACTTTAAAATTCTTGTATCATCTTCTTTTGAAATGAATCTTTCTTCTCATCTCTGCTCAGTGAGTCACCTCTTTTGTACATATCTTTTAAAAATCTAATTTGGATGTTAAGTTATGTGCACAATTATACCTGCCTTTTATTTTTTAATGGAGAAAACAAGATTATTTCATGCAACTCATAATTCACAATAGGCTTAGTAGGTTTTAAAAAAAACACATTTTGACATATATTTGTTTCAGAAGCAATAGACAACTGCCTTTCCTCTTTGGAGAAAATAGGGAGTCACAAATAAAATTTCCTTAAAACTTCCTTATTGATTACAACTTTTTATATATACTTTGCTGCTGCTGCTATTTAACTTCAATGTAACTCTATAACCCACTCCTGGCTCCAAGTTTTGCCACAATAAGAATGCTTTAAAGACTCTGACTTGATGAAAATTATTTTTTAGGGAAAAGAGTCTCACTAGGACATTACAGCAAGAACTTGAACTCACTAGATAGCTATCTCTGATTCAAAGCACTTTGTGGTTCTACATTCTTAAAACTATAGTTCGTGGACCCCCAGCTATGTATTTACCTTTACTAGTTATCTAGAGGACATCATTACCTTAAAACAAAAGGCATTAATGAAATAGAAAAATGAAATAAGAAAATTTACATCTGAAAATTCTCTCATAAACTGTCTTCCTCCTTGCCAAATATCCACTCCAGAAATGGGGAAAATGAACAAATAAAAGCATTGTGCATGATAGAGTCAATATGTGGATAACGTGTGGAAGGGCAACATACAACTTCAATATTATAAGACCCATAACTTCATCGCCTAATGTCTTCATGTTGCTCCTCAATGGGAGAGACAGGTTGCTTGTAGTTTGAACTATCTCCACCTTCTAACTCACCTGAAGTCCTTGGATAGAGCACTGCTAGGCTTTCGAAAAGAAACTGTTATTCTTGCACTAACAAGAAATCTTTCCAACTCTGTTTCCTCAACTCAGAAATCAGCCTCTTCCTTGGTGGTCTTCAAAGTGGACTTCATAATTTTTAGTAACAATTTAGTACTGTCTTCTGGGTTCCTTTATTTACATCCAGATTTATCACCTGAAATGGATAATCATCTATTTTTACAAATTTGGGGCATTTCTCTGTCATGGTCTTGTATATGGATCTAAGAAAGATAAGCATATCTCTCTATTCCTGTTATCTTACAGACAAATGGCTTCCTCCCAGATGATCAGGGAATTATCACCCAACACTATTATTCTCTTCTTTCTATTACCCTTACTGGATAGCCTCTCATCTCAGGCACTTTGAATCAGCTTTTTCATTCTTTGGATGATAAGAAGATCTAAATACCTTCTATTCATGAAGAACTTCAAATGGTTTCCTCTGTTGCAAGTATGCACTTGGTCCTTCTTTCTTTTTTCTTTCCATTCTCTAATTTCCTGATATAGATTAGAAGTCATCTCTGCCTATTTAAATTCTTTTTCTTGTTGGTCTTCACCAAAGAAGTTCTTTTAAAAAATAAAAAAAAAATTTTTAAAGCATTTTATTTTCAAAACATATGCAAAAATCAGATCAAAAAGGGAAAAAATGAGAAAGAAAGCAGTGCAAAAATCAGATCAAAAAGGGAAAAAATGAGAAAGAAAACAAAGTGCTGTGCAAATAACAACAAAACAAGTAAAAATACTATATTGTGATCCATACTCAGCCCCCACCGTCCTCTCTCTGGCTGCAGATGGCTCTTCTCCTCATAATATACCATTGAAACTGGTAATCATTTCACTGTTGAAAAGAGTCACATCCATCAGAATTGATCATCATATAATCTTGTTACTGTGTACAGTGTTCTCTTGGTTCTACTCACTTCACTTAGCCTCAGTGTTACGTGGGTTAAGGTTCCTTTCTGATTCCCAACCCCTATGAATTCCAGTGGGAGATATCAGGGCTCTCCCAGCCCCCATTGGATCTGAGCCAATTTGGGCAGTCCCAGCCCCCATTCTAATGATCTGCTCAGGTTTCCCAACCCCCACCCCAAGCACAAACAGCTTCCTCCTTATCTAAAAACCCATTGAATTCTATTCAAATTCTAACCCTGGCTGAAGCTCAAGCCAGAGGCCAACCTGGGACTCCACCCACAAGCCCCTTCAGATCACCAAAAGCCCCCCTATTATAAAAGAGGCAAAACTGGAGTCCACTCTTTGCAGAAGTCCCAAACATGGTATCCTTATACCTGCCATGTCAAGGATTTCTGCCCACTGGTGCCAGCCCTGGCTCTGGTGTCTTTCTACCTTTTAACTTTACTTCCAAACCCCACAATAAACCTCTTTTATCAATCTAGGTTTTGGGGTATGTAAAATCCTTTACTGGGGACTCTTGTGCCGCTACTAGACCTCATTTAACTCTGTATCCTTGCACTGAATCCAAAGGGGTTGCAGGAGAGCTCTATTTGACTCCCTGTACCCCAAACCTGCCACTAGACCTCAATTAAACCTAATTTCATTTAGATACCCCTTATCTAATTCTCATCAAGTTCATGTAAGTCTCTCCAGCACTCTCTGAAATCATCCTGCTGATTATTTTTTATAGAACAATAATATTCCATATCATTCATACACCATAATTTATTCAGCCATTCTCCAACTGATGGGCATCCACTCAGTTTCCAGTTTCTTGACTATAAAAAGGGCTGCTACAAACATTTTTACACATGTGGGTTCTTTTCCCTTTTTTATGATTTCTCACAAAGAAATTCTTCTAGCTATTAAAGGAACATTTTCCTACCCCTGATAACTATAAATGTAGAAAGGTCGTTTTTTTTTTAACTTATCTGTGTCCCTAAAAGGAGACCAATCTATATTTTGAGCATAAATATCTTTCAGATGGCTTAGCAGAAATACAAATATTGCACTCTCAATACAAGTCACTACAGTTGTTGTTGTTGTTGTTGTTTTAAACAACTTATTCTCCATACGTTTTGGAAGTGAAATCCTTAGTTTTTGTCTTTTCATTTTTGTCTGCAGTTCTCTTTGCAAAATTTTTGTGACAAAATATTTGTGAGTGATTACAACTCTAGTTTTCACTCTACTCTACTTGTTCTAAAACTACTTATAGAATATTATTGCTTCTCCTTTCTTCTCTAAAAAGCCAAACTTTTTGGTATTACCAAAATGGAGAAGGAACATCTTCCACAAATACAAAGTTTTTTTCTGCCATAGCTGTACTCTCCTTGCTTTGTTTCTGACCATTTGCTATCTGACCCTATTTTTATTTAGTTAACAACTAACATTTCAGTTGTTATCTAGTAAACTATACCACAAGCACATAAAAAGGAGGGAGGAGAGACATTTACTAATATGAAAAAGATGAAGGTTCCGGGGAATAAGAGGAGCAATATTGGAGTGGTCTTACAGAGTGGATTACAGTCTGTCAAAGTATGATGAGGTCTCTTGGAGAAAGTCCTGAAAGAGAAGGCAAGGAAAAGTTAATTGGTACTAAAGGAGTAAATGATGGAGTCTTTTAGGAAGTGAAGGGAGTAGAAGGATTTTTATTAGTTATGGAGAGGCTTTGAGAAGCTGAAAGAATATGTAGAATTAAATAGAAATGAAAAATTATTTGTTCTTTGGAGGGCATCCTGAAGATTGTCTGTAGGAATAGATCTTGTGAGAATCTGCCTACAGAGACAGAACCTATAATTAGTTGGTCCCAGGATGCATCCTAGGTGGCTTGTGAATGGGATAAACTGAGTGAAGCCCTCCCATGAAAATGTGACCCTGAACTATGCCCTAATTGGGGCTTGAGGCTTTACAATAATAAGTTGAACCATAGTTAAAAAGCTTCAGATGTTCCATTGTGTAACTTGAACATTTCTCCTTCTGCTTCCTTCTACTTCTTAATTAGCATTTAAGTACTTCTTTTAAAGGCAATGATGACTTTGGGAATTCAGGTAACAGAATTCTCTCATCCCAAAATATCTGCTTGAATAACAGTTCTCTAAGAAAATTTAAATTAAGAGTTTTTTATTTACTAATATTCTTTTGTTTCAGAGATAGACTTTCCTGTTTAGAGTGTAAACTTAATTCCCCCAGACAATGGGAGAAAAAGGGTAGACTTCTGGTCAATAAAGCTTGTATCTTGCAGTTTGTGCTTTGCACTCCTCTGCTGGCATCTTGTCTGTTAGGAGTTGCCCTTTCTCAGGAGATGATGATAAATCCCTTTTTGCTTCTTTTTTTTTTTTTTTTTTTTTTTTTTAACTTGACAGTCTCTGATTTTTAATTTGGGAAAGGGTCACTGTTCCTTATACTTGGGATAGGATAATGTGTGCTCTAAAAAGGAGAAGGGAGAGAAAAGTTGAACAATTTGTAAATTATTTGCTTTGCAATGGGAGGAGGTAAGTGGTGTACCTATCTGAAGAAAGGAGTTGTTGGAAGGGAAGAAATTGTTTAATCCTAAATGGAATGGGAACTGAGAGTAAAACCAGGAAAGAAAATTTAGGTTTGTAGGGGATTCCTTGAAGGGAAACTTAATGATAAGAGCTTAGAAGGTACTCTGGAAGAGATAAGGAGAAATTTTGGTGTCTTGGAAGAAGTTGAAAAGGTATAGGAAAGATTAATCCTGAAGCAACAGTTGAGGAGCTCATGGGAGAAAGAGACAGAGGGGAAAGAGTTTGATGGGGATCTCTGTTAAGGCAAAAGTACGAGGAGGAGGGAAAGGTAAGAGTGAAGTTGAAGTCATTCTGAGGTGGTCCTGATAGATATCCTAGAGAAGGTACAGATGGAGGAAGGGAGGCTGGATGAGGAAAAAAAAACAAGTTAAAGGGATATTTAGAAAGAGAGAACCACAATGGAGATGTAATTCAAAAAGCACTGAATTTTTAGGCAAAGGATCCAAATTTCGATTCTGGAATTGTCACTTACTATCTGTTTGATCCTAGATATATCACCTAATTTCCTCCCTCCTCAGTTTCCTCTTCTGCAAAACAAAAGAATGGGACTTAATGATCTTTGAAGTAGTTCCCAATTCTAGACCTATTAGAAATTACTGAGGATGGCTTAGAATGGTGGACTATCATGGTTACTGAAATGTGAATCGAGCATACACACCCCATTGAGTTAGTAAGTCCTTTTTTTATCCTACTATATTGAAGGGAGGTTGATTTAAGGAATTTGGTTCCTTTATAAGACCTACTATGTACAAGGCAATCTATATCACCTGAAAAACAGATCTTGTCCTTGAAACACTCAAATTCTACTCGGGGAATAAAATTTACCACAACTATGCTAGTGGCTTATTTCCTTTGACTAGTTTGTATTGATGACAGGCACCAAAGGATATGATGCCTTATATTATTGTAGCAAACATTAGAATAAATACAGGCAATTGCAGAGTGACTGTTTTGATGGAAAATGCTGTTATGTATTCCAACTGTTTTCTGGGTGAAAGAGAAACTGTGAACCTGTTTTCCTAGACTGGGTGATTTTTCTCTGATTTCTGGCTGAGAAGGAAAAGCCCATTATCTGGGGCATCTCCTCAGGGACTTCCTCTTCAGAGAAGAGTTGGGGTCAGGTTCCTTCTATGCAAATCATTTTGAATATTTATCCAGCTATTCATTAACATAATATCTCCTGGGCCATCTCCCTAGCCTCCCTCACTTCTGAAACATTTCACATGAAAGAAAAGCTTAGCTGGAAGGAAAAACTTCTCTTAAAGTTGTATAGTCTCCTTTCAAAATACAGCTGTACTGGCAATATTTATTTTTAAAAAAATTTTAACCATAGAAATACACAGTTTCTTCATTTCCACAAAGAAGAAGCTTTGCTGTTTGTTCTTTGTTCTCTTAGAGGACCATGACATCAGGAAGATGATTACATGACATGGAAATGAATTGGATTTAAGTGAGAGAGGGCTAGGCAAGGTCACCTCACTGTCTCCTCAAGAGTCTTATGGATCCAATGCAAGGTGTAGGTCAGGATGACTGGAGATGTCCCTGGATGCAGTGGGAGACCTTGGCTTTTTAAGCTAAGGCCTTTAACAGGTCTCAGGTTGACTGAGGGAATGCCCATTCAGTAATTAAGGCTTGGTAAGAAATAAGGCAAAGAATGACCTCTTTTACCTAATTTAAATGTGTGTGTGTGTGTGTGTGTGTGTGTGTGTGTGTGTGTGTGTATAGATCAATCTCTGTATCTATCTATTTAGCTACCTATTTCATTCTGGGAGGGGAAGAGCCTCAGGGTTTCTGGGCAAAATATAGATAGTTACTATTTATATTTGCTTTGGGTCAATCAGGACCCAAAAAAGACCAAATGGGACCTGACCTGGGACCTATTATTGCCCAATAAATGAGAACAAGAGTGATTTGGATGTAAGGCATGATTCTAGTCCATAAACTCCAACATACCTTGGGAGGTGTCAGTGAACTGACCCACAGCTAAAGGGTATGTTATTCTATGTAGAAAAAGGGAAATGAAGGGAAAAAAGGAATAAAAGATTGTAAAGAGCCACAGATGGTGGGGGAAGTCTGAGTGAGGTATAAGACCCTTCAGCCCAGAGGGAACCTGCTGACAATGTTTGATTTGACTCCCCATCTCCCCTTTGATGCTCTCACCCCTCCTAAGAAGTCAGGGGGAAGTAACAACCTGTGTACTATTTGAAGCAAGAGATATTTACAGTAAAGAGATGCATTTACATATTAATAGCAGGGTGCTTATAGTTAGCACATGCTCAGTATGCTGTGGTGATGTAATTGTCCTAAGGTATTTAGGGGCTGAGAGGACTTGAAAAAAATGAACTCCATCTTTGACCATCCTCCTGGTTGCCAGACTCACCACTCCTTCACTAAGACCAAGGACTTGTGCTGGTCCCGAGATCCTCCAGAGAGCTAGTCCGGACGGTATATTTTGGCACCCCAACTTGGGGGCTCTAGAAAGCCTACACTACAAAAGATAAGAATAAAAAGGAAAGAAAAGGGGAAAAAAGAAAAACTTTTGCCCAACTGGCCAGTTCCAGTGATGGGGTGATAAGAACCCAAAAAAAGGCCAGGTCCCTGCTAGCAACCCAATGTCTCTGGGGACCATAGTGAGGTGCATTGACAGGAGAAGGCCTTTGTTACATTTTAGTAGAATTAAAGTGGGTGGGCCTTAGCCAGTAGAATTCCCAAGCCATGCCCCCTGGTAAGGAGGGAGGAGCATTAACAGGATTATTTTACCCTTCCTTGTAAGGGTTTCTATATCTAATCAGAAAGCCAAATTATGATGTTAACCCTGAGGTTATTTTTCTCCTATAAAAGAACCTATGGGTACCCTACTTCTTATCTAATTCCTTTTACATGCTCCTTTTACAGACTCCTTTTAGGATTAGACCCCTTACTAAGTCACAGTAGCTAACTCTCTTTTGAGAATTTAGCCTTTCTTAATTTCATTTTACCCTTTGTTAATGGCAGCTTCCACTAGAGAACCTAGCCAGAGTCTTTCCACTTTTTAATTGCTCTCTTTTGGAAATTAGCCCTCTAGTCAATGGAGTAATAATAAAATCCATCTCTTGATTTGGAGATAATCTAAACCTACAAATTCTTTTGAGATACTTCCCAACACCAACACAAAACCCTAGTATATTTTTGGGGTCCAATATTTAGTGGACCATATAGGGAGAGTCCTAGAACCCCAATATATTTTGGAGGTTCCATGCTTCTGTACCTTCACATCCCCATGACCACCTGGGTTTCCACTGGGGCATCTTCTCCTCCCACTCACAGAAATTGTGGTTGTCTTTTCTTCTCAAAGAGGACCATGACATTAGGGAAGTGATACCATGACAGGCAAGTGAGTCTTAAACTGGATTTAAGTGAGGGAGGGCTGTGCAAGGTCACCAGCCTCACTTTCCCCTCTGGTACCATCTGGGTCCAGTGGCCATACAGACCAGGAGGACTGGAGATGACCCTAGGCAACATTATGAGATAGAAAGAAATGATTCACTTGAAGTCAAGAGGGACCTGAGTTTGAGTCTTATATTTTATACCTATTAGCTATGTGACCACAGCCAAATAGTTTAACTTCTTTGGCCCTCAGCTCTTTACTCTGTAAAATGGGGATAATAATAATGCCTGTCTCACTGGGATTGTTCACAGATTAAATATTTTAGGGTTAGATTGCTAGAAAAATCAGATTATAAGAAGCAATGGTAAGAGAATTTACTCTGGACTCAAAGGACCTGGTTTCAAATTCTATTCCTGACAGTTATTAACTCTCAGTAAGTCACATCTTCCTGTATTCTAGACTGCTCTAGATAATCTCTGGAATCCTACTCTAAAGCTGTGATTTTAGTTAAAATATTTACAAATCTTAAAATGTTTTTTAAATGTTAGTACTTATTATTTTAAAAAATGTTGCTAAGATTCATTTAGACTGGAGGTGGGGTAAAATGGAGGAGGCAGAGATTCATGTAGAAGTTAGCAGAGGATATTCCAAAATTCACATATCTGCATAAAGTATGCACAAAATGGTTATACATGAGAAGCAGCCCATGTCCCACGTTACCAGAAGAGAAATTAAAAATCAATTGTACATAGCATGCATTTAATGAAAAAGAAACTCATTACTTAATTTGCTTCATATATTGATGGAAGATTTTTAGAATTTAGAACTTGATTTAAGAATACAAAGATGCAGGGCAGCTAGGTGGCGCAGTGGATAGAGCACTAGCCCTGAATTCGGGAGGACCTGAGTTCAAATGTGACTTCGACACTTAACACTTCCTAGCTGTGTGACCCTGGGCAAGTCACTTAATCCCAATTGCCTCAGAAAGAAAAAAAAAAAAAGGAAAAGAAAAGAAAATACGAAGCTTCACCAGACAGAAGTTTTCCTCTTTTTACCTATCACATCATATTGCTTATTCCCTTTTAAACATAATCAAAGATGAGATAGGAAGAGTATACTCTTACTTCTATTACCTTCTCAGAGTCTACAAACCTTTTCTTCCTCTCATCCCTTTGTCCTAATCCATGAATAAAGAATCTGGGAAGATTTGTAGGCACACATTGGACATGGGAGATGAGATTTGAGGGTACATCTTTTCAAAGTACTATTTTAGAGAGGTATTCCCTCTTGAATCGAAAACTTTTCTCTTTTTTCTATTAAAATTATCCTTTAGAAGAGTATAATTTCTTAAGCAATTATTATCTGATGCCTTAACAAAAATTAATTGAGAGCTGAGAGCAAAATACTACAAGATTGGGACCAGGGATATGGGAGGATGTGAGGTGATACCAGCAGCTGGATGGGGGAGAGGGTGCAAAGATCACACACAGGATCTCAGAACTGCAAGAGGCCTCAAAGTCCATCAAGTTCAAGTGATACCTGGACAAGAATCATTTTGGCACTGTGGAGGCAGAATACTGGACATGATATCAGGACCACAAATCTAACCCTTATGGCATTTCATAGTTTCTCATGTACTTTTTCAAAAACACCACAGAGAGTTTCACTTTGTCAGAGTCAATAAAGATCACCATTTACATAGATCAAGTTATAAGTTGGGACAACAGTTGCTCACCTACCTGGAATTATAAAAGATGCCAATAAGATCTTCTGTCCCTGATTGTCACTGTTAGTGAAATTCTACCATTAACAACTGATTTTTCCCTGAAGAGGCTTTGAGTCTTGCTTTTGACTCAAATAAACTTTCCTTAATTAAATGAACCATACTAATTATTCCTTTACTTAAGTCATCAAGAGACAGTGAAAAGTAATAAGGATATATGATAATAATAATAGCAGCACTTTGAGGTCTGCAAAAGTATTTTACATGTATTATTTCTCCACCTTAAATTATGCCACTGGAGTATAAACCCTGGTTGGTTCTACCATGTTAGATAGACCTTGGACAAAGTGCTGGAAATAGATTGAGTCTTTCAAGGATGGACCTTGTTATTGTTGTTGACGTGTGTAAGTACAGAGATATTTATTACCAGTAGGCTAACTACTACGTGATGATATATTTTTGGCCATGGCAACCATGGTCATGGCCATAAATGAAAAAAAATTTTAATGACCTTGAATCCTACATGGCTCCTTTTTACTCCCATGGTGACAAAAACGGTATGGCATAAAGTAGAACAGAGGGGGCTGATAATTATGAAGTTTTAGATTATATGTAAAACATTGCTTTAATTTTTGCTAGTGGTTAATATGCAGTTTTCCCAGTGAACTAACATAGGTACTAGAAGCATTGAATCTTATTTATATAATCATTATTGCAATAGAACAAAATGAGAAGTCAAAGAAAGTTGCAGCTACATAGAAGGATGGCCCAAAGTTCTCCTCAAAGAGGCAAATAAAGAAGTTCACAGAATCATAGAATTTCAGAGTTGAAAGAGACCTCAATGAGCAGAAGTCTAACCTACACACACACAACAATCCCAACATCCTATGTGTGATCAACCAGATTCTGTTTAAAGAGCTCTAGAGAGGAAGGACTCATTACTTCTAAGGCAGCTCATTTCACTTTTGGGTAGTTAAAATTGCAAGGAATTTTGCCTTATATCAAACTTAAATTTACTCTTTGTTGCTTTATCTTTTGTTTTGTTTACTCTTTGGATTTGTCCCTTCCACCCATTTTACTTTCTAGGACCCAAAAGAACAAATCTAATCCTTCCACATAACAGCTTTTCAAATACTTGAGGTCAAATATTCCCCAATTTCTTCAACTGCTCCTCATATAACATGGACTCCAGAAGGCCTTGTTCTCCTTCTCTAAACATGTCCTCTCTAACGTCATTCAGAATGGGATGTTCTGAAAGTGAATAGAATACTTCTGACTAGAGCCAAGTGTAGTGCAGCTATGGACTCCTCATTCCTGAAAGCTTTGCCTCCCAACAAAATCCAACATGGTATTATCTTTCTTGACTTCCATTTGATAAGAATAATGATAATAATAACTAGCTTTTGAACACAGCTTTAAGGTTTGCAAAGCACTCTGCATTATTTCATTTGATCCTTGCAACAACCCTATGAGGTATGGGTTATTATGATACTTTGAATCTTGAGAGGCTGGAATCATTCCTTTACCCATCAAGAAGAAATGCCTTTGAGATAGGCTGGATGGCCTGACTCTGGCCGTCCTGCTCATCCTTTCTTAGGGCAGGAACTGGCCTAAACTCCTCCCTGGGCAAACTCTTCGTTCTTTCCTGGAACTCATCCAATCTGGAATTTGTGTATACATGAAACATCCTATCTAGGCTCTGGTATAGCTATATAAGTATGCTATAGTAAGAAACTGTCTAACTAAAAGTTATTGTAATGATTAAAAAAAAAAAAAACAATAGTAGTAGCTAGGTGGATCAAAGTTCTGGGCCTGAAGTTGGAAAATTTAACCTCAGATACTTAGTAGTTGTGTGACCCTGAACAAGTCACTTTACCTCTGGTTACCTTAAGTTCCCCATCAATAAAATGGGGATAGTAATAGTACCTCCCTGCCATGATTATTGTGAAGATCAAATGAGATAATAATTATAAGAAATATAATTATATAGTTAAGGAAAGAGAAGTTGCCCAGGGTTAAAAAGCTAGTAAATGTATGAAGCAAGATTTAAACCAAGTCATTCCAAGTCTAGCTCTCTGTCCATTATGCTGCTTCATAATTCCTTTGGAGCTCATAGTCTACTAAAATTTCCAAATCTTTCTCCAGATATATTGCATTTATCCATGTTTACTCCATCTTGTACTGATGAGGTCAATTTTTTGAACCCAAGTGTATGCTTTCCATTTACTCTATTAAATTTCATCTCATTAGATTCAGCCCAATCTTTTAGCCTGTCAGGATCGTTTGGAATCCTGATTGTCATCCAGTGTGTTAGCTATCCCTTCTAGCTTTGCGGAAGCATCTCAAATTTGATAAATATATCATTTATGCTTTTATCCAAGTTGACAAGAGTTGGCTTCATTAAATATCCACAAGGAAAAAAAAGAAACATCATATCATGACACGCTTGGTCATCTCATTTTACATTGCTCATAAGATGCATGAGCAAATTTATCATCATGAAGATAACTGAAGCTTTGCTTTGGGAAAGGATGAAAAGTGAGAAAAATTCCATGAAAAAATAGAAATGATACTCTAATTAAGTCAACATATGCTTTGATTCTCAGTAACTTCCATGGGAAGGTGGGCAGAGAGTGGATGTCAGTATGTTAGAGAAAATGTTTCAGGTTTAAGAGACTAAGGAGACTGAAGGCTTTGGGGCTTTTAGAAATCTCATATTTGTATATCAGAAATGTTTTCTTCAAGAAAGAAGTCTGGTATTAAGCATTGTGAGCAATGAATAACATCACAAAAAATGGACTTGATTATACCTCAATTGACAGGAAATTGTTGCTTATTGAAATGGGAGTAATTTCAAAATCAGCTGCCTATGCATAAACAAATCATTGACTAGAGTAGAGGTAAAAATCAATACTAAGTTAAAAGATGAAGATGAGAAGAAATAACATGCAATTGCAACAGTTCCAACTCAAGCTATTCAAATGAATCAGTGATAACAAAAATGGGAAATGGTACAAAACAAAGATATTGACCTTGATTATTGCCACTTCCTACAAAAGTTGTTGCCACAAAAAATGTTTTAAAACTTCTTTGGTCAGCAGATATTTGCTTTCTTTCCCAAAGCTCAGGGCAACACATGTTTAAAATGTGAGCTTGTTTGTGAAATATTAAGTAGGGAAATGATGGATTATGAGTAGTAGTATCTCATAAAACATTAAAAAAATTAGTGGAGGTAAAAACAAGTCTGTAGAAATATTTTTATGATACTTGAATAAGCCACATAATCCCAAGATCATTCATAGATGAAATTGGCAGAACAACAAGAAGACATAAATTGAAATACAATTGTCAGAATTTCTTTAATGATTTGAATTTAGCATCAAGGTCAGAAACAATGATACCTGAATTGTCACACTCACCCCACACATCCAAACAGTTGCTAAATTTTGTAACAATTCTTCACTCATATAGCTACAACCAGGCCTGCGTTCAAGGGTGTGTTGGAAGCTTCTTGAATGTAGTCTTGAGATCCAATTGTTAAATCAGGACTTTATTTATTTTTTTTTTGATGACTTTTTAGACTTAAGAAAATATTGTAGAAAATGCTAATAAAGCAGATTATACTTCAATTTTTGTTACATATATAGTTTTTTTTAAAGAGCTGTTTGATAAGCATTTACCAATATACTCCTACTCATACCACCTCTTGTCTAGAATAATGAAAGGCCTTCTAGCTGAAGTATCTTCCCACTCTAATCTATTACTGTCACCTGCTAAGTGATTTTTCTGAAGTGGAGATCTACTCATGTAGCCCCTCTTCAGTGAGGTCTAAAGGCTCCCCATAAATTCCAAGATCAAATTAAAGGTCTTCTTTCTTCTTTTTTCCCTTGGCAATCTACTGGCAGTTCCTTGAACTTGACATTTCATCCTTCATCAATATATTTTCTCTGGCACTATTTCCCTGGTTTCCTTTAAGACAGTTCAAAAACCCTTTTTTGTAGGAAGCTTTTCACAGTCTTCTCATATCTTAATGCCTTTCCCTTTCCTTCTATTCTATATGGATCTTCTAAGTATCTAGTTATTTGCATACCTCCTCAATCAAAATATGAGCTTTTTGTCGGCAGGGAAGTTTTCTTTCTGACTTTGTATCCTCAGTGCTTAGCATAGTGCCTGATATATAGTAAACACTTAAAAAAATACTTGTTGACTGACACTGATAGTAACTGATCCACATATCTACTTTCTATTCTTTATGAAATATTTATGAGTATGATCAAGGGCATCTTTGATTAAATTATCAGAAAAGAGCAATAGGACTTTCCCATACATTTTCTACATTGACCACATCTTTATAATTACATAATTGAAGATATAGGGAATATGAGACTAATGTGTATCTTTATTGTTGGTTACTGAAACCACATAAAAAAACAACAAAATGTTTGACTTGATAAGGCAAAACTCAGCCTTAAAGATTTCTCCCTGTCAGAAATCTCTGACATACAAAATTCTTTAATAAATGCAACCACAGCAATAATTAAATCAAGCAACTCTCTGATTATTAATGCTAAGTAAAGCACAAAGCAAGAAAACATGCGTAGCTGTTGAAGTTGTTTCCTACTATCATTGCAGGATGTTTCCTTTTAAATGGTGACATCTTCTAGATGGCTCTATTGGGAATGATATTATACCAAATGCCTTAAGCCCCAGAAAATCAGAAAGATTCATGATTACACAAAAGAGATTAAGCTAACAATAAATTAGCACAGTACCTGGCATGTATAAAAATGCCTAATAAATGCTTATTAACTGATTTACTGAATATATAGAGGAATAACTAAGTGGATAAAGAAAAGTCTTATCCAGAGAATGACAGGCAATGGCATAGCCAGTTCATTGAATTAGCCCATCTCTTTTTATATGGGAAAAACTGATTGCATTTGAGATATTGTGCTGAGATTTTAGGGATTCCAGGATTCAATCTGACACAAAAATCAGTATTTTAAAAACAACTGTTTACCAATTGATAATGTGTGGTTTTTGACTGTGCATTTTTAAGCACCACAAAATTTATGATTTTGTGAATTTGGGAGTGTCATAATCCTCAAAGAATCAAAATTTGGAGTGACTATGTTAAAGCATGATTTGCACAATGCATGTCATAATGTTTGGTTTATAGTTACAATATCCTTTCTTAAAATAAAGCCACTATTTCTTATTTAGAACTTTTAAAAAAGTTACAAACGTCATTCTTCTTTGTAGGAAATGAATTGACATTGTTTGTTAGAAAGTATCAAGAGAAAATTTTATCTTCTTAAAGCCAAGCTCTTGTTTTGAACTTTCAAGCACCAATAAACATGAACATTTACATATACAAAAAAGGTTAAAAAAAAAAAAAGATTTTACATTGAACTACGAATCCCTGTCAGATTGTTTCCTTTAAAAAAATACATACTAAAATTTACTAGATTGATTTTTAAAACTATTCTACTTATCTATATCTCCTTTGCTTTTTTCTACTCTTTTCTTTGCATTTTAAAAGGGTTTCATTGATGCTCTTTTGTTTCTTCTCATTTTGGAGGAAGCATTACTATCACTAACCTCCTGCCCTAAATCCCCCCTTGCCAGTTTTTAAACTATCCCTATAATATATTAAAATTGTCCACCACAGTCATCCTCACCTGTTTGCAGGCAAGTAAAATATCCTGAGGGAAAACCAGCAAGTGACAAGTACCAGTAGTTCAAACAATTACCAGCATCTCCCTTTGAACTACAGAGAGCATATCCTAGTCAAGAATAGCAATGCCCCCCACCTTACCCCCAGGCCACCAGTCCAGACAGCCTGTTCTTCAAAGCCACTATAGAGATGGACAGTCCTTCAATTACTTCTACACCTGCAGCTAAACTGATCTTTCAAGGAGACGTAGTCATTGCAGAACTGAAAAAGAAAATTCTCATGATCAGATTCCATGCATGACACTACAACTGGCTCAGCATCAAAAATAGTTTTATCAGTGTTAATCAGGCAAGCGGGGAAAGGTTGCATTACCTTTTGTTTTGCTGCTATGCCCCAAGGTCTACTGGCCTTGCCATTTGGCTGACAGCTCAAACTCATATATACATATACATATACATATACATATATATATATATATATCATTTTTCCCTATAAAAATGTGAGTTATGAGACTTGCCTGATTTTTCTATTTCTATTCCTATTGCTTTGCATATAACAAGTTCAAGTATAAATTATGGCTAAATTCTAAATATTAGTCGTGTCTGAAAATATATGTTTCATTCTATAATTTTTGTCCATCGCCCCTCTGACAGAAGGCAGCAAGAATGCTTGGTTTCTGAAGTCATGGTTGATCCAAATACTTCAAGTTCACAAATTTTTCAAAGTTGCTTTTCTTTATAATGTAGAGATCATCCTGGTTTTTCACTCTTTACTCTGCATCAGTTCCTGTTAAGTTTCTCCTGTTTCTCTGAATCCATTCCTTTTGTTATTTTGTATAGTATAAAAATGTTCAGATCCTTTTGTATACTACAATTTCTTTAACTCAACTCTTAATGGATAGACAGACATCCCCTTAGTTTCCAGTTCTTTACTACAACAAAAAGTGCTGCTAAAATATTTTGGTACATATGGGTCCTTTTCCTTGTTTTATTTCCTTTTAATTAATTGTCCTTCTATAATTAATTATTTTTAATGCACAAATCTCTGTCTCCCTTTAATTCAGGATTCTATGCCAGAACCGAGGAAGGTGATTTTTGGATAATTAGCATACATTGCTCAATAAATCAACACGTTTAGGATCTTGAATCTTTGTTTCCTTAGTCATTTCATCTTTCCCTCATTGCACCTTCAGATTTTAGTGTTTGAGCCTTTTTCTTTTATTCACTGTCACTTGATCTTTGTCTCTTCCCCTTCCACTAATGCCTCCTTGAGTTAGTAAATTTGAATGCCCAGGTTTGGGTCACTGCCCTGAGTAATTTCTAAGGAATGAAGAATGGCCCTAGCATAATTCAAATATTCTTTCCTTTGGACTTGATGCTCTGTTTCACCTAGCTTGTGATTATGAAGGCTATTTATGATACATTTTTTAGCGCTATTCAATTCCTTCATCATTCATCCTTGTGCTTTTTGTCAGAATCAGTATCCACCATTTCTTTCAGATTTGGGAGAATTTAGATATATAGCCACTGTCTTGGGAGATCCCAGTAGCAGGATCCTGAGCATTGTCAAGTTGTACTCTCCAGGGGCCAACTGGGAACAAGGATGCAGAATGAGAGCTCTAAATATCAAAGTTCTCTAAAATTGATTCATGGGGTTGTTACCTATGTTTACTTCTCTTGTCAATTCAATTATAACTCCTTTATATTTGGAACATAATTCATTTCTTTTGAAGTTTGGGGGTTGACAAAATTTGAAGGAAGTGACTTTTCTGCCATCTTGATGATCATCTCTTCATGGCTGTAGTCTATTACCAACTATGTGCAAGAAGTAAAGTATATTGCTAAGTACACACATAACTGGAAAAGGAATCAGGCTGGTCATGAACCAAGAAGGAGGGATAGCAAATGAAGAGAATGAGCAGTTCTGCTAACAAAAAAGGAGATATTAAAAGAAGGCCTTCCAGCATGTTAGGAAAATCATGAGTGAAGGGAATATGGGAGACTATGTAAAATGATATAAAGGCTTAATTGTGTTGTGATTTGTACTAATGGAAGAAACATTCACCCACATTGATGAGCTCCCTCCCCTGAAGTATTGAAGTGCTTAGTAAGGAGGGAGGGGAGTAGCTTCTATGAAACTAAAATATGTGTAACAGTGCTTATATTGCCCTCCTAGGAGGGTCCATCTATTCCTTCCTCATGGGCTCACTTTAGACACATAACTAAAAGGAAGAGTTTTCTATCTAACAGTTCAGAAGGTCAGTGAATCCAAACAGTCATCACAGGTGGGATTGGTTTTCTCTTTATTTAAAGGATGGATGACAATTTGTTAAAACATATTGCAAGTATAGGGTAGATCAGATGTATTCTGAAAGGGGGCTGTGAACATAAAAAAAATTGTAACTATATTTCAATAGAATTAGTTTCCTTTTTAGTCCTTCATATTCTATTTCAAGCATTTACAAATAGTATTCTGAAAAGGAGTCCTTAGGTTTCCCTAGATTGCTTCAGGGATCCATGACACAAACGTCTTGAGAACTTCCAGACTAGATTTTCTCTGACATCCCTTCCATTTCTGAGATTCCAAAGGACTGTGGAAAGCATTGGGCTGTTCTTCAGCAACATTAAGAGACAGGCTACTGAGAGGAATAACACACATTAAACCAAGGGAAGCACTGAGCCAGCAGCAATTCCAGAAAACTATCAGTACTTTTTCCTCCCACAGCCCAATGACACAGAGACAATCTCTCACCTAGGCCTTTGCAGTTATCTCACCCACCTTCCTTCCTAAAAGTGGAAGAATATGGCTTGTAGAAGAAATATTTTGGGGATGCTCAGGGTTGAAAGTAAGAACAGCTGTGTCCCAGATATAATAGCCTGCAATTTTGTGGGCCTGTTTTATAGATGCTGGGACATGCTTTAAATTATGGTGTTGGGCATTGTGGGAGAAATTGTCCTGGAGTGTTTTTGATAGGAGAGTTAGCATGGCAATTTAGTGACAGTCAAAGTATGTTTAAGGGGGTGCCATTCATTGAGATTTGATGACAGTGAATGGTGCAGCAAGGGGGTAGAGCTGAGTTCTGAGTGCTACTGACTTACCTTTCCCTCTTGCAACATGTGGCAATGCAAATATGGGAAACCTAGTATGAGAAGAAGCCCAGATTCTCTACTGTCCACTATTAGTTGCATGTCAACCTCCTGAAAAGAGTAAGAGCTTAACAAGCACATGGAGACCATAAGCCTAGGGGGGTTAGTAAAAGCATGACGGCTACAAGCAGCAGGATCATAACAAGGGCAAAAGAGAGGGAAGTTATAGAGAGAAGCTAGGGGATTTGAAGGAGGAGCAAGGCAGAAATATGAATATGGTTTCCTAACAATTGAGTTTGTAGTGACAATGAATATATCAAGCAGGTAGTTGGAAATGCAAGATTGGAACTCTTACCCTATTTTCTAGTTCTGATCCTGTTGACATTTATTTAAAGGGCCCTCTTTTTTATTTATTATTATTATTATTTTTGTTGAGGCAATTGGGATTAAGTGACTTGACCAGGGTCACACAGTTAGGAAGTGTTAAGTGTTTGAGTTCAGATTTGAATTCAGGTCCTCCTGACTTCAGGGCTGATGCTCTATCCACTATACCAACTAGCTGCCCCTTTTCTATTAATTATTAACATAAAACCATTTTATAACAATTTTAAAGCCAGTTCATAAATAGTAGTCTCTGTGCCTTGCCCAAGGGCAGGAAAGTTAAAGTAGTAGGGATGTTAAAAAATACCACTCTGTCCTTTATCAGATCACTGAAGAGCAGACAGCCAGATTAAAGACAGTCATGTATATTCATAGTTTTCAGAGAATTGTACAGTTTGAGAGCTGCAAAGGGTCACCTATTCTGATCCTCACATTTTACAGACATGGAAACCAAGGTGAAATAGCTAGTGACAAAGTCAGGAACACAAAGCCAAGTGTCCTGATTTGTGGACTAGTGTTTTTTCTACTATATAACTCAGTACTTATAAGTCCTCATTCCTCCACTAGCTGTTCTTCTCTCACCTCAATCTTCTAGTAACTAGGTTTTCACAGTTTGGCAGGATAAATTCAGGTCTGTGGTGATCTCTATATACTGTTTATGTTTATAAGTTTATTTTTGACTTTTTGGGTGAATTAGTTATTTCTAGTAAAAGGCTTCAGGAGTTTACCTCCTTTAATTTATTGGTTATAGAGGCCATGTGTTTGTACAACTCAGCTGTTTTTTCCTGTGCTGAATCATTCAGAGCAGTAGTTTCATTTCCTTTAAAAAAAAATAGTGAAATTCAGACTTCACACACATGCTGAACTATTATTAGAAATGCTAACAAAATCACAGCTGTTTCTGGATAGCTACCACTGGCTTTTTGATTTTGGAATGAAAACTCTTCTTAAAAACTTTTATCAGTCTCTGAAGCAACTTTAACTTGAGCCATCTTTTATTCTCCATATTATTTAGAAATGAATTTTCTTTTGGGGGTCCCACATGTTTTTATGATATGTCTATGACTTTTAAAGTAGTTAAGGGAGTGTCTTCTGCCTCTTCCCATATGTTTCTTATCCACCAGACTTATACCTAGACTATATGACTTATAAGATTCTATCCACTTCTAAGATCTTTTGTCCCTAGAAGAGGAGCAAACAAACATTCCCCTTGATCCTGCCCCTGCTATTGTGGTTGGAAGCCTACTTCTACTTTGAAGTAGTATAAACAGCTTTTATTCAGAGATATACATACTATGTTGATGTGTAAATAAGACTATAGGATTATAGCATCATCATGGGTATTGACCAAGGGAATAGAAAGAGAAATACTATGAAAAAGAGAAATACTAAATATCTATAAGTACTCATTATGTGGCAGGCACTGTGGTAAATGCATAAGAAATAGTGTTTCATTTTATCTTCACAATAACCCTCAGAGGTAGGTACTGCCATTATCCCCTTTTTGTAGTTGAGAAAACTAAGGTAAAGAGAGATTAAGTGACTTGTGCAGAGTCACACAGTAAGTAAGTACTGGAGGCTCCCTGTGAACTCAGGTTTTCTTGATTTCATTATCAGTGCTCCTGATGACGGATCATCACTCCTATGACTCCTAGCTGTTTGGTGACTCAGAAGATGAAAAAATTCACCTGGAGCTCAATGTACTTAGTCATAGCAGCAAACTTTAATAGAATGTAAGCTCCTTGAAAGAAGGTCCTCTTGGTTTTTGTATCTCCATCACCCATCACAGAGTGATGCACATAGTAGATATTTGATTGAATTAGATTGAAAGCATGCTCTCTAATCAAGAAAGAGACAAAGAAAATCTCAGAGGAATCAAATTCTGTCTGCCTTTTTTTCTTTCTCCTATTCATCCAAATGGGAGCAAAACTAAGGGGAAAAAATCCCTTTATCTACATTTTGGCTTGAAATTTCTTCATAAATAGGACAATCTTAAAATGTTTTTCAAACACGATGTTGCACTCTTATTCTGGTACTTGCTAGGATGTGGGAGTTGACACTTCCAAATGCAGTTTTATCTACCCAAAATAATGCCTTTTTTTCTGCCTCCAGTGAGGAGATGTAACAAGGTCACAAAGACATCCAGGCCTCAATATTTTAGTAATTTTATGCTCCCCATCAAAATCACCAACAATTGTCTTTCATGTCCCACCCTCCCAAATAAATCTGACGGCTTTAGATACCGTTGGCAGTTATGTTTGTACTGCTTTATTTGTTTCATTGACAAGGAAAAGCAGCTTTTGTGCTGAGGAAAGACTACTGAACTGGCACTGGTATTGGGCACCACTAACCCATTCACTTTCAATAGCAGTTTTGTGATTCAATCCACTCCTTGATGATGTAAGTTGAGGAATATAAAAAAGTTCTGTTCAATACTATAGATCAAGGAACCCATTTTCCCAGGTATGATGGTAGAAAGGAGCCTCCTATACTCTCCTTCTATACTTTCTATTCCTATGTTTTCCAACTCCAAATTTCCATTGGAAATTTCCAATTTCCAGTAGAGAGGAATACTATTGCATGATAATAAGCAGAGATAGTTGGATCAAGTGAGAAATTTTGTTTTCCTTTTTGATTTTTGTAAGGATAGGGAGATATATTTGTCTTTGAAGGCACCAGAAAAGGATTCAGTAGATAAGTGGAGTGTATGAGTTTTGATTTTGATCCATAAGCAGTCTTTTGAGGAAAGTTTTAATAGCTAATTGTAAAGATCCTATAATCTGGTTTTTTTCATCATAACTGCAGAGGAACTGTGACAAGAAAAAAATAAACAATTTCCAGAGAAGTCTGAGAATTAACTTTCCATTCTGAACTACAGAACCCTTGAGAGATTTTGCCTGCTGTTTAGAAAAGCTGAATGGTAGAACTCTATTTCAAAAGTGAGAAATAAGGAGTAAAAGTGATAGTAAGAGATCACTCAGGCTATGTTTTTCTCAATATTCAAATACTACAAATAATTATATCTCTATTATTGTTTGTTACCCAGTTAATATACTGTATGGTCAGTAATTTTGATATTTACTTAATCCTAGGAAATTAGGGATTTTGGTAGAAAAGGAGAGATGAATAACTAATTAAGGGTAAAGTAGATTTCCCCTCTTTATTAAATAAATATCTTTGAAAATAAAGCAGAAAAAATGTTGTTCTGGGTTTTGAACATTTGTAATTGGGGGAGGGAAGGGGAGAATACCCAGCAACACACAGAGCTGGTTAAATCTTTTAGGTCTTGCTGGCAGGAGTCATGCCTTTAGGCACATACCTTCATCAAGCTGTTCCCTTTCAACACCCAGAAATCTCTTTAAAATCAACAACAGGGTAGAGGTCTCCTGGAAAGTGCTGTTCCCTGGTTCTTCAAATGGACCTGTATCTTGAAACCCCAAGTAAAAATAACCTACAGGCATATTTGTGTGATGTCAGAGACTTCCTGCCATGACTAAATTAGAGCTGAATGAAATATTTGGATCCTGGGGAAAGTAGGCAAGATAGTTTTTGTACAAACAAAACTAATGCAGACAAGTTTAGAAGGGAAGTAATAAACTGGGAACACATTTTTATAGTCAAAGGTTTCATTTCCAAAATATATAGAGAATTGACTCTAATTTATAAGAAATCAAGCCATTCTCCAATTGATAAATGGTCAAAGGATACGAACAGACAATTTTTGGATGAAGAAATGGAAACTATTTCTAGCCACATGAAAAGAAGTTCCAAATCATTATTAATCAGAGAAATGCAAATTAAGACAACTCTGAGATACCACTACACACCTCTCAGATTGGCTAGGATGATAGGAAAAAATAATGCTGAATGTTGGAGGGGATGTGGGAAAACTGGGGCACTGATGCATTATGAATTGTGAATGCATCCAACCATTCTGGAGAGCAGTTTGGAACTACGCTCAAAAAGTTATCAAACTGTGCATACTCTTTGATCCAGCAGTGCTACTACTGGGCTTATATCCCAAAGAAATACTAAAGAGGGGAAAGGGACCTGTGTGTGCCAAAATGTTTATGGCAGCCATTTTTGTAGTGACTAGAAACTGGAAATTGAATGGATGCCCATCAGTTGGAGAATGGCCGAATAAATTATGGTATATGAATGTTATGGAATATTATTATTCTATAAGAAACAATCAGCAGGATGATTTCAGAAAGGCCTAGAGAGATTTACATGAACTGATGCTAAATGAAATGAGCAGAACCAGGAGATCGTTGTATACTTCAACAACAATACTATATGCTGATTAATTCTGATGGACTTGGGCATCTTCAACAATGAGATGAACCAAATCAGTTCCAATTGATCTGTAATGAACTGAACCAGCTACACCCATGAAAGAATTCTGGGAAATGATTGTGAACCACAACATAGCATTTACACTTCTGCTTTTGTCCACTTGCATTTTTTATTTCCTTCTCAGGTTATTTTTACCTTATTTCTAAGTCTGATTTTTCTTGTGCAGCAAAATAACTATAGGATAGGTATACATATATTGTATTTAACATATACTTTAACATATTTAACATGTATTGGTCTACCTGCCATCAAGGGGAGGAGTGGGGAAGGAGAGGAAAAGTTGGAACAGAGAGTTTTGCAAGGGTCCAAGCTGAAAAATTACCCATGCATATATCATATAAATAAAAAACTATAATAAAAAAATAAAAGAAAGTAGGCAAGATACTTAAAGTGTGGGGGTTACCTTTTAACTGTCCCCAGAGGTGTTTTAACTTAAAAGGTTTAAATGAGTGAGCTTTCTCACCTATAGATCAAAGAATTGGCATCCTTACCATAACATTTGCCTTTATATTCAGTACTGAGCCTTTATTTTTAAACATGCAAAGCGCCAGAGTCATTTCTGCTCATATTAAAGAGCTGAAAAGATTTCTGCAATTTTAGTATCATTATGAAAAACATAAAATATTTCTGATTATAAATGCAAATGTATTTTTACAGGCCCAATTGCTCTAAGCTTTCTAATTAAATAAATTAGTGAAAAAATTGGTTTTAGATAAGCAACATTGCCCTGCTTTCATTAGTTCCATTGTGTATAAATCACTATTTAAAGTTGTTGAATACTCAGTGCAGCAATACTTTGGGAATTTTCCCTCCATGAACACAGATTCCAGTTCCTCTGTACCGTACTAGATGGATTTTGAGAGTTACAACCCACTTGGTGTGGAATTTCTCTGGAACCTAGATCTGAAGGCAGACATACAAGTTATTAGTGGGCTTGTACATAGGACTTTTCCAGCCTGGAGGAACCTCCAGGGTAGAGTTTATGGTCACCTGGCAATGCCCTCAATCTTACTTCTCTGATAGGTAACAAAGTAGGGAGGACATCATTGTAGAAGGTTCTAAGTAAAAAGATTGAATATTTCCCTCTAAAATCTTCCCCTTTAAGTGTATAAATGGGTCTTCCTGTGGCCCAATGTTGTTCAAATACCTATAAAAGTAGCACATGAAGGCTGTGCTTATATTGAAGCTGGTTAGAAGGAAAGAAGACCCTAGAACTTTACAACATCTTTAAATACAGAATGTATTACTAAAGGAGATTACATCAACTCCTTTGGCAATATTAAAGAAAAAGGTGGACATTTATCTTTGGGAAAGGTCTGAGTGTAATTTTGTTTGTAGGCAAAATGATGGCTTCGATCAGAGGTGTCATATGATGCTCAAAGGCAACATATGACCAATAATATTTCCCAATGTAGCTGGAGCAAAATTAAAATGTAGTTTATATCTGATTTTAATGTGTTGACATATTAATAAAAAAGAAATATAAGCATATGTGGTTTTCTAAGTCAACATGTGGCCCATGGGATTGCTTATATATGCTTTGATGGCTTCCATTTCTATTTGAATTGGACACCACTGGACTAGTTGCCTTTTTAAAGTATCTCTTAATTCTATTCTTATTCAAAGCACTCAATCATGAGATTTAAAGTTGTAAGAATATTATTTCTTATCATGTCATCTTCTTCTTCCCCACAAATTCCAGCAGCTCCCTATTTCCTTAAAGCTTTCTGGACCCTTCCCACCTTTCCATTCTGTTAACACTATGCACATTTTGTGATCTAGCAACATTGACCTATTTGCTGTTCCTGGAGCACATTTCTACCTTCTGACTCTGTGCCTTGACATTGATTGCCCCTTCCAGTGCTTCCTCCCCCCTCCATTTCTGGACTGCATGGCTTCCTCACCTGTACTGCTTAGTTTCCTAGCTTCCTTCAAGACTGTTCAAATTCTCCCTTGTACAAAAGGTCTTTGCCATTCTCTCTAGTTGCTAATATTTTTTCAGCTCAGATAGTTTGCAAACAATTCCATATGTCCAAAAAGAGTCTTGAAGGAAGCCAGGGAATTTCAATGTTGCTTTACTCACATTTAGAGAATGTGTGTGTGTGTGTGTGTGTGTGTGTGTGTGTGTGTGTACTGTACATATTCAATTGGACATCAAAATATATCTTACTCAACAGGTAAAATTATTCTTAATTAAAGATCCTTAATAAAGGATCATAAAGCATAGATTAAAAATTTAATTGGAGGGGCAACTAGATGGCATAGTGCACAGAGCACCAGCCCTGAAGTCAGGAGGACCTGAGTTCAATCTGATCTCAGACATTTAACACTTCCTGGCTGGGTGACCCTGGGTAAGTCACTTAATCCCAATTGTCTCAGAAAAAAAAAAATTAGTTGGAAACTAAATAATCTAATCCTAAATATTGAAAGAGTCAAAGAACAAATCTTAGAAAGATTAAAAAGAACATTAAAAAGAACAACAACAATGAGATAACATTTCAAAATTTGTGAGATGCAGCCAAAGCAGAATTTGGGGGAAAAAATTGTATCTCTAAATGCTTACAATAATAAAAGAGAGAAAAAGCAAATCTTTGAATTGGGTAAGAAATTTTCAAAGGAAAATTAGAAAAAGAATTTAAAATCCAAGTTAAACACCACAATAAAAATCCTGAAAAAACAAAGAGATTAATAAAATTGAAAGTAAAACAAAAAACCAAAACATTGGTGAATCAATAGAATAGATTAGGAACACAATGTATAATAGTAAACAGTATAGTAGTAGTTATCATAGTAATCTGATGTGTGATAAATCCAAAGATCCAAGCTTTAAAAGGAAGAACTAAACATTTGGCAAAAAATTACTTAGAGAACTGGAAAGCAGTTTGGCAGAAACTAGACATAGACCAACATTTCACACTGTATATATACAAAGATGAGGTCAAAAGGGTGATGTTACAAGTAAATTTGGAGAGCATGGAAAAAATGTACCTATAAGATCTATGAATTAGAGTAGTATCTATGACCTAACAAGAGATAGAAAGGATCACAGGAAGTAAAATGGATATTTTTGATTACATGAAATTAAATAGATTTTGTAGAAATAAAACTAATGCAGCTAAGATTAGAAGGAAAACAAAACTGGTTGGAAAATTTTTGACAAATTTCTCTGATAAAGGCTTCATTTTTCACATGTATAAGGAATTGAGTCAAATTTATTTTTTTTAAAAAAAGAGCCATTCCCCAGTTAATAAATGGTTAAAGGATATGGATAGGCAGTTTTCAGAAGTAGAAATCAAAGTTTTCAATGGTCACATGAAAAAATTTTCTAAATCACTACCAAATATATATAAATAAGCAACTCTGAGATAATACTTCACACACTCAAATTGGCTAACATGACAGAAAAGTAAAATGACAAATGCTGGAAGGGATATGAAAAAAATGGAACACTGATGTACTGTTGGTGAAATTGTGAACTAATCCAAACATTCTAAAGAGCAATTTGGAACTACTCCCAAACTATGCTACTTAGCAATGCTACTAATAGATCTATATCCTAAAGAGATCAAAGAAATCAGGAAAATGTGTATAAAAGTATTTCTCTCAGCAAAGACTTGGAAATCATGAGGATTTCCATCAATTGTTGAATGACTAAACAAATTGTGGTATATGATTGGGATGGAATTAGTATTCCATAGTGTTAGTATTATGCTATAAGAAATGATTAATAGGATGCTTTCAGAAAAACCTGGAAAGACTTGCATGAAATAATGAAGAGTGAAATGAGCAGAATCAAGAGAACATAATATACAGTAACAGAAATATTATAACAATAATCAATTATGAAAAGCTTAGTTATCCTAACTAGATCTAGATCCACTCTAGATCTAGACAAAGATCTAAAACTACTCTGAAGACCCTATGAAAAATGCTATTCACCATCGAAGAAAGAACTGATGGAATCCGTGTGTAGAATGAAGAATACTTTTTATTTTACTGTATTTTTCTTGAGTTTATTTTGTTTGTGTTTTCTTTGTCAACATGACTAATATGGAAACATATTTTGCATGATTTCACGTGTATAATCTATATTAAGTTGTTTGTTTGCCTTCTCAAAGGGGGAAGGAAAAGGAGGGAAAGAGAGAATTTGAAACCCACAATTTTACAAAATGAATGTTAAAAAAATTTGTACATGTCATTGAGAAAAATTAAATTAAATCTAAAAAAGACAATGATCCAAGAAAGTTTCAAAAAGAACCCAAGATTAATAATGTTATCTACCTCCAGAGAGAAAACTGAGAAACTCAGATTGTAGATTGAAACAACCTATTTTTTAGCTTTTTTTTTTTGTTGGATTTTTTGTCTGTGTTTTGTAATATGGCTAATATGGAAATGTGTTTGGCCTGACCTCACATGTATAATTGAAATCAAAGTGCTTGCCTTCTCAAAATTAGTGGGAGGAGAATTGTGAGTAAGGGGAAGAATTAGGAATTCAAAAATTTTAAAAATAATTGTAAAAGATATTTTTACATATAATTAGAAAATATTTAAATAAGTAAAAATAATTTTTAAAAACAAGATAAGGCTGGAGCATATTTTATAGTAATAGAAGAACCTTGGGCCACTGGTTTCAGTAATTAGCTCAATGTACTAATGAGAGTCTACAGGGAGAACAAGATTAATTAATGGGTGAATTTCACTTTAATAAATGTATAGGCAATTTTCTAAATGCAGATGGCAGAGTCCATCCTGATGGGAGCTGTACCTAGAGCCACTCAATGTGGTAAGTGTCTGGGAAAAGTGGATAAATTGTAAATGCTTCATGATACTGATTAGAAGAGAAATAATGCTTGTATTTGCTTCTCAATGTATTATTCATTTCTCAACAATCTGAAAGATCTAATATCCTTCCTCCATTTTTTACAATATCCTGTTGCTCTCCATTGCTTTTATTTTCATGAAATTTCTGAGATTGCTTTGCTTCATCGATACTTTGCTGCATCTTTTTCCCCCTAGATCTCTATTCCTGTGGCAAGCATTCCTGCTTTTATATTCTGTTTAAAGTGTTACTCAGCATTAATAAAATGACAGAATGTGTTTAAGAAAAGCTCTCTGCTCCTATTCTCAAATGAGTGTCTGGGAGAGAACATAAAATCTGGACATTGATTGAGTTATCATTTAAAATATTGCTTTGAGTAATAATGTGACAGTAGTTAGTTACATTTGAAAAATCTGGCAAAGACCTGGAACTTTGGAGTCTAGAAAATTTTTAAATTCATAATCCAATAAATTAGATCAACTTTTTCTCCTTTGCTACAGCTAAGAGTTAACAAAACAAAGATGTAACATGGATTCTGATTTGAAAAACAAAATAACCTTGTTTATACTTAGTCATAATTTATGAGTGAGCATTAGATCATTTGTCAAGTCAACAAGTATTTATGCAGGAACTACTGTGTTTCCTGCTATTGTAGAGTCCTATAATTAAAATCGAGCTGCTTTATATCAGTAAATTAAAGAAGATATATTCTCCAGGGCAAATTTAATTATAATATACACCATTACAACAAAAATCACAGTATAATAACTTCCATAAGTTATAAAAGAGGCACTTATTATCAGTATTTCATTCATTCATTTTGCATTTGATTTTCAAAAAGAAAAAGAAAGAAAAGTTTATATCTTGCTTTAAAAAAAAATAAAGGAACACCAACTTCTGATACATGCTGTATACTGATTAGCCAAAACTCCTTCTAAGTTAGTAGTGACATTTAGGTACTCTCAAACCCTCAAAAAAAATTCTGTTCTGTCAGTTTGTTGTATTTACTGAGACAATAAGATGTACTCATTTACATATGGGGAAGATGGGGAAGCATTCCCTTCATGTCAGGAAGTGATAGGTTACTTGAATGCTTTAGATATTTTTGTAAATAATCATGGGTTCCTGTAAAGCCCTTTGGATATTTTGCATTTTCTCTGTATCCAATATGCATCTTGGTATTTTGAGGCCTATATAAGAATTATTTCCTCATTTTTTGGAGAAGCTTAGATGTGTATGTCTTCTGCATATTAGGGATTTTTCCTGGAGCCACTCCAGGTGGAGCCAATAGACTTAAGGAATAAAATGACCCTCTCAAATTATCATCCAGTATTGAAGCATCAGATCCTTATAAAATCTTTGGTAAAAGAGGTAAAAGGAACCTGTACCCTAGATTATGTAAGAAACATTTTAAACTGTAAAAGTAATCTTCCCTTCAGTCCTTATTTTATTATAAAATATTAACTACACTGTAATATTTTATTTCATAGAGTTTTTTATACTTACATTAATACATCAGAAATCTTTGATTTCATCAGTGAGAATGTTCCCTCCATCAACTCAAAGTGCAGCTTCTCTATGAAGTGCTCTTCAAGAGTTGCTATAGTTGAAAAATTCATTGTAAACTTTGATAACCTTTTGACTAATCCAGTAATCTCTTCTAATTTGATTAGAATGGTCCTTGGACAACAAACTTGCAACCCATCCTTAAAGGTATATTCAAAGTCTTCCTGGCTTGAGAGGATCTGCCCAAACTTGCTCTTCACAGGCATGACCTTTAAGAATCCAGAGTCATTATCTTTCGTGCCCTTATAATGTAGTATATAGTACAGTATGTGTGATGACCAGGGGTCCCGTCATCAGTAAATTCCCCCAGTCCACTTGACATAAAATTATGTGGCCATGACAAAAAATATTAGGGTCAAGACAGGAAAGGGAGTATAAGAAAGCATTTATATTTTATTTCTCCTTTAGAAGTTGTGAACTTATTGATTATGGGATAGTTAGCTATCAGCCCACTAAGAGAAGCTACTGCTCTGATGGCCTTTAAAAAGCAAAGTGCATTTTCAAAGGAATCAGTCAAGACAGGAAATAGCTATGAAGAGTGAGTTCTGGCAGTGGAAAAGAGGGTGAGAACTCTCTCTTCTTATTCTTCCCTACAGCATAATGGGATCTTGCAGTTGAACTCCTTGACAGGAGATTCCACATATCAGATAAAAGACCAAAAATTAACTGCAAAGTAAAGTCGAGCTGAAAGAAAAAGAAAGTCCAGAGAGCCCAGCTAAAGGACCTACCCAGCAGAGACATTTTACCAGAACAACCTGAGAATACTACAAGAAGAGAAAGGATATTGGGGTTTTAGAGGAAGTACCATTATTATATAGAGTATTCCAAAGGTCTTAAAGCCATTTTTAGCTTTTTAAAGTTTAAAACTACACTAAGACCTTTGGAACACTATGTAAATGCCAAAAATTTTTAAAATTCCTATTTATAGGAATGTCATATTCCTATAATATCTTGTTTATTTCATTCAGAATTCATAACCACAAACAACTGAGGCTAATCAAAACATGGACAATTGGAATATGGAATTGGAGTCATGATAATAAAGTTTGACTAGACTCACATTCAATAGAGGGATTCACTTTCTTTCTTAATAGGAACTATAATTCTTCTTTTTGCCTCCCTTTCTTTTGCCTTCTTCAATCCATTTCAAGTCCTGATAATTTCTTAAAATGTTACCACTCATTCTCCAGAGCAAGAATGAGAGCAGAAGAAATTTTTCAGCTATTAGATAATATGATCCTGGCCTGAATCACTTCTAAGCCAAGTACCTTGCTTATTGAAGCCCCTGACCACTTTAACCCACTGGACCATAACACAGATTTCAGAGATCCATCTTATAGAATCTCTCTTTTCTCTTCCCACCATTTCTGGTCCAGATCTAAAGCATAGATTTATTATGCAACATTTCCAATAAGTGGTGACTGGGCTTCTATTTAAATTCCTTTCCTGGTGGAAAATTCACTTCTAGAAATGACTTTTTTTTTATCTGAACTGTTCTGTTTGTTAGGAAGGTCTATCTTATAATTGCTTGTATCATTAATACTTAGATTTTTTTTTTTTTTAGCTATAGTTTTCTTGACCATTGTAATGTGTAAAGTTCAGTTATCTCCAATACGATCACTAATATAATTTATCTAGTCTCTGTTACCTTTGGAGTATGGACAACCGCAAAGTTCAGGAAAAGAGAAGAAAAAAAAGACTACATTTATAATAAGGGCAAAGTGAAACTCTATCATATATAATTTATAATTTCTTAGTGACAAGTATCTAGTAGGTCCCCCCAAAAACATGAAAATACTAACCTAACTAATTTTATATTCATTCCAGATTCCCGTCAATATTGTGATTCAACTTTTTTTTTTAATGTGTTTATGATGTTTTTCTTGTAAAGCCAGGAAACTATGAAAAGAATATTTAGCATATCCGGCTTCCTCATTTTTCTACCAATTCCACCTTGTTTGTTACAAAGGCAGTTTCTTACTCATATCTATGTGTTTTGGGAAAAATAAACCAATCCAACCAATCAAAAGAATCCCATCTCACTCTTCTCCTACGTACTCCTCAACCCCCCCCCCCATTTTTCAAGTCTATTCTGATTCTATTGTTTTAGCCCCTTTTCTCTGTTTTTAGGTTATAGTTGTGACTTTGGCTGTCTCTGACAGGACTAAATCAGAAGCAACATGTCAGATGTGGAATTTTCCACTGTATCATGTCACTAACAGAGCATCAGGCAATTTAAATCTACTAAATCAACCAGGTTAACATCTGGAATTTGGAAAGGGGGGGAGGAAGTTTCTAAACATCATCTATCCATTTGCATATGCCATGGGCACTTGACATGTAAAAGTATTTTTTTAAATCAAGCAACAATTAATTAGACAATATATTCACATATTCTCCTCTTTCTCTCTGTTTCCCAGATACTCATCTCTGTCACATTAAGTCTTGGGCAACAATTGGACAGGGCAAGCCAGAAGCCAGGACCAGAGGTGGCTCTTGGCAGCAAACATTTGGATGGGGGCAGGGTAGAGGAGGGGATGACTGATGGAATCTCTGCTGAAGTTAATTTGCAGAAGGAAAGGTACTTGACATCCTAAGTCCCGGTAGGAAAGTAGTAGCTATTGTTTAGGGGATCCGTGTTTTACCACCTGTCCCCAGTTCTTCTACTGAGCTTTTGGTCAGATTATTTTCTACACATGGAATGTAATGTCATTCCCTTCTCTCACTAGCAATCCCCTTTGTGGCTTACCTACAATTTAAGGCCTAACTCAAAACCAGCTCTTCCATGATGCTTTCCCTGATGCCTCTGGCCCATAGCAATCTTACCCCTTGGATCACATAAAATATTTTTGTTTTAACTTTTTTGTTGTATTTATCATGTAATGCTGTGCATCATAAAGTTATTTGTACTTTTGACTTAATGCCAGTGAGATCCTTTGAAGGAAAAGAGTTTTCAAAAAAAAATCCAAAAGATATCTTCTGCATCCTCAGCACAATCACCTAAAGTCTATCAAGATGCTCTAAGATGGGAATAACAAAAAATCTAGAGTTTCTGTTCCTTGCTTCCTAGAGAGACTTGAGTCTTTGTCTTCTGGCAAGCAACCCGAGATGTGAAGTTTTTGAAGAACAGAAGCAAAAGGCAAGGACTTCTGGGAAAATTCTGAGGTGCTCCAACTTCCATTTCTTGGTGCCATTAAGTCATTTTTTGTAAGTCAAATTAGATAGTGAGCACAAAGGAAACAGTGATTGTAAAGGCTTGCAAACTTTAATCCACTATGTAAATGCATGTTGTTATTTAGCATTATCATTTATTGTCCAAATTCACTTTGGTCACACCTGATCATTTCTGGTTCTTTGCTTGCTGTGATATATGATGGGAAAAAACTGAATTTTGTTCTGTTTTAATCTTCTGCAGCCAGCAGAGCTGAGCTGATGACAAGATGATTATAAACAAAAAGACCTTTCAGGGAGAATATGGGCTTTTGTACCTGTTCAGAAGTTCACATTCCCAGTTTGGGCTTGTGAACTATACTTTCAGGCCATTAAAGGACATGTTCTATGTCCTAAATACACATGGAAAACAGTGCATTACCTACTGTCCATTCTGTAAAGATCTATAAAAGCCAAAGTGATTTCCACAGAATCATTTTGTATGCATCAACAGCAAATTACACTGCATCAGGACCCAAAGCCCTGAAACCAACAGGTTGAGAGCTGAGGAACAAGCAGACCTGCTGTGGGTAGCTGGAGAAAAAGGGAGAGAAAAAGAGAAGGGGATAGGATTTCTCTTCACCTGAGGAAAGGTGAAAACTATTGCTTTGGACAAAGTAGCTTTGCAAACTCTTATCCAGCCAGCCATTTATTTCAAACACTAAGGGATAGGTTTGCTTTGTGCCTTGTTTCACCTTACATACCTAGGGGAAAATGTCCTACTCAAATTATTTTCTCAGTAAAGACATTACTAAATAGGGGGAAATTGATTGTGTTGCTATTTGTCCTGTTGTATACATGGGATACATATTTGAATGGGGTCTCGACATCTTCTTTGCAAGGTCATACCCTTTCTTTTCTGTTTAATTCAGTGCCTGGCATATAGTAGGCACTAAATAAATATTGATTGATAAAAACTTAGATTTACTTCTTCTATGAAGACTTCTTAGAGTAATTCTCTTTAATTTCATAATTAATCAATAAATCAATAAGTAGTGATTAAGCACCTCCTATGTGTTGAGCTGAAGATATTAGAAAAGGCCTTATATAGGAGATATTATTTAGATTGAGTTTTAAAGGAAAGTATAGATTCTAATAATAATAATATGGCACTTTAAGGTTTACAAAACATCACCATATTTTATCTCATTTACTTTTACAACATTCCTAGGAGATAGATAGTTTTTATTATCTCCATTTTATAGATGAAGAAACTGAGATTGATTGATGTGAAGTGACTTATTCAGGGCCATACAGCTAGGAAGTGAATAAGGAGGGATTTGAACACAGATAATTTTTTTTTTACATCAAGTCCATTGCTCTATCCACAATGCAATGTTGCCTCCTTAGCCTCTTTTTTAAGAGTAAGATGTAAGAAAAGAAAATATTCCAGTTGTGGAGGACAATCAGTGTGAAGGCTTGGAAAAAGAAGGCAGAATGTTATGGATAAAGTGCAGCAAGAAGCCCAGTCTAGTTGGACCATGGAGTGGATAGAAGGAGGGGATAATAATGTCCAAATTGACAATAATGATAATAGCTAATAAAAATAGCCAGAATTTATATAGTGCTTTAAGATTTGCAAAGAACTTTATAAATATTAACTTATTTCACCCCTAAAACAACTCTGGGAGGTAGGTATCATTATTATTTCCATTTTACAGATGAGGAAACTGAAGCAAACAGAGTAAATCAATTGATCAGGATGACATAGGGCTAGTAAAGGTCTAAGGTTAGATTTGAATTTGTATCTTTTTGTGTCCCTTTCTACTGCCTTATATATTGTGCCATCCATCTCCTTGTAATACGTCATATATTCTCCTCACTCCCAGCTCTCCATATTGCTCTTTCCCTCATTTTTTAAAAAATATCTAATACTTACTGATATGTCCATTTTTTCCATAGCTTTTTTACACAACAAAATAATACATCGAGCCCTAATTTATGTTTTTCCATTTCTAGGGTATAAATTTTTACACTGAAAATTTAACAATAGGCTCTGCAGCAAGTTGGCTCTAGCACACTTCTCTCCTGAATAGCTATGAGATCAATGTATATATTTTTGTCACTCTTGGTATTCTTTCTAAAGGGTTTGTGTAAATCCTGTCTTCCTCATTCAGTGAACTCATTAAGGAAACCAGCTGGCCCAATGAATAGAGCACAGGGTCTGGAATAAGGAAGACTTGAGTTCAAATTCAGACTTAGACATTTACAAAGCTGTGTGATCCTGGGCAAGTCACTTTACCTCAGTTTTCCTCGAGTTTCCCTTCTGTAAAGAGGGAATAATAAAAGTATCTACCTCTTAAGTTGTGAGGATAAAATGTAATCATATTTGTAAAGCACCTTGTAAGCTTTAAAACACTGTATAAATGTCAATGATAATTATTAGGGCAGAGTCTGTGCCTTCTCTTCTCCTTCACAGAACTTAATATAAAGGTCTTTCCACTTTTTACTCTCTGAAAAGTCTATTGTCTGTGACCTAACATAAGACTCATGGTTTATCAACGAGCTTCTAGTTCCCATCAACATTTCCTGTCTTCAAAATTCTTTATTACCATCAAGGTTTGTCATCCTTTCAGTCACCCAGATTCATGACTTTCACTTCATTCTTGGGGACTCTTCAGTCACTCACCCTACATAATCTATCCATTGCCAAATCCAGTCATTTCGACCTTCACATCATCTCCCATATATGTCTTTTCTTCACCCACACAGCCATCACACTAGTTCAGACCCTTCTCCTCATTCACCTAGACTATAGCAATAGCTCTTTCATTGGTTATCCTTCCTCAAATCTTTGGCCATGACAATCCATCCTCCAGTCAGCCGCCAAAGTGATTTTCTTAAATCAAAGTTATGACCACATCAACCTCCCACCATCTTCCCCCTGCCATACTCATATACTAAACTCTAGGATCAAATATATGAAAGTCCTTTACAATCTGGCCCCTTCCTACCTTTTCTCTTTCATAAATCCTGAAGCACAGCCACACTGACCTACTGGCTATTCCCTATACACAACACTCTACCTCCCATCTCTCTGCTTTTCATAGACTTTTCCCTATGCTTGGAGCTCTCCTTTCTTACTTCCACCTCTTGGTTTTCTTGGACTCCTGAAAGACTCAGATCAAATCCCACTTTCAGAAAGAGTTTTTTTTCCCTTCTTCTGCTTCCATGCTAGTGCCTTCCTTCTGAGATTATCTTTCATCTACATTGCATCTGTTGCATGTACTTAATTATTTCATGTTTGTCTCCCTATTAGAATATATGCTCCTTGAGGGCATGGAGTTTTTCTTTTTCTTTTTTAATCCCTAGTATCTATCACAATCCCATGCACATAGTAAGTGCAAAATCTATCTATCTATAATGTTTATTGACTGATTCATTGACTCATAATTACATATCCCATCATTTATATTTGCTCTCCTTGGAGGTCAATACTTAAATTATTAAGGTGTGAGATCATTTGTGGTATTGCTGAACATATATTTTACCTTTGGCTCTGCATTGCCCATACAATTCATTCAAGATCTATATCTTCAAGTAAACCAGGGAATGACTAAAGTTCATCCTCCTGACAGTGGTTATTTTCTCTTCTGGGAATTGTTGTAGTAACTGGAAGGACTATCTCCTGGCTGGGCAACAGATACCCACTGGGAAACCTAGAAATTCCTAAACTTCCAAAGTACCTACCAGGATCAAAATGCCCATCTCTCATGAATGCTCTTAAGGAAAAGAAACACAAAGTAGGAGAGTTAGCCAGAGATTTCAAATCCAATCTCAATTCATCTGGACAAGTACATATATTTGTTCTATCACTGAGCAATGTCATGGCTGACTAGCCTACTAATTCTCAGAGAAAATACAAGGGAAAGGAGAATCACAGGCCATAAGTTCTAAAGGGAAGAGAAAAACAATGAGAGCAAAAGCTATCTCTGCTTTTAAAAGGTGCTCAGCAGGAGGTCTTCTTGCTCCCAAGACTGGTAGTGCTTTTTTGACATAGTTTACTACTTTTGTTTTAGGAGATTGGAGAGATAGAGTCTCACATGGGATCTCCCTCCAAGTAGCCTCTGTTTACATATGCCCTTTATTAAAGCAAAATGACTTGGGCTTAGACTTGTACTTGATCTCAAGTTCATCTCCAAATATTCTCCACAGGATAAATACTTGTCCAACTTCTCCCCTTCCTACCCAACATGCATATACATACAAGTACCAAAAGTACATCTGTTGTATGTGCTTATATTATTCTTTTAAAAGGAAAGTAAATTTCATTTTTTCCATTTTGCTTACAAATTTTACAACTGACTTTTTTTTTTAATGAAACATTCTATTTTGGCTATTTTCCACGCACTTCAAGTGCTCCAACAAAATCTGGATGATCATATGTTAAGGACATTGCAGAAGAGATTTTTTGATCAGGTATGGGTTGTATTAGGGGTCCTTTAAAGTCTTATTACAACTCAGAGATTCTGTGAGTTTAGATGGAATCTAAACTCCAGAATTTTGATACTTATTCAAAATATTTTAAGCTCTAAATATTCCATAGTCAAACTGTTTTGGGAAATGCTGGACTAGATTCCTAGTTCTGTGGTTTCCCATCTTCATTTCTTTTCAGTATCCATTTATAGCAGATTTAACAATAAGAGTATTTTCCATCTTTTTCACTTAATTATTAAAGATGGTTCTCTGGGAATGAAAAGTTAATGGACATAAGTAGATATTTAGCAGAAATTTAGGAGACAAAAACAAAACAGCAATAAAAAAAAATCCGATCAAAATAAATAGGAAAGTGGTAAAGCAAACTGACTGACAAGTCATACAAGCAGTTTATAGTTATCCTGCCCCCATTAATGCTGCTGTAGCAGATCCAAGTTTCTAGGTCCTCATCTCCACAGCCAGAATATTAATTTACTATCTTCTGTGGAACAATGAAAAACTGGTGGAATTTGGAGTCAAAGGCCTCCTACCACAGAGACCATGTGACTTTAGACAAATTATTTAAATCTCTCAGGAGATGAATTTCTTTCTCTATGAAATGAGAAGCTTGAATAAGGTAACTTATGGCACTAAATGCTTTTGAGAAGTCACCTTTAAGGACATAGACATACATGGTTTTGTAACTGCCTCCTTTTCAAAGACATTCGGGTCATCACAACCCACTTCCCATCTAGTGCTCTCAAGAATCTAAACAGCCATGTTAAGCCGTTCCTAGGATTCAAATAATTGAACACACATTCATTAATCTCCTTCAATATGCAGGGCTCGGGTTAGGCTTCAAGAGATATAAAAAGATGAGAGGAAACTATTCCTGCCCTCCTGGAGTTTTCCATTTGAACAGAGAAATAACAAGAGTTCACATTTCCAAAGAGCTTTCAAGTTTACAAAGTGATTTTCTTATAACAAAGGTTATTCTCATTTTACAGATGAAGAAATTGAGGGTCCCAGGCTTAAGTGACTTGCCCACAGCAATACCATAATAATAGCTTCCATCTTTAAGATTGCAAAGCACTCTGTTGTATACAATTTCATTTAAATCTCATCATGTCCCTGTGAGAGACAATATTATTAACAGTGTTAATAACAGTATTATTAGTCCAATCTCACAGATTTAAAAAAATAGCCTCACACTGGTGAAATAGCTTACCTATGATCACAATTTGCCAGCCTCAGAGGCAGAATTCAAAAGTTGGGGTCCTAACGCTCTATCATTATACCATTCCCTCTGGCTGCCAAGGCCTTGCCTAGCTGGGAAGGGGGCACCTTGGGATTTAAATCTATTTCTTCGTATTCTAAGCCCTATAGTCTTTTCACAATGCCATGCTACACTTGGTTGGCATCCTTTAAAAGCTGTTCAAGTGATCCTGTAAGTTCCATGCCTTCTGACAAAGTGCCTTGAGCTCCTTGGAGATTTAGGATGTTTGGTCATTGTAGTTACCTGAGCATCCACAGTCTCACAGGGACAATCAGGATGTAGTCTTCAGCTAGGAGAGAACAGCCTTTAGGCAGAACCCACTTTGGAGCAAGGAAAACAAGAGGGCTCTGACCAGACAGAAAAGTGGAGCTGTTTATACTTAGAGGACATGACATTAAGTTCAATTGTGGCTGGCAATAGCAGAACAGCCTCTGAAATCATGGCCACCTCACACCTGAAAGAGCAATGTATCATGAGAACATGCAGGATACATTCAGGACAGATGCTTCTGAGAATAATTTTTTTCCTTTTTACCAGATTTCCACAAACCCAGCCTAAATCAATAGAAACCGTACACCTTGTCTAGCCTAGGAAGAAACTTTCCTTAAATGATTGTCAGAGCTTATTCTCTTCCTAGACCCCTAATTAAGGAGAGCCGGTGGCTGACCATCTCCAGCTGATTTAGCGCTGAGACAATGCCATGGAGGGAATCACTCTGGCAAGGCAGCTTTCAGTCTCAATCTGTACCTCTGAGAGCTGAAGACAAAGCGTGACTTGGAACCGCTCGGGTCCTGGCTTTGACAGACAATGAAGCCCTATCATATCTCTATGGCATCGCATCCTGCCCTTCGATGTGCCAGGCTGAAATCCTAACACCACTAGCTTTCTCCCCTAAAGGTTGGCAAGATAAGCCCTCGACGTTCTCCAGGCTGTGGTCAATTGTATCACTGAACAAACCCTCTTCTTTGCTGGTGTTTTATCCCAGCCTTTCCGTGGGGCGTCCTTTATTGTCCTGCTTTGTGTCTCTGAAAGTTAAAACAATGCGTCCCAGGGTTGTTCTGTGGTTGGTGCCTCAAGACTGTTTACTCTCAGCTCTCTTTAGGACCTAAGAGGCTGAAAACTGCATCCTAATGGCCCAATTAGGCCTAATGCTCCAGAGTGTTGACTGTTTAGTTACCACCATATTGTGTACAGAACTAATTGTGTTGAAAGCAAATGAATGGTCAAGAAACAAACAAGCTACTAGAAAATAATTACTTGGAGTGTTTCTTTTTAGTGCCTGGACAGCCGATTTCATTATAGTCAACAGCCCCTAAGCTGCCTGGAATAGTGGTATTTGTCATTTTCATAGAAACTTGATAATGACATTAATTTATCTTAATGGTCTGTTCTATTGTTATAAATAGTAAAATTAGCTTAAATTGTCTTGCTTTTGCTGGTTTGGGATGGCTGCAAAGGGCCCCACGACAGCAGATGAGTAGATAATTTGGTGTGCTTGACAGATTTCCAATAATTTGTTATGTGGAACATGAGTAATGCTAGTGCCATTAATGTTCATTTTCCTCTAAATTCATTACTGCCCTTTTCCCTTTTATCTTTTTTAATGTCTGGGCCATTTTTCTATATTTCAAGTGGAGCCACAGAGCCTATTCATATTCAGCTCGCTATTAACATTCTGCACAGAGCGAGCATCCTGTAGAAAAACAACTCTTTATGAAATGATGAGCTTGGTAGCTATTGACGATGGAGAGTGGGCAAAATGGGCTGCTTACTGGTATCAGGGCTGAGATATAATTAAGTCAAATGTAATTTTAAAGAAATTTAAATGTTTTCATTTTCATGGCAAAGGTAAAACATATTTAAGAGAGATTCTAAGAAGGTGCGAATGCATTAATAAAAATTGGTGCTTCTCCTTTCACATCCCTCCTCCTCTTCATGGAGAATCTTACTGACGGTTATTACACATTTCCTATAAAATGGATTCTAATTAGTTCATGAAAAAATGTTAAAATCAAATTGAGTCTCATAAGCAGATATACTGGCATTATAATCTCCAGATATGACAGCTATTTACAAAGAGAAAAAAAAAGTATTTTGATTTGGTTTAGTCATTCTTGGTTCTAACCAGCATTTATGTTGCCATCCTTCCCTCTGCTGTGACATTTCTACATTTCCCTCAGGGATGGGTATGTCTATGGGATGGGGGTGGGGGTTAGAGAGAATTTTTTTTAAATCAATTGTATTTGCTTTCCTGCCTTTTCTAAATACCCTACTCACTTTCTCTCCCACTGTGGTAAGGAGCCCACCAAATGATAAAGAGGCTTATTAAAGCTCTTGGCAGCTTTACTGATGTACATCTTCCTACTAATAAACATGACAAATTGGTATGATCTCTATCACCAATAAGAGAACAAACCCCACAAACCTTCAGACCCCCATTTCCTTTTATTCTTCATGCTGAGTGGTTCAGTGGAGATGAATGGGGCCCTTTGTGCACAGAAACCACCCCATACCTGCTACCCTGATAGGAGATTCTATAGCAGTAAATTGTAGAATTCCATTTACTTAGCATGTAGCGTAGTACCTTGGCACATAGTATTCACTTACTAAATACCTATTGGTTGATGGATCTCCAGAAACACCCCTATAACAGAAATGTTTGCCCAAAGTTTAATGGGAGCTCATGCTGACCAGATGAGAGAAATGGACTTTTTGATGACAAACTGTTATTTCATAGAGTTAAATTGTATTTATTTACCTTTTCAGGCTTTTCTTTTTGAAATGACTTATCCTTTTACTTTGGATCATAGATGTTAGCTAGAAGGGATCTTAGAGGTTTAATATAATCTCATCAATTTACAAATGAGGAAACTGAGATCTATAGAGATGAAGTGGTTTACCAAAGAATCATACAGGAAATGTCAGGGTTGGGATTTGAACCCAATCCAAATCCAAGTCTTTCCATTAAATCGAGCTGCTTCTCTGCTTCTTATCCAGGATGTGCTAAGTGTCTGAACTTTCCACACTTCTTGTGATCTTTGAAAGGACAGACAATTAATCACGGTTGGGTAGTGTTGGGAAGGCAAGACTGGATTTGAATTCTCCAAAGAAAACCTAGGGCACTTCAATCAAACTACAAGCCCCAAAATGACAGCTCTCTCTCTCCCTGAAATAGCAATAAAGAATTTAAAGACCTTTTCCTTCTCCTGTGACAAGATCATTGCTTTTTTTTTTCCACTGAGAAAAATAATAGATTTTAAAAGCATTTCTGTTCAATAAAATCACTGAAGTATACCATCGAATCCATGACCAGCCTCTTTATTCCTCTGACAGGGATGAAGGATAATGCACTGATGATGTTGTGTAACAGAGATGCAATTCATAAAATATTTATCCTAAAACAGCAAATGTGTCTGTATGCCTTGTTCATTTATAAAATAATAGTTTGGAAGAATAAGGTGCCGGTAGAGTCCCTTAGTCAATTTGGTTGGCTTTGCCCGGAGTCCATTAGACTAGGTTATATATCGGGCTAAGGAAGATGTGGTTTGTCAGTGGTATATAATGGATCATGAAAGATAAATGGAATTAGGCAATTGAATAATTAGAGTGATGCCCACTAGAACTGCTCTAAGTGAAGGTCTGTCAGTATTTCCATTAGAAACCTCTACTTCACTGGTTAGGAATACATCTGGGAAAGTTTGGTTTGGGTTAAAAGTTAGTGACAAACAGGAAACCTAAAGGAAAAAATGCATTTTACCAAGTTTTAGAACAGTGTCAGGATCCCACAACCTTTGCCATGTGCAAGCTAAAAACATACCGAAGGCTGAGGAGTATTTTCAAAGTTAGGATGTGGCAGTCCTTGTTGACCAAGCCTTTGGTATTCCTGATGCCCAAGGCCTCGGTCAGCTCGAAGCACAGCCCAGAGCACAAAGTTTTCCTAAGGATATATACTTCACAAGGAATCCTAAACAAAGTCACATGGAAAAAATCACCCAATAATTCCAAGTTCCCAGAGCCATTCTTGGCCAAGAGTTAATTGATTTAAGTCACGTCCTTCTCCTAGTGATCACCTTCCAACTATAACTATAGTATAAGGGCTAGACTAGCCTCAACTCAGATGTCTGAGCTTTCTCCACTTTTACAGACCAGTCATAAAAATGCTTACGATATAAACAGCATCGGAAGGGGCTGGTACTCTTGTGGGAACAATTAACAAGTCTACCTTCCTCCTTCTGGAGATGGAACTCCCCGCTTTCCTAGTCATGAGAGCACAGAAGAAGTCGACCACCTGTGGTATATAGAATGATTTTTTTCAGTGACACAGTAGTTGGGATGGTAAAGGGAGGTCTGTGAGGATATATTTTAATAGAGAGAGCCTACCTCATTGCTCTTTCTTTTCTCCTAATTATTCATTCCCACTTAAAGAAAAAAACAACATTGGGGAATCTGTGCCAATGGTTCCCCAGTCCAGTGGGGGAAGACTTTCCATGTGCTGGTATTGGTACTGTCACCTTAATTCAACATTATTATATTTATCTCTATTAAACAGAATGTAATAGGGGCCTACTTTGTGGCAAGCTGTGGGTTGGGGATACAAAGACTTCCATTTGTGTTCTACTGAAGGCAATACATGGAATAGAGGCTACTCATGAGAATACACTCAAAGTAAATATAAAGTATTTTCAGTGAGAGAATATTAGGTTCTTACTAAGTACTAATGAGATAATGAGATATTAGATTCTTACTAAGTGCTAAGTCGGTACTTGACAATTCTCTAGTTCCGGCCTTTAGGGGAGTTTTACTTGTGAATTCCTGGGGAAAAGTTTGCATGCTTAGGAGGAGCAAGTTCATTGGCTGAAAAATTGAGTAGACACAGCAGATCTCCTCCCAGAGAGCGATCGGCAGCTTCTGGAGACAACAGCACGTTACAAGAGAATACTAAGAGAGGCACTTAGTATGGTAGATAGAGCCCTGGACCTCAAGGAAGGAATAGCTGAGTTCAAATTCAGCTTCAGACACTGACTAGCCAAGTGACCCTGGACAGGACTATGATCTCTGTTTGCCTGAATCATAATAATAGCACTTACTTCTCAGGGTTTTTATGAGGATCAAATGAGAATATTTGTAGAGTACTTAACACAATGTCTGGAACTTAGTAAGTGCTTAACAAATGCCTTTTCCCCTTCCTTTCTCCCTAGCAATTGGAGGGATCAGCAAAGGCCTTGTGTATCAATCCATAAACATTTATTAAGTGCCTAACATAAGCCAAACACTGCTAAACGCTGAGAGACGACATGAGCTGAGCTTGAAAAGGAATTGGAATCCCAAGAGGTAGAGATGAGCAGAATATAGGGGACAGCCCAACGAAAAACAGGAGGTGTGCAGGGATCAAAGAGCTAGCCAGTTTGACTGAAGAGAGTACGTTTGAGACAAGCAATGAGAAATAAGCTTTGTGAGATAGCTTGGGAGCCAGACTGTGAAAAACAGCAACTAAGCAAGGGGTGGGTGCTTTATCCAGAGACAAGAGTTGCTGCCATTCTCTAACCCCTTGACTTATTTTGCAAGGGCAAGAGCAGAAGACTTGGCAAAGCTCTGGAAGGGGCATGCACTGCTGTTCTTTGATATTGTCTATAAAAAGGCACACCCTGGAGTGCCTGAGGTTTCATCCGCTTTCTGCCAATTTCTGCCCTGATGTTCCTTGGGACATTGGGTGTGAGAGGAAAGGGTAGAGAGTTGGGAGACTGCTGCTCACCGGTAGATTCAAGATGCGTCTCACTGATGCTAAAAAAATCTCTATGATTTCCTCCAACACTCAATTTGGCACAGGGGTACCAAAAACACAGGATAAGTAAAGCAATGCAAAATGGAAATAACCTTATTGTCTCTTCCAATACTGAGTTTCTTAAGAGTAGAGATTGTTTCATTCCTTAGGTATATCCTCAGGGCCTAAAACAGAACCTAGTTCATAGTAGATGCTTGTGTATTAATTAATTGATTAGAAGTCTAATTCTGTCACTTACTACATGAGGTTGGGTAAAGCAATTAACTTCTTTGAACCTCAGTTGCCTTATTGTTCAGATGGGTTGAGAGCAGCTGTTTTGTCCTCCTCCCAAGTTGTTGTAAGGCTGAAATGACTAGACATAAGAAAATGAACTCCAGGAAACTACTTTAATTTGCACCTCTGCCTGATTACATTGGTGTTGAGTAGACAAGGCCTCAAATTCCTCCACTCAGAACTTGGATCTTTGGGATCTCTCTTCTTAATGTGGAAGCTTGAATGACAAATGGGGAAGAGGTTTCCAGAGCTGCTTAGGAATAGTGAGTGAGGCAGCCTCGCTCTCTCCAAAACTAGCCCCCAAACTCATCCAAGTTACCTTCTCTTCCTCTTCTCACTTGTCCTCTCCTTCCTCCTAAGTTGCTGTGGGGTATTGATAAATATTTAACAAGTGGCTCTGAGAAAAGGAGATGGCAGTGACATAATAGCTCATGTCACTCATGACAGCTTTTAAATTGAATATAGGTTATTATTTTCTCCACCACTCCGTCACAATCAGCAAAACAACAAATTAAGACTGATTTTTCCAAGATATAAATCTCACATTAAATCAATCAGCTCTCACAAGCTAGTAAGAGCTAGCTCCAACTAATCTCTACATGGGAATGACTAACTACAATGGAAAAGCAAAAGACTAAGAGACAAACCGATGTGTGACTTAATAAAATATCCCAAATGTGGCTAACAAGAAGGACAACAACAACAACAAATCTAGTAGCCACAGCAGCAGAGGGAAGGAAAAACAGCCCCGAAAAAGCTATTGGTTATTTTGGTATCAGCTCAAATGGGTTTATAAGAGTTTATTGTTAAATTTTTTCAGTATGAGCATTTATACTTTTAAAATCAAGAAACACTACAAATCAGGGAGTAAGTTATTTTTAGCTGATTGTATAAACCAGAACTCTTGGGTCCTTACTGCTCCAGAACCAGATTAAAATGAAAATGGAAATATTTAATGAAATGAATAAAAAAATAATGCAGCATAGATTACGTTCATTTGTAGTTTTCTAAGTCAAGTAACTCAAGTAAGTTAGTAACTCAAAGGTGATAGTGAAAATGTTAACAATGAAAATTAAATTTAAAAGCAGGTACGCTTTTCTGAGAGCTGGTTGTTAAATATTTACCACTACACTCATATATATAGATTCAAAAATATCACCATTTCCATATATGTACAAGATAGCTTTGTTATATCAAAGAATCAGTAACAAAGGGGGGTACCTATCAGTTGGGAAAGGGCTGAACAAATTATGGTTTGTGACTGTCATAGAATATTATTGTGCTATATAAGAAGGATAAAGGGGTGGCATTGGAGAAATTGGAAAGGCTTTTATGAAAGGATGCAGAATAAAGTGAAAAGGAGAGCAATTTATGCAAAAGCAAAAACATTGTAAAGACAAATAATTTTGAAAGACTTGAAAACTCTGACCAATGCAGTGACCAGTTATGATTCTAGAGGAAACATGCTATCTACTTTGTGATTGCTAATAGACTTTAAAATAGACTTTAAAAAGCATGAGACAAATATTTTTGGATATGGCCACTATGGGAATTTGTATTACTTGACTATTTATATTTGTTTCAAAGATTTTGTATCTAACTAACTTCCTTTCCTCCCTTTCTCCCTCCCTCCCTTCCATCTTTCCTTTCTCTCTTCCTCCTTTTCTCCTTTCCTTTCTCCTTTCTGTTCCCCTTCTTTCCTCCCTTCCTCCCTCTCTGTCTCTCTTCCTCCCTCCCTCCCTTCTTTCATTTCTTCTTCCCTCCCTCCCTTCCTCTTTTCTGTATGTCACTCTCTCTTTCTCTCCTCCATTCCTGCCTCCTATCCTTTCTTCCCTTTACAGTTTGGAGAGTGGGTGGAAGGGAAAGAAAATAAATCCTTATTATTTGGATAGAAAAAAACTTATAATCAATCTCAAGAATTCCCTTCCCCTTTTTAACATTGAGGCTTCCAGAGAAATATTTTTATGTTATTTTAAATATTTTGCATATAACTTCAGTATTTCATAGATTTGCACTTCTGTTGGTGTGAACACTCCAGTATCAATACAGAGTATAACCTATGTTGGTGCCTTACTAGATGACTTTTATGACCTGTTTTTCCAGGGGGATAAATCAGTGACAAGGGAGTCAGCCCTCAGGTAATGAAGCTTTCCAGGCTTATTGAGTCTTGTCCTCAAATTTCAGATACATAATCCTCTTTAGGTCTTTCCTGGAAGCCTTTCCACAGTGATAGGACCGTCTAAAGTTTGCAGTTCTCTGCATTAACCTTCAAGAACTCAAGGTCTCAAGAAGCATCAAAGCAGAACTTTATTGGAGAATTCACATGTCCCTAAAGATGGTGAGATACAGAAAACATGCTATAAACCATTATATTATTTTCAGCTGTTGGCATTTTTGGCTTTTATGCGGGTGGACAAAATCAAATTTTTTGCATTATGCTAAATAATATTTGCATATTACCTAAGACTGTGGGATTTAGATTTGGAAAATTTAAAAACAAACAAACAAACAAACAAACAAAAAAAAAAAAACTATGAAAATCAGTCCTCATTTTGCAGAGAAAGGGGTTGAAGCCCAGAAAATAAATAAGTAATTTGTTCAAGGTTACACTGATAATTAAAGACTAGAGCTGATATTTAGCATGAAATTGAATTTATTTAGTTTTTTTTTAAGTCTTATTGACACCTTGTGTTTTTATAACACAATCATATCTATCTATCTCTACCACATGCAATCACAGTAAGCCTTTCTTCACAACAAAGAAAAACAGATCAGTAAAACCAACTGACATAGAAACTCATTTTGCCAGCACATGTCACATTTTGCACCCACAATCTCTGCCTCATAGAGGAAAGGAAACAAGTTCATTTCCTCATCTCTTCTCTGGGGCCAAGATTGGTAATTACAATTACACAGCAAAACTGCATTGTTTAGTTCAAGAAAATCTAGCTCTTTGGAAAACAAAATAAATGAGTTAAAGTGCCTCATAGCAATCATAATGTACGTATGACCACATAATATACACCCATCCAGCTAATTACCTCCCAGGATTAAGAGGAAAAGACAGACACTCAGGGAAACAATCATCACAGCAGGAATATACACATAGATGGCAGACAGGGTTACCCTTGTAGGGACACACCTATAGAAGGAAGGGCATAATCAAAAAAACAGACATAGCTAAAGATGGATCTTCACCAACTTTGAAGCAGAGAACACCATTCCCCCAGAGTCCTGGGTCACTGTCCTGGAGCTGGTGGCAATCAGAACATCTGGATCTTATTTCAGGGAAAAGTTTCCAACTTTGTTCTCAGAACGAAGAACTTGTGTTTTCCCAGAGTCTCACAATTTTTTTCAGGAAATGGGAAAGAAGGAAAAGAAGAGGGAAGATGTCAGAGTAGTACTATTGATGTCATTGTCAGTGGTGGAAATAGGTCCTTAGTCAAAGATCTCTAACATAACAAGGAATTCTCTGAAGCAATGATGGGGAAAGGAGAGAGATAATGCATTGGCTGCCAGAGGATCAGGTCTGCACTAGGTTTTTTATTAGGCTCTTTGCTACTAGTAGTCAGGCCTAGTGCCATTTTGGATGGATTTTAGTAAAGCACCTAGCCAAGCATTGTGTGCCTGGAGACATTTAGAAAATCTTAGCTAACTAATTAGGCAGATAGACAATACTCTGTAGGCACATCAGAGATGTATCACCCTGTGGTCATTGTCAGGAGCTCCATGGTGGCTGTTTGAGGGCATGGTGGCAGTAGAATATTGACATTTCCTTTGTGGTGTTTGTTTTGTATGGTTTCCTCCAAGGTAAAAAGGAAAAAGGGCACTGAATTTCTATGCCTTTAAAAGCTAAAAGGCTGGGGGCTGGGTAAAGGTTGGGGGGGAGGGGAGGAGAAGAGAGAAGCTGCCCGTTTTCTGGAAGAAATTCAAGACCACTGAAGCGCATATGTCTTTATTAGACATTGGAATTAACCAAAGCTTTCTCAGCAAGAATTTATGCCAAGCAGGTAGAAAAAGCTGATTTAATTTAATTCATCCCCAAGGCAAGGTGAGCTACTTTAAAAGGAAAAAAAACCCATGTGCCAACCATTCTGCAAAGTAGTCTGGAATTATGCTCAAAAAGAGACTCAAATGTCCATACCCTTTGACCCAGAGATGTCATGATAAACATATACCTCAAGGAGGATAAAGAAACAACGGCTCCAAGTAAATCCAAATACTCCTAGCAGTAGTTTTTGTCGTGGCAAAGAACTGGAAACAAACTAAGTGCTCATCAACCGGGAAATCAACAAATTGAAGTATATGGATTTAATGGAATATTACTGTGATGAATATGATAAATTCTTAGAAGCCTGGAAAGACATATGAAACGATGCAAAGTAAAGTAAGCAAAACTAGGAAAATGATATACTCAATGACTTCACTAATAGGAATGTAAAAAATGAAGAAGCAAAATGAAGCCTTTTCAGCATAATTATAACATGTTTAGTCTAAGGTTTTTTCTTTTCTTTTCTTTTTCTTTTTTTTACAGAATTGTAAAACATTGCCTATACTTTCAGACATGGTGAATGTATTAGTTGGTTCTGCTTCATTCCATTTTTTTCTCTATTTTTTTTTATCTTTGTTACAAATGATGACTATCTAGACAGGGGAAGCTGGCAACTTCATATAATATTTTCTTCAAAGGACAGAAGGAAGTGGTGGGTGATATAATGTCCTGCCTCATCTGTTCCCATTTCCTCTCTTTTATTAATTGCAATTGCCTAGCTAGAATTTCTTTCATAATCAAATCAGGTCTATCCACATCTGGCACACTATGTATACTAATGCAACTGGTTTGGAGCCAATGTAAATATCATTTGAAAATATTTTTATGAAGTGAACTTCCACTGAAGCCCTTTTTTCCTTATTGTTAAGAGTGGAGGTGGTTCTGGGTTCTCAAAGGCTTTGCTAATAAAAGTGTATGGCAATGTGTTTTTACTAAGCTATAAAGTCTTTAAGAATAGTCCATTTGATGGGATTCATATCTATCATGTCAAGTCTAAATTCAGAAAGGCTCAACACCAAATAGGATATGGGGTGATGAATTATTTGGCCTTAGAAACCTTCAAAGCCTTTCTCTTACATTATAGGAGAATTAAAATTTACATTCATGGATAGAAATTATAGTATGTAAAAGCATTAAGTAAATTGAAAAAAAAGAACATTTTAAGACTAAATGCCAAATTAGCAAAACCAAATCATCTAAGAGCTAGTCAGATGAAATAAACAAATCCAGCTCCAATTTTTGATTGTAGTTTGGGAAGCATTTCCTCCAGAAAAAGGAAATGTTTCAGAATAATGAGTAAAACAAACCTCAGCCAAATGATTTCTTTGGAAAATACATCATCCATTCATTCAATAAATTCAGTACAATTTAAAAAGCATTTAAGTACCTACTGTGTGCAAGCCACTAAGCTAAGCTCTGGGAAAATAAGATGGAAACAAACAACAAAGCCCTGTCCTCAAGAAGCTTATAGTTCTCTAGAAAGCACATGAAAAATATAAAAAAGTGAGACTGAAGCAAAGAATCCATCTAGGCAGAGTGTTCTAAGGAAATCTGAGAAGGGACAACGAGAGAGAGAGAGAGAGAGAGAGAGAGAGAGAGAGAGAGAGAGAGAGAGAGAGAGAGAGAGAGAGAGAGAGAGAGAAAGGGAAGAGGTAATACTACCCAATAGTAAGTTCCCCTCCACTCATCTCTCTGCTAACCTTCTTTGAGAGATTTGTTTAATGTCTTGGTGAAAGCCAGGTATGCTACAGTCTACACCATCTTCCTGATTTCTCTAGTAACTTTTACCAAAAAGTAAACAAAGTAATCTGGCCCTCTTGATGATGTAATTAATGATTTCTTTATTTGGAAAGATTAGGAAGCAGAATTTTAAAAAACTTTGTTAACTTGGTTAATCTTGAGAATGTTAAATTCTTGGTTAACTAAGAATGTTGCTGTGTTGAAATATGTGAATAAGCAATTTTCAAAGAGCATAATTTAATTTTTGATGATTCATAGGACTGTTAATCTTAAAGTACTATTGGGTTATCATGTTCTATAATTATTTTATTTACAGTACTAAAAATAAGTTTTAACTGTTTAATTTTCTCATTGTTAAAATTTTGGGTAGATAAGAATTTGCTATTATAATTTTCGTGTGTGAATATTTCTTAATTCTTCCTTGTGAGAGTTTAGCAGTGTGAGATGGATGAATGTATAATGCAGATGGTGGACTAGAATGTAAATTATATCAGGCAGGAACTGTTTCATTTTTTGTTTTTTCATGGTGTCTGGAACATAGCAGGTGCTTAATCAATTGTGGATCAAATAAATTTGAAATCATAGAAAGCAGTTATTAATCAATTAATCAACAAATATTTGTAAAGAACTTATGTGCCAGGCATAGTTAAGTCTTAGGGATACAAAGGATGACATAATAGTTTTTGTCTTCAAGGATATAAATAAATAAACCCATCCAAGCTACATAGAACGTGGAATAGACTCTTTTTTTTTTCACTTCTCCATTTATCGGCCATGAAAATATAATCTCATCTTCATGCATACTATCTTTATCAGTATGGATATTTAAATCTATTCATACTTTCACTCTATTTTCCAATAAATCTCATCAATAATTTATACAATATATTAGATTCTTTTTTTTTTCTTTTTTAGAATTTTGTGCAGACTAGGGCCATACTAAGGCCATCCATCTATTATCATTCACTCTTTTTACATAACCAAGCTACTCATTCTAACCATATTTTCAAGATAATATAGGATACACCTATATACACACATACACCTATTAGCATAAGAAAGATTGAAGTCAAAAAGTAGCCTTAAAAAGTAAGGCAATCTGCATCTGGGTAAAGACCAGGAGTTGAAGAAAGGTCTCATACAAATTGTCACCTGAGCTGTCATAAAAAGAATCCAAGAGTTTCAAGAGGCAGAATTTACCATAGTAGCTGGGTATGGAGAGCAACCAGTATGAAAACATGGAGATAGAAAATAGAATGTTATTTATGAGAAACAGCAAGGAAGGCAGGATGCTTGAGCCAAAGAGTCTATAGAGGTGAGTCATTTATAAAAGGAATAGATCAGAAGGGGCCAGGTTATGAAGAACTTTAAATCCCAGATTTATAGAGGAGTTTATATTGGATCCCAGATGTAAAAATGAGGCTCTGAAATTCACTGGGAAAGGAAAAATTTGATGAGGCAAATACCTAATGATGAGGTTTATACCTCATTAAATTAGGAATAATTGAGGTCTAGTGACAGGATTGGGGTACAGGGAGTCACATGGAGCTCCCCTGCAACCCCTTTGGATCCGGCACAAGGATACAAAGTTAAATCAGGTCTAGGCCGAAAACCTAGATTGATAAAAAGAGGTTTATTGCAGGGTTTGGAAGTAAGGTTAAAGTCTGGTTAGTAAAAGGCATTAGATAGAGGAAGAAATACACCAAAAGTGGCGGGACAGAGAGTCTGTGAAGAGTCTATGATGCTGGCATCTTTCAACTCTCCGCCAAGGGATGATTCCAGCTTGGCTCTTTTATTTGCTTGAAGGGCCCTATGGGTGGAGCCCAGGTTGATTCCTCAATGGCCAGAACCCACCAGGTGAGGGTTGGGCTATCTGAGCAGATCATTAGAATGGGGGCTGAAAGCCCAAGCCAGCTCAGATCCGGTGGGGGCTGGGTACAGCCCAAACTGGCTCAGATATGGATCTTTCCCCTAGAAATACAAAAGGCTGGTTTTGACCAGATCTTGTCATCAAAGATCAGTCCCAAAGGAAGTTGGAGATCAGACAAGGAATCTTAAAGGGGCTATCGCCCTCATCAAAATTGGAAATTGTTTTTGTGGTTTTGTGGAAGATGGCTAGAAGTAAGGACAAACCAGAGGCAAGGAGATTAATAATGAGGCTAGAAGGGCCTTAAGTAGAGGGATGGCTGTATAGTTAGAGAGAAGGGATCCTATTAAAAAATATCCTGGATGTAGAAACAATATTTGGTTATCTGAGGCAAGCAGAGGGAAGAATCAAAGATGACACTGAGGCTTTTGGAACTTGGATGATCAGATGGGTAAGTAGGCCCCTTTAATTAATTAATTAATAGGGAAGTTTAGCAAAAGGGTGAGTTTGGGTAAAAAGATAATGCCTTTTATTTTGAGTTTGCTGAATTTGAAATACTTATGAGACATGTATAAGACAAGAATCAACCTCAAAACATAGACCAGGGCTAGAGAGGATAACTGAAACCATGAGATTACCAAGTGAGTGACAAAGTGTTGTATAAACATACATTTAGTAGAAGAAATGTGGATCTATCAAAAGAGACTAAGAAAGTCAAACAAATAGGAAGAGAACCAAGAGACAACAATATCTTGAAAAACTAAAGGTAGTTTAGTTTAGTTAGTAGTATCTAATGCTACACAGAGGTCAAGGAGAAAGAAAACTAAGAAGAAACTATTAAATGTGACAATTATAAGATTATTGATGATTTTGGAGACAGCACATTAAGTTGGATGACAAAATCATAAACCAGATTGTAGAAGGTTCAAAAGAAAGTAAAACGAGAGGAAGTAGAAGTATCTAGTGTAAGGACATTTTTTGTAGAAAAAAAAAAAGGAAAGACAGAAAAACATCTAGGAAAGATGGTAGAATATAATAAGGATTTTTTTTTTTTTATGGATGAGGGAGATGAGCATATTTGTGTGCAGTAGAAAAAGAACTAGTAGAGAGGAATTGAAGATTAGCAAGAGAAGAAAGGCTATTTAAATCAGGGCTAGTCCCTTAACCCCTGTTTGCCTTGGAGGCAGCTAGGTGACTCAGGAGATAGAGTGTTGGTGCTGGAAAAAGGAAGACTTGAGTTCAAATCTAGTCTCAGACACTCACCACCTGTGTGACTCTGGTCAAGTCATTTAATCTCTGTTTGCCTTAATCTACTAGAGAAGGAAGCGATGAACCATTCAGTATCTTTGCCAAGGGGATCATGAAGGATTAAGCACAACTGAACAAAATAGCATGAATTATTACTCTTTTGATAGAGTGATGAATAGAGACTACTAGTAGAAGTAGTCCAATAGATAGCTACGCAGCTGTTTCACAAGAGAATTGATTACAATCAGAAGCAGAAAGTATCTATAAATGAAGAGAACACATGAAATATTTGGAAGTCCTCAATGCTAACTTGTAGTGGCTATCTACTGAGGAAAATGGAATAGGAATGAGACCGAGTATATGTAGACGGATTGGCCTTGGCAAGAAATAATTAGAGACTGGAGTACAGAAAAAGAAATTAGGGAGAGATGTGAAATGAGAAGAGGGAGAAAAGGGGCTTATAGCAAATGGCCTCAATTTTCTCATTAATGTGTCAGTGTTTGAGGGCAGAACTTGAGATGGAGAGGGAGCCTTTGATCCAGGAATTGAACTCATTGAGAAAGTAGAGAGAATGTCCTAGGGGTTCATAGATAAATAGGCATGAAAATCTGGATTGTGTGATAAACTGAAGGAGAGCGAGAAAGAGAGAGTCTGAAAAATGACATTGGGAAGAAAGGAATGTATTTTTTAAAAATTATTTTCATTTCATTAAATATTTGTTCACTAAAAATACATGTTTTAACAATCATTTAAAATTTTTGAGTTTCAAATTTTCTTCCTCCTTGAGAAGGTACTTTGATTTTTATTATATATGTGAGATCATGTCAAACATATTTTCATATTTGTCATATTGCAAAAGAAAACAAAATAAAACAATAAAAATAAAATTAAAAAGATTTATGCTTCAATATGCATTCAGAGTTCATTAGTTTTCTCTGTGAAAGTAGAAAGAATTCATCTTAAGTCTTTCAGAATAATTGCCTGGATCAGAGTAATTAGATCTTCCACATTTGATTATTCTAACAATATTGCTGTTATAATATTCCGCTGGTTCTATTCACTACTTTTTGCACCTGTTCATTTAAGTCTTCCCAGGTTTCTCTGAAAGCATCCAGCTCATCATTTTTTATAACACAAATCCATTCTGCTATAAACTTCCATTTTATGAGTGAGTTCATTCCATTCACATCCATAGCTCTGATTGCTAACTGACTATTTTCTTGCATTCTATTTTCTTCTCTCTCTCTCTCTCTCTCTCTCTCTCTCTCTCTCTCTCTCTCTCTCTCTCTCTCTCTCTCTGTCTCTCTCTCTCTCTCTGTCTGTTTCTCTCTCTTTCTCCCTCTCTCTCTTTCTGTCTCTGTCTCTTTCTCTCTCTCTCTGTCTCTCTCCCTCCCTTCCCTCCACCCCCCCCTCTCTCTGTCTCTCTCTCTGTCTCTCTCTCTCTGTCTCTCTCTGTCTGTCTCTGTCTCTGTCTCTGTCTCTCTCTCCCTGCTCTCTCTTTATCCTGTCCTTCCTGTAAAGTCTATTTTGCTTCTGACTACTCTTCTTTTATCTGACCTTCTTTTCATCATCCTATCTTTCTATTGTCCTCTTTCTCTCCCACTTCCCTGGGTATGACAGATTTACATTAACAATTGAATACATACACATATATTTTCCCCTTTTAAAAACAATTTAGGTGTATGTGAGACTGAAACATTTCTCTCTCTTCAATCCATTTTTACCTCCACTGTGAAAACTCTTCCTTACACGCCTCTTTTTATGTGAGATAATTTTCCCCATTTTTCTTCTACCTCTCTATTTCTCCCAATGCATCCCCCTTTCTCACCTTTTCACTTTTTGTCATATCATCCCCATATAATCAACTTATTCCTGCAACCTCTTTCTATGTAGAATCATTGTACATGCCTAATAAGAATAAAGTTCTTAGAAGATTCCCACATAGACAGGTACACAGTTTAACTTCATTGAGCCCCTTATGATTTATTTTTCATGTTTATTTTTATATGCTTCTCCTGAATCTTGTATTTGAAAGCCAAATTTCCTATTCATCTCTGGTCTTTTCATCAAGAAAGCTGGAATGTCCCTTCTTTAATTAAATATCTATTTTCCCCCTTGAAACATTATACTCATCTTAACTGGGTAAGTTATTATTGGTCTTAATCTTGGGTCTTTTCCCTTCTAGAATATCATATTCTAAGCCCTCGGATCCATTAACATGGTAGCTGCTATATCTTGTATGTTCCTGACTGTGGATTTACAGTATTTAAATTGGTTTTTTTCTGCTATTATTGAACTATAAAGGTAGAGGGAATTTTCTCACTAAGAGGTTTTCAACTATAACTCTTCCAAATAAACCTAGAAAATGTATCAGACAATTCTGATGTGGGAATTAAGAAAAGTCACAGTGGGTCCTTTGTTCAATTCAGGTCAGTATAAAGGGAGGTCTGCTGACTTAGGGATTGGATTGGAGCAGATTTTCTGTCATTGGGTCACCCCCAAACCTATATGGGGGAATGAGATAGGGACAGGTGCAAATTGGAAGCTTCATAGCCCACTACCCAGTTCTGAGTCACAGATCCAGAACAGACTAAAAAGGGAACTCATACCCTTGGGGAATGCTCTGGGTAGGGAGGCAGTGTGCCCCAAAAGAAGGAAATTCAGAAAGTAGCAGCAGCAGTGTTTGGCTCAGACCCAAGAAGTTTACAGTCTAATAATGGAGGAGACAACATTCAAACATATGTCCAAACAAGATATACACAGGATAAATTGGGGCTAATCTCAGAGAAAATGCACTAAGAATAGGGAGGATGAGGGGCAGCTATGAACTCTTGCCACCTCCTATATGAATATTTGCCTTCCATCAGTGCTCGTAAATAGTAACACTTTGGTCTCCTTTAGATAGAGCTCCTGAGAATTCTTTTTAGGAAGAATTTTTGTTTTTATTATCAGAATTTATTCTTGTGAACATCCCATCCTTCTTGGGCTAACTTTCCCTGTAGAACTTTCCCCCATGGGATCTTATTTCCTTTTTTATCTGAATTCTTTTAAAAATGTGCTCTCTCAAAACTTATTCTGCACATCCCACCCCAACCTGCTTCTTCTTCATCATACACTCTAACACGGTGTGATCTTTTCTCCTTAAGTTTGCCATTTTTTTTTTATTTTAGCAATAAGTTCTTCCTTACTGGTCAGAGTCAATGTCATTAACACAAGTTAAGAAATGATCAGCTGCTTTTGCTTTATTTTTAATTAGTTTATTTAAAATATAAAAATTATTACAAAATAGAAAAAGAAAAAAATTGCCATGTACAAAGTAAAACATGAGAGGATTCAAAATATAAAGTGATGGCAAGTCGCTTAACCTCAACTGTCTTACCAAAAAAAAAAAATGGGGGGGAGGTTAATTTCTCCTTTTTTCCCATTTTCCTTTATAAATTTTTCCAGTTATATGCTAAACAATCTTAACATTTTTCCCCCTAAGGCAATAGGGTTAAGTGACTTCCCCAGGGTCACACAGCTAAGAAGTGTTAAGTATCTGAGATCAGATTTGAACTCAGATCCTCCTGACTTTAGGGCTGATGCTCTACCCACTGTACCACTTAGCTGCCCCATGGCCCTCTTTAATGACTGTGATTAACATTAGGTGAAGCATAAATCCTTCAACTGATCTTTACCCTAGATTTCCTTTCTTGCAGAGCTGAATGCCTTTGGAGAACAAAGATTTCCCTGATTTATGCTTCATCTAATGTTTATTATCAGAGAGTCATTAAAAAGAGTTATTTCTATTTTTACACATATTTGAATAAGAGAAAGAGAGCAGGTTGTATTACTTTTAGGAAATTATAAAAACTATTTCATTTCCTATGAATGATCCTTTGCAATATTATAATTTTACTAGTGTTATTTGGTGGTGAGATGTGAAACCTTTGTTTTGCAAGAACTAAACATAAGTATTACAGACGAGGGCAATGGGAAAGTATATGATTGATGGAAGCCGGTTGCAACATAGGAATCCTAAAGAACAGGTAGAAGGAACATAATTAAGAAATTCTAGCAAGTAATTTCACCTCTGCCACTCTCAGTGTTTTAATCTGTAAAATGGAGCTAATAATCCCACTCTCTCTCCTGCTTCTCTTAACTTCTGCTCTGTCTTCCTCTTTCCAACTCTTTAAAGGAATCCCCCAAACATTTGTCCTTAGTTTTCTTCTTCCTTTTGACACTAGATTCCTGTGCAGTCTCATTCACTTTCATCTAAAGAGTTTGTGTTTGGATTTCTTCTCCATCAGTAGAAACAGATTTGTTTTGATGTCATAATATACTGGATTTGTAATCTGAAATTCCTGCTTGAATGGAAGCTCTGCTACTTATAATCTGTAAAGCCTTAAATAAATCACTTCACCCCACAACTGAGGATAGTCTTTATAGCATTGCTATTAAACTTGTGCTCCTGGACAGCAAGGGTTTTTTTTTTTTTTTTTTTAATATCCTTAGCACTTAGCACAATGCCTAAAACATATTAGGTGCCTAATAAATGTTTAACTTGGTTTACCTATGGCAGAATTTGTGATTCTTGCTTTTAAGTATAAAAATGTATTATGGCTCTAACATATTAAAATCATCTTGAGAAAAGGTAGTTTTTGCTTGGTTTTCCTACATGATATTATCAGGTCAGATGGAATTTAACAATTTCCAATTTCCAAATGTTTTTCATACTCCCCATTATCATGTTAGCTTGCCTACCCTATCCTGTCATTTTCTTTTTAAATCCTAAATTTAAGGCTTTTTTTTCCTGGTAAACTTCCAACTTGTTGATTTGAATACATAGCTCCAACTTTTCAAGGCAATTTTGAATCCTGGTTCTGTCATCAGATTGCTCTAGTTCCCTGTTGTTGCACTTACAAATGTAATAAGGATATTTTCTTTGTCTTTGCCCAAACAGTGGGTAACTAAAAGCTTTGCAGTCATCTATACTGAGCATAGGGCCCAAAGACAAAACATTGGAGATCATCCACAGGCTGGCATGAATCAACTCTAGATATGGTTGCTCAATAAGAGTATTTGCATATAGCCACGTCAAGAAGAAACGCTCTGGGGTGTTAGCACAACGGTGATGGCACTGTATGTATGAATGAGAGAGGAACTACTGTGGCCATTTTAGAAAAAAAGGCCTCTCTGCCCAGCCTTGGACTAGGATTAGTGAGCATGTTTAAAAGATAAGTAACAATGGAATGATTGCTGGTTTTCCCTCTTAAGCAGACCATTGTTCTGGGAATTAAAAAAAAAAAAAATCAGTTACAAAAAAAAAAAAGGAGAAGAAAAGAGCCTAGTGAGCTTCCTTGTCCCTTTCATGTGCCTTCTAGCTTCTGCTACCCTGACTTTCATTCCTGGAAGGTGCCCAGGAAAGCCTGGCTCCTGTGTGTTTCCCTCGGGCATCTCACGGGTCTGCGCTTGTGCTGACGAGCTTCTTGGAAGTTTGGGTAGGGCGAACCCCACCAGGGATCAGCCTTTGATGATTTCGTGCCCCAGGCTTAGGGAAGGTTAGCTACCTGATTCCTCCGTCTAATCCTCCCTTTTCTATAGTCTTGCATCTCACAGGTCTTGGGAACCCCCTCAGATAGTATATTCATGCGTGCACAAATAGGAAGACACCTAGATTTCATGTGCATGCATGCTCCTAAATGTGTTTTTTTTTTTTTTTTTAAATTCATTCCTACTAAGAGAGCGGAGTTGGATGAATTCTAAGATTTAGGCCACTTCCTTCCCCACCCATCTCTGTCATAAGCCATATTTTCTATAATTTCATGTGTTTCATTTCGTCAAGCTTCTCAAAGGAGAGGAAAATTAGGGTATTTTTTCTCCCTCTTCTTTCTAGTTGTCTAAATCCCTTTAATTCTATCTTTTCAGTTTCTCAGACTTAGCAGTATTCGGGAGGGTTGAAGAATTCATTAGGCCTATGGGACCAAAATTCCAGAGTCTGTAGGAATAAATGCGATTCAACCCAAGGGACTTGCAATCTGAGTTTATAAAGAACTCCCACTATTGACTTTTGAGCAAGAAGAGCTAATGACTCCAGTGTATCTTTTATTTTTATTTTTTACTGAGGCAATTGAGGTTAAGTGACTTGCCCAGGGTCACACAGCTACGAAACGTTGTGTCTGAGTTCAGACTCAGGTCCTCCTGACTTCAGGGCTGGTGCTCTACCCACTGCACCAACTAGCTGCCCCCCGTGTATCTTTTAAATGGGGCAGTCAAGAGGCACACTGTATACAGTGCTGGGCCTGGAGTCAGGGAGACTCTTAGTTGTGTGACTCTGGGCAAGTTACTTAACCTGTCTGCCTCAGTCTCTTCATCTGTAAAATGAGCTGGAGAAGGACATGGCAAACCGCTTTAGTATCCTTGCCAAGAAAACCCCAGATGGAGTCATGAAGACTCAGACACAATGAACAACAAGGCATTTTTAAATGGAGTGACTCATCTTCGGTAGCTCTTCTTCTGTTATGATGATGCATTATATTGGGATTATCCTAGTTTCTGGCGAGGGCTGGAGGAGCATCCTTCACCCCAGCATGGCAGCTTCATGACAGTTTCAGCTGAGGATGAGCCAGGTGAACCTGAGCCCGGGCCCTCCAAGGCCGCTCATGATTTGTTTCATTGTTTAACTACAGGTGGCCAAACAGCAATCCTGGGAAGGTGTGTCTAGTCTTAGAATCCAAGAGGATGGGAAATCCTGTGTCCAGGTCAGAGATGACTAGTAAATAGTGTTTTGGCGTTGGGGAAGATGACCACCGATTTGAGGATGACTCAAATACTGATTTGATTTATCTTTGTTATATGACAGGTCTTAGGATATTGTATTATGATATATATTACATATATCATATATGTCTCAGATATATACACACATGAGTATATATGTATATATATATATATATATAAAAACCTGTATCACATTTGTATATGTAGGTCATCTATCGACCTTGGAGAGATTGTTTGGATAGTACAGAGAGAAGATGAAAAAGGCCAATCTTAGTAGCTTCCCAAATCACTTTATCTTCTGATATTTTAAGTTTTAATGATACATGTTATTGCTGTTTGTTTTACTTAAGATTCTGTCAACAGCTAAGTGTAACAGTTGTCCTAAATTACTGAAGCCCATTTTGTCTTTCTATCATTGGGAACTATAGAGAGCCCTTTGGGTTTAGAATACCCCTTTAATACAGGAAATGCTATCTGTCCTAAAACTGCTTTACATTGTACATTAAATAGCATTCTTTTTTGAAAATTTTATTTTTAATTTATGGATTAAAACAAGTATTTTCATAAAATAGTACAAGAAAATGATGTATATAAAATTGCATATCTATTATGCAAAATTTGCCATCTTTTAAAAATATACAATAAAATTATCATGTAAATTTCTTTTTCTTCTTCTCTTCCTTATACCTCCATCCTAGAGATGACTACCATTAGATATAAATAGGTATATATTTGTAGAATTTTTCTATTCATACTTTTACTAATCACTTCTTTTTCTGGATACAGATGGCATCTTTCTTCATATGTCCTTTATAATTAATTTAGGTATTTATAATAATGAAAAATAACTTAATTTCTCAGTCCTTCTTAAAACAATATTACTATTACTGTATACACTATTCTCTTGGTTCTGCTCACTTTGTTCTTTATCATTTTGTGCAAGTCTTTCCATGTTTTTCCAAAATCATTGCACTCATCATTTTTTAAGGCACATAGTATTTTAACACAATCATAAAACATTCTGCCATTGTTTTGCATTCTCCAATTAATGGACATCACAGCAATTTCCAGTTCTTTGCCACCAGAGAGCAGCTATAAATATTTTTAAAACGTATAGGTTCTTTTCCCTTTCCTCTAATTATCTTTGAATATAGATTAAGTAATAATATTGTTGAGTCAAAGGGTATAGGCAGTTTAATAATTCTTTGGATATAATTCAAGCTTGCTCTGCAAAATGGTTGGATCAGTTCACAGTTCCACCAACAATGAATTAGTGTCCCAATTTTTCCATATCCCCTCCAATATTTGTCACTTTCCCCTGATATCTACAGGCTGTTTTAATTTGCATTTCTCTAATCAATACATTTGTTTATATGACTACAAGTTGTTTGATTTCTTCTTTAGAAAGCTTGTTCATATTCTTTTACCATTTATTATTATATTATATATTATATTAAATTATTTATTATTTATTTACCATCTATTGGGGCAATGACATAGATAGACTTGGATTTGACAAAGTTATTTATGTATTTTAGAAAGGAAACCTTTATCTGATAAACTATGCATTAAATATCTAATTACCTTTTTGCAGAGATCCAAGACATGAACTAAAATATAAACTAAAGTAAGTTAAGTAAATCTGCCCTGGATTGCTGACTTTGGGGTGGGGTGTTAAAGACTCAAAGAGCAAGAGAAAACAGAACCTAAATTCCACATGCCTGAGTCTATAGGAGATGGACCTCATGGTAAAAAAAAAAAAGGTGTAGCACCTCAATCCCCTTGGATGCAGAAGTGGTTGTGATACTGGATTAGCATCTGGGAAATCAAAGCATTTGGATTTGGTAGTAAAGTGACTCAGAACTGAGTTCCATCAGTCAAAGCTGTCCCAATAGTGTATTGTCAAATCAAGGCAAGCACCTCAAGTCCTGAGGATGAGATCTATAGCCATGGAAGACCCAGGGAAGAAGCAGTAGAAGAAAAATAAGTTCCCCCCCAAAAAATAAAAAAAAATCCAACCCTGAGTTTTTATATAAATAGAATTAGTTTGCTGTGTCCACTCTTCCCTGTCCCCACCCACAGCATATATCCAATAAAAGAAAAACACCTGTCTTCTAAAAATTGGTCTAGTACCCACTCCTACTTTGTCCCACATCAAGAAGTGGTGGTGAGGGATACTGCAGCAAGCCAAAGGACCAGCCCTCATTTGCACATCTTTTTCTGCCCAAGAGAAATCTGCATTGGCCAACATGTTCCTAAAGTCTGGTCAAATCCTTTGTTAAACCCTTAAATCTTCATGCCAGGTAATTCTCTTGTTACAGAATGAATATGAGAAAGGTTTGCATTGTGTGAAATTACTTTCCCATTTGAAACCCAGAATCTCTCTCAAATGGCTTTCAAACCCATATTGTAGTAGAGTATCCTGTTTGTTCCATTAACTACTTGCAGAGTCAACTGGGGGACTGTTGTTATTAATTTCAACAGAAAGCTAAAATGCAGTTCATTTTCTATAATTGCGGGCCTGCTGTCTAAAGAGCCAGCAAAAGCTTTTAATCTGAGGCATTTTTAGAAGAGTATGATCAGAATTACATTTAACATCTTATGAAGTTGCATAATTATGAGAGCCTCAGTAATGTGGACATTTAAAGAGCCCCAGATTGTATGAGCTGAACTTCAAGAGTGGGAACACAAGGCTGAGTTTACAGCCTTTAGATTACTTTTTTTGTGTTGTTTTTTCTGGTTTGGGTGGTGGGACCTAGCTAACACTAAATGTATTTGCTGAGTATGGAAAAGAGACCTAAAATTCCTAAATGTAAATTTCCACTTGCGACTAGATGTCGTAAACCTTCTCTGCGATACAGCTCTTTCCTGTTTACCTTTCACAACCATTGGCCTTCCTCCCCTTGGATCTAGGGGAAAAAAAACAATCTTATGGCAAAAGTAGGATGACCACTCCATCTGACCACAAGAGGGTACTATAACATGATACAAGTTGAGTATGTAATTCCATTCAGACTAATGTTCTGCTCCGTTGAGACACTGAGATCGTAGTGGCTCCTGATTCCAGCTTGTCTCAGATTTTTAGGTGTAAGGAATCTTGGGGAAAAAATCTAGTCCAAAATCCTCATTTGCAGATGAGGAAACTGGAGCTGAGATTTCAGGTCAGGTAATAAACTAGTAATAATGGTAATAAGATGAAATTTGAATTCAGATTCTGAATTTAGTGATTTTTTTCCCTACTATTCCACTCTAGTGATTCCACTGGCCATTTTGTTTCTAGATGTTCTCCCAATTAGATGTATTTCCATACTTCTTCTTCCTCAAAAAGTGGCAATAATTTGAACTCAACTTGGTCTCAATTTCCTCATCTGTAAAATAAGGCATGAGACTAGGTGATCTGTAAGACTTCCTTTCAGTTCTAAATCCTGTGATTTCCCCTAAATGGGAATCTCTCTTTCTCTCTCTCAATCTCTCTCTCTCTCTCTCTCTCTCTCTCTCTCTCTCTCTCTCTCTCTCTCTCTCTCTCTCTCTCTCTCTCTCTCTCTCTCTCTCTCTCTCTCTCTCTCTCTCTGTCTCTCTCTTTCTCTCTTTCTTTTCTCTCTCTCCCTCTCTCTTTCTGTCTCTCTCTCCCTCTCACTCACACACATGCACACGTATTTATATATATAGAAAAAAATAACAATGCAAGGAACAAGAAACTGGGAATTAATTATGGACTATTATTTATGTAGAAAATAGAAAATACAAGACATCTATTACCTTATTAATATCTAATGAAGTTAATATTAATTATTAATATTTATTGCCCATTCAGTATGAGTTCACATGGTAGGAGCCAAAGCAACTGTGCAAGGAATTGGCAAAAATCTGAATGTTTTTAAATATGTCATGTGGTTTTCTTTTAGGGGAAGGGTTGGGAATATGTCCTCAGAGAATCAAACAGAAAATATATAAAAAGCACAAAGCATTTTAGGGGCACTAGAAACTGCAAAAGAGTAGGATCTGAATATTCTACCTTTAGGAAGGGGAATTTTAGTAGAATTTTAAAGATAATTAGAGATCCAAAAAAAAATGGAGGCAGTAGAATAATCTAGGCAGAGGAAGGATTGTTCTACAGTCTACACTTGGAAGATGGGTGATACCATGTCATGCAATAGCAAGTATTCTAATTTGGCTGGAACAGAATGTGTAAAAGGGATTAATGAGCTTGGAAAGGTAGATTAGAGTCAAATTGAAAAGAACATCATTGAAAAATTAGATTCATATAATTTTTTTTCAATTAATAAGTACTTATTTTCAATCTCAAAAAAAGGAAAAGGAAAAAAAATTCTTATAACAAATGGGCCTAGTCAAGCAAAACAAATTCCCATAATGGCCATAGCCCACAAAAATGCTTGTCTTACTCTACATATTTAGCCCATCATTTCTTTTCCAGCATTGTTGGTCCTTTGGAATCCTGGTTATAAACAGACTTTGTAAGTCTTTCATAATTGTTGTTTAGCTTTACAATACTGTTGTCACTGTATAAAATGTTCTTCTCTTTCTGCTCCTATCACTCTACAAATCATACAAGTATTTTCAAGTTTCTGAAATCGTCTATTTTGTAATTTTTCATGCACTATTACACTATATTTACATGCCACAATTTGTTTATTCAACTGAGAGTCACCATTTAATTTCTAATTCTTTGCCACCACAAAAATAGTTGATATAAACATTTTTGTTCATATAAAACCTTTCTTTTTTTTTTTTTTTTTTTTTTTTTTTGATATCTTTGGGAGTATAGGCCTGGTATTGGAATCTCTCAATTAAGGAATTTGCAGTTTAGTAACTTTTAGGCATAGTTTCAAATTGCTTGCCAAAATGGCTAGACTGATTATAGATTCCAATAATAGATTAATGTCCCCATTTTCTCTGCAGTCCCTTTAACATTGATCATTTTCCTTTTTTGGGGGTGAACTTTACAAATATGATGGAGATAAGAATTTCACAATTACTTTACTTTTCTCTAATAATATTGATGATTTGAAGTATTTCTTCATATCGTTAAAGATACCTCAGATTTCTTCCCTGGAGAACCCCGTTCATATCCTTTGACAAATTGCTACTTGGATAATGCAAGAAAGTCTTTAAATGTCAATCAAGCAGAGAGGCCTGCATTTTATACTAGAGAGCCATTCATTTCTTGAGCAGAGGACTAAAACATTTAGGAGTATCAGTTTGGCATTTGTGTGGAAAATTAAAGAGGGAGGCAGGGAAATATTTTTTTTTTCTTTTCAAAATACATGCAAAGATAATTTTTGACATGCAGTACTGCAAAATCTTATGTTCCAAATTGTTCTCCTTCCCTTCCCCTTCTCCCCTAGAAAGCAAATAATCCAATATAGCTTAACTATGTACAATTCTTCTAAACCTATTTCCACATCATTCTGCACAAGAAAAATCAGATCAAAAAGGAAAAAAAAATAGAAAAAAAAAAAAAGCAAAAGAAAACAAAAAAGGGGAAAATACTATAATGTGATCCATATTCAGTCTCCAAATTCTCTCTCTGGATGCAGATGGCTCTCTCCATCACAAGTCTATTAGAATTGGCCTGAATCACCTGAAAAGAGCTGTGCCCATCACAACTGATTATCACATAATATTCTTGTTGCACTGTACAAAGACCTCTTGGTTCTATTCCCTTCACATCGCATCAGTTCATGTACGTCTCTCCAGGCCTTTCTGAAATCATTCTGCTGATCGTTTCTTATAGAACAACAATATTCCATAACATTCATATTTATTCAGCCATTCTCCAACTGGTAACATCCACTCAGTTTCCAGTTCCTTGACACTATAAAAAGGGCTGCCACAACATTTTGTTCAGTCATTTTATCAGACATGTCTGACTCTCTATGACCCCATTTGGGGTTTTCTTGGCAAAGAAATTGAAATGGTTTGCTATTTTCTTCTACAACTCATTTTATAGATAAGGAAACGGAGGCAAACAGGGTGAAGTGACTTGTTTAGTGTTATGCAGCTATCTAATCTAAGGTGAGTCTTTCTGACTCCAGTCCCGGTACTCTATCCACTGCCTCCTCTAGGTGTCCTGAAAAACACATCAGGAAGATAGGATATAGTAAAAGATCCTGTAAAAAAGTGAGGAGGGCTTGAATTAGAGGGGTGGTTGTAGTGGAGAACAGTGAAATAATGCACAAAAAATGATGTAAAGGAAAATTCAACAGAACCTGGCAACCAATTGAAAATGAGGGAGTTATGCAGTCAAGTCTAGGTTATAATATTATTTGGCTAAAAGAATGCTCTATTCAATTCTATTCTCACTTCCTTAAGGAAATCTCTCCTGCCTTCACATCCAAACATGTGGTCTCATAACACTTTCTCTTCTACTTCTATTTATCAGTATCCATGCCTGTTCTCCCCTTAGTCAATTGCTCCTTGAAGGGCAATAACTATCTTCTTATTCTTTATTTCTCCCCCAGCTTCTAAGAATATGTTCTCTATGTAGTAGGTAGCTAGGCTTCCTTCAAATCAATAAACTCTGTCCTCTTGATTTCTCTTCCTCTCATATATATGTCTTGTATGTAGTAGGTTATTATGCTTTGTTCAAATCAATAAACCCCATTCTCCTGATTTCTTTTAGACAATCTTTCATATACATATATATGTGTGTGTGTGTGAGTGTGTGTGTGTATGCGCGCCTTCGCCATGCTATTTTGTTCCCACATTAACAATCTTTATTTCATAGAGCTCTCTGCCCCCAACTCTTTGTTCTCTTCTCAGTCCTCTCATTTGTGAGTTTGACATGATGAAAGCAAGATATTGCACAGCTGTTCGGAACAAGTGAGGAACTTGCTTTCCATAGTTTAGGCCCTCAGGAGATAAAGCACAGGAGGATTCAGCAAAATATGAAATCTCTATAGTCAGAACATCTGGTCTCCTTTTCCTATCCTGGTGAATTGGACTGGAAGACATAAAAATCTTTCTCTCCCTTTAACCTAGAAACTTAGCTAACCAATCAATCCCCTTCCTGGATGTATAACTGAGAGTTTTAGCACCTGGGACAAATTCAGGTAAATATTGGTAGGATGAGAGAAAAAGGGCCTTGAAGACCCTGTAGCCAGGATAATTAGCTCAGCTGTCAGTCTCATTGCTCATCTCATCTCTCCCATGCATAGTCCATCCTGGTCACTCTACTCAGGTATAGCCATCAGTGCAGGAAAGCCCTACCGAGGGTTATGCCAGTGGAGAGGAGAGTAGCTGCCCAGGGTTGTATACCACACTGAGTGAAAGGTATGGAAATTACGGGAATAAAGCTATGGCTGAAGCTTATCAATGTTTACCTTTTTTCTATGCACTTACTCTCTCCTATCAGAGGCCAAAAGGCTCAGAGCAACAAAACACACTATTATCCTCTTTTCCTCACATGAAATGATTCAAAAGGGGGGGGAGGGGAGAGAGGGGGGAAGGAGGGAGAAAGGGAGGGGGGAAGAAAGAGAGAGAGAGAGAGAGAGAAGAGAGAGAGAGAGAGAGAGAGAGAGAGAGAGAGAGAGAGAGACAGAGAGAGAGAGACAGAGAGAGAGAGACAGAGAGAGAGAGAGAGAGAGAGAGAGAGAGAGACAGAGAGAGAGACAGAGAGACAGAGAAGAGAGAGAGAGAAAGAAGGAGACGGAGGGAGGGAGGGAGATATCAGTTATTCACAAAGCTTATACTGGTATTACTGGCATTCACACAAGTCTTAATCATTAGCATTCATCAAAAACTTGCTGAATATCCTCAGCTTGCTATGTGATTATGTACAAGTCACATCATATCTTTAAACTTCACCTTCCTCAGCTGTTAAATGGAGATAGCAACATTTGTATTGTCTAGCTCAAAGGCCTGTGATTTTTAAATTTCAATGTCATAGAAATACATTAGATGCTATGGGAGATATAAAATATAATACATGTATATTACCCTGTTTTTACTTTTCTTTTTCTACCTTGTTTTTTCTTATTTTGTACTTAGTTTTTTTTTTATTTCCTCAGTAGTATTTTATTTTTCCCAAAATACATGTAAAGTTTTCAGCATTCATTTTTCTTAGATTTCTAAATTCCGGCCCCCCTTTTGAACATAATTTCATATTTCTCATGTTATACAAGAAAACTCGGAGCATTAAGGATAAGAAAAAGCAAACCCAAACAAAAAAGTTGGTGAAAATACTGTGCTTCAATCCACATTCAGTCTCCATAATTCTTTCTTTGGCATTTGGGATGGCATTTTCCATCTCAAGTCTATTGGAATTGTTGAATCACTGCATTGCTGACGAGAGCCAAGTCCATCACAATTGATCATCATATAAATTTGTAGTTACAGTGTAGTTCTCTTGCTTTTGTTCATTTCACTCAGCATCAGTCCATGTAAGAATTTTAAAATTTTTCTTACAGAAAAATAACATTCCATTACATTCATATACCATAACTTAATCAGCCATTCTCCACTGATAGATATCCATTCAAATTTCCAGTTTCTTGCCACTACAAAAAGGGGCTGCCATAAACATTTTTGCACATGGGTCATTTTCCCTTTTTTAAATGTCTTTGGGATACAGACCCAGTAGTGACTCATGTATTATACTTAGGAAAAAGTACAATATCTTTCTTTCAAGGATCACTTAGAATGTAGTTGGAGAAAGACAGGACATCCATGAAAAGCTAAAATAAAACAAAAATTAAGAATAAAGGACACTCATCCAAGAGACATAATGAATGTGTTCTCCATGAAAACCTCCTGGAGATGTGCTAGGCTCTAGAGGATGGCTAGGATTTGCACCAATGGAAGTAAAGTATACCATATGATAAAAATGGTTTTGTAGGATGGATGGGGAGATGGGAAATGTGCTAGGGGTAAGTAGGTAAAGAAGAAAAAAAAAACAGTTTCTTATGTTTCTTAAGGGAGATAAGGTTGGAATTTGTTTCTACTGTTTCCCACACAGTTGAAGATAGAACAGAGTATTGCCCTGTAGCAAAATACTTAAAATTCATCCCCATACACAAGTTTCCATGAAGACGCAGCCAAAATGGAAGAGTTGTAAGGGGTGAAAATATATATGTATTGGGGGAAGAAATGATAAGAAATGGCAGGAGGGAGGAGGAAGAAAGAGAAGGTAGGAAGCAGGAAGAAGAGGGGGAAAAGAGAAAGAGAAAAGAAAGTCGGAGGAAGAAAAGAACAGACAGTGTGATTGAGAGATTTCATTCAGGGCCTCCAATTTCTTTTAGACAACACATTCAAAGATATGATAATTTATTTGATTGCTATGGTTGATATGTTCATCTGACCTAATGCCTTTGAATCCTTTAGAAAAATGCAGATTTCTCTCAGGAAGTCCAACAAAGCTATACTGTTATGGGCATAGGATTATTGGGTTGGAATGAAAACATTCTGTGTAGGGATGGGAACAGGACCAACTTCTGAGGGACAGTGGATAGCTCCTTGAGTAATACACATTTGTCAAAGGGCAACTAATACTTCTCGTAATTCAACCAACCAATCAACATCTATTTACTGTCTTTTTTTGGGTCAGAAGCTATTACTGCCAGGGATACCAAAAGAGGCTTCCAGTAAAAGATGGGATTTTAGTTGTGACTTAAGGGAAGCTGGAGAGGTCAGCTGGAGAGGTATGCTTTGTGTTGATAATTTAATCTTCTGAATAATTACAGTCTAGTGCTTACCACAGTACCTGACACATAATAGACACTGACTACATGATAGATGAGTAATTTTTTAAAATATGAAATATGATATTCTAGTCACCCTTATTACTAAGTAGCACTGATGAATTAAATTTTACAGTGCATTAATTCTACCTAAGAGTAAGGGAGAGCTGAATTTTTCTTTTGCTAAGGGAACAGTAGACTCATCTGGTACAATCTGGTCCACAGAGTGGGTAATAGTTCAACATATCATACTAATAGGTAACATCAATATTAATACACAATAAGGAAGCAAATAAAGAAGCAAAATATCCAACAAAGGGTCAAATAGTAAAAAATAGATAGGCAAAAAAAATATATAGTCTCTGACTTCAAGAAGTTTAAAACCTAATAGAGACATGTAAATACATACAAAATGAACGAAACACACGACAAATAAGAATTAACAGACAGAAGGCACTAGAATTAAGGGGGAGCTGGGGAAGGCTTCCAGTAAAAGATGGGATTTTAGTTGGGCCTTAAAAGGAAGCTGGAAGTCAGCAGTTGACTATGTATGCTTTGTGTTGATAATTTAATTAAAGATTAAAAGTTAAAGCTGAACAAACAATATTCAACAAACATTTACCAAGAAACTATTCTGTGACAATACAAAGATGAATGGCAGGATCTGTCTTCAAGAATCTTATAATCTAGTAAGGAAAGTAACATTTATGTTGGGTTAGAAGATTCATGAAGTGATTATATACATTATCATAGGCCATTAGGTATTGCAGTGGAGTCAGGAAGATTTCAGTCCAAATCTGGTCTCAAGACACTTACTAGCTGTGAGATCCTGAGAAATCACTGAACATATCTGCCTTAAGTTTCCTCATCTATCAAAAAGGAATAATGATGGCACTCTTGGGTTGTTGTGAGAATCAAATGAGCTATTTGTTGAATATTTTATAAACCTTAAAGTGCTAAATAAACACTAGCTACCATTATTCTTCCAAAACATTAACAATACCTTAGACTGGACATTCTCGGAATAAGATAACTGTAGAGTGCTTTCAGTTAAACACCTGGCATGTAATAAGTACTTTGCAAATTGAGCAGCTACAGGTCAGAGTCAGGAAGACCTTAAATTTAAATTCAGCCCCAGACGTTCACTAGCTGTGTAACAGTGGCAAGTTACTGCACTCTATTTACCCGAGTCTTCTTATCTGTAAAAATGAACTAGAGAAGAAAATGGCAAATCCCTCCAGCATCTCTTCTCAAGAAATCCCCAAATGGGGTCACAAAGAATTAGACGACAAATACTGAGGAGCAACAAGTAACTATTATTTGTACTACTATTGTCTGGAATATCCTATAGGCAATATCTCCATTTCGTGGATGAAGAAACAGATTTAGAGAGTCAATGTGAAGTGAAAAGAGTACTGGATTTGGTGCTAGTGGGCTTATGTTCAAATCCTGGCTCTGCTCTTTAGTTACCTGTGTGGCCTGACCAAGTCACTTAAACTATGGGCCTTTCAGTTTCCTCACCTGTAAAAGGAAGCAATTGGACTAAAAGACAAGCATCAGAGGAACACCCACCCCACTTTGCTTTCTTTAAAAGTCCAGGAAAGCGTCATTGAGGTCTGTTTGTTCTAGAGGACAAAGGCTCAAGCCACTGAGAACTTTGTGGTGATCTAGGCACAAAGGTTCTTCATGCCTGATAAAAGTTGCCAAGTTCATGCAAATGCAGAAGCATGAAAACTTTGCTCATCTGAACTGATCTATCTTTGCTCAATATCCTTTTTTCAAATAGCACCAATAAAGTTCTATTTTCTTTTTCCTATATCTAGTGAAAAAGAAAAAGAAACCCCTAATAAATATGCATCAGTAAGTAAAATAGATTCCCATATATAAAAATCTGTTTCATTCTGCAAGTCCATCCCATCAAGAAGTAGAACAATGAAGTGTTGGTCATCTGGTGGGTCATTGCTTTCATCTGAGTTTTAAAGCCATTCAAAGTTGTTCATTTTCAAGTTAAAGTATAAATTATGCTTCTTGCCAGGCTTTTATTAAGTAAATCTTTTAATCATTAGAAGTTGCATGAGATCTCAATTCATTTCAATCCTGAACCTCAATCAATGGATTAGCATTGTGACCTCACATGGTGGTCTCAAAACTGAATAAAGGGAGGGGTCACAAAATTATGATTATCAGTAAGTGTTTGATATGCATATCTATTTTATGTACCTATGTATCCAGGGTCAAAAAATTTTCTTGGATGAAAAGGGATCATGAATGGAAAAAAATGTCAGAAGCCCTGGCTATGAGGTCTGTGTCAGATCTAAATCTCTGATCCTATACGTGACTTGCTCAAGGTCATGTAATTAGAAAGGGTCTCAGGCAGTATTTCAGCTCAGCTCTCTCTTGACTATAGATCCAGCCCACTTCTCTCTTTCCAACTCTGAAATCTCAGATATACCTTTTCCAGAGGGAAAAAAAAAAACCAAAAAACAACTCTGTCCCCGACACAAAATATGAAAATTACACGAAGGCTACAAAGTACTAAGAGAACTCAAAAAGTTAAAATCATATCCCACTAGGGATATCAGAGGGAGTGAAACAACTTAAACTGGACTTTAAAGGAGAGACAGAATTTGAACAGGTAAATCTGACAGGGAACAAGAGTGGAGAGAAACATAGTCTAAACACAAGAGAAACTCCTGTGCAATTGAGAAAAGAGACAGGTTTAACCAGGATTATCAACAGGACTAAGCTTAGGATGGGATTCCCTTTTATCATTACATTTTCTTTGTCTTTTCCTTTGAGAAAGAGCAGCAACTTTAGGTTGGCCAAAATACAGCTTATTCTGAACTATTGTTTTCATCTGTACTGTTATATTTTGAGTTTTTTCACAGTATTTCCTTTAGTAATTCCATCTGTGGACTTAATCCCAGATTTCACTTGGTATGAAATCACTGCCAATCATCTTGCAGAAAATCTCCAGGATGTCTCAAGATTGAAATTTAGGCTTTTGCAATGAAGAATTTAAGTCAAAGAACCAAGTGGCTTCTGGATTCTGCTTTAAAATCAAAGCAAGAATAATAAAGGCCATGATTAAGAACATCATTTGATACACCCTGCTTCTTTTTATGTCTCACCTAAACTATTCCTATTTTCCTCTCTCCTAGACCCCTCCATTCACAATGCTTTTATTCACCATGACTAACACATATACTATTGCCAAATTAGCGTTCCTGATGAAGTTCTAATTTCAATTCTTAACCTAGGACTTGTAAACTATAGTTCAACATATTTGATTTTCTTTGCAATGACATTTTTATCTTTTACATCTTATATATTTAAGAACATTGTTTTGAGGTGACTATGGTTTTATCAGACTTTCATTCCCTAGCTATAAATGCTCCTGTGGCTCCCTCTTGTTTTTTAACTAGAACTCAATCTCTAATATTCAGAGGTCTACACAACCCATTATCCTTTACTTTCTCTAGTTCTGGTCAAACCATACCACTCATCATATAGCAACAGAATGAGCTAGATTTCTGTTACATAAAGACCTACACCTAATAGAAATGGCATATATATATATATATATATATATATATATATATATATATATATATATATATATATATATATATGTTTTGTTTTTTGTTTTTTGTTTTTTTCTCCTGGGAAGGGAGAATGGGCAAATAGGTATGACTGATGAGATTTCAGAATTGGAAAGATTTCCAAAACACTTAAAGAGTACTAACAAAATTCTTCCCAGCAAGTAAAACACCGTTGTTCTAACTTAGAAACTACCTTCCTAACAAATGTTAGGATCTTCCACCCATTTGCACTGAGGGGTTCTTCCCCATGAACTCTCTGATCACGTCTTTATTGGAAGTGGGTAAGAGGAAAAGTAGTGAAAAAACACAGCCTGGGAGGTCCTAGTCCCAGCTCTGCCACTAACTAGTCATATAATTGGAGGTACAGAACATTTTCTTCAACTTTGCAACATGAAAATCCTGGAGTTCTAGAGATCAGATTTCTGGCCAGTTTCACTAAAACCAGCATTTTGCAAAATGAAGGATATTGATCCTGAACTAACCCAGCATGTCTAATTCTGAAAGTGTAGCAGACATTCATAAAATTTCTTCAAATTCTCAGGTAGAAACTTCAATTTTTCAAATTGTGCGATTTAATAGTGTAGATGATAAGCTTGATCCCACCCTCACAATTCACTCTATATGTTCTTTGTACTCTTCTAACTGCCAAACAGTTTGTCATATGTAAAGGGCTGAAACTCTTGAGCACTGGGGTCACCAATCAAGTACTTGAGGCTAATTACCGATTGGACAATACTCTATGAGAATATCTTTGGAAAATGGCCCTTCCCACTATCCTGTGCTGGCCCAATCGTTTAGTGTATACAGAGAATTGTGGAAGGGACTAGGAGATGCAGTGAGACTAGCCAGGGTTACTTCGGTGAGAGACAAAGAGTGAGGTCGCAGAGATCCTACTCATCCACTCTCTCTTCACTTCTACCATTAAAGATCAAAAATAAAGACTTGAGCTTATCTTGACTCCAGCTGATTCTAAGGTACCCAGGGTCCTAACGTGGTCGTCACAGTCATAGTGTTTCAATCTCTCATAACTCGTCATATTACCAGAAGACATAGAATATATCAGGTGAAAAGTGAAAACGTTTATTTACTAATGGTTTTTTCCAGTGATGTGCCTCCAAGGTTACCATATATCAGCTAAGGAAGCAAAGTTGACATGGATAGATTTATTTGAAAGGAATACCACTGACACAGAGAAAAAAAAAAAAAAAAGGGCAGGAAATTACTCTAAGTTGAATTGATTTTTGCTTCAAATAAATACAGGAGTTTCAGATTATATTGTATTAAGACATTTCAATAATTTTTATTTTTTAATCTCTATCATAGCACACATACTTGAATCAAGTTTAAATCAAGCATTTGCAATCCACTTTCTCTAATAAAACATTAAATTCGATCCATCATTAAACTAGTAATTCTCCAAGAACCCATGATCTTGCCCATTTTGGTGTTTCTTTCATTAACAGTTTGTTGCTGGGCCTATTACGACCTCATCAGGGCTATCCAGCTACCATAAGCTTTGAAAATCCATCATCTTATCCTTACCTTGAAGAGGAAACATCAGTAGGGCTTTAATGAAGATACTATCAATCCCATTAGCATTTTTAAAATGTGAATAAAATTTTTTAACAAAAGGCAGATCCAGGATCAAAGTTGATTGTATTCAGAGGAATTCAATCCTCTCCATGACATTTTTTAGATGAAGCACAATATTTTAAATGAACTCAGTACCTGCACATTAGCCTTAAACATTATTCAAGCATTAGAGTTTGAGCCTTCCCTGCTCCAGAACATAAAAAGCTTCTCATATCTACAGCAGAAATCAGGCTACTATAGCTTTTATTTTCCATAGTCTTTTAAGGTGGATCTAGGCAGGAGCAAGTACTAATGTGTATATCCGAGTATCTAACTTCATTGTTGAGTCAATGTAGGTACTTTCTTTACTGATGCAAACATTACTTCTATGACTAGGTAGCTAAGACTAGAATGAATTGCTGTGATCCCAAACTTCATCCCCCTGGTACTGATATGGTACTTCATTAGGCTGATGATGCAGTGTGGGCTATCATCTAAGAACTAGCCTGTTTTAAAAACTCACTCTGCTTTCTTTTTTAGGCACCATTAGTTGTATTGAGTTTAGAGTTGACCTTTTATTACAAGGCATTAAACAAGTGGATGGATTAACGATGATGGGGGCTACTGAGCAATAACCTAGTGGGGAATGCATTTTTTTTTTAAAGCAGAGACGTTAGACTTGGTTGATCCATGCTTGGGTCAGAGTTACATTTACAAGGTGGCTCACCAGGGCAGGGGTGTAGTATGTGGCCATTAAACAAAATATTTCACCTGCAATAAAACTCATGACCTTAACCCTACTGATAACAACATACTCTAAACAACTGAACTCATCTGTCATATGTAATTTAATGATTTACAAAGAACTATGAACAAATAAGCCATATGGAGAATAGTAGAAAATAATTAAAAAGAGAAAGGCGCTAGAATTCAGAGGACTTACTGCAGAAGATGGGATTTTAATTGGTTTTTAAAGGAAGCCAATAATCAGAGATTAGGAGGGACAGTACTCAAAAGTATGGGGGACATCTGGAGAAAATCTAGAGCCAAGAGATTTTCTGTAGCACTCCTCCAGTCTGAGTCATTGTTTTGTCAAAGGGGAGTGGATTTAAAAAGGTAGAGAGATTAAATTCACATACATTTAATTATCAAATATGAAAATATGATTTTTACATTGCATTATTCGTGCCTCCTGCTCCCTTTTATTAATGAGCATAATTAGTTTTCATATGTTAAAATGAAGATGTTTTCCTGAATGTATCTTGTTTTTGATTAAAGCTTTGTATTTTCAAAACATATGCATAATTTCAACATTGACCCTAATGTTGAAAAATTGTCCATACATGTTTTGAAAATACATAGCTTTAATAAAAAGAGAAAAATTTGATCCTTGCAGAACTTTGTGTTTTATTTCCCCCCCATTTCTCCCAACTCCCTCCCCTAGGTGGCAAGTAATCCAATATATGTTAAACATGATAAAAATATATGTTAAATCCAATATATGCATATATATTTATACAATTATCTTGCTACACAAGAAAAATCAGATTTTAAAAATGAGAAAGAAAATAAAATGCAAGCAAACAGCAACAAAGAGTAAAAGTGTTATATTGTGATCCACATTTAGTTCCCACAGTCCTCTCTCTGGTTGCAGATGACTCTCTCCATCATAAGAACATTGGAATGGTCTGAATCATCTCATTGTTGTAAGAAAGCCACATCCATCAGAACTGATCATCCTATAATCTGGTTGCTGTCTTATATAATGATCTCCTGGTTCTACTCATTTCACTTAGCATCAGTTCATGTATATCTCTCCAGGCTCTCTGAAATCATCCTGCTGATCATTTCTCATAGAACAATAATATTGAATGTATCTTGTTAAAGAAAGGAGACAAATGCCACGAATATGAGCAAGATGACTTTTATTTCCATCCTTAATGGAAATCACACCATTATTTAAGAACATTTGAAAAATCTTGAAATAATTTAAACTGAAGGCACAGAAGAACAAACAAAAATATCTAACTATAAGATCTTAAAGGGGTAAAGATATTTTCAGTGATGAGAATAAATTATGAACAAGTTTCCATCACCAAATATCATTCTGAACAAAAGCTACATCTTTTGCAATAATATCTATTGTGGAAGCCAGAATATATTTTTTTGTGATAAAAAAATGCTGGAAAAGATTTTTTTTTTCTCTCTCTCAAAATACTGAAGCCTATATTACCTAGTTCACTTGTAGCACTTTACATCTGGTAAAGCTTATGTCAAGATACTGTCTGGTGGCTACTCCCCCAAGAGATGACTTATTTTTATAAAATGTTTAAAAAATGCAAAGTAGATTAAAAAATTCTATTTTGGGGAGCAAGAAGAAACTTGTTGCATGTCAAATAGAATACCAAAGTAGTTCACTATCAGATTGCTTCAAAAGCCAATAATCATGCAACAGTAATATACTGTATGAGAGGAACATTCTGTTGTTTCCTGGATGTGTATAGACCAGGGCCACTATAGTGATGAATGAGAAAATGGCAATTTATTGGCGCCAAATAGATTTTTAAAAATTATTTCAAAAGTAGCTAGAATAATCAGTTATATATTATAGACAGTTTATACCCCAGCAGTGTAATTGCTGAACTTAAAAATTCGGTTCATGCTTCACGATGTACTATAGCAATTTTGAAATACATTCTCTGATAATTAATACCATTCGTTACAATACAGAGGTCACTTGTAAATTAGCTCAGGTTCTGAACTAGGTTTCTAATTGAAACTCTTTTTCAAGTATGTATAACATTAACAAATGTACAGGGTTTATTCCAACTTAGCACACCATTTTATATATTTCTTCAAAGGATATCTATGTTGTATAAATTAAAAAAAACTTAATGAAATAAGTCTCTGGTTCAATATCTGAAAGATTTTAATAACAAAAACCCTCAAAACTCAGGTACATGGCAGATCTCTCTGTCTTTTTTCTATTATTTAATTTTTCAGTTTAAAGAATAAATAATAGGAAAAAACTCATTCAGGATTCAATTAGATTAAAATGAAATCATCTCTTTCATTTAACTGTGGCATATGCTTTTATAAATGTAGTTTTTTCTTTACGAAAGTTCAACTGTGTTTAATACTTAAGTCACAAAAATGTTTCTTCATTAGGTTACTGATAACTAATATAAAGTCTAGAAATAATTATAGCAAAAATGTTTTCATCAAAAATTTCCTATGTAATAAATCATTTTGGGGGGAAAGTTACATATTAAAGGTTTTGGTTTTTAGCTTAAACACAACTTCTACTACAACTAAATCTATATTTATTTGTTAATTTCTTTTTCATTAGTGAGCATAATATCCCCTAATTATTTTCTACTATTCTACATATTGCACATTATAAAAAAACCCAAAAAACTCTTTAATACCACTAGGCCTGTATCTTCTTCATTCTGAACACCAACAGAATGAAGTAGAAATAAGTGGGCCTAGAAATCCACTTAAGACCAATCTTTGAAATGTTGGCACCAATGAAATTAGGAATTGGTGTTGACAAAAATTAAAATTATGTCCCTTCACAATACTGATTCTAACAAATGACACAGCATTATATTTTGTTAAGTATGACTGATGTGAATCTTCATCATAAAGACAAATAGATATATTTTACAATTTGATTTTTAAAACAGCAAAGAGAAATAATAAAATACTGTGATGCAATTGGTTATGTCCAAATCTTGGGAAGGTTTCGTTCACAGTTAAAGGCCAAAATCTAACACTTGAGAGTGTGAAATTTTAGAAAATAAACTAGTGTTTAATGGAACTAGTGTTTTGTTGTTGTTGTTGTTGTTGTTGTTGTTTTAAAGCTGAAACACAAATGTGGGAAGGTGAATTAAGATCTTTAAATTAAAATAAAAGATACATGAAAATCATCCAAAATAGCAGTTCTGAGCCTTGCTTATCATACTAGCTGTGCCAATAACTTAGGGGGGGAAAGAAAAAAACAAAAAACAAAAAAACACAAATACAAAACAAAGTTTTTCTTTAGAAACTGTGAGAACGGAAGATTCCTGAAGTAGAACTAACATCATAAATCTATACAAGGCTTCCAGGCCAACAAATAACTGTCAGAGTAACCTTGTTCCTTTGCTCCTTCAGCATGGGAACGAGTGCTGAATGGCTCATACCCAGAGTAGACAGCCCATTCACAGCAATAATCATGTCACCACACCTGGTCAAACAAACAAAACATATCCAATATTACTGACAGAATTTCAACACAGGACATCTATTAGATAATCATTTGGCCTAAAGCTATAAAGGTATGTTGCAGTTGATTTGTTCAAAAAAATATAATCTATTTAGCAAACATGAAGGTTTTGCTTATTACAGATAAGGCATCATGTTATATATTGTGGAAGATACAAAGAGAAATAAGATTTTATTTTCTGCTTATTTTAAAATTAATCCAGAGAAATTTCCCCAAGGATCTGCCAGTTCTATTGCATTAACTGTGGTGTAATAACAGGAGTACTGCATTTAATCCTAAGCCCTGGGCTCTCATCCCAGCTGTACCACTCAGTGTGTGTTCTTGGGTAAGTTTCAATTTTTCAGAGCTTAGTTCCTTCACCTGCAAAATAAGGCAGGGGATGGACTTTCTTCTAAGGTCCCTTCCAGCTCCAAATCTAGAATCCTACAATCTTATTCCAAACAGAACCTAGAGAATGACAACAGATGTTGTCATCTGATAGACCTAGGGTTGACTGGTGGTAATGATAAAGATTGAGGTGTTTATGTTTAAAGGACAGAATAAAGAAAATTTCAAGTAAGCCTGAAAAATTTAGCTGCTAATATTGTTTTAGTCCTAAGGTAATGTTTTAAAGATAGATCAGCTATGCAATTTTTACATAGACCAAAAGAGTTAGTCCTGAATGAATTAAAATTAGTTTTTTAAGCAAATACAAATGGTAATTCATTTAAATTCATCATTTCTTTTCTCCAATAGGACTTTGTTGTAATCAATCATCAATCTTTTCTTTCTCTGATGGATCCTTTCCTTCTGAGTAAAAATATAGTAAGGTCACTGTCATTAAAAATATGTGCACGTGCACACCCATCCACCCACCACTCATTCTCTTGACACTGATATCCCCTATTCAAGCTATCGACTTTCTCCTCTAGTCTATTTCTATTAATTACTCTATGCTTGTTGCATTCAATTTCTTACCATCCACTCATTTCTCTATCCTCTGCAATTTGGCTTCTGGCCCTAGCAATCTCCTGAAATCACTTTCTTCAGAGACTTCCTTACTTCCACGTCTAAGAGACTTTCATTTCAGCTTTCATTTAGTTGTGAAAACTTTTACTTAGGGTGCCTACACTCTATGTAAGGTACAGTATAATCAGAAGTAGAAATTATAATGCTAAGTGTGGAAATGATCGATTTATTTTCTTCCTTCACCTATGTCAACAGAACATCTGTGATATAAATAAATTATGACATTAATCTAATTAATATTTAGTTGTCAGCATCATTTATAAAGCACAATCATCTATCTAGTATTCCATCCAGTATTTTATGTTGTTGTTGTTTTTAATGTAGATGCTGCTACAGAAACTAAGACATTAAGAGTTAACTTTTATACATCATTATCTCATGCATGATAGATAATATGCCAAAGGACAATTTCCTGCCTCCCGCAGCTGAGAATTCTGACTGAAAACACAGAAGTCCTTGACAGCTGGGTGTGCCCAGCTAGGGATATAGCCCTCAAATCATCTGTTAGCACACAGGTACTGTTCTTTTCTCCAATATGACTAGCTCATATCCACTCTTGTTCACCAGACTGAAAAAAATCTAAAAATGGAGGCACTAAGCAGTGGATAGAACACCAGCCCTGAAGTCACGAAGGCCTGAGTTCAAAACTGGTCTCAGACACTTAACACTTCCTAGCTGTGTGACCTTGTGCAACCCCAATTTCCTCAGCAAAATAAATTAATTTTAAAATGGCCACAAGTTACTGAATATGGCCTTTTGGATCAACTTAACTATGTTATAATATATCTTTTATAGATCTGCAACGGTTTCCAGACTCACTTTAATCTTCCATCATAGTAAGCTGGGGTTCCCAGGACGATTGTTTTAATGAAAAAAGGTTGATTTGTGTGATTTTCTTCATATCCACCAACAATACTAAAACCCCAACTTCCCAAGTTGCTTCTTCGTAGAACAACATCATGAAAGCTATGAAGAACACTGTTAAAGAATAATACAGAAAACAAATTAAATTTTCATGGGTGTACCTTTCTTTCCTTTTTTAAAAACAACGTATTTATTGCTATATCTTGTTTTAATATGATCTACATTTCCCAATGTATTCCTCCCCTTTCCTCTATCAAAAAGCCACATTTTATTTAAAAGTACATTGCATGATTTTGGTCAAAATATGATCATCCATATATAAAGGGAATGTTCACCTTAGCTCATCCAGTAAATACCACCCTGAATGTAACATTTTATTTTTTTATTAATAGCTTTTTATTTTTCAAAATACATATATAGATAGTTTTCAACACTCGCCCTGGAAAAACTTGTGTTCCATATTTCTCCCTCTCTCCCATCCCAGATAGCAATCCAATATAGGGTAAACATGTTCAATTAAATGTAATATTTTAATAATCTCTTTTTAATATAAATGCACTTACTGAATTAACTGTAATTCTTCTATTTCTCTCCCCAAAAAAGATTATACATACATATACATATATATGTATTTCTCTCTCTGTCTGTCTGTCTATCTATCTATCTATTCCTGTCACTTGAATTGGTATTCTCAATAAGTGACTTCTAATCATCTTTTGTTTTTTAATGATTTATAAACTACTATGGAAAAGCTCTACTAAGTCCATCTCTAAATGAGTTAGTTAAAATGAGATATTTATCTTCTGAGAGCTGGCCCCAGTGTAAAAAGCCAAAATGAAGGGAATATAACATAATTATTAAACTACAAATATAAAAATGTTGCTGTAGTTTTTTTAAAAAATAAACTAAAAAAGCCCCATTTTAAGTTTCTACTTTAATTTTTTAGCAGTGCTTTTTTTTTCCCCCTATAAAAATACTTCCAGTCAACTCAGTAGAAGAAACTTTCCAATTGCTCACGTTTCTTTTTAGGAAGGCTGCAGAAGAATGAGGGAAAGGGAAATAAATCCAAAAGGAATATGATTTTGGAATTCTGTTGTAAATTTTGAATGGGCTGGCAGAAAAGGGGGAGATGCTTTGCTCTTCCATTAATGTTTTTGGGAGAGAGAGAGAGACAACAAGGGAAGAGGGGGAAGGGGGAAAGGAGAAAGGAGAGAGGGGAGGGGAGGAGGAGGGAGAAAGAAAGAAAAAACATTCAATCTCCATCCTCAAAAAGAAATCTCCATTCTAAAAGCCACAATTGGTTATCTAGCCTTTGCTTGAAGACCTCCAAGTATCCAATACTTCCAAGAACCCAGTATCTCCCAGGGTAATGCATTCTACTTCTATAGAATTTTAATTGTTAGACAGTTTTTCCTGATATCAAGCCTTCATTGTCCTCTTTGCAACTTCTATACATTGATCTTGTTTCTGCCTTCTTTAGCTACTTCTTTTTCCATGTGACAATCTTTCAAATACTGAATCCAACTATTCTGTATCCTATCCCTTGACTGTTCTCTTCTCCAGGCTAAACAGACCCTTTCTTTTCATTGCTTCTTAAATGACCTGACAACTTGGACGCTTCTGCTCTTCATGCTTTTCAATTCATTAATTTCTCTCCTAAACTGGTATCCAGAAATGAATGTTAACACTGTGAACTGACCAAGGCAGAGACACTCACAATTCCTTATTTCTGGGACCTACACCTCTCTCAATGGAATTCCAGAGCCCATTTGCTTCTTTGGTTGCTTTCTATCCACAGAATATACTGGTGAATTTGATTTTGGGAAGGCTTTTACATTCTCTGCTGAATTTCATCTTGTTTCAGTTAGCTCAGCATTCCAGACTTTCAAGATCTTGTTGGATCCTAACTGTATTCCTCCTGGCCTGGTGTCACCTGCCAATCTGATAAACAAGTTATCTCTGCCCTTATAGAAGTCCTTGATAAAAATATTAAATAGCACAGATCCCTCAGGCTCTCTACTGGAATCAATAGTGAAAATGACAACCAGTGATAACTGTTGTTCTTGGATGTTGGCTATCTAATCAATTCTAAATCCACCTAATTATATCATTATCTAATTCATATCTCCCCATCTCCTCCACAGAATAGTATAAGATACTTTACAAATGTTTTGCTAAAGCTGATGTCAATGATATCTATAGTATACCCTTATTTACTTGTTTAGTAACTGCCCAAAAATAAATAAATAAATGAAGTGTCTAGTCCAATTTATTTTAAATATAGTTGTTCTGACTCTTGGTAATTACTACTTCCTTTTCTATATGTTCAATGACCATCTCCTGCCATTTTCTATTTAGTATATTAATCTAGCAACACATACTATGTTGCAGGTAGTGTATTAGTTACAAAGAATGAAGCAATGCCATTTGCAAAAAGCTACATTCTAATGGAAGAGACAAATAGATATTATTTATATATAAAAATGTGTATACACATACACATATATTTATATGCACATACATCTATAACTCTCTCATATTCATAAATACAATATATGCCAAGTAATCAAATTCAAGATCATTGGGGAAGGGACACTAGAACTTAGGGGGGAATCAGGAAAGACATATTTTCATACAAAAAGATGGCTTCTGAATTTTATTTAGAAAAAGAGAGGGACTTTGCTGAGTCAAGAGGAATGAAGGAAATGCATTCCAAACCTGGGGGACAGTGAGAGCAAACCATGACGTTTCAATTGTCCCTGACAGGAGCTCAGAATTCTTATTTAGTTTTTTAGTTACTTTTGTAGTGCCAGAGAATGAAGTCCATCTGGACTGGTGACTTGAATTAATAAAGGAAAACTGGACTCTCCTATCCTGGGCAGCCCTGGTGAACTACATTTTTTTTTTCCCTGTCATTTCTAGTGCAAAGGTTATTTTTCTTGTCAGAAAACAGAAACAGAAGAAGAGAAAGGCCCTATTTCTTCTATGATCAGTTATTCCCTTCCAGTCCATGCCCCAATGCAGTCCTATCTTTTCTTTGATTCTTGCTTCCTCTCAAAACATCGAAAACAAAATAAAACACTACAAACTAAAAAAACAAATCACCTCCCTTTTGTTATCTTCTGCTTCTTTGGAAACTCATTAGCATTCTTGGGCATCATTTCCCTAAGACTGTACCAAAATGGATAGTAAAGGAAGAAAGACAAAACAGTTCTGAAGGACATAGAAGCATTTCTTAATATTCCAGGGGTTTTTTGCTTGTTTGTTTTGTTTTGTTTTGTTTTTTAAATAAAGTTGGATGTCCTAAGGTAGAGATTCTTTGACCATGTTTTTAGTAATAAAAAGTGTTCCTTAACATTGCTGATCCTAAAGGAAATGTTATATCATGACACCCTTTGCCAGAACCTCCAGTCTATCTAACTTTGTTCTTTGGCACACAGGGTTGAAAGGGACAGTGGGCTCTCTAGGGCTGGGAGGTGAGAATGCCAGGTCCTTTTCATTAATTCATTGGTTTGACAAAGGTCTTTGACCCCTCATTCACTTTCAGTGAAAGGGCTTTCAGTAAGAGCAGAGATGTATGAAACTTTATGAAGACCATTGCATTTTCACAAAAAAGTCACTTTTTGGACAATGATTTCTGACTTCAGATTTTTACAGAATGGAGAAAACAGTTGTGATTTCACATATACAATAAATAATCTCACAATGTACATGATTTTCTAGATAGAGATGATATTTGTAAAGTGTTTTCCAAACCTGAAGCCTTATATGAATGCTACCTAGTCCCATTCTCATTATTATTAATATCTTCTGGATAAGAAAGAAATGCACTATATAATGAAGCCAAAAAAACCTTAAACTCACAATACTTCTGTTAAACCAGAAAATGTCTAGTCTCAAAGGTACAATAACATGCAAAATTGCTGATCAAATATATTAGACTTGTTAACTGATTAATATATTTTACTAAGCCCCTTAAAGAGGCAGTAGAGGAATTTATGAACAGTTGTCATGCTTTAGACAGAATCCCTAGAGGACGTGGATGGCTCCTATACAATCAGTAAATGGAGTGGATGAGCACTCTAGAGGTGCACAGAATTTAGGGAGGAGAAAAGTATCCCTTAACTACAAACCCCAGCTCTCAAATGCCGCTGTGAAAAGCACCATTCTCCTAATTTCTCAAATTTCTAATCTCAGGATTATTCTTACCTCTTCCCCTTCTCTCCCTCACCCCATCGATCGAACTATGGTTGCCTTTTCTACATTTGTATATTCCTCCCATCTGATCCCATCTCTCCATTCACATAGCTACCTGGCTCAAGCCCATCTCCTCCCACATATTGCTGTAGTAACCTCCTCATTGGGGTTTCTGCTTCAAGTCTCTCGAGCAGAATTGGGGGGGGATACCTGTTGATCCCCAAGGTAAGGTTTCTGGCTTTCCAGAAAAAGGCATGGAAGGACTTTAGGCCAGGATTTCAGTAGTCAGGATTACAATCAGGCAGTGAAGCAGCATATTGTGGGGACAGAGCCTAAGGTCAATGGGAGCAATGAAAGTACATAAATTGCCCAGGATTATCAGAAAGAAGAGCGGTTTCTGTACTTGTTTTAAGAATGTGACTATAAGCCTTGTACAGGGGAATCTCATCAAGATCCCTGAGGAAACCTAACCTGCAGGTACCACTTGTCAGAGTAGACCAGAGGGCTACTGCTACACTAAACTATTCCCAGCCACCTTTTCTCTGACAGTTAAGAACTAGAAACAAAGCAGATGCTTATCAGACGGCTAAACAAACTGTGGAAGAGTGCAATGAAATCTTATTGCACTGAAAGAAATGATGAGTAAGAAGAATTCAGAGAAGCATAAGAAGACATATGACTGATGCAGAAACAAGTTAGCAGAACAAGAAAAGCAGTATAAACAATGATCAAAACAATTTAAGTAGAAAAAACAACAACAACAACAAAAAAAAACAAAACCATGAATTCTACCATGAATGTAGAATGAATTAAAATGCCAAAGACTAGAAATTAAAATAACTCTACCAGGGCAGAGGATAATGGAAATGAACTGCATGCTATAATGCCAGATTTAGTTTGGGGAGAAGGAAGAATTCTGCTTTACTATATTATTTATTTTCCTGGTTAAGACATGGCTTGTTCAGGAAGGAATTATAGATTTCAAAATAAAGGTGATATAAAGGCAATAATAAAAAGTTTAAAACAATCTTAACTTTTCAAGTCTAACAGAAATAAGATAAAAAATATCAAAACAGAATATGAGTTAAGTACTTTGGAGAAGGAATGAATTGTGTCTTTTCAACTAAAGAAAAAATACAAATAAAATAATCCAACAAGCAAATAAAATAAAGGTACCTTGGAAGTCCAAGCCACATGATCCATGATGGTGACCAACTGGCATCATACTCATTTTCACTGATTGTACTTGGTTGCTCTTCATTAGGCTGGGTCTGTTCTTCAACAATCTGGACTTCTAGAGCTTTGAGAGTAACAGCTGGGGAAGCAGCACTAGCTTTCAACACAGCAACTGCCTCACTATGACTTAAATCAGTCAAATCAATGCCATTGATGTTCAGCAACACATCACCTATTGAGAAATACAACCAATAAAATGCTTAAGAAAAACTTATCCTGTATATATATGGTAATAAAGAGTGACATGGAAATTGATTAATACCAGTTCCAATTGTTCGGTAAAAAGTTGATCATCACATAATCTTGTTGCTGTGTACAATGTTCTCTTGGTTTTGTTCAATTCACTTAGCATCACTTCATGTAAATCTTTTTCAGAGTTTTCTGACATCAGCTTGCTCATTTTTTTTTTTATTTTAGATTTTAATTTGATTCTTTAATTCCTATAGAACCTGATAATTCTAGTAATCCCTCATGCAAGTACTTTTTAAAATAGCTTTTTATTTACAAAATATATGCATGGGTAATTTTTTAGTATTGATAATTGCCAAACCTTTTGTTCCAACTTTTCCCCTCCTTCCCTCCACCCCTTCCCTCAGATGGAAGGTTGGCCAATACATGTTAAATATATTAAAGTATAAGTTAAATACAATATATGTATACATGTCCAAATGGTTATTTTGCTATACAAAAAGAATCAGACTTTGAAATAGTATACAATTAGCCTGTGAAGGAAATAAAAAATGCAGGTGAACAAAAATAAAAGGATTGGGAATTCTATTTGGGGTTCATAGTCATCTCCCAGAGTTCTTTCGCTGGGTGTTTGCTCATCATTTCTTACAGAATAATAATATTCCATTACATTCATACATCATAACTTATTTAACCATTCCCAACTGATGGGCATTCCAATCCATTTTCAGTTCCTTGCCACTACAAGAAAAGCTTCTACAAATATTTTTGCATATGTGGTCCTTTTCCTTCCTATATTCCTTGGAATATAGACCCCGTAGTGGCCTGCTAGATCAAAGGATACAGTTTGATAACACTTTGGGCAAAGTTCCAAATTGCTCTCCAGAATAGTTGAATCATTTTACAACTCCAGCAATAATGCATTTGTGTCCCAGTTTTCCCAAACCCCTCCAATATTTATTATCTTTTCCTGTCATCTTAGCCAATCTGAGAGGTGTGTGAAATTGTATCTCAAAACTGTCTTAATTTGCAGTTCTCTAATCTGTCATAATTTATATCATTTTTTTTCATATGACTAGAGATGTTTTTAATTTCTTTGTTTGAAAATTATCTGTTCATATTTTTTGACCATTTGTCAATTGGGGAATGGCTCATATTCATATATTCAATTGTGTTTCTTATAAACAATATAGTGTTGGACTCTGGTTTCTAATCCATCCTGTAACCCCTCCAGTTTTATGGCTGATTTTATCCCATTCATTCTCACAGTTTTGACTTTTCATTGTGCTTTTCCCATCTTTTCTTTCCCTCTTTCCTGATCTTTTATGCTTTTGCTTTCCTTTGTTTCCAGTCTCCTATAATGACCTTTTTTTTAAAGAAAAAAAAAAATCTGTTTCATTAAAGTTTTATACATAAATACATATTCTCAAAATCAAACTTTACCTCGTTTAATTCTGCCATCTCTTGCAAGACAGCCATGAGGTGGTACACTGGTCACAAAAATTGGCAATTCACCACTCTTACTTCCCCTGCCTCCAGCTACTGTCATTCCAAGGGATTCATGTGGTTCCTTCTTCACAGTAATGTGCTTTTCTTGGCATGTAACACATTGAGAGAGATCCTATAACAAGGAAAAAATCTACTAAATTAAAAAAAAGTGGGGAAAAATAGGCTTTTCTTATATTAAATCAACAATATATACTTAAATATAACTTTAGCACAAGATTTACAAGGCCATCTTGTCCTGTTAAGGGACAGAAAGTATTTATAAGGATCAAATTTACTTATACAGTACTTTAAAGACACAAGTTTTAAAAAATTATTTGGAATTCAAACTCCAAATGAAATTAGGAAATAAGGCAGACAATGAGGATAGGACATAAAAATAGTTTGCTTTTCTTCTTTAAGTTTATAATAAATTCAGTATGTTACTTTTGAGGCTTTTCTGCTCATATGTATTTCTTTATAAGTTTTAGTTTCTTGTTCTGTGCATTAAAAAAAAAATGCTGAAAAACCTATTTTTTCTTTTGATTCTAATTTTTGACCTCACCACACATTACTTTTGATAAATATTCCTCAGTCAAGAGAATATTCTCATATACACAGTCATGATGACATCACGGGTAGGATAAATATAATTATGATTTCTAAAACACTGACAAAAAACAATGAAATATAATGACTATTTGTTTCTAGACGTTAATTACAATGTTACCTCTTCAGTGACATTATAACACAACTTGTATTTAAGAGTACTAATAACACATTCCTGAACTTAGCACCAGGACAAGGTAGATTTGCTGCCTTATCTATATATAGTTCTTGAGTACTACTTACTTTTATACTTGAATACTTTTAAGGTGCTGAAAAATTTTTTTTAACTTATTTTCTGTTTTAAAGTTGTCTTTTGTTTTGATACCTGTCATTTCTGGAAACCCCCTAAGAATCCTTTCTTGTGGTCCAAAAAAAATAAAAAATAAGCAAAAACATCCTATCCAGTGACTTCATTTAGTCATGTTCTAACTTGGTAAGTCCCCTACCTCTGAGCCATAAAAAAGGTGGAAGGAGGTAGGTTTCATCAAGTTACTTGGAGTCAAGCTTTAGTGGTTTTATCATTTGCTTTCCTGCAATCACTACTGAATTTTTAAAAATTCTCTCCCTTCCCCCCCCAACACCTTTTTTTGGCTAAAGTTCATATAATCTTTTCAAGTTTGCCAAACTCTCCATGTTCATAATTTCTTATCACACAATAATGTTTTACTTACATTTATATTATGGTTTTTTTTCAGCCATATTTCAATTTCTAAGCATACATTTTCTTTTCAGCTCTTTTCTATAGGGAGAATATTACTAAGGGGTATGTGTTCAGATTAAATACTTTTCTTGCACAATCTAAATTGATATTGAGCATGTAGAACAATTTGTGACTCCATCAATGTATTAATATTTAACATGCCTTCTTGGGGAATGGCTTAAACAAACTGTGGAACATTAATGTAAAGGAATATTACTGTGTTGTTAAGAAACAATATATTTGTGAATACAGAAGTGTGGATTTAGATAAAATGATGCAAAAAAGGACATGGAGGTGAAATCCCAGACTATAATGTAAATGGAAAAAATAACAATCAAAAATGAATACTTTGAAATTATAATTATCAAGATTAGTCACAAAGACTTTTGTTTCTTTGTACATATAGAGGATCATGAGTGTAAAATAGTGAGTTAAAAGAAGACAAACACCTTTTTCAATGTGGGTTACTTTAGTGGACTTAAAAAATTGTTTTTAGAAAACCCTCTTATAATAATAATTCAACAGCTCTCTCAACAGAGTAAAGGGATGGATGCAGTGGAATATATAAGGTAATATTGAAAAAAAAAGTATCAAAAATTAATAATTCACACCCCTCCCCTAAGCAATAGTTGTTAAAGTTCTCTCAAAAATTCTTTTTACATGATCTTTCACTTGAGATTACGTTATTTATTTTGAGTTATTTGTACTACAAGTTTAGTCTAAAATTGATTTCTGCTAAATGTTCTTGGCTTTTTCCAAATAATTCTTGCTGAAATAGAGGTTTTCCCAAAGTAATTCATATTCTTGGGTTTACCAATCATTTTTGTTTGTTGTTGTTGTTCATGGTTTTTAGTTGTTTGTTTCTTATCTATTCTGTTTCATTAATTTATTTTTCAGTTTTTTAAAAGTACTAAATAGTTTTGATGCCTACCACCTTATAATATAATTTAAAAGTCTGGTAATGCTATGCCTCCATCATTTTTAATTTCTTCCCTTGTTTCCCTCAATATTCTAGAGCTTTCATTCTTCCAAATGAATTTTGTTATTGTTTTAACTAGCACTACTCTGTAATTAATTTAGGTAATTAAAAATTATATTGACATAGTCCAATGATCAGTGAATAGCTCTTCAATTATTTAAATGAGCTTTTATTATTAGATGTTATAAAAATGTTTTTTGGTCATGCTGATACATGTTTTACATCAATGTTTTGTTGTCTATAGTAATTTTGAATAAAATTTCTCTTAATAACATTTTACCTGTTTTGTTAGAATTGTAGAGAAATGCTAATGAGTTTGTGAATTAATTTTGCATCTTACTTCTTTACTAAAGCTACTAGTTACTTCAATTAGTTTCTTTTCTGATTCTTTGAGGTTTTCTAAGTATATCATTATTTAATTTGCAAATTACTATGAAAGCATAGCAAATTTCATTTGCAAATATCATTACAAAAATGTAGCACAAGATTACATTTTAAAGAAGTCATAATGGGCTAATTGAGGATATCAACTCAAACCTCTAAGTCAGAGAATTTTTTCTTCCACAAATAAAATCTTTTGAGGAAGTTTTAAAGATGCTGTATTCCTTTCTTCCACTTTTGCTTAATTTCTTATTTCAGTAATGTCAAAAGTCTTTCTTTGTATCATTTTGAGAGTCAGGTTTTTTATTTTTAATCACACAAGGTTAATATGAATAAAAAACAGGTTTCAGTTAACCAAAATGTTCTGGAGCATGAGGCAGCTAAGTGATACAATGGACATAAATTTGGACTCTGAAGACATGAGTTCAAATCCGACTACAGACATTTACTAGCCATGCAATCCAGTTTCTTGGTCTGTAAAATGGGGACAATTATAGTACCTACTTCCCAAGATGGTTGTGAGGAAAAACTGAGATAACATTTGTAATTTTATTTATTTACATTCTCTTTCATTCTTCCCTATTATCTCTCATAATCCTTCATGATTGTTCAAATGCCATTTCCTGTGAAGTCTTTTCTCAATTGCTAATGTTATTAATTTCCTTCTTTAAACCACTATGAATTTACTTATGTGTTTGCAAGTTCTATATTCCAAATGAAATGGCCATTTTTTTTGGGGGGGGGAGGGATGACGGGTTCTCTTGGGCAGTAAAATAACAAACATCTAATAAATAAAGGTTAAACCTAATCAAAAGTAAAATATCAAATACAACATGAGTTCATTATGTCAAAACCTTTATCAAAAGGAGAGCTTTCTGATCACTCTTGTTTTTTACAAATTCTGTTCATGGGACTTTTGTAGTTGTTTTCAGTCATATCTAACTATTACTCCATTTGGGATTTTCTGGGCAAAGATACTGGAACAATTTGTCATTTCCTTCTACAGCTCATTTTATAGGTGAGGAAACTAATTCAACCCAGGATAAGTTATTTGTCCAGGGTCACATAATTAGTAAAGGTCTAAGGCCACATTTGAATTCAAATCATCTTGAGTCCAGGCCCAAGGCTCTTTCACCCATTGTGCACCTAACTGCTCTTGTGTAAACAATTAAATCATCCTTATACATCTACTTCCAAAATAAACCAATTCATCAGTTCAGGTATTCCTTAGAAAGAGGTGACTTGAATTAACTATTCAAATCAATTAAAAGATCATTTATTCACTTCAACTATGAGGCAGCCAAGGCATTGGGGATATAGAGGTGAAAACATGCCAGTTTCCTAAGGGCACACAACCACCTATCCAGATAACTTAAGGCAATTTGAAGGGGGAAAAAAGGAGCAAAATAGCAAATAGGCAATCAGAAAAATACTTTCTATAATAGGAGACCTCTGAATTTTAGAAATTCAGTAAAAATAACTCGATATCTCCCTATATAAATTTTTTTCTGTAGACAAAAGGAAACTCAAAAGATATGTGAATGGCTTCAAAGTACTCTTCAGAGGTTCAATTAATACCAACAAAAGTTTATTTAAGGAATCATTTAAATATTTAGTTTAAGTATATTTCAGTTCCAAAGATAACTGATTAAAGTTTTCTAAATAAGAGACTTAAAAAAAAAAAAAAAAAAAAAAAAAAAGGCTGCTAACAGCAGTCTTTTATTTTGACCATTAAATATTTGACAAATGAAGGTGGTATGTTAGTAGTAAGCTGTTCAAATAAGGTATAAAAGCAATTTCAATGTGATTCTTTGAACAATCAAGCTCTGTGAAAAATCTGGATATATATAGGATATGTCTTTTACAACATTTGTTTCTAACAAGGGCCAGTAAGACTATTAATGAAACTAAAGTTCTCTGTGCAGTATGAACATAATTCTCAATATATGCATTACTTGGAATGAGTGGACTAAATAACTGGACTTATTTTTTGCAAGAGTTAAGTGGGAGAATCAAATGTAGAGAGAATATATAACTGGCAGAATACACCATGATGTGAATGAGGAATTTTTTTGATGTGCTCTTTCTCATAGGGTCAAACATTTTTCCATGATGTTACAGCTTTAAAATTATTTGAAATTATATATTAAATACATTAAAATTATTTAAAATTATTGTAAAAATTAAAACAAAAAAAATTGACACCATTCTAACTCAATTTTTAATATACAAAGGTTTTAGGAAATGCTACAAATGATCCAAATCCCATTTTAAACAATTTCTCATTTCATATAACCATAATTATACTAGAAAAAATTTAGATTTCTATTGCATCAATAGTCTTTTTGGTCCAGTATTGAAATAAGTAGAGCACCTAAAGTTCTCCTAAGTAATGAATCAGATAACATAGTACAAAGTCAAATTACACTGCACAATAGGGCAGAAAGTTAGTAAAAGCATTGCTTGATAGAAAAGCCAGATATTGCTACTAAGTTTCTTTTTTTTGAGGGATGGGGAAGAGATACATGTGTGAAACACAGATACACATAAATTACAACAGCACTTTGGAAGTTAATTATGAGTTTTAAAGTATATGAATAAATATTTTAATTTTAAATGTAGTTGAAGTTTTACTAAAAGGAGAGATCTTTAAGAAGCTGATATTTCACTTTTATTTTGATATAAATGAATGAACCTTCAACCTGGTTAACTACTTTCATAATTTGATTGAAATTAACTAAGGAACAATTTGAGGTAATAGAAAATAAAGTATTTGATGAAACCTTCTGTTTTCTGAATTTTGGAATTAAAGCTGGAACAAATTTAGAATGTGAACTCTGTGAGGGAAGCTACTATTTTTGGCCTCTTTTTGTAACTATAGCACTTAGTCTAGTACTTGACACATAAGTATACACTTCATAAATGTTTACTGACTGACATTCCTTCTACCACAAAAACTGATTGGATCTTTGAAAGTATTCAAAATAGTATGGCTAAATAAAAAGAAAAGAACAGAGAATTAATTATATGTTTTAAAAAGGGAAATAAATTGGATGTAGAATTAATTCATGAGATAATTTTAACAGTATTAATAATGGTCACTATGTTCTTAGGTCTTTTAAAACACAAAGAAAAGTTCTTACCTTATGTGAGCTAGGTCTGCTATGATACAGCTGCTGTGCCTGGTGCTGGCTGCTATTATGAGTTCCTGGTTCCCTGTTAGTACTGTTGGTCTGTGGTTTCCCTGGTCTCGAAATTGTTAAATTCACTCTCTCTCCACTAGCCTGAGGAAAACACACAATTGCAGTCAATCATTAATAGTATCTTCCAATTTAAGAATTATTCAACTAGAGTCACTGTTTTCCACTATTTTGCATCTTATTGGAATTCTTAATCTAACTGACCATATTATTGCAGCAGGGCCTGAGCCCATTTGGGCAATGACTTAGAGGAACAATGAGAAGAGAAAAAAGATAACTATCTGCTAATATTTTTCAAGTCCCCAGATTGACATGTGTATATGTGTGTATTGTTAAAATAAGTTTTATGTCAGAAATTTTTATTTCTCTTCCAGATGTATCTTTTTTATCAGTTCATGAATTGCCCCCATCCCTAAACTCCAAATTGTCTTACTAAGACAAAGAAATATGATTATCCTTCCTTTTCATACTCAGGTAACCTTTTTGTATTTTTTTTTCTAGTAAAGACTGAGATTCAAGAAGCAATTTCTCTGAACACTCACAATTAAAATCTTTAATGATGTCTTCTGTCCTAAAATATTTAAATGCTACAATGGCTATTAAAAAAAAAAAAAAAAAGAAACAGGTCAGTTTACTGACATGAGAAAAGGTATTAGATCAAAGTTTCATGGAAGTTTAAAGACACATGGGGTCATCTAAACAATCCCAAAAAATTTGGTGAAGTTGTATATTTCTGTGTTGCATCATGATGCCAATGCTTGATATTAAAAATCCTAACACATATAGAATCTTGATCTTTAGAATTATGAAACAAAACACATTTAAATGGAATAGGAGTAAATAATTAATCAGGATTCTAAAAAATGAAAAGATATTTGATTGATGGCTACTTCAGCAATCTGACATCTAATATTTTTAGGTCTACAAAAGACAATGTATTTGATTATCATAATTATTTCAAATATAGGGTTCTCTTGGGGAAAAAAAAAAAAAAGTAGCCTGTCAGTTGCTGCCTAAAACTAAGAACAGTTTTTATATCGCCAACCTCAGGCAGTTTCAGTTTTACATGATTTAGAATATTATCTTGTAAAATAATATATAATGATTTAAAAATACAAATGTAATCACAGTTCACTGCAAATATAAAATCTCATACATGTCAGCATACTGTCCATATTTTGATTTACACATTAAAATGGGTAGTGTGTGGGAGGCAAGCTGAAAGAGAGAGAGAAAGAGAAAGAGAGAGAGAGAGAGAGAGAGAGAGAGAGAGAGAGAGAGAGAGAGAGAGAGAGAGAGAGAAAAGAAAAAAAATAAAGAAAAGAAAGGGAGAAAAAAAGCTGCTTTTAAAGGTCAAAGAAGCAAAGCTACAGGATTGTGTAAACAGAAATAGGCAGTTTGTATTCTGTTCAACAATAGGATGAACCTACAATGATTCTACTGCAAAAAAGACCTCTTACTATCTTAGAGGTATCCTATTTCACCAAGATGGTCTGATGAGATTAAACACAGAGAAAACATCATCACTGGAACAAACCTGATCTCTGCAACTCCTGAGAAATGACTAAAAAATCTGTCCCTATAATTCAAACTCCTAAATGAGGAAAGCAGCCTCTTCCTTCTATAGCTAGAAAGGTCATCATAAAGTTATATAAAACTCTAGATTTCTGTGTATTTCCCTTTGTTCCTTAATGTAGACATCCATCTTTCGACTGATACTAATTAATGTTTTTTTTTTTTTTAAATCTTCTAGCCTAGTTTCTTGATTTACTGATCAAAGTAGAAGGCATTTACTCCCCCAAAGGATCATTCTGGATTAAGGAATTCCTCAATAGTAGTAATATCTTCCTCAGAGGTTAGTCTGCAAACACTATCAGTAATTGTTCTTTGATAATTCTTCTACACACTGGTCTACCTACTTACGCTGAAGATTTTTCCTTCATTTAATCATGAAATGTTTGTATTTAATCATTCCAATCTTTCCATTTCAAGTACATTCCACATGGCATTACTAAACCCTAATATGTCTTTCATTTACAACACTGAATCTACAAAAACTGTTGTCATTTAGTTGTTTGCTAAGGTTATTTTCTTGGAACCAATAACATTAGGTTGCATACTTGATAAATGTGTGCTCATTTTTAATGAATCCAGAGATGCAAGGTAATCTCAGGACACATACTAGACATGTAATAACTATTTACTGAATTGAACTGAATTGAAAGCAGCACTGTACTAGTGACTAGAGTGTCATTCTCTGAGTTACTACTGCCCTGTACTATATGTTGGCTCTGTGACTGGGAGCAGGTCATTTAGCATTTAGGGTCCTGATAACTCTCTAGGACTATTAATTGCAGAAAAATCCCATCATTAATTTCTTATCAGAAGTTTCCTACATTACTGAAGTTACAGGTTTGGTAAAAAAAACAAAAACAAAAAAACCACCAAAACTAAAACCAATAACTTAACCCTACAAAAGGTTAAGGATAGAGTGAGAATGTTGTGTACTTCAATGATTATACTGAGTTTAGCCTTTCACTACTCCTCAACTTGTCCTCATGCTGAAATTCAACATGACTAACAACTACTCAAGAATCTGCCACTATAGGCTAATAGAACAGGAATTTGAACTCAGATCTGCTCTATTGGAAGTTTAGCTCTCTATGCACATCATGTACTTTGGGTTTTTTAATATTAACAAATTACATTTAGTTAATGTATTTATGAATAGCATTTCCTATCCTTTCAGTTTATAATCAAACCAGAAGAAGCAGTCAATCTACAAGCACTTTAGGACTAATTTTTAACAAGAAAACAAAAAAATGCCATCAAGAATGAAGTCAGGTGATATAAAAAAAAGTATGATATGACTCTTCATTAATGAATATTGCCAGTTGAGGGTAATAAAGTTCCTTTTCCATAACAAGTAAAAGTTAGTATCAAAAGAAATTTACCTGGATAATCTGAGCAGCAAGCTCAGGTGTTCCATGTTTCAGGTCATGTCCATTGATGGCAAGTACTCTGTCATTGCTACTGAGTCTGCCATCCTGGGCTGCCAGTCCTCCTTCCAAAAGATCAAGAATAAAAACTCCTGGCTCATCTGTTCTTCGTACTAATTTAATTCCAAGCTGTTCATTAGAATCCCGCTTATGAAGGATCACATGGAAGCTCTCTTCTCGTAAGGAATTATTATCAGAATGGTTATAGGTTCGACTGCCAAAACGCCTCTCCCGAAGCACAGTAAGGTGCAGCACACTGCAAGGCTGGGAAAGAACAGCTCTGGCATAATTATGAGACACATTGCTGATGTCAAAGTTGTTGACCTAAAAAAAAATAAAGATTACAACCCAAACGCTCATTAACATTTTCATCTAGTAATCAGCATGAATATTTTTACAGTATTTTCAAAAGAGTATATTGAAATATATTTTAAGAGTCAATTGTCACAAAGATAATCTCTCAGAGAGAATACATTAGAGATTTTTTTTTTAAAGTTGACTTACTACAACGAGTCAAAAATAAGCTAATAAAATATAAATAAGGATAGACAGGGTATATGAGTGTATATACAGCTAAAACATCTTTAATTGAGCTAAGAATTAAAAGATCTCTATCAATATGTTTCCTAAATTCAATGAAACACTGAAATCATAAATTTTCTGAATACGTCATATGTCCAAAAGCTTTTCTAAAGCCCATGAGATGATCATGCATAGAAAAAAAAGCTTAAAAAAAAAAAACACCAAAAAAAATCCCCTAAATACCCTCTTCTCATTTCCCATAAAGCTACCTGATGCTTAAAATATTAAAATGCCACCATTGTTTCACATTACATTTGAATATTGAAGGATTAGAATACAACTATCATTTTATGTATTTCTGTGATCTCCAAAGTAATTATCTAAAATTAGATCATGACTTGCCTTTCTTCTCAGATATATTCTTCTCAACTTACCAAATCTCCATTCCTCTGAACTATTTCTTTTAGATATATAAAATTTATGTATAAAAGTTTTATTTCCCAACTAGAATTAAAAGTATTTCATTTAATACTTTTTATTTTCACTCTACTCTGTCAACTAGATAGGATAATAAAATGTAGGTGACATACTGCAAGTTTTCACATGTTACTTGTGAATAATTAATAATTTATATCTAACATCTATGCATGAAGACATACATTTATGAATATATACGTATATTTATAAACATAAATGTTACCATGATGAGAATGACATATACTACCCTTAGGCCAAAGGATCACAGATTATTATCCTAAATATTTAAGAACTTTATTCCTGGGGCAACTAGGTGGCTCAGTAGATAGAGTATCAGCCCTGAAGTCAGGAGGACAGGAATTCAAATCTGGCCTCAGACACTTAACACTTCCTGACTGTGTGACAAGTCACTTGGGCAAGTCACTTAACCCCAAATTCCTCAGCAAAAACAAAAACCAACAAACAACAACAACAAAAAAAAAAAAACAACTTTATTCCAGCTTTGCCACTAGCATGCTAATTTAATCTACAAAAGAATTTCTGCTTTACAAGAACACTGTTAAGGAAAAACTAATTTTAAGCTAAAAATTTAAATATCTAAGTTATAAATATAAAGGATTAAAATTAAGGAATTAAAGAACAGAAAACAGGACAAAACATATTATCAGGCTTATTCTTAAAATTATATTTTAATGATAAATTCTTATTTATTGCTAATTAATCACAGCTAGATTGGAATGATTTTGCACTTTGGTATAATGATGCACGCGTGCATACACACACAGACATCCCTCTACCAATGGCAGAAATCAAGGGAACTTTATTCTGGTGCTATATCAGTCACTAATCAGTTACTAAATGAATTTGTAAGCCTAACTCTCTGAGGTCTTAAGTTTTATTGCTGTTTAATCACTCAGTTATATCTAACTCCTTGTCATCCAGGATGGGGTTTTCTTGACAAAGATACTGGAATAGTTTACCATTTTCTCTTCTACTGGATTAAAACAAATAGGTTAAGTAACTTGTCAGAATAGTGTCTTTGACCAGATTTTGAATTCAGGTCTTCCCAACTTCAGGCCAATGCTCTATCCACTGAATAATCTAGCTCCTCTACAGGTTTTTTCCTCTATAGTAAAAATCCATTTAATTTATAGGACAACATATCAGATATTACCTGATAAGAACAGATACTGTGCCAAATGACCTTAGGCCAAATGATTGAGGAGCAATAGTTTCTTGGTTTACTTATTTTAGTACTCATTAATAAAGTTAAGGAATAGACCAGATGATTTCTAAGGTCCATTTGAATTCTAAAATATTATGGTTGTATTATCTACCACTTTATGGGGATATAATCCTTGGAATCTAATTTGAGTCTTCATATTCTTTACTAAATCACTTCTGATTAACCAACTCACACAATCTCCAAAATACTAGATTCTGATCATGTTGCTGTTCAGTTGTTTTTCAGCCTTGCCTGCCTCTTTATGACCCCATTTGGAAATTTCTTGGTTAAAAAAATGAGAGGGGTTTGCTATTTCCTTCCTCTGTTTATTTTACAGATGAGGAAACTAAGATAAACAAGTATATCTTATCCAGGGTCCCACAACTACGAAGTGTCTGAGGCCGATTTGAACCCAGAAAGATGAGTGCTTTATATACTGCATCATCTAGCTATCCATTTATATCCATTCAAACACTTAATTATCTGCACTGAATACAAAATATTATTCCAGTAATTATAGGAAGGGTGGGCAAATTTTGATAATACATGGAGTTTAATCAATACTTACTAGAGTATTAGTAAGATAAGAATAAAATCAGGTAAAAAATATACAATATTATGTACTGAATGCATAAGAAACTAGCAAAACAAAATATTATTTAAAAATCAAGGAGAAAGATAAAAAAAATTATGGAAGAAAAAAAATGATTTCAATCCACCCTGACCAAAGGTCCTATCCCTTCTTTGATCCTTGTCTTTCCTTCAACAAATAAAAAGAACCAAATTTTTTTTGTTTCCTCAGCTTTCCTTCATAAACCTTAGCTCCCTTTAAGATTTAGTACTCCTGATACTATTCTTCTGTTTCACACACAAAATCATCTATTACCTGCCCTAACTTGCATTTTGTATGTTTTTTTTTTTTTAATTTCTATATAAATCAGGCTGGTTTGAACAGTTTTCCTTTTTTCTAGAACCTCATCTGTATTGTTTTCCTTAATGTCATCAGAATTTCATTCTAGAGAGCTTTCCCTAATTTTTGACCCAGTTTCTTCATGTAAAATATATGAAATTCCACAGAAAGCATATACAATGAAACTGCCTGGGTAATTTATTTCCCTTTGCTTTTTCATTTATGTTACTGTTTTGTTAAATAAAATGGCTAACTGAACCAAGTCATATTTTTCCAAATGCAAAAAAGCAGAAGATTCTACTAGGTAGATTATACACATACACATATACATATTAAAATCACATCTGGAAATCAGCTTATTAGTAGCTTTGTGGCCTGACTGAATTGAGGAAAAGAACTACTTAGGAATTTGTTCAGAACCATAAGGACCATCTGTTCTGACTTTACAAAAACAATTAAAAAACCCTCAGCCAAGTAAGAATTGATTCTGCTATTTTTCAAATTCAGCAACAAAAGTATTTTTTTTTTTTTTTTAGCCTCAACATCTCACAAGTACCTACCAAAGGGCTCAGTATTTTGTTAACTGTTCACCCAAAGTCAAATTTTAACAGTTTCTATTAAATAACAAAAAGTCCTTTTTAAAACTTCAGTTGGATCTTAAAGGCAGGGGACTTGTTCCACTTAAGGGAGAAGACATACAAGCTAAAATTCAAGTTTAATTTTAATATCCATTAAAGGAAAAAAAATCTATTAAGTCAATCCACTAATTAGGGATCCTATTTATCTCTTCTCATTAGATATCATTTATTCGTGTGATCTAGTCCTTCCCTAGACAGTAATATTTATTAAATGAAGGATGATTTATTTGAATTTTCATAAACATATTAAAGACTTTTAGATCTGTAGTTACTAAAAAGACTACATCAATTAAAATTAAATAAACGTCACATAATGAATCATTTTAATGGCTTCCTAAAGATAAATGATTATCTTTAGAATAGAGGTGAACAAGATTTAGATTAATTCATTAATCATTCTTTGCCAAAGACATTATTAACCTATGTCAAATCATGATACATGCCTGCATACATGTGCATACCTACCCACCCAATTCACCACATATCAACACATACCTCAAAGTTCAAAATATTCAGAATGGAACAAAATAATCTGGAAATTTACCATGTTTAAATTTTCAATTAGAAAAGCTAATAATTTCCTTCCTTAGCTCCAAGTTTTTTAGGACCAGATTGTAGAGCATGCTTTTAAAAAATACTACATTACAGGATCAAAGAATCTAAATATGAGAGGAACTTCAAAGGACATAGGTCCATAGCAATCTAGTTCAACCTCTCAATTGACAGAAAGAGATCACTGAAATAGTAAATAGAAGAACAGAATTTGAACAGTTTTTTTTTGTTGTTGTTTTTTTTACACTGTTGACTGGTAGATTTCTCCCTCTCAGTGTTCCTTGCCTTGTATATTCCAACTAATGTCTCTATTTTATTCTAAATAGCTTTAAGTCTTATTATGGACAAAGAAGCAGCATCTTAGCATCTTGTCCTCTCAGTATCAATCCCCTGGAAAAACAAAAACAAAAATTGTTGCTTTTCTCCCAAACTTTTACAATAATTTATTTGTTCCCCCTCTTGATTCAGAAGAAATAGATAAAGGAGGCAGTCACATAGGGGAAGAATCAAGTGCTACATCAGAAATTCTCTCAAGCACTAGACAAATTCACAGCGACTTAATCTCCTGTAATGAAGAAAGTAAAATCACAATAAAAATTGAAGAAGAAATGTGGTAGCACAGTGGATCTAGGGCTTGACTTGGAATGAGGAAGCCTGAAGGTTCAAATTCAGCCTCGGACACTTATGAGCTGCATGATTGAGATAAGTCACTTTACCTCAGATTCCTTCAGTTTCCTCAATTGTAAAATGGGATTAATAATAACACCTACCTTCTGGGGTTGTTGTGAGGGTTAAATGAGTAAGTACTTAGCACATATAATGTCTGCCATATAAAGTAATCACTTAGTAAATGATTATTTCCTTTCTTCCTCTTATCTTTCTTGAAGACTATATAGTCCTCCAATTATTCTAAGAGAGCTATATAGTCCTCAAATTATTGGTGACAGCTATCTCTTCCCTACCAGTCAAATTTTTCTTTTTTGGAGGCGGGGAAAGCAGTTTCTCATACACAGAACATGTAAAAACAATGCATATGAAACCATGAATCTCCATTTCATGTTAAAGATGTTAAGATTTCCCGCCCCCTTCCCCTGTCTCGCATCACTACTGGTAATTTCTTTGGTTTTTGTTCTCTTTTTCCAATTAAAAACTGAAAGAATGAGATAAAGATCTTTAAAAAAAAAAAACCAAAAGCCAACAAATAAATATAGTCAAGAAAGATAAATCCACACAGTGGCCATGTCCAAAAATGAAAGTCTCTGTATCTCATCCATCATCTCCCTATAAAGAGGTAGACCATATAGGTTCCTTATAGGTTATTTGGAAGCTTGGCTGGTCACTGCATTAATCAAAGTCCTTAAATCTTTTAAAGTTGTTTTCTTTACAATGCTACTATCCTAGCATAACTTGTTCTCACTTCATTCTACTTTTGGTTAACACAATCCCCATTCTCTTAAATTGTCTCTCATAATAATTTGAATGCAATGGTATTCCATTAATTCACACAGTACAGTTTATTCAGCTACATCTCAATCATCTTAAGAACCAATGTAAGGAACTTCCCCCTACTCTCCTATAATTCACGATAAAAAAGTTTGTTTTGGAGCAGTGGTAGTCCAGAAAACCCACTCACTGTGGGAATAGGTTAAATAGGAAATAGAAAGGGTATTTAGATTAAAGGGAATGGATAAGGTCTGTAGATTAATGGAAATGAGATAAAGAGAGATGGGTTAGAAGATAAGGGAGGGAGATTCATGGGTGGGTGGATGGGGAAGGTGAAGTATTAGTAAGACAAATTAAGGACTAGAACTACAATAGAAGAGTTAGCAGGGATAGGAAATAAGAGATAAACATAAACACAACAATAAAGATTAGGAATAGAATAATATATATATTGCTTTTTATTGTGTGTGTATATATATAGTTTTCATTACTTAGGTAAAGTCCATAGGACCCAATTTATGGAAAACATAATCATTTCATGATGCAGTTATTCATGACACACATAAGAAAAAGGATCGTGAATATAATTACAATTTAGGTAACAATAGCTATTACAACAGATGAAGTAGGAAAATCCTACCAAAATGTAGATAATATTTTTTAGTTAAATTTGTATCCAAAGAGGAATCATCTCTACCACACTCTCTGAGCCATTCAAATACTTGCCAGTACCTATCATTATTTTCCATTTCCCCAACCTCCAAATGCCTCTTCTCCTTAATTCCCATTTCCTTCAAGACATTTTTACATGGCATAATGTCTGGACACACTACAGCAGTGGTCCTCAAACTTTTTAAATAGGGGGTCAGTTCACTGTCCCTCAGACTGTTGGAGGGCCGGACTACAGTAAAAACAAAACTCACACTCTGTCTCCGCTCCTCAGCCCAACGGGCCTCATAAACTCCTCAGCAGGCCATATGTGGCCCACTGGCCGTAGTTTGAGAACCCCTGCACTACAGTATCAATGATATTGTATATACTATAAAATCCTTACTAAAATGCCATATGCAAAATTATACTGTGGAACTACTATCTCTGCTTTGGTTCTATACTTCTCTTAATTCAGTCTAAGAGCATATCAGATTTTTTTGGCTGATTTGTAACACTATTATAGTCCGCTATATCCAAAATCAATTTCATGAATCAACTTCCTGTTCATCCTCTCCCATTCTTTATTTGTGAAATTGATTCTTTTTAAAATCCTTTCCCAACAAACCTGCTTTCAATCTAAAAATTATAAAGCTTATATGTGTGTGTATATGTATATGTATATAAAGTCTTGTTCCACTGCCAGGATAGGAAAATGCTCCAGCCTCCAGTCACTCAATATATTGCAAAGAGACAACACTTAATTAGATTTTATACCTGAAGTATCTGGTCTCCAGCAAGGAGTCTTCCATCTCTAGCAATTATGCCATCTCTATAAACTTCTTGGATAACAATGTTGATCAAAGGTGTTTCATTGCCACCTACAATACTAATTCCCAATTCAATGTAAGGATTAGATCGATGAATTTCAATTGTTGTAATCTCTCCTTCTGGTAAACTAGGTGGTGGTTGTGAAGCTGGCAAATTAAAAAAAAAAAAAAAAAAGGTGAAAAATGTGTTTTATAGTTTAGCATTTTTTCAGTCAAGTTAGTTAGTAAATAACAATAGAAAGATATTTCCAGAAACAAAGTATAATATTAATTGGCTTACCAATTGCTAAAAGATCTCTCCAAAGAGAATTCTGCCAATATGCCAAGATAAAGAAAATGTGATTTTTTTTTTTTGCTTTAAAACAGAATATTACTACTATGCAGAATGGGAAAACCAATTTATATTGATTTTTATCATATTTTCCTTTTTCACAAATAGTAATTTTTTTAAATATAGACTCTTCCAGGGCCAGGCAATGTAGGGGACAATTTATTTCTAGGATATGATCCCTCATCTCTGTTCTTAAGAAGAAGCTTTCAATCTACTGTGGAGAGACCAGATTAGCTGACATGAAAATGACTAAATTAAAACAAAATCAAGAACTAAGCTATGTGCATATAAAAGTTGTAAGAGATCAAGAAAGAGTAATAATCAAAGAAAATAGGAATAATCTCAAGAGACTTCAATGGAAGATATGGGACAGGAACTAGACCTTGGGAGGCTTAGATGACATGTACAGATATAGGAGAAAAATGAAATTTTTAAAAATATAATTAACTCATAAAATATTTTTTTACAATACACAATTAACCTAAAGCCTATTCCTAGAAATTAACAGTCTACCTAAATGATTCTAAAAAAGCAGGCATTATCAATCTCTATCAAGAAATCAGTTGATCTGTGTGTGCATGTATATATAAAAAAATCAAAAAACCACTCAGAACATAAATGAAGGTATTAATAAGCACCCAGGCTACATCCAAAAGAGAAAAAGGAATAAGCTTTATTTGAGGTGAGGGACAGTGTTTCCTCTCTAAAAATACCAGCTGTTAAAATCAGTAGTATTTAATGCAAATAGATATGGGCTTAGCTTATCCATTAGGCAATATGTCAGGCAGAAAGATGTCTGATCCAAGGGGATATGTTTCATATTAGATATTAGAATGGAATATATTGCTAAAATATACTTCTTGGTTAAATCCACCAGGTCAAATGCCAAAAATAAAAAAAGGGAAAACTCTTAACAGCAACTACCTATAGTTTGTAACCCAAAACTGAGGGAAGGAAGGGAAGGCAGAGGTGAAAGTAGAGGCAGGAAATGGCACCAGAATAAAATCTTCTGAGAAGACACACACAAAAAAAATTTTCCTGTCACAAAAGTACTTGTTCCTCTCAGGTAAATTTTTTATAAATAAATATCTGTTGAATTTTAGAAATCCAATATGCCATTAACAATTACTAGAGTTTGTTTTTTGTTTAGGCTAAGAAAGTAAACTGTACATACTGTCTGCTACTGTGTTTTCCTCAAATGCAGGGTTGTCAAGGCCAGGCTCATCTGTCCACATAGGAAGAGACGTTGATGTCAAGTTTCGCTCTGTTGGCACTGTTCCTATCCCAGCATTGTCTGGTGATGAAGTACCTGGGTGATCTGTTACATTGGATCCATTTTCATTCTCAATTTCAGTTTTTAATTTGCTAGTTTTCCTTTTCTCTAGAGCAACTCTCCGATGGGAAGCTCCAGGACATCTAGAGAGAAAACATTCATGAATCAACAAAGTAAAAAATGGACAATGTGGGGCAACTAGGTGGCGCAGTGGTTAGAGCACCATCCTGAAGTCAGGAGGACCTGAGTTCATCTGGACTCAGACACTTAACACTTCCTAGCTGTGTAACCTTGTTCAAGTCATTTAACCCCAATTGCCTCAGCAAAATTAAAAAAAAAAAAAAAAAAAAAAAAAAAAGACAATGTTATAAATCAAAATTTTAACTCGTTAATATCTGAAATCAAAATACTCTACCAAATAGTGGTAACAATTTACATACAAATAGCACCTCAAAGTATCTTTAAATTGTCTACAAAATATGTATCACTTAAGCAAAGCTCTTATTTAACATCTCAAAATGCAAAGGCAGAGTAACTTAGGATGGAAAACATAAGGATACATAAGCTTAAGCAACAACTGAATAATGCTTACTACCAAACATGTACATTCCCAACAATAAACTTGTCCAAATGGATTTATAGAGCTGGTTTTATCCTAATTAGTCTCAGCAGAAATGTTGTTACATTTCATGCACGGCAAACTAGAGCCAAACTACATGAAGAGGTAGAAGCAGCATGGTTGGCAAAAAGGGCCCGGACTGGAATCTGAGGGGCTGGATTCACATCTTGGCTCTGGAACATCCGTAGTGAGGGCTAAACTAAATGGCTGAAGGTCCCTTCTAGCTCTAGGTTTAGGTCTATGAAGTCCACACAAGATTGGGTATTGCTCTTCTGCCCCTACTTTTCCCGACTGTGCTTTCTGAGGGCTCTCCAGATTGAGAATCATTTTCTTTTAACTCCTCAGCCCAGAAGATCCCTCTCTCTTTCCCTCACCAATGTGCTGAGTTAGTTCCTCATAAAACCTCCATATCTACCTATTTCTCGCTGAGCTCTGCTCCAGATTGTTCTACCAGGCCGGGAACCTCCCCTTCTCAGCTTTTATGGGGTGCCTTTTCCTGTGAGAATTAATATAGGCTCTTCCAGGGCCAGACAATGCTTAACAAATGCTAATTGACTTCACTCTCTCTCTAATCCCTGATGGGAGTGATTCTCATCCATTTCAGTCTCAAACTTCTTTAAATCCCTAAATATTATGAAAGGCCCCTAAGAACTTTATATAGATTATATCTATCAATACTTAAATGTATTAGAAAACTGATACATTTTAAAAATACTTAATTATTTTAAAATAAATATGAACTCATTACATGTAAACATAACATTTCAGTAAAAATAATATGTTCTAAAATAAAAATAATTCATTAAAAGCACTATTTTACATATTCCTGAAAATCTTTTAAATGTCTATCTTAATGGAAGACAGCTGGACTTTCATTTCTACGTCTTCATTTAATCTACTATCACAGGTTCGTTTTGGTTAAAGCATATGAAGGAAACCTGTCCTCATATAATTATATAAAATTGGGAAAGGGAGGTTAATAGGCAAATAAAGTACTATTATTATTATGAAAAGTTTTGTGGATCTCCTAAAAGGTCTCAGAGACCCTTAGAGCTCTAGGGAACCACACTTTAAGAACTGCTGCCTTAAGATAAAGGTTTTGTCCAAGGTCTTCTTTTTACCAGTTTCCTAAAGAAGGAAAAAGAATTACTTTCTATGATCCACTTTGGCTAAGATACTAATTTACCATTCTCTACTTCATCTCATTTTACAGATGAGAAAACTGAAGCAGAAAGGATTAAGTGATTTGGTCCAGGATCATATAGCTAGAAAGTACCCAAGGACAAATTTGAATTCAGAAAGATGAATGTTCCTCATGGCCAATCCAACACTTTATCCATTGGGTCACCTAGTATTCCATGTATATTTATACAATAATTTTGTTAATTGTCCTTTAAGTCTACTCTTTCACTGGATCCTTTTTATCCCTAGTATAAAGGTTCTGTGTGGCTGCTCTTTCCTACTGAAAGATCAGATAAAAGGTAGAACTATACCTCATTTAAGTGAATAAATACTAGTTTCTTTTCTAATACTTTTGGAAGCACAATGTAAGATTACATATTAGTGTTCTATTTTTGAATTCTAAACAGAGCATAAAAAACTATGGTAATTTTGTCCAAAGGTAGGGTACTTTAAACACAAGTTGCTTTTGTAGCTACTAAGATCTTAAATCTTAATTTTATCCATTGTTAAAACTGAAATTAAAAAAAAACTTTATTGTTAAAGACCATGCCTAAATGAAGGGGCAGATCAATTCTCTACAGCTGTGACTCATAACACTTGAAGGAGTTGCAAAACAGCCTTTATTAGCACAGATGTTCCTTTTGGATTGGGAATGAAATAAATTGGAGGCAAGAGGGAAGAGGAGAGAGGTCAGAGAATGCAACTGCCTCTCAGTCTCCTTGTATCATCATCATCCTGTCACCTGAGGAGATCCATTCTACAGATCTGAGTTAGATTTCCAGCAGCCACTGGCAGGTGGCTCCTGTATCACAACACTTTATACTAAACTGGACTTGGGGGCATTATGGTGGGGAGATCTTTTCAGCTCTACTTTTTAAAAATTTGAATTCATGCTTTAATGGGGTTACATTATATATTGCTATGGTATAAAAATGTTTTCCATATCCAACATAATATTAAATAGAGAGCTGGCCTTGGTACAGGTCTTTCCTCTGATATAAAACAGCTGTGTAAGAATGGTTACAAGACCCTTTAGTACCCCAAAATTATAGGAGTTGTTATTATGCATCAGGGGAATAAGCTCTCATGCCATGCATTCTAAATACTGAATAAATTAGTCCAGATTCCCCCAAAAGCAAATAAATCACAGCCCAAATTTTCCATAACATTTAAAATTTTACAAAGTAGTTTTCTTACCACAATCATATGAAATAAGCAGTACAACTACTCTTTTCTCCCATTTTTAGAGATGGAGAAACAAGCTCAAATAGAATAAGAAATCACCCAGGGAAATCCAGCTAAGTAAGCAAAAGAGGTTCTATGAGCCCAAGTCTTCTAATTGCAAGGTTAAGTGTTCATTCCACAATAACACAGCAATGGGATATTATAACATAAAACAGGATAACATGGTATATTACTGAGGATAATAATAATTTCTCCCATTCTTCAATCAACAATCTCCAAGATGAAAGTTAAAATAATTAAATTTTTAAGAAATGTAACAAATGATAAAGAACTAGAGATGAAACTTCTAAATGAGCTAAAACAAAATATATGAAAGAAATGACATGAATTAAATTATAATCCCCTGTAAATATCCAATAAGCAAAACTACTAATTTCCATAAATTACTACTTACCTGTTTTTAAGATGTGCCTCTAGGTCACAACGCTGCATTACATCTTGGCATACTGAAGAAAAGGGACATAGAACTAATAGTTTATCTAAAAGCTTATGAACCAGAATACTGGATTTCTTACACAGCTTAAAATGGAGTCTTTTCCGATCCAATGGACAGAAATCTTTCTCCTGTAAAAAGTTCCTTAGGCACTTGTAGCAGAATGTGTGTCCACAAGGGGTATCTAATGGTTGTAACAGGGGCTGAAGGCAAATATGACAGACCAGATCATCATCCACTTCATTCTGATAATTATATAAATGATTTTCTCTGGTCCAATGTTGCTGACCACATTCAAAACACAAAGGATTTAAGGAAGAGTTCTGTTCCATAGAAGCAATTTCATCATTGGTAGTACCCATTCTAAGCCAAATGGTGCAATCTTTGTTTTTTCATAAGCCAGGCTTATATTTAAGATTTTGTTTTCTTTCAGTGGTCCGTTTTTCTATATAAAAACAAAATTAAAAAAAGCATATTAATTGATTATAATAAGTAATACAACAAATTAACACCACTAAATTCTTACTTAGGAAAGAAACCAAGACAGTAATTGCAGTTTAAAGCAAAAAGGTCAAGAAAGAGTAACATATTTCACTTACTCTAAACTAGCATCCAAAATGGATGTTGCATTGCCTACTTTTCTTTGACAAGAAGAAGGGTGGTGTCAAAGCAAAGATATACTATATCAGGTATAAAAGTAATTGGTTTTACTGCCTGAACACCCCCTCCCCCATGCTACTTAATAGTAATTACAAAAATAACCAGTCTACCTGTGTAACAAAAACTAGATTTACTCCACTGTATCAATATCCTTGTCTTTCTGATTGGGAAGTAAGACCATGAACTCCAAGTCTCCATTTAAGGAGATCAACTCAGGCTTCTCATTTGTCACCTAGTTATACTCCTTTGGAAATTCTCAACTTTTCTATCATGCCTCAGGAACTCATCCTCCAGTAAGATCTCATTAGTCTTGGAGCTCTACTTCATCATTACCCTCAGCCTTTTGGATAGGATGATTTTTCATTTAAGTGAGCTCTTGCAGACATCTCATTTCTCACCTGGATGCACTACTTTGGGACACCTCTGACTACTTCTAAGTGTCCCTCTGTTTATATTTATATTCCCAGCACTTAGCACAGTTCCTAGAGCATAGTAGATGGTTAATAAATGCTCACTGGCTATTGTAACATGCCACACATTTTCATTTGTCCTACCAATCCTGGTTCTTCGTTTCTAATTCTGTCTATTACACATTTACACACAGAGAATCTTTTGCTTTGTCACAATGGGCAGAACTACAAATGAATTTGAGTTACAGGAAGGCCAACTCTTCTTGATTTTACCTTCCTTTATAACATTTAGAGTTGTTCAAAGGCGGAATCTTGGAACCCTTGGAAGTTAACGGCTTTTCCATTTCTTAAAGACAAGTAGATGCTGGGTGAACACTCAAGCAGGGTATTGTAGAGGAAGATTCCTGTCTAGATAGAAGATGGCCTAGATAGAAGTTCTTCCAAATTCTGAATAAACTGTTAGAATATTCAAATTGCATCTGAGGTAGGTTTTAAGAGAAGTATCTGTTAATCATTCCAATACCTCGTATGTACAAATTATATAAGATACATAATGTATTTATGAACAGGGCACTACCCACACATTATGTTTTATGCCAGACCAGTGGTTTTACTAATTTAAGCAATTCTCAAAAAAGAAGATCCCTATACCAGTAAAGATTGGCATCTGCTCTGCATTTTGCCTGGGATATAGAGGTTGAGTAGTAGGGCTCCAGAGCCTGGAGGTGTCAGAGGCAGAACTTTAAAAAAAAGCTAGCAGCCTGACACAGAGATCAGACAGCTGTCCTCAGGGGGCCAAGCTTTCCGAATCTTTAAAGGCCATATAACTTTGCAAAATGTTTACTTTTTAAGTAGATTATAGTAACAATTTACTTACTCTATCCTATCCACTTCAGGTTTCTATATGGTCTTCCTAGTTTTGAACCTAAAGAGAAACAGTTGTTTATGCCTTGTACTCTAGAATGAAACTCTCCCAGACTTAATGAGTTCTAAATCTTAAAACAAAACAAACCCCCCCCAAAAAAAACCCAATGCTCTTAGGTTAAAATGGATACATGACAGATATAAAAGGAGCTTTCACAATAAAATATGAATATGAAACACACTACTTATCAGACTTATGGATAAGCAAATAATTTATGAATAAATGAGAGAGCACTGTGAGGTATAAAATCAATTTTGACTACATTAAAAAGTGTTTTTTTTTTTTTTTTTTTTTTTTACAAGTAAAACCAATGTAGCTTAAAAAAAAAAAAAGGCAGAAAGGGGGGAAATTTTATAACTAGTTTTTCTGCTAAAGGTATCATCTGGCAAATCTATGAGAATATCACTCATTCCCCAATTGGTAAATGATCAAAAGTTTTCTGGCCAAGAGATCAAAATAATTTATAATCATATAAAAAATTCTCTAGACTATACAGTTGATTGAAGAAATGCAAATTAAAATAACTGCAAGACTTACACCTAACAGATTGAATAAAATTGTTGGAGGGTATGTAGAAAAATTGGGACATTAATACGTTGCTGATAGAATTGTGAACTAATCCAACTATTTTAGAGAGCAATTTGGAATTATGTCTAAAGAGTTATAAAATTGCATATATTCTTTGACCCAGTTATACTACCATGGCTCTGTTTCCCAAGATGATTAGAGGAAAGGAAAAGAACCTTTATGTCCTAAGAGCAGTTCTCTGCATGACAACTGGAAATTGTGGGTGATGAGTACTGGCTAAACAAATTAGGTTATATAATGGTAAAGAATACTGTTGTGCTACAAGAAATGATGGCCTCAATGATTTAAAAAAAAAAAATGACAGGTGAAACAAGCAGACTCAAAAGAAAGTAGTACAGTTTTAAATTTTAAAACAATACAGTTTTAAGAAGAATTTTGAGGAAACAAGTCATTTGATTATTATAAATACCCAAATAACAATAAAAACCCTATGAAGAAAGATACTATCTGTATCCACAGAGAGAAGTGATTAAAAGTATGCCCATTTCATGGAGAAGAAAAAAGTTTCATGATTACTTTATTATATATTTTAAAAGAAAAGTAAATTGTACATAACAGAATTGCAGTTTCATGCAATTTCTTTTAGTCTTCCATTTTATTATGGAAATGGAAATTTAAATTTAAAATTAATTTTTTTTTTAAGATTCTAGTACAATATGGAATACCCAGACTTCAGAGGAAAAAGATATTTTCTAAAAATAAGCCTAACAATGTGGTGATGGAAAAGTCATTTACTGCATAGATATGGAAAATTCTCTTTGCCTTAGTTTTGAACTATGAAGCTGTAAAGGTTAACAAAGCACAGACCATTAAAAATAGTTTCTACCCAGGCCTGAAAAGGGTCCTGGCTAGAGAATAAAAAGTAGTAGTAATTATATTCTTGGTACAAAATTAGTTATTTCAACTATCTAATTATCTTCTGATCAGGAGGAAGAAGTAGCTTTTTGGACCACAGATTGTTAAGAGTTGGTACCTACCCTCCTACACCCCTTTCCCCCTGCAATGAGACTCCTAAATTTATAAAACTTTGAAAAAAAAAAAGTTCTAGGTAAAGAAACTATAGATCTGGGGAGAACTATGATTTCAGATGATTAAAAAAAAATTCAATGAAATAACAGCATATAGGAATTACAGTGTTAATATCAGAGTGAAGCAAACAGTTATTCCTGTAGTTTATTATTCAATTTTTTGTTTCTTCTTCAAGCATATTTAACTTTTACAAATGTCAACAGTAGTTATAAGAGATTGGAAAAAGGACTCACTAGGGAAAAAATAATTCTATGTCTAACAAGAAACTCCTAAATCTACCTGTCTGAATACAAAATTTATATAATACCTTGTTTCCTACTCAACTAACAAAGAAAATTTACATATTCTTGGAACATGGCTGCTTTTATTTGAAAAAAAATTTCCCTCAAGAAAATATATAGCAACTCCTGCCTCCCACATAATGACTAAGAAAGCATTTATCTTAAGACTATTATATTTTAGCTATTTTCCAAATCTCTAAATAACTTTTAGTCCTTTAAGTATTTTCATTTTATTACAAAATCTTTTGAGAAGGAAAAATAATATGTTCCCACTTTGAAATTTTTAAAAAGTACCAATTGAAAATACATCATTCCCACCCCCAAGCTACCTCTATTTCACCATGGCCAAAGTTAAAGGAAAAATTACAAGAGCAAATTATAACATATGCATTTAAGGATAATTACTGATCAAGTACAAAGTATTAACTACTAAAAAGAATTTTTTAAAACTGCATTTCATCAGGCACATTGACAACAAGCTTAAACAACTGTTTACTAGTTTTCTGAAGCATTTAGATAAAGCATTGTATTAAAACTAAACCTTATTTTGTGGGGGATTCCAATTCCCCATGGTTGAATAGATTTTTGGTATGTTTTAAAATAATTACACCATACCTGACCCAAAAGGGATTAAACAGAAATTTCTAGTCCATTATTCAATACAAATGTAGAAATTGATGTATATCAGTTGGTGTCCTGGCTATAGTTGATAATGTACATCTTTTGGAAAGGTAAGTAAGTACAAGGGCTAAGATCACAATTCTTTTGTTATTAGTAACAGAGAATATAGAATAAGTATTGAGAAGGGATTAAGCGAAAATCTTGTCTTAAATCCATTTGAAAGGAAAAAAAAAAAAAGAAGTCCAGGGTCCTATTGTAATAGAAAATAACCTTAGCTTCACATTGAATACTGGCTAGAAAGATAATATAGATGATAAAGATTATAACTTGCATAAGTCAAACAGCACCATTTATTTAGGCTTCCAGGGAGATAGAAACAGACTATTCAATCCATGTCTTTATAATCCAAGGACAGGAATAAATCCTAACAAAAAATTAAAAACTGTAATAGTATCACATCAACAATCACTACCACTCTCAAATAAACTCTAATACAATGGAAATGAAGACCTAACTTCTCAAGGAATGCAAAAGCAAGTAAGGTGGTTATCTTCAAGATAACATGTTCTGAATAACACACTGAAGGTGGGGATAGACATAGCTTAGGTTAGAAAGAATATTTTCAGGAAGGAAGAACAGTAGTCAGAAGTTTTAGAGAAAGAAGTAGAAAACTTTGTATTAGAAATTATAAGCTTGCTGAATAATGGGAAACTATCTGCAATAAGTGAAGTCTTTATAATGTGGTGAAAACAACTAGATCACAACTTGAAAAATAATTGTACCTTCTCTGTAACAATCAGAAGGTAATACTGTTGAACTGAAAGTGAGGAGCCTCAGTTAGTTACATTTTTTTTTTTTTAATCAGAATTGCTACCTAAAGGTCCCTTTGGAACAAAGACAAACATTCATGAGTTGGGACTAACAAAATTCTACATCTTGGCTTTCACACTGTATTCATATATTACAACAAATATATATAGGATGTGTGTATTTTGTGTTTGTATGTCTTTATTTTGTGAGAAAGGAAGGAAGTGGGAGAGAGGGAAAAGAGGGGAGCAAGTAGAAATAATTATCCTCAATTCATATTTTTTGTCTATTTTAGTTTCATTCTTTCCTTCTCCCTCAATTCTGTATCCTGCAAGACAGGATACAGGCTTCCACATTATCCTTTCTGAAGTTCACTAGAAACTGAATTCATCCATATGGATGGAAGGTATCTGATATGTCAAAACTAAAAGTTCCTGGGTTTTTTTTTAATAGCATCTTTTATTCTTCTTCTCCCTTCTATGTAGTGTTCAATTTTATAATATGCCTGTATTTCTCTTGCTTTTCCCCTTCCCAGCCAAAAATCTGAGATAATATCCACAAGAGCTGTCCTTTATAATGGGTACATCCACTAAGGTAAAATTTAAAATAACTTTATCAAACTCTTAGAAGACAAAGTTACTCTAGGGGGAGTAGCAGAGAACAATGGAAATGCAGTAGAGACAATCTGGATGAGTGAAATATGCACAAACCTAGTAGTAGCCCCTTGCTTCAAGTACACATATGCAAAATAAACTAAAAGAAAAAAATCAAAAGAGCAAAACTGGAAGAATGGAAGAAATCCACATAGAGGGAAAAATTAGACTGAGGAGGAAATGGGCAAATTAAAGCTCCTAGTTTTTATAATACCAGGAGAAATGTATGTAAGAGAATAATCCTACAATAGAGACAGTGGAACTCCATAACAGAGAAGAGAATAGACATATGAACCATTAGAGTAGTCAAAAGGACCAATAAGGGGCAGCTAGGTGGCACAGTGGATTGAGCACCAGCTCTGTGGCCTCAGATACTTAACACTTCCTAGCTGTGTGACCCTGGGCAAGTCACTTAATCCCAATTGCCTGCGGGGAGGGGAGGATCTATAAAAGAATGGGAGAGCAAGGGAGAACAAATGAAATAAGAACTCTTAAAGACTCAAATACAGTAAGCACAACTTAAAAAAAAAAAAGTCTAAATATTAAAAAAAAAAAAAAAGGGAAATAAGACTCTAGTATGGAAACTGAAGGAGAAGAGAATAAAATCAAATCTGACAAAAAATATAAAATGAGAGTAACTATTTTTTCTCAATACTATTTTATTTTTCCAATTTCATGTAAAGATAAATTTTCAAAATTCATTTTTGTAGGATTAAGTTCCAATTTTTTTCTCTCCTTCCCTTATCTCCATTCTCCCCAAGACAGCAAGAAATCTAATATATATTACATATGTACAATCATTTTTAACCCAAATATACTGCAATTATGTCACAAGAAGAAAATCTGTGGCATTAAAATATCAGTATGTCCCAAAGTATTAATTTCTTATCTGTAATAATAAAAAGCCAGAAACAAAATATACCTTTTTGATTGGCGAATGGCTGCACAAATAATGGAATGTGAATGTAATAAAATATAACTGTGCCTTAAGGCAACAATGTCAAACTCAAATAGAAATGGATCCCTGCTGCATAGGTTTATACAATCCCAAATTAACATTGCCTATATGTTGTATTTTATTTTTATATACTTTGTTAAACATTTCCCAATTATATTCTAATCTATATGATAGATTATAGAGCTTTGGAATGATGACTGTTAAGAAATCAGAGAAACATGGGAAGATTTACAAAAGAGTTTTTAAAAAAAAATCGGAGCCAAGAGAAAAACATGGAAAATCATTATTTTATTTAAATGAAGGCAATATAAAAAACATCTGAACTCTGGTCCAATAAACATGCTGATGTTAGTACAACTAATGATCAACTGAGGATTAAGAATTTACTATGTGCCACACACAAAGTTAAAAACATACATTTCTCTTTGTCTGTTATAATACATAAATTTTTTTAATCACTGTTCCAGAATATACTTTATAATGGGTTTGTGGGAAGAATCTTTTGCATCAAAATAAAATACATCACCAACATTAAGCATTTATTAATTAAGTACCTGCTACATACTGGGCACAGTATGATACAAATATGGAAATGAAATAATTTTTTTGTTGCTAAGGATATTAGATTCTATTGCTAAATTAAAGGGAAGAAAAAAAAATTCAGGGATGAAAATGACCTAAGACGTAATCAAGCACAACTGTGTAAAGTATGAATCTTGCCTGTTTATAATATTCCTACCTGGTGGTTACAACCCTTCTACTTAATCTTATACCTTCTGGTGATGTTATCCGAGGAGGCAGTCCATTCCATTTAGAAACTGCACTGGAGTTGAATCATGATTTTGTAACTTACTATGTGATTTTGAGGTAACCCATTACTTAACCTCCCTCAACCTTTGTTTCCTTATCTGGAAAATGAGGGGGTTGGAAAAGGTGACTGCAAAAGTCTTTCCTGGCTCTAAATTAGTGTTAAGTTATAATTTACCTAAAATGAAAAATCAGTTTTGTTTTTAAAATGTATTCTTTGGGGCCATGCAGCACAAATCTAGCTCCATTCTGTTTAACAACTGAAATGGCTCCAGCAGAACCTCTGTTGTATTAGGGGCACAGGGAAAAAAACAAGCTCTACCAGGACAGGTGAAGGGGGCCTGGATTGTACTAAACAGGACATGGTTAACCACAAACCCAGGTGCAAAGACCTTGGGTTCTAGTCAGGATGCCAAGAAGCTTGAATCTTGCTACATGTTTGTATTACTTGTTTTTCTTAAAATTTGATCAATGGTTAAGAGGTAACCATCTCCCTGGAAGAGGTGTAAACAATGAGGAAAGAGTAAATATTTTACCCAATCCACTCTCTCCCCCCCTCCCATTCTCTCCCCTCCATCTTTCCCTATAAAATACCCATCCTGGAGCACCCTCTTGGACTACTAATCGGTCCCTTGCTACTGTTTGATCCCATGTAGCTTTATAGAACAATAAAACTTTTTGCTTTTGATAAACCAGTCCCTTATCCAGTTAATTCTTACCTACTGAACCTGCTCTCCCACTGCAATGACTTTTAAAAATACTTATTGATACCCACACAAGCATCAACCAATCCTCTTGGTTCTTCATCAAATTTAAGAACATTTTAAATTGATATAGTCTTATTAAATACTCATATCCAAACTAAATGAAATTAAAACCTTTTTAAGAATAGTGAGATAACAAAATGACTAACATGAAAATATTTCACACAATTGCAACTGCACATGTATAAAATATAACGGATTGTTTACCATCTCAGGAAGAAGTCAGGGGAGGGAGGTATAGAAGGTTCATCATTCTAAATCTGTCTAATCCAGTTGTCCCAGAATGATTTCAGTGAGCTTACAGAAGATTAAGCTGACAAACATTCTAACACTTACAAAAGCATTATTTTATCTATCTTGTTCTGTTTCTACCTGAACTCCATGAAAAATATACAAGAATAAGATGTGATGTTATGCCTTCCATTTATAGAAAGCTTTGTAATTAATTTACATATCACCTTCTTTTGATTTAGTGTTCTGTACTATGAACTTGTTGAAAAATTAAGATATTCAAGTTAAAATTTTCAAAAAAAGGTAATCTTTGATAACCATTCTTGAAGAAATATGAAGGCCAATATTGATTAAAAGATTAGGGTACCCCAGATCAAAAAATAAACTTTTTACAAAAAACATCCCAATTCCAAATACTACAGCTACAATTAGAATTGTACAGGATTTATCAGCAGCTACAATAAAAAATTGCAGGTTCTGGAATAATTTACACTAACAATCAAAATAACTAGGCCTTCAGCCAAAAACATATCCAATAAAACTAACCATAATACTGAATGAAAATAAAAAAGGACATTCAACAAACTCATGGATTTTAAGGACTTTGCTTCAACCAAACCTGAACTAAATACAAATTTAATAGAAAGAGTCAACATCAAAGATTAATTTCAAAGGACTCAACAAGGATAAATTATTTTTTACATGAAAATGTAAACCATATGTTTAACATCAGTAATTAGCTAATTCAAAGACTAAGGCAGAGCTGAGTATGATCTGACTCAAAAAAGCAAAATTGTCTAAAAAAAGGTTACAACAGTAATTATGCTGTACAAATGAGGTATAGAGGAAGACTCGAGAGACAGAGGCATTAGAGAGAAAAGGAAAATTTACTCACATCAGGAACAGGTTAAATAGGGAAATATTTATACCCTCTCACCCCCACCAAGACTTACAGCACACTCCAAAATCTACAAATAAATAAATAAAAAGGGAGGGAATAGGATAAGAGAGGTTACTGAAAGGTATGTAGATTAATGGAAGTGGGAGTGTAGATTAATGAGAAAGTAGTAGAGTTAGTAGGGATAGGAAATAAAAGAGATACATACAAACACAAACAAGAATCAGGAATTGAATTAGGGAAAAAATTAGGGTTAGTAACCACTGATCTCAGATCAAATCAAAATTAAAGATTCAATCAAGAGAGAAATCTATTTTATCATCATCCATATCAATATTGTTTTAATATGCATGTCCACATAAATGTAAATGCAAAGTGTATAATATATGCAATATATAATATATTGTGTATGTATGTACATGTAGATATCTATGTATCTACAGATATATACACAAATATATTGTGCTTTGAAGAAATGGAGGATATGAAAGAGGAAAAAAATAATTAAGTAAAAAGTGCACAGTAGAGAACAAAAAAATAATCTAGGAAGCAAAGATGGAAAGTCACGAATATAAACATGACAATTTTCCATTTCATTTTCATTTTTATTTTCCTTATTTTGTATTTAGTTTTAAATATTTAAAAAAACAAAACAAAAAAGAGATGTAAGGTTAGACTTCTTAACCATTGCTGAGATTTGTAAACAAAGACTTTTAAAATAAAATTTAATTATTTTCAATTAATAAAAGCCTATTTTCTCTCCTTCCAACTTCCTACTATAGGTAGACTATTGCAAAAGCTTTTTAACTGAGCTTCCTAATTCAAGTCTCTTTCCTTCATATAGCTTCCAAGATGACTTTCTTATAACACAGGGCCAAACATATTCCCCTACTGAATAAACTCTAGAGGCTCCCTATTACCTCTACGATCAAATACGAACTTCTTTGTTGTCCTTCAAAGTTTTTCAAGTCTGTTATCTTGACTTCTCACATATGGAGTCTTATCTCTTATGAGCCTTTGCACAGGTCCAAGCCAAGAACTTAATCCTTCCTCATTTTGGCCCAATAGTAGCCTTAGTTTCGCTCCAAAGCTCAGGGATCACCATCTCCAATGAAAGATGTGTTTCCTGATGCCCCAAGCTCCAGGTGGCTCCTCTCTTCCAATTATTTTGTTAATAAAGGTGTATACCTTTTTATAAAGTTTCAGGGTGGAGTCAAAGTATGGGAATGAAGGAAAAGACACACTGGGGCTCTCACCCAAACCCCTCCACATTCTTTTAAATAATGGCATTAAAGAAATGTTAGTTAATCCACAAAAAGATGGAGTGGAACAATTTCCCAGCTAAAGACAGCAGGAAATGTATATAAATTGCGGTGTTGAACCAGGAGAGAAGTCCAGAAACCAGGAGCAAGTTTTGGGGTCTCTAAATCATCCAGCAGCAGCACTCTTCTTTAGCTTTTTATATTTCATTTTGTATCACTTTCATTTCTCTTTCCAATTTTTCCTCTACTTCTTTTACTTGATTTTCAAAATCCTTTTTGAGTTCATTCATGATCTGAGGCCAATTTTTATTTTTCTTGGAGACTTTGGATATAGGAGCTTTGACTTTATCTTCTTCTGAATGTGTTTTGATCTTCCTTGTCACCATAGTTATTTTCTATGGTCAGAATCTTTTTTATTGATTGCTCATTTTCCCAGCCTATTACTCTGCTCTTAACTCTTTGTTAAAATAGGATTCTGTGTGCAGGTGCAATGTCCCAAGGTTCAGAAATTTTGTGCAGTTGTTTTCAGAGATTCTTCTAGAGACTTGTAAGTTTTCAGTGCTTCAAGGTATTTTGATCTAAGGATTAGTGTTTGAGTGACCACAAACATTCTTTTCTGCCCTGGAACTGAGTAGGGTCTCTGCTCCATTATGGTGTTAAGTTCTATTTGCTAAAGCAAGAATCCTTCTTCAGTTCTAGTGGAGAGACCTCCTTCTAATCAGTTAGCCCTTAACATTTGTAGGCTGCGATTTCCAGAAGCTGTTGTTGTTGTTTGTTGTTATTGCTGATGCTGATTCAATGGCTCTCAAAACCCACTCCTGGGTTGCGGTTTCCCAAGGCTCTTGAGACTGAGACAAACCTTTCTTGCCTACTTTCCAAGTCATCTTTAGGTCTAGAAGCTGCCTCAGAAGTTAAGCAATTTCTCCAAAGTCACACAGTAAGATCTGAGGTCACCAACAGGATAATTTCAGAAAGGCCTGGAGAGACTTAAATGAACTGATGCTGAGTGAAATGAGCAGAACCAGGAGATCATTATATACTTCGACAACAATACTATATGATGATCAATTCTAATGGACAAGGCCATCTTCAACAATGAGATGAACCAAATCAGTTCCAATAGAGCAGTAATGAACTGAACCAGCTACACCCAGCAAAAGAACTCTGGGAGATGGCTATGAACCACTACATAGAATTCCCAATCCCTCTATTTTTGTCCGCCTGCATTTTTTATTTCCTTCACAGGCTAATTATACATTATTTCAGTCTGATTCTTTTTGTACAGCAAAACAACTGTATGGACATGTATACATATGTGGTATTTAAAATATATTTTAACATATTTAACATGTATTGGTCTACCTGCCATCTGGAGGAGAGGGTGGGGGGAAGGAGGGGAAAAACTGGAACAAAAGGTTTTGCAACTGTCAATGCTGAAAAGTTACCCATGCATATATCTTGTAAATAAAAAGCTATTTAAAAAAAAAATCTGAGGTCACACTGGTATGCAGATCTAGCTGACAAATCCAGCATTCTACTGCAGCACCTGACTACCTCAATTGTCTTATCTGTAAAACAGGGAAATGAAGTAAAGGGAAGTGGAAGCAAGGGGAAACAACAAAACAACAAAAAAAATCACAGTGACTACACCAATGTAAATAGAAAGAATAGTAACAAGAAATGAAAATGTCTAAAAATTTAAAGAACAAACTTTCCCCCAAGGAAGAGAGATAAAAGACACTGCCCTCTACTCTTTTACAACAATTGGAGAGTAAGAATAAAAAGAGGAGTGTGGAATACTGACATGATATGCAATTTCATAGACATTATTTGTTGATGTATTGTGATTTTCTCATCTTATTATTTTTGCAAAGATTTTTTTTTTTTTAAGAGATGGGTTCTTAGGAACAGAGGAGATTAAAAAAAAAAAATCGATAAAATTTATTTTAAAAAGAACAATTCTCCACTCCTACCCCCAACTGTAAATAATCAAACATTTGCTTCAGGTATAGCTTAAATTTTTGTTATTGGTAAATTGTTTTCTTTTACAAGGGAGGAGGTGTTGTAACTTAAAAATCCACCAAAACATTTAAAAAAGAAATGAAAATGTGTGTATGTATATGTATGTAAAAAATTAGGACCTCACTAAATTAGGACCTATTCTTACTGCCTTTGATTAGATAAATTCTGACAATTAAAATTCTGAATATCAAAGTATTCTTATTTGTTTGTTTTATTTTTTAAAAACTTCTTCCCAGGCTAGCTGGAAAGATACAATTCACTAAACCCTACTCTTGGCCTTAACAAAACAGCTACTTTAATTAATGTTTAGATAGGCTTTAAAAAAATGTTTTAATAGCAATTCTATCATGTTTATATGATTCTATGTGTATGTTAATTTAATTGGTCTAAATAATTGAGTTGAAAGATTGTGATAGAGAAGACTAGTCCAGATTGAGAAGAGATTCCCCCACAGAGGATGAGGTTTTCAAAGGAATTCTCACATTCTCTTAAAAAATTGAGGATTTCAACTTCTGGTTCACATGACCATAAAGATGGAGAACTAGATATTTTCTCTTGATCCTCACTGGCCTCTTCAATCTCTTAAAACAGAAATGATGTACCAAAGATAAAAAAACAATTTCAGGTGTCTCCATGGTCTAGGTCACTAAAGAACCCATATCTCACTAGTCCTGCTGTACTTAATCTCCTCTTTTCTTACTTTCCTCCTCAGTAAAATAGATTTCTACATTGAAGTGATTATTTATGTTATTTCTTCTTTGACTCTAAATTGATGAAAGATTAAAAAAACAAACAAAAAAACATCATCCCACCCTGCCATTTTCCATTCCACTATAATAGGTTGTCTACTTCTCTTTATAGGAAATAATTTACTTCATTTTACCTACCTCTCACTTCCTTCTGATTCCAGTGTGTACTCTTTTTTTTATCGCTTAATTATTGTTTGTTATGCCTTCAAATTCATCTTAGACCCATAACTTCTGTTTATGTATATTCCTTCTAGCTATACTATTAGTGATACAATTTTTAAGAATTTTAAGTATGATCTTCCCATGCAGGAATGTAAACAGATCAATCAATCATTTTCTTTTCCCTTTTTATTTTTAAGCTTCTCTTTGCTCTTGACATTGGAGATCAAATATTTGGTTTAATTCTAGTCTTCTCCTTATAAAAGTTTGAAATCCTTTTTTTTTTTTTTTTTTTTTTTTTTCCCCACTGAATGGCCATTCGCCGCCCCCTTGGAGTACTATGCTTAATTTTACCAAGTTATGTGATACTTGGTTGTAGTCCCAGTTTCTCTGACTTTCAAAATATCAAGTTCCATGCCCTCTGAATCTTTCAATGTTGCAACTGCTAAATCTTGTGTAATCCTAATTGTGGTTCCCCAGATCTGAACTGTTTCTTTGTGGTCACTTGTGATATTTTTTCCTTGACTAGATTAGTTCTGTAATTTCACTACAATATTCCTTGAAGTTTTTATTTTGGAATCTCTTTCCTGAGGCGATTGGTGAATTCTTTCAATGCCTATTTTGTACTCTGATTCCAGGATATCAAGGCAGTTTTTCAAGATAATTTCTTGAAAGATGTTGCCCAGATTCTCCTTTTGATTATGGCTTTCAGATAACTCAATTTATTCTGAGAATCTCTATCCTGGAACTATTTTCAAAGCCAGTTGTTTTACTAATGAAGGATTTTACTTTTTTTTTTTTTCATCCTTTTGAATTTGGTTGAGTTTTAATGTTTCAATCATTAATTTCCACTTGTCCAATCTAACTTTTTTAAAGAGTTGTTTTCTACTTTGCAAGAGTGAATTGAAAACTATCTTTGCATATATTTTGAAAAATAAAAAGCTATTATAAACAAAAAACAAGGAGTTGTTTTTTTCCAGTAAGCTTTTGAATTTCCTTTTCCATCTTCAGTGGATTTTTGTATCTCCCTTTTTAAGCAATTAGGTTTTTTTCCTCCAAGCTATTAAGACTTTTCCATAATTCTCCTGCATCACTCATTTCCCCCCCCCAATTGTTTTGTCTACCATTCTTAGTTTTTAAACTTCTTTTTGAGCTCTTCTATGAATTCTTTCCAGGTTTTGAGACCACTTCCTGTTTTTCTTTGGGGTTTTGTCCATAGATGTCCTTTTCTGAATTTGGGTCTTGGTCTTCTCTATTGTCATAATAATTTTCTATCGTCAGAATCCTTTTTGTTGTTTTTCACTTTTTTTGTCAAACACTAGGTTACTATAGTTACTGACTATTTTGTCTTGTGATCCTAGTCGATTCCACTGATCGATTACTCCATTTCTTAGTCAATATTCAAATGGTTTTGATGACCATTTTATAATAATAATATAGTTTTGGGTCTAGCACAGCTAGGCCACCTTCATTTGCAGGCTTTTTTGTTTGTTTTTAAAATTAATTCCCTTGAAATTCTCGATCTTTTGTTCTTCCAGATGGACTGTTAGATTCTTACTAAGTACTAATGAGATAATTAGATGATAAGTTCTTACTAAGTGCTAAGTCGGTACTTAACAATCCTCTAGTTCCGGCCTTTAATGGGAGTTTTACTCCTGGGGAGGAGCTTGCATGCTTAGGAGGAGCAAATTCATTGGTTGAAGTAATTTTTCCCAGAAGCCCTTGCGTTGTCCCATGCCCATTCTCTGGGAGGATAAAAGAGGGCAGGACTCAAAAGATAGAGAGAGTCTTGTCTGGACCAGACTTTAGGCAGCTCTCTGGAGGAAGAAGAAGTCTCTCCTCTAGACCAGAGAGCAATAGGCAGTTTCTAGAGACGACAGCACATTACATGTTGGCGCCCAACGTGGGGCAAGGACTCTTGCTTATCCCAACAAGGACTTATTCTGAGCCCTTCAGAGGAGCTAGACCGGACCATCACAATTTGGCACCCGAACAGGGACAGACATGATCCTGATTTCAGTGGAAAAACCTTCGATTCAGATTCCAGTGGAAAAGACTTTCTGACACAGAAATAACCATGAGTAACAAGGAAACTTTGTTAAAGATTAAGTGAGCATTCTAATAGATAAATAAGGAACTTAACTTGTTAAGGGCTATACCAGCAATCTCCTATAGCTGAAATGAGGCAGATGTTAGCTAAAGACATTCCCTCGCCCTCAGCTGACTCAGTCCCAGTGGCAGGCTCAGCTCCACCCCCAATTAAGAGTGCTATTATATAGAGTGTAATTAAGATAATTGAGGAGCAGAGTTTACTTGTAACTTGGGTACAGATTGCTAAACTCTTGGCTGCATTAAGACACATGTCCCCTTGGTTCTTAAAGGAAGAAAAAATAGATGTAGATAACTGGAAGCTAGTGGGATTTGAAATGAAAGAATTTCACGCAAAAAATGGGCCTCGTTCAATTTCTGCAGAGGTATTTTATATCCACAACATAGTTCAATTAGCCTTAAACTATTGAGCAAGTTGTAGGAGAAGGAAAAGTTTTTAAAATGAACAGAGGAGGAAGTATGAGGAAAAAAGGAAAGATCAAGATCTTGCCCAAGAGCAAAGGGAATTAAATGAGGAATTAGGGTGTGATGACTCTGATTCTCTTGAAGAAGCTTCAACCCCACCTAGAGAGCAGATTATTGACAGGCCCACATCAACTCCACCTTCAGAGGTGGAGGAAGAAGAAGAAAGAGGAAGGAGGAAGGAGAAAGGGAAGAGGCAGAAACACAAACAGAATCACCTGTGAAGCAACCTAAGCCTATGACAAGATTAGAAAAAGCACTGGTTAAAGCTAAGAGAGAAGGACAGGATATAAGTGATTTTATACATGCATATCCTGTGATTGAAGAGATAGATTTGAAAAAAGGTTGTACTCTTTATGGGGCTACATCAGTTTATGTTAAAATGTTACTAGATGGTTTGTCTTATGAAGTCCTAACCCCGAATGGTTGGAAATCCATAGCAAGGACATGCCTAGAACCTGGACAAAATTTGTTATGGCTTGCGAAGTTTTATGAATTATGTAAAATCCAAGTCAGATGCAATTTGGAAATAGGAGTTAACACAAAATTCACTTTTGAGCACTTAGCTGGTGAAGGTCAGTATGGAGAGAATTCAGAACAGATTAATTATACTATGACAATATATGAGCAAATTGCTAAGGCTGCAATAAAAGCTTGGGGTGTCCTCCCTGGACAGAAAGATCGGGAAGAGGCTTTTACTAAAATAGAGCAAGGTCCCAATGAACCTTTTGCAGATTTTGTGGGATGTTTGCAAACTGCTGTCAAAAGAACTATTGGAGAAAATGCAGCTACAGAAATAATGACCAGACATGTGGCTAAGGAAAATGCCAATGGAATTTGCAAAAGAATTATATGGGGATTAGACAAAGATGCACCTTTAGAGGAGATCATAAGACACTGTGCTACAGTGGGAACAAATGCTTTTTATACCCAGACTATGATGAATGTGGAAAGACAGGGTCCCTCCTGGCAAGGGACTTCTAGAGAAACTCGGCAATGTTTTCAACGTGGAAAAATTAGACATCTAAGAGCTCAGTGTAAATATGGAGATAGAGTGAGAAGACAGGGTGAAAGAAGACCTAAAACCCCATGTCCAAAATACAACAGAGGACTCCATTGGGCATCAGAGTGTAGAATAATTCAGGGAAACGGAATGAGGGGCCCAGGTCCAGGGCCCCAGGCAAAAAAAGACTTGCATGATTGCAACTGAGGTTACACCCAAAGAGCCTTTAGAAGGTCAGGACTCTGATTTGATCAACCAGCAGAAAAGCAATCACATGGCATAAGCCAGCCAAAAGGCAATCAGATTGCAAAAATGAATTACACTTGGGGAGAATACAGGCCTTTTAAACCAACAGGACTATTTCCAGTGCAAACAACTCCAATGTAATTGCTAGATGATGAGAAGAGATTTAGAAAGTGGTAAATAGAAGGAAATTAGATAGGTTAACTGCCTGGGAGAGAGGGTTTGCTTGTATTTCTTCAGATGGAGAAAGAATCAGATGGGTGCCAACAAGTCGTATTCGCCTTGTCCATCGGAGAGAGACAGAAAAAGAGAAAGACCTCAAAACAAAGGAGAAAATATAAGAAACATCTGACACTGAAAGGGCATGGCTAATAAAAAGACTGTTAAAGAACTTTAAAACCAGCAGGAATCATTGGATTTCCTAACACAAGATGAGACTAATGGACAATGGACTTATGGACATTTATAAATTCTCAATTTATGATTATTTGATCATGTTATTTGTTACATACTTCTAGCATGTATTAAGTTACTGTGTTACCATGTTACTATGTGTTTATATAATCTATGTAATTATGTGTAATGCCTCCCATATTGATGGATTTATGTTTCAAGGTCATGACTACCCTATGTTCTAAATCAAAAGAAAGGGGGAGATGTTAGATTCTTACTAAGTGCTAATGAGATAATGAAATGATAAGTTCTCACTAAGTGCTAAGTTGGTACTTAACAATTCTCTAGTTCCGGCCTTTACTGGGAGTTTTACTCCTGGGGAGGAGTTGGCATGCTTAGGAGAGCAAGTTCATTGGTTGAAGTAATTTTCCCCAGAAGCCCTTGCGTTGTCCCACATGCGTTGTCCCACACCCATTCTCTGGGAGGATAAAAGAGGGTGGCACTTGAAAGATAGAGTCTTGTCTGGACCAGACTTAAGGCGGCTCTCTGGAGGAAAAAGAAGTCTCTCCTCTAGACCAGAGGGCGATAGGCAGTTTCTGGAGACAACAGCACATAACAATGCACAACCTTACTGACCATGCTCTGAGGGGAAAATAATCACATTTCCATAAAACAAAAAAATGGGGAATTGTTAAAGGACCATGCCTAGGTGGTGAAGGAACAGGTCAATTCTCTGAGAGCCTCGGCAGCTGTGGATCACAACACTTGAAGGAGTTGCAAAGCAACCTTTGACCCAGTGTTCCTTGTGGATTGGGAATGAAATACATTGGAGGCAAGGGGGAAGAGGAGAGAGGTCAGACAACGAAGCTGTCTCTGTCTCCTTGTATCATCATCATCCTCTCACATGAAGAGATCTATTCTACAGGTCTGAGTTAGACCTCCAGCAGCCACTGACATGTGGCTCCCATATCACAACACTGCTGGACTTTGTTGGCAATATATAAAAATGTTAATGATTTATGTGGATTTATTTTGTATCCGGCAACTCTGCTGAAGTTGTGAATTGTTTATAGTAGTTTTTTAGTTGATTCTCTAGGGTTCTTTAAGTTATACCATCATATCACCTACAAAGAGTGATAATTTGGTTTCCTTATTACATACTCTAATTTCTTTAATCTCTTTTTCTTCTCTTATAGCCAAAGCTAATATTTCTAATGCAATATTGAATAGTAATGGTGATACTCGGCAACCCTGTTTCACCCCTGATCTTACTGGGAATGGTTGAACCTAATTCCCAATATGCTACTCTCATGTTATATACAAGTGCTTTTATTTCAATCATGCAAACTAGCATTAACCTATACAAAAGGAACAAAGAATAGTAAAGTTTGGCAATATAAAAATATATTATGAAAATAAAATATTTTAGTCACATCTCATATATAGAGCACTAAGTAAAATGACATTAATAAAAACTGAAAATATGACCAATCATACTATAAATCTACTGATGCCCCTGTATATTAGAGCAGGGCTTCTTAAATTATTTCCTCTTGTGATCCCTTTTTATTTGATAAATTTTTTTATGTTGTTAGGATTACAAGGTGAGAACTCAGGTTGTCTAAACAATTCTCTAGCTCAGAATTCACACCTGTGATCTTGGTACATAAAATTGGTATACAAAACAAACATTTGCTGATGATAAGTCATAATTTTGTAATACCTACATTTAGTTAAAGACCTCATGTGGGATAGCAAACCATAGTTTAAGAAACTGGGCATTAGAGATATCATCCTTTATACCAAACATCAAAGAATCATACATTGCTTTTTTCAGCTCCACTAAGCTGCCCCCATTTTTTGCTTGCTGCCAAAAATTTCTGTAGTTCCTAAGAGATAAGCAAAGCCTTCTTTAAAAAAAAAAAATCCTAAAGGAAATAGGCAAAGAATGTATCTCTAATGTAAGTATTATTACACATACAAGGGTTGTATTCTAAGGTTTCAAAAAAATGCTTCTGTCACTTCATATTCCATTTTCTTGGGATAGCACTTTTCATGGAAAGATACATTACCAACTTCATTACCTTGTTTGCAGTCATTAATTTTGACAAGTGATCATTCCTCTTATAATCTCTGACAGAGAACTTGAGAGTTGAAGTGTTCATAGCCAAGGCACTGTGTTGTCACAAGCAATTGTCCCTGGAAATATGACAGATAGAAGGAGGCCTTATTAAATGCCTGTTTTGGGTCAGTATTCAGCTTAGTTTTTTATCTTCTTTCCTTTAAAATTATTGTGATCATTGAGCAATTATTTTTCTTGTTCTACTTATTAGTCATTAATTCATGTAAGTTTCTGTTTCTCTGAATTATTCATATTTAGAATGTTACTGGACATTTTGAATAGATATCCCAAAGATATCTTAAACTCAACATGTCCAAAACTTAAATCAATTTCTTTTCCCCTGAAACTGTCTTCTTTTCTAGACTTCTCATAACTTTTAAGGTTACCAACATTCTTCTAGTCTAGGAATCAACCTCTTAACTCTTATACTTTCCCCTGCCTTATATCCAATTTTCTGCCAAGGTCTATTGACTTAACCTTTATGATATTTCTCACATGTTCCCTTTTCTAACTATGCCATCACTTATGTACAGGATCTCATTACTTCACCCCTAGTCTATTGCAAGTCAATTGATTGATCTCCCTGACAAATTAATTCTCTCCCTGTTTCCAATCAATCTTCCCCCTCAATGAACTCCAATGGTTCTTCATATTCTCCAGGATCAAGTCTAAAATTATCTGTTAGGTATTGCAATCTCTTCCTAATCTGCAGCTCCCCCCTTTTCTAGTATTCTTATTTCTTATTTATCTTTACATACTCTCCAGATCCAGTGATAATGACCTCCTTTCTGTTCCTTGCACAAATACTTCATGCTCTTGACTTTATAAATTTTCACCAGCTGGAATTCTCTCCCTTCTCATCCCCCCTACTTGTTTCCTCACTTTCTGCTTCCCTTCTAATCAATGTTTGCAGCCAGTATTTCTGATAAAGGCCTTTTTTTCTAAAATAAAGAGAAATCAAATTTATGAGAATACAAGTCATTCCCCAATAGATAAATGCTCAAAGGATATGAACTGACAATTTTCAGATGAAGAAATTAAAGCCATTTCTAGTCATATGAAAAAATACTCTAAATCCCTATTGGTTAGAGAAATGCAAATTAAAACTCTGAGGTACTACTTCAAACCTATCAGATTAGCTAACAGTATAAAGGGCTGAAACTCTTAAAAAGTGTGCTTGAATCAGACAAAGGAGCACTTAAAGCTAATTATCTACTGGACAGTGACTATTAGCATATGTTTGGAAAAATGGCCTTTCTCACAGTTCCTAGCTGGCTAGATGTTTGGTATATACAGATAATCAAAGGAGGGATTAGATAAGAGTGTGAGAGGAGCCAGACTCACTTTGTAAGCAAGACCAGGAGAAGGGAGGTTAGTGGAGAGCTTGTGGCAGTTTTATCCATTTCCTTTACTTCTCCCCCTAAAGACCAAGGACTTTTGCTTATCTTGACTCTGGCTGATCCTGAGGTCTCCAAGGAGCAAGCTCAGAATTTACAAAGAGGACAGGAAAAGATAATGATAAATATTGGAGTAGATGAAAGTTGGGATACTGATGAGCTGTTGGTAGAGTTGAAAACTGATCCAACACTTCTAGAGAGAAATTTGGAACTATGCTCAAAGGGCTATAAAACTGTGCACATCCTTTATCTAACAGTATAGTGTCACTACTAGATCTGTATCTCAAAGAGATCATAAAAGGAGGAAAAGGATCCACATATGCAAAAATGTTTGTGGCAGTTCTTTTTGTCATGTCAAGAAATTGAAAATTGAAAAGATGCCCATTAATTGGAGAATGGCTGAACAAGTTATACTAATGCATATAATAGAATAGTATTGTTCTATAAAAAATGATGAGTAGACTGATTTCAGACAAGCCTGGAAAAACTCACATGATATTGATCTGATGCTAAGTGAGTAGAATCAGAACACTGTACAAAATAACAGCAAAATCATGTGATGATAAACTATGACAGATTTAGCTCTTCTCAGTAATGAAGCAATCCAAGACAATTCCAATAGATTGGGATGGAAAACGCCATTCACATCCAGAAGGACAACTATAGAGATTGAATGTGGATCAAAGCATACTATTTTCACCTTTTTGTTCGTTTACTTTTTCTCTCTCTCTTGTAACTTTTTCCCCTTTTGTTCTGATTCTTCTTTCACAACATGGCTAATATGGAAATATGTTTTAAATGACTGTATATGTATAACCTATATAAGATTGTTTTCTGGATTGGTAAGCGAAGTAAGGGAGAGACAAAAACTAATGTTGAAAACTATCTTTACATGTAATTGGAAAAGTAAAATACTACTGAGGGGAAAAAAATGCTAGTGCCTTCCCTCTACTGATTCTCTCTACTTTATATCTGTTATTTATCTTGTTTGAATATAGTTATTTCCATGTTGTCTGCCCCATTATACTGTGAGCTCTCCTTCAGTAGAGGGACTGTTTGCCTCAATTTTCTCATCTGTACAACATGATGAAGAAGGAAATGGCATATCACTCCAAAATATTTGCCAAGAAAACTCCAAATGGGGTCATGTCATGATTAAAAACGACCAAACAATAAATAAAAAAGTATAAGTAAGTTCAAGTATATTCATGTACTCTCAAGTGGAGAGGAGAGATATAGGTCATGGGAGGTGAGTAAGATAGTAGAGAAAGAATCAATATTTATGTATGTATGTTAGAAGAAGCTGAAATAGAAATAAGACTTTGAGTAAGATATCAAACACACTGAAAAAGGTAAGGGAATGGAAGTCTATGTAGCTAACAGCTACCAAAATCTGGGATGACTGATAAATTTGATTTGAAAGAACCTTAAAGAAGAAGAGATTGCTGAGTAGATGAAGAATTTGGAATAAAAATGGTGGGCAATTCCATTAAAATCAGAATTGAAGAGTGAAAAATGAAAGAGTAACCAACATTAGATGAGTGCCAGAAAAAATGTCAAAAAAGGAAGAAGATTTCAGTAATTATCCAAACAAAGGAGAAAGGAAAGTTTAAGATGAAAATAATTTTGTTAATCACTAAAAAGGTGTTTCAGAACACACAGTCAAAAGGATAGATAGAGCCTTGAGGTGCATGGGAAGAAGGAAGCAGTTAGTTGGAGTTCCATCATTAGCCAAGAATTCATCACTGTGACAAGGAGAGTAGAAGAATGATTATTAATGAGAAAGAAGTCCTGGCAAAGTTGCTAAACCATCCTGTGTGTGGAAAGGAATAATGTATAGTAAGGCTGAAATGGAAAATTGGGATCAAGTTGTGAAGAATTTTAAATGCCCAAGTTTGTATTTAATCCTATATGTGAGATGAAACCCCTGAGATTTAGAAATGATGTGATCATATTGACCCTTAAGGAAAGTTCTTGCAGTTGTAAGAAGGATGAATGAGAGAGGAAAGAATTTTGTAAGAGATGAATTAGGAGGTAATTTATATAATAGTCCAAGACTAAAGTAAAGTGAGGAGGGCATGAGTTAAAGTATCAGTTATAGGAGTAAAGACAAGGAAAAGTATACAGAAAATGCTATGGAGGTAGAAAAAAAAATCTAGTAGATAAGAGAGTAGACAGAAGAGTAAGAATGAATCGCTATGGATAATATTGAGTTTGAGAAACAAGTGTCAGGCAGAAACTGAGTCCAAGTCCCCTGCCTCAATATAAACCCAGCCCTCTTTCCACCAGCCTGTAGCCTAGCATATTTTATTCTGACAAATTTCCCACAGCAAACTGTTCCTCACTTGTGGGCCTCCAGGTGATACGTTCCACTCTGTCCCTTAATAGTTTTATCCTAGTGTTTGGAAATGTGGTTTAACAAGAGAAAGGGCTATGGGAACAGATATAAAAGTAAAGGAATTCAGCTTGTAAATACACAGGGGCAGAGAAGAGGATAGTGCTTTTGTCATTTTCCTTCTGCAGCTTCTGCTTTGTTTCAACATCAGGTTCCTTTTGTGTATATTCTTCCCCCATTAGATTGTAAACTCCTAGAGGGCAGGGACATCCTTCTCTTTTTATATATGCAACAGCACAGTGGCTGGCACATAGCAGGTGCTTAATAAATTTTTTTTAAATTGAACTGGACTTTGTGTCAATACTGGAGGACTTGTCTTAGATTGTGTATAATTTGTTACAGGAATAATCTGGAGTTGGCTACTAGTAGCCGTTGTGAGGATTCTGATTTCCCAAGAATGGTACTTTGTGAAGCCAAGATAGTCTCTCCCATTACTGCAAACATATTAGCACTTCACTTAGTATTTCTGTACTTAATCTGATCAAATATAAAGATTTTCTTCTAGCCATAAAGGACTCCAGCTCAGTCAGTTTTCAATTATTCAACTGGCTATATTTTTAGTCAAGTTCACAGGTGTGGTTAGATAACAGACCAATATAAGAATAAAACAAAGCTCCAGTGTTATTTGAAAGTTTTTTATTTTATTTTATTTTTTTTTAATAGTAGTGAGATTGGTCTGGGCCTGTCATGTCAGAGTAGAAGGTAAAGTTCTCTCACTCACTTTGAAGTCTCCCATGCAATACAGAGAAAGCCATCTTATATTGTGAGCTCGGATCTCCTAGTTTTAGCTAAATGGCATAAAAATATCTGAAAATAGACCTTTTCTTCCATGTATTGTGAAATAGTAGCCTTCCCCCTTTAAAGCGGTTGTCTGAATGATTACCTTCTCTTACCACAACCACTCCCCCCCACTATATTACTCTACAAAAGACATTAAGAAGGGAGAAAAAAATAAAATGTGTTTACCAAAGCTTAAACGTCATCAACATCTTCTCTCCCTAAGAGGTTAGAGTAAAGTTTTAGAAAAATGGAATAGGGACTTTTAGAAGGATGGGCAGATAATGAACTATTTCTATTTAAGACACTTAATACGACATAAACCACAAATCTTATTTTTCCCACATTCTCCTCTTTATGCTGCCTTACTTTTTGTTAATTTATCTTCTCTAACTTCTGAACTATTTTCTCCAATTTCCTACTGCCCTCTTCCACTGCCTTCAAGACAAGTTCCCATATATAATACAGTTACATGAGCCCCCCAATCCAACCATTCTTTCAAAATACAAACTAGAATCGAAAACTGGCACAAAAATACAATCATTATTTGAGCAAATAAAGTATGCTTAATTTTTGTCCACAAAACATTAAAAAAATATATACCTTTCTTACCCATAAATGGCAACCACACAAATAATTTCCATAAAGGATATGCCCTAAACACCCCTTGAAACTAACTTTATTTTATAGGTTGAAAAGGATGATGCATTTAATCACACTTTCATCACAGGTCTAGTATGGAACAAAATTTATTTCTATTTTAAAAACATTTTGGTATCCATTTTTTTGTGTGTGTGCTTATCATGCAAGAATAGCTTTAATTCAAAGCCTTTCAATCAATTAGGGGGGATTTAAGCCTTTTCACAAGAAATCTATACAACCTCCTAAAAGATGGTTTTTGTGAGAACTGTTCTTTATACTAACATTTTAAAATAAATAGCTCCATGTTTATATTATGTTAGTTTGTCATAAGACAAAAACAATGCAATAAATAAGACACAAAGTAGTATTTTATCTACAGACTTCTGGAATCCATTTAATGGGCATATATAGAAGAAAGGAGATATTGCTAATAAATCATTTAACCTAAGGAGATGCTGTCAACTAGTACAAAAGGACATTGGTGGAGTTCATAGGTTCAACTATTTAATTCTGCCAACATTTTCCTGACCCATCTGGAAATAAACAAAAACAAAATTCTGATGTAATTTTTAATGTCAAATCCAATTCTGCCTTAGCAGGAAGCTGCTATTTTGTGATCAAACCTGTACAATAAAATAAATGAAACACAACAATCCAGTAGTTAACATAGGTTTTATGGCAATTACACTGCTAGTAATTAAGGTTTTAGCACTTCATTACCTTAACTATACATAAGATATAAGAAACTGGGATGGCTGTTTTCGAAGCTAGTCAGTTAAATCAATAATTATGATAATTTCATTTGAAATGTTCATTTTCTTCCAATTTCAACTTAATGTGTATAAAACAATTCCAGAACACTAATAGAGCAGGGTTCCTATTACTTTCATTCCTGGCTTTATTCCAACCCACAACAGTCTCCAAGAGTAAAGAAGAGCAGCTTATTATTAGCCTTAACATTACCACCGACCTTTAGCCAGAATCATTTCTCAAGTGCAAAACTACTGATCAACTGTCTTTTGTTATCTACAAACAAAACTTGTTTGACTTTCAGCTCTAACATGCTAAATAAAATCAAAATACAGTAAAACACGGTTCATTATTTTACAAAATTAAATATGCCATATATAAAATGCCACAATCCACAGAGTAAAATGGAAATGTAGTTGAATTTTTTTAATTAAAAAAAAAAATTAATAGGTGCAGGTATGTACTTGGATTCAAATACTCTTCAACATGCTAGTTATATGAACTTGGACAAATTTACTTCCTCATCTATAAAATAAGCCTAATGCTGACAGTGACAATATTTGTCCTATTTACCTGACAAAATTACTGTGAAGAAAGTACTTTGGACAACATCAAAGTTAAAGATTTTATTTTCAAACATGAGTTTTACAGGAATCAGAACTTGTTTCAAAACAGAATACTAGTTTTGAATACAGCTTTATATTACCCTGTAGTTTGTCATGAATTCAATATAACACAAAAACAAACTAATCCATGCCTATCCAGTGAATATAAGATATTTTACTCTTTTACTTGTCAAAAGTTAAGAATGAATGAGAGCCTCAAAACATTTAAGACAACACTTTTCTGGGATTTAAAAACTGAAATTGAAGGCTGTTGAACAGATAACTCTTAATAAGATATTTTCAGGTACCTCTGTTCATAAAGACAATTATGTAAGAGATAGTAACAAATAAATGTTGTCAATCCATGACAGTACAGGAACAATAGTACTGCAATTCAAATGTTTATCTTTAAAGATGTGGTGCAGTATTCTTATAGGACAACAAAGTACTATAGTAATAGTAGTTATTGCAACTCCATTCCACCTTGCCTGAGCAAACAAAGATCATAAAAATATTGTATACATTGTTCCTTCAGATGACAGGATCATAGAGTTAGCTGAAAGAGACTTCGAGGTTATAGAAATCCAATGCTTTCTTTTTACAAATGAACAAAGTAGATGTCAAGAAAATGAAGTGAGTTTCCCCAAGATCACATGCTCAGAATCCAGGTCCACACTACAACACTGGGGGACTTGGAGATGTTACATCACTTCTCTAAAGTCTCCTTGCACCCTCCAGCCTCTTATCAGAAACTAGACTTTAAAAGAATTAAAGAATTGTGATCACTCAGTCTTGTCATGGAGTTGACTGGTAAGGTAGAAAGAGCCCTAATCCTGGAATCAAAAGACCAGAATTCAATTCCCAGCTTTGCCATTTTACAGGTAAATTCTTTAACTTCTCTGGGCCCTCCCTAAATTTCTCCACAGGAAAACAAGGGATTATACAAAATGGATCTAAGGTACTTTTCATATTTTAATCTATGTTCCTGTAACCTCTCTCATTTTGACCCAGGCCATTCCCCTTCTAGAATGCACTACCTCTATCTCTCTCTTGCCTGTTAAAATCTATGTTCCTTTTAGGACTCAAGCCAATCAGCCAAATATCTCCTTCAAATTTTATTAAATTGGCATAATAACATCAAACAAATTAAATGCTGCAAGGTACCCATGCTCAAAGTTGTTTCGGACCCCCTGTGCTATTTGGACTACTGTCTTGAACACTTCATTTATTAGATTTTGACTATATCTGTCCTATTTTTTCCTCACCAAAAACAAAACCCTATTGAAGCAAGAATAATTAATCCAGCATAATTTCATGTCACAATGATACAAACTCCCAATATAAAATTTTTAGAACATTTGGCAAGAATTTTATTAATATCACCCAAAAACTGGACAAAATAAGCATAAATCAAATTTGCTCTTACTAACCACATTCTCTTTTAAAATTAAATGTATGCGATACATAAATGCTTAGTGGAGAATGAAATAACATTCTCAACATATAAAAGGACAAAAAGTTGTAACACTGTTTCATGCCAATTCAATTCAAAATTCTACTTTGGCATTAAAAGCAAAAGGGAAAAAAAAGTGTTAACTGGTGCTAAACCATAAAGAATTGAATAAAAAAATTATGTACATATATAGTTATGCTGTAGACATGGCTATGCAGGGTAACAAAAGGAAATTAAATATTTTGAAAGAACAAATTCTAGCCAGGAAGAAGAGGTATTTTAAAGGGGAAAGGAAAACCATAACCTAAAACTTTGAAATTATCTAACTAAATAAACTTTCAACATATTCTCCAATAAAGAATTAACATGCTTTATTTCCATAAAGGTTAATGGGTGGAAAGTTTCAACTAGTATATTATTACTGGACCTATCCCCTCCCATGCCTTGCCCCTTCTTGTTTTCTCCTCCTTTAGTATTAGACTCATAAATATGCAAACTTCTGTAAGGGCTAGGAACTCTTTGGGTGCCACATACATGTTAATTTCTCTTGTATAAAACTGGTATTCACCTAAATCTCCTGACATTTCAATTGCCTGTTGACAGTTTCCAGCTCTGCTACCACAAAAAGGCTGACAGTAATGTTATTATGTAAATAGGTATCTTTCTTTTTTATAAATGACTTCTTTGGATTGTATATCTAGAAATGAAATCTCTGGGTCAAAGGTTTTGGATTTTTTGGGTTTTTTTGCTTAATTCCAAACTGTTTCCAAAATAGTTGAAGCAATTCACCACCCCATCAAAAATGTACAATTGTGTATTTTTCCTATACTTTGAATACCAACTATCCCCATCTTTTGCCATTTTTTCCCATCTGCAGGTGTAAGATGTAAGATGAATTTTTTTTAATTGTGACACTAACAATGGAACAATGTATTATATATATGCTCTGACCAGAAAAGAATGCAGAAACTTGCTTCAATTTCTGATTCTTATTTCACAAATTTCAATTTTGATCTTTACAGAATTTTTTCTTTTCTACTGGAATAATTCACATGTCAAATAGATGTCACTTTTGTCCATTCAATGAAATTAATGGTAAAAACTAAATGCTGATAGTCCAACAAATCAAACATGACAAAAACAATTGCTTTGTGATAAAATTTCATTTTGACATGTGTAAATGCTTTAGAATCTATATTTCATAACTTTTTTCATAAATTTATAATGAATAGAAGGATCAGCTCTTAGAAATTTATTATCTGTAAGTAAATCATTTTTATAATAGATATACTTCTAGTGAAAATAAAGTTTGTTTTAATTAACTTAACATCCAGTTATAATTTATCAGGATTATATAAAATAATAAAGATGCATAAAAACATTTCACAAATGCTATCAGAAAAAAAAAGATTCACTAAAACAGAGTAGATATTTAACATAATTAACACAAATCAGTTAAGTTTAAGATTTACATTTTTATTCCAAATAGTTTATTTAGATTTGAAAATCCTCTATTTCAATTTAAGTTAATTTGTAATGCAAATGAACATTCTAAATATGCTGTATGAATATCACTTTCTTGAAAAACCTGAAATAGATCTGAATGATTTTCTATTAGAATGACTGATTTTCTATTAAAAAATATATTGCATACTCATTTTATTATTTAGATTAAAGATATATAGTAGCTGCCAAACATGAGGTATGGCAAATTTCAAATAATTTTTGAGGCAGAATATTATCTTGTGAAAACAATGAACCCAAGAAGAAAAAAAAAGCTTTTAGTAATTCAGAATGAAGTAAGCAATTAAAATAGAATTATCCTTTTCTCAGACACTAGAGAACTGTATTCTATCCTCTGATTTAGTAAATGTATATTTGGAGCTCATAATCCTGTCATAATGTTATTATAGTCTCAATAATACCAAGGCATAATAGCATTTGCTCATAAGGAACTTAATCCAGAGTAGGACAGATATTTATATTTCTCAACTTTTCTGAGCATTTTTGTGGAAAGAAGGGAAAATTAGTTTTGAAATGAAATAAAAATGTAATTTATATTTATCAATTATAAAACAAAGATCCATAAGCAGTTATTTCTAAAGGACCAAACATGTTAATATATAGTACAAAAAGTTCAATACTGTATAATGCTATTCAAGATAATACCTGTATACTACTTCTAAACCATAGTAAAATATTCTAAGTGTAAAGATACATGGAAAAAGTATGTCATAATTTTATATATTTTTAAACATATATGACAACATAACAAATAGCTTATAAGAAGTTTAGCAAAATAATATCATGGACACATTTAAGTTTTAAACATGAATTGTTATAGTGACGCAAATGTAAGGAGAAAACTAATTATGGTTTAAGCTCAGTAAATGTAAAGATACATGGAAAAAGTATGTCATAATTTTATATATTTTTAAACATATATGACAACATAACAAATAGCTTATAACAAGTTTAGCAAAATAATATCATGGACACATTTAAGTTTTAAACATGAATTGTTATAGTGACGCAAATGTAAGGAGAAAACTAATTATGGTTTAAGCTCAGTAAAAATTTGATAGGTGAGAAAAATGGAAAATGTATATATGACAGGCATTTATATTCAACTGATAGAAAAGATAAATTCCTCTAGAGAAAAAAATTCATGCTATACTCAAAAGACTAATGGAAAAAGATGCAAATATAATATTGATAGGTTCATATTCATTTGACAGAAAAAGACAAATGTAACATTCTATAGAGAAAAAAAATTTCACTCTCAATTTTCCTGAGCATTTATTTTAATGTGCCATCATCCAGCACAGCTAATATTAGCAAGGTGGTACACGCTTCCCTTTTTTGGACTGAATTTAATTCTCATTTCGAACTACTATCTACAATGTTTTAAAATAAAAATATTATATTTATGTTAAGCTAAATTATAAGCCTTTACCACTGATTAAATACTAAAGAACTTCCTATTTTATTTTAAACTAAAACATTTTATTATATTTAGAGGTCAAACATAACATTAAAATGTTCTGCACCTTAAAATGAGATTTTCTGCTTACAAACTTTAGTAGAAAAGATTAAGATTGAGAGGTAAAAGCAACATGAACTGTGTTGAAGCAACTTTATTTTTTGGAACATGGCTTCCTGTCTCTATTCTACTCCATATTTTATAATGCTTTCAAACTAATCTTGCTTATGCATAAGCTCTGTTATTTCTCAACTCAAAAATCTTCAATGATTCCCTACCAAGTAAAATTAAAACACCACTGTCTGGCATTCAAGACCCTCTACAATAGGTTAATAGCTTAATCTGTTTTATTATTCCTGTTCCATGGATATCACATTCAAGAAAATCAGGCCTTTATCATTCTACAATTTCCAACCATGATGCTCAGTTTCATACTGTTACTAATGACTATAACGCCCCGTCTTTGTCAACTGACAAACTTCTTTTTCCTTCTTTTACAAACTCTTCTTTTTCATCTTTTAAAGTCCAACTCAAATCCCACTTGCTTCATGAGATCTTCCCTGATTCCTCCCAGTTACTTAATAACCTTTCCTCCTTTCCAGAACTCACAAAGCAATGTGGGATTGTACTACTCACTGTATAATGTGTTATTAGTAAGCCTTTCCTACACAATCTTAATTCTAGTGCAGTATGTGTTATTTATTTCCTGTATGCCTATATACATACATATATGTTTTTTGTATATATTTGTTTGCATGTTGTCACCCCCTATTAGACTTTAAGCTGCTTGAAGGAAAGGACTATCTTTAGCCTCTTTTTTGTATCCCCTGCCCTTATCACAGTGCCTGGCTTGTAACAAATGATAATTACATATTATATTCTATAGTTACTTGTGTATCATACTTAAGAAGTTTCATTAGGATGTTATAGGAAGTATTATTAGGAAGTACTCATTTAAACCTTGAGAACTAAGGTTAAATAAGGAGTAGAAGCAATAATAAAAAACAATTAACAAGTATTATTAGGAAGTGTCACAAAGACCAAAAAACGAAAATTGCAGCCCTTAAGGCAGATACATTCTGGAGAACCAAGGAAAGACAAGTTGGCATTTACACGCAAATTGAGTTAGATACAGACACACACACACACACACACACACACACACACACACACACACACACACACACACACACACACACACACACAGTAAATGTTGAGTAATAATGGGGAGAGAGGAATCAGAGAAGCACTAAAAACTAGTAGAATCAGGAAAAGCTCCATGTAGAAAGTGGCACTTGAACCTTTAAGTAGGTTAAGGTTTCCAAGAAAAAGAAAACGGGAATGAACACATTAAAGGAACGAAGACAGTCTGTGCCAAAGCATGGGGCCAAATGCCATGTGTGAGGGTTAACAAGAGAGTAGAATGCAGACTAAGACTTGAAGGCTTACAGCCAGAATCTAAAAGGCTTTAAATGTCAGGAGTTTGTGTTCAGATCCTAGACAATAGGGAATCACTAAAACTTAAGGAGAAAAAGTCATTCCTGTTTGTATTTTAGGACGACCACTTTGGCAGCTATACATAGAGTGGAAAAAGGGAAAGACTGAAGGCCAATAGGCCATAGTCCAGATAAGAGGTGACAATGGTCTGAACTATAGACTGTACAGATTGTGTGACCACAAAAAACAAAAACAAACAAAAAAAATTTAAGAGACATTGGGGTAGGAGTGTTCATAAGAGTTGCAAGTTACAGAATAGTAATAGAGAGGTACTGAAGATGATTTTGAGGTTACAAGATCAACAATTTAGGCTGGAAGGGCCCTGAAAGGGCATGTGGCTTAATACTTCACTTTACAGATGAGGAAACAATCTATGGTTCAAAGAGGGCAGAGGTGACGCCCAAAGTTACAAGAAAAAAAGACGACAGGACAAGGATTTCAATCTCTACACCCATAACTCTTGCTACCGCTCCATAAGCTTTGTAGCCTAAGAGAACACTGGCACTCTCCACAGAATGATATAGTCTGAAAGAGGGGCAGATTGGGGAGGGGAGGTAATGAATTGTTTTAAACAAGTTGAGTCTGAAATGTCTCTTTGAAATATCCAAGCTAGCGGATGTCAGGGTACAGCTCAGCAAAGAAAGCAGGGCAAATATGGCTCTTGTCACTAAAAGTGTTTTCAGGCTGACCATATGATCAAAAATCAATGTGATAAATGCCCCCAAAAGGCAATACAATCTAAATTGCTGAAGTTGGGATAGGCAGAACAATCTTCCTGCGTTGGTCAGATCATATCTGTTTTTAATTCTAGATATGCCTTTCAGGACAATAACTGAAAAATGGAGTGTTTCTTTACAAGGGTGAACTAGAATATATAAGGAATGACTGAGGGAACTGAAAATGTCTAACTTGAATACAAGATTAAGGGAAGAGCAGGGAAGACAAAAGAATTGTCTTCAAATATATAAAGAGCAGAGACAGAGAAAAATGATTAGAATCATTTTGCTGGAGCCAATCTACATAAGTCACAGAAAGGCAGATTTCAGCTCTGTGTCAGAGAAAACTCAGTAATTAGAGCTGTCTGAATAGAGAATGATGGAAACTATCACATGATTATCTGAGGATGTTGAAGCTGATGCTACATAGCCACTTGTTAAGGATGAAGTAAAAAGGATTATCATCCCTTTCCAGATCTAGGGGTCTCTTCCTCTGTTTTCCAATAGCACTTTAATTTTTAAAAAAGGATAGAAGCAATTCTCCAAGTAAAATATCCTTTGTTACCAGAACAAGTAACCTAATAAGAAAGGGATCTTAATGACTTGACTCTATTTTGATCCAAAAGACCAAGAGCAAGGATCAAGCACGAGTCATACTTAGATGTTTCTTCCTTCTGACTGGTCTGACAGTGTATCATTTGGACCTTCACTGATTTTTCCTGAGCTATAGTCTTCAAAATGCTTTCATAAAACTCAAATGGAAAGTTTGTGGGTTTTTTGTTTAGTTATTAAAATCAATTTGGGTGAATATGCAACAGAATAATACTTCCATTTATAAAGTGTCCATCACCCTCTAACAGTCTCATACAAAATATACATTTGTGTCTGGTTTGGGGCACACATATTTATAAAGCAAGTGGATCCAACCTGCTTCCACTGAAGATTCCATAATAGGTTGCTGACTACTCTAAAACCCATTTCCTTCCAGACCAAAGCGAGATATCAAGATGCATCTTATGGCTTTTCATTGCAATAACATTGCTCTACAAGGACATATGCTACTACCTTGTAAATCAGTGTCTAGGGAGTTCTGGTCCCACCTGTCCTTCCTTGTCAGTAGCTCTGGGTGATATAAACAGCTTTGGATATAACTGGCTCTATCCCTACCACAGAAGCCTTTTTCAATGCAATCTGACTTTAAGAGTAACTACTAGTAAAATAGTATTGTAAAAGAAGTTAATAAAATTTTGTCCTAATAATGTAGAAATCTAGGTGTAATATGTGCTTGGTATTTATAAGACAGGCTTTGGGAAAGATAAATGTTATAACAATAATAATATAATAATAGAGATAAAGCTGGTAAAAAGTAAACATAGTTATCTAATAGAAATATAGCATATACCTGTCCCTTAAAAATTCTTTTCTCCTCCAGTAAACTATTATACTCAAAAAATTAGAAAAGTTTTAATATTTAAAAAATGTAATAAGTGCTCCCTCCCCATCTAAATTACTATATATTCTATAGCTTTAGGTAACACAAGTATATAATTATTGAATTCTTGGTTTAACTGTTAGCTAAAACCTATAAGGGATTTTTCTCAGTGGTTGACTTCTGTATCCTGTTTCCATGGAAACGGAGATGGGGAATTAGAAGAGGTAAAACAAAGTTATTAAGGTGTTTATTTTTATTAATGATTTATTTACTTCATTTCCCCTAACATTTCCACATGTTTCTTTCTAAAGAAACCAGAATTAGCTAGCAATAAATAAATACATTTAGCGTTCACAAGTTTCTGACATAGGCTCTTCTGTAACAACTGATTCACAGAATATAGATTTTAAAACAGATACTTAGAAATAAGTTTTCCTTACCTTAGACTTCCAAACTGTTTCCACAGAAACTTACTAAATAGTATAGAGGAAACTTCATGAACTCTGTAATGGCAGAGCAATAATAATGAACTAAACTTCAGAAAAGTAATTGGAGGGGAAAGGAAGGTAGAAGTCATCTTCATAATCAATTCAAACTTTTATTGAATGTTTTCTATGTGAAAGGTGTAGAGATAAAGCCAAATTTAGTTGTAATAAATCACTAGTTCTCCTAAACAGTTGATTTCTTAATGAATTTACTATGTGCACTAAGATTATATATAGAGAAAAGAAGCCAGATCTTGTTCTCAAGGAACACAAATTGTAACAGCTAAAGATAAACATAGAGGAGCTATATAATGAGGTTTGGAGAAGGGCAGAGTTGTGGAAGCCCTTCTGGTTGGCGCAGGTCCTTCATAAAAGAATTTGCGAACCTGAAAAGACTGGCAAAAAAGTTTATTGGCACTGAGAAGTCAGCTTTCGCGAGGAGGCAGACTTCCTCAGTGGCAAGGTCCCAACAGAAAAGTAAAGATATAGCAGAGAAATCCTGGCAGAGAGATTGGCACTGAGAAGTCAGCTTTTGCTAGGAGGCCAAGTTCCTCAGTGGCAAAGTCCTGACAGAAAAGTAAAGGTCTAGAAAAGAAATTCTGGAAGAGAGATAAAGAAAAGGGTATCTTCTCAGCAGGCAGGGAGGGAGTCCTTGCAAGCAGCTATGCCAAGGAGAGGTCCCTTGGTCTGGCATGTTCCTGCTTTGGGCCTCTGCAAAGTCCTATTAGGGAAACAGAAGCTGACACCGAGAGGAGAATGCCCTCTCAGCAGGCAGGATTCCAGAGCAAGCTGCCTTGGACCTTCTGCCAGGTCCTGACAGAGTAGATGAGAGATAAAGAGGGGTTAACACTGAAAAGAGAATATCTTCTTGGCAGGGGATCCTGACAGGCAGTTATGCAAAGGAGAGAGAGAGATTCCTTGGCATGGCATGTTCCTACTTTGGGCCTTTGCAAAGAATTGAGCAGAAACCTATTTTATCTTGGGGGTGGGGGGGAAAGGCAGTATGAGTTGGAAACAGACTGAAATCTTTCAATTGAATAGAAGATTTCCAATTGAATGAGTGTCCCTGGAATAATCTTCAACTCAATAGAGTGTGTAACAGAATGAAACTATTTATATTGATTCCCTGGGCCGGATCTTTTGTAGGGGAGAGAGAGTTCAAGGAGAATTTCTCAAGTGTTCCCCCCAAAGACAGAGGACAGCTTCAGGGTTCCCCCATCAATGTCAAATAGATCTATTGATTAGATTAATGTCATAAACTATTCTAATCACACACAAAAAAACAAGTGTTAACATATATGTGAAAATCAAGTAAAGGTCTCAACTACAATTTTTACATTTCCTAAGAAAATAGCTAATTCAAAGAATTTACAAATCTGAGAACTAGGGTAAAATGGAAAAGAAATAAATCTCCCACAATTCAGTCATCTACATTATACTAAATAAGTATCTATAGCAGCTTTTTTCATAATAACAAAGAAGTGGAAATTATAGAGAGGTGATATCTTCTGAAGAATAGCTAAACAAATTATAATAAAACATTATTGCAGTATAAAAAAATAAGAATTTCTATGAAAAGCAGAAGACCTCTGTAAACTGAAACAAGTAGATTTTGAACATTTATGTAATAATGGCAACATTATAAAGAAAAACAGGAAATCTAATCAATACAACCATAAACCACAATATTGAAGGGCTTAAGTTGAGCTATAGTGTCCATATACTTCTAACTAGAGAAGTGATAGAGATAGAAAGAAGATTCTAGATAGAGAAGTGAAAAATTAGATGTACATGTTTGGAAGTATCCAAAGCAGTCATTTGTTTTGCTGAAGTATGCTCATTTTGTTAAAGGGGGTTCCCCCCCCCTTTTTTCCTTTTAATTATTTAAAGTAGGAGGCAGGGGGGAAATGCTAAAAGATTATGAATAGAGATAAAAAAAAAAAAAACACTTGTTTAAATTATAATCCTAAAGGAATGACTATTAATAGGATTATCTATTACAAAGATTTGTGGAGGGTATAACTGAATAATATAATGCAGAATTTCACATTCCTAGAATTGAAAAAGTAGAGGAAAAAAAGCTAAACATTGGGAAAAGGAGGAAAAAGGATGAATAAGATGGAAATAGGGAACAGATTTCACTGGATATTATCTGTCTTGGTAGGATTATCACAGGTTGAAGATAAGGTCTTCATTTTATAGATTTAATTTAAAACTGGATAATGTAATCAGGTTCTAGGGAACTAAATCACACAAATGAAATTTATACAAGAGACTGATTTATAATTTATTAATTTGCAACTGATAAACTGTCAATTCCTATTCAATTGCACTACTTTGGATTTTATTATATGCCCAGAGAGGACCTTTTTAGGTAAGATTAAGTCAGTCTAAGTACTTGCATCTCTTCAGGACTCATCCTTAAGAATTCTCTGAAAGCAGGGAAAGAGGGAAGTGTTACTTCCAAAATCTGCATTTAAGGACCTCCCCTACCCAAGTCAGCCATATCTTAACTTCCCACATAGGTAAGGTACCCCCCTGAACTCCCCCACCCCACTTTTCAGCTTTCTTTATTGTGTGTATAAACACAATATGTCTGGCACTATCACTGGTATCAATGTGCATAAAAACCCCACATTTTTTTTAAAAGGGTAATTTGAAGGTTTTCTAACATAGGCAAAGCTATCTGGATAGTTTTTCATGATATTACATATGCACTGTGGTAGTTTGGAACAGCGTCCCAGTTTGCTGTATGAAGTACTCTCTCTAAATAGTCTTTCTCCAAAGTATCCCAACAATGGTATCCTGTCAAATTAATTTCAATGACAAGAAATATTCAATTGGCTCTATTTTCTCTGAATTCCAAACCAATTCCAACCCTTCTGTTTGCATTTATCATTACAATTTCACCAAATAGTATCAAAATATTTATGATTCTTCAATAGTATGTCTGTTATTTAACCGACCAAGGACCTGATACTAAAAGTTAATATTTATATACATAGCCTAATGGCATTATTAACACCCTCTAAAACTTTTTCAGGCTTACTTTGAAGTGATATGCCATGGAGGTGATTCTGGATTCTTGAAAGCCTATGCCAACAGAGTACAAGTGTTATCAAGTTCCTGCAACACGGGTAAGGCTTGTACATCCCAGACAAAAACAACGTTTTTCCGAGAGACAAAAACAATTCCTAAAGTTTTAAGAACAACAATTCTTAAAGACTTAAGAACAATGATCAGTGCAAATGATGTGGTTCTAATGGCAAAGAGCCGTGGGAATCCCCTTTAGGTCAGCACAGGTCCTTCATGAAAGAATTCAGAAACCTGAAATATTAGACTGGCAAAAAAAAAAAAAAAAAAAAAGGAAATTTATTGGCATTGCTTTGCTAGGAGACTGACTTCCTCAGTGGCAGAGAAATAACAAAAGGTTTTTTTCTGAGAAGAGAATGTCTTCACAGTGGGCAGGGTCCTGGAAGCTATGCCAAAGAGGCAAAGCATGATACTTTGGACATTCTGCAAAGAAATGAGTAAAAAGAAACCTACCTTATGACCAAATCTTCCTTGGGGGGGGGGGGGAGAAGGGAAGCTGGGGGCAGTTTGAGGGTTGATCTCCCAATGGAAATTTCTTTGAAGGGTTTTTCAGCCTGAATTTGAATGGGGATCTGGCTATCAATGGGGGTGATTTGCCTTAGAAATGGCTAACCAAGAGGATATCTTCTCTCTCATAGACTCTCTGGAGTCTGGGAGGCCAGGAATATCCCTTCTTTTTTAGATCAAAAGGGGACACAATTTCAGACTGATAATTTTACAGATTAAAGGGAACACAATTTCATTCCCCCATCACAATGACCAACCATGTCTCCAGAACCTAAGAGGAAGCCTGTGCTAACAGGCTCATCCAGAGAAGTGATGGACTGATGGACATGTGTATGTATAATCTGTGAGCCATGAACTTTGTGTGCTTTTGTTTTGCTTGACTGTGCTAATTTCAACAAAGGTTTCCTTCCCTCCTCCCCTCCCCCAGTTAATGGGAAGATAGGGGGAGGAAGAGAGAAGAGAAAGGGAAAAAGTTTTGCAACTTGGTTTAAAAGAAATCACGGGTCAATGTTGAAAAATTATCTGTGCATATGTTTTGAAAATAAAAAGCTTTAAAAAAAAAATCAAAGATATCAGAAAGCTAGAGGAAGAGACTACATATTGTTGACAAAATCTAGCAGGAAGAGATAGAAATTCCATTTATAGTAACTACAGAAAATAGATCAAGTAGAAGAAATAACAGAATTCCTCCTTAAGCCTCCATTTTAAGAAAGACCAAGCTGCAAGCTGCACCTAGTCTTTTCTTACTGAGGGGGGTTGAAGTCCCTTTAAGATTCCTAATTGTCCAACCCATGGCTGACCTTGATTTACAAATTCTAGTCAAAGGCACCCTTTGAATATCCGGGCCCAGCCCCACTATCTGTTCAGCTTCCCCCAGCCCTCACCTGATCTAACTGAAAAGCCCGCCAGAACTTGGAACTCCCCACAATCTTTTGGGTATAAAAGAAATGAGCTGGAACAACCTTGTTGCAGGAGCCCTTCCAGCCAACACATGGTATCCTTCCAGCTATGTAGGGTATCCTGCCCGCCCAGAGGCCACCTTTGGCCCTGGCATCTTTCAAACTTAACTTTACTTCCAAATTTCTAAAATAAACCTTTTATTTATCAATCTAGGTTTTCGGGCCTGTAAATTCATTTTACAGGGGACACTGTGCCTTATGGGATTATCTATGCCCCGAGAAATGGGGTTCCCCCTTTCCTTTCCCTTATTATTACCAGCTATACTCTCTGGGGTTGAACTCCATCTTGACCATGTTCCCAAGAAACTTTGTCCAGTGAGACTTCGTCAGCTTTGGTGCCCACATCACATGAGCACCTTCAGCCCCTCAAAAACAACATCAACAACAACAATAAAACCTTCTTCCAAAATTCTCCATTTTAAAGTGGGCTCCCAAGTTAGCCCTTTTCTAGCTATTTCTTTAGACAGGACTCCATTGTGTGCCCAAACCAGGCGGTATCTATTCCTTGCCCCCCATACCATTTTCAACTTGCTTTTGTCTGTCCCCAAAATATAGCAATCTCCCTAAGGGGAGGAACTATTTGTTTTTTGCTTTTGCTTCTTTGAATTTATAACCACAGAATTTAGCACAGTCCTCAGAACTTAATGTTTATTGACTAACAGAAACATGCAATACACCCTTGATAACTTACTGCCAAAATACACACATTAGAAGTACACAAAAGAACTATAAACAGTCTTTACAAAATTACAGATCTAAAAAAAAGTGGAGGGGGAAGTTAGGTGGCACAGTTTGTAGAAACAAAATATCAAGAATATCAAGTAAATTTTTTAAAAACTGAGGAGTTCTAGCAGTATCAGATCTCAAACTATTATATAGCATCAAAACAATGAGGTACTGAGTAAGAAATAAGAGACTCATCAGTGGAACAAAGTAGGCACACAATATATAGAAACAAACAAGTATAGTAATATAGTTGTTGATAAATAGCTATGGGGTAGTAATTCAAGTATTTGACAAAAATTGAAGAAAAATCTTGAAAGCCATCTAGTAGCCAATATATATATATCCCAAGACAAAATTTCCCTGGATAGGAGAAACGCTCATGACCAAACAAGACAAAAAGAATCATGAGGGATAAAATAGACAATTTTGATTACATAAAATTTAAAAAGTGTTTGTACAAGCAAAACAAATGTGGCCAAAATTAGAAGAGAAGCAGGTTTATATGGAAAGAATCTTTACAGTAGTTTCTGGATAAAAATATAATTTCTAAGACATATTGGAAAACAATTCAACTTGCTAAGAATAAGATACACATAAGTCCACATTGGTCAAAGGATATGAAGAGGTAGTTTTCTAGAAAGGAAATCCAAGCTAACAATTGTCGTACCAAGAAAAAGAAAATGTTCCAAATCATTAGTAGAGAAATGCACATTAAAAAAATTGAGGTTTCATCTCATATCCAATGATGGGTCAGGGGCAGAAACCAGAGACCTATTTAAATAAAAAACACTATAGAAATAGAATATAAGGACTTCCGGCCAAGATGGCAGAGTGGAGGCAGACAGCTGCTTGAGCTCCGAGTTTTCTCTTAGGACTTACTTCATGACAAGCCTTGGAGTTAATGCTTGACCAGAAAAGAAACCCACAAATAATCACCAACAGAAGACATCTTTGCAATTCACCAGAGAAGGTCTGTGTTTGCTCGAAGGAGGGTCGAACAGACTGGGCACAAATTGAGGACAGGCAAGCCAGAGTGAGACAGGCAGCTAACACAGCTCAGACCAGAGGGGGGAGGGGTACGATCTCTGCCGTTTCTGCAAAAAGACTTTTACCCCAGTGTGGATATTCTGTCTTGGCAGCAAGCAAGGAGCAGCAGAAAGGGTGTAAACACCGGAGGTGAAGATTAAAACCCTGGAAAGGTAGCATCTCTCCGAACCCGGCCACCCCCAACCCCCACCTGGAGTGACTCCAAGTTCTCAGAACCTCAGAGCACAGACTCAGCACAGCCATCTCTGTCCTGTTAGTGGCTCTCTGGTACCCTACCCCAGTCTGTAGAGGAAGCCCATTAACATCATCCAGCCCCATCCCCCCCAAAACAGACCAATTGTTTCTCTTGTCAATTTGTTTTCCTAGATGCCACTCTTGACAAAATGAATAAAAAATTCAAAAGGGTTAGGGTTAGGGTTAGGGTGAGGAGAAAAAGACCTTGGACACTATTTTCGAGGAAATTATCAAAGAGAACTGCCCAAACGTTTTAGAAACAGAGGGTAAAATAGATATTGAAAAAATTCATCGATCACCTACTGAAAGGGACCCTAAAATCAAAACGCCAAGAAATATAGTGGCCAAGTTCAAGAACCATCAGACAAAGGAAAAAATATTGGAAGCTGCTAGAAAAAAGCAATTCAGATATGGAGGAGCCACAATAAGGATAACCCAGGATTTAGCAGCTTCCACATTAAAAAAACGAAGGGCCTGGAACATGATATTCCGAAAGGCTAAAGAATTTGGTATGCAGACAAGAATAATTTACCCAGCAAAAATGAGCATCCTTTTCTAGGGAAGAAGGTGGACATTTAACGAAATAAATGAATTCCATCTATTCTTGATGAAAAAACCAGATCTACACAAAATGTTTGATCTTCAAATGCAGAACTCAAGAGATTTCTAAAAAGGTAAAAAGAAATCTTGAGAACTATACTTCTGCCATAAAAATATGTAAAGAACATATGTATAATTTGTCCTAGAAACTAGAGGTGGAAAGGAAATTATATCATAAAAAAGTGTAAAGTGGTGGTACTACATCTCATGAAGAGGCAAAGATAACCTATTATATATGAGAGAAAGAAAGGAGGGAGATGAACATAGTGTGTATTGATAGACATATTCGATTTATGGTGAAACTTCTTCCACTTCATTGAAAAGTGAGAGGGAAGGAGTAAGCTAAGGGGAAGGGAATACAGAAATTATGAGGAAAAGGGGTAAAATAAGGGGAGGAACTTTAAGGTGGGGGAGGGATACTAAAAAGGGAGGGCTGTGAAAAGCAAGTGGTGCTCACAAGTTTAATACTGGGTAGGGGGGTAAGAGGGAAGGAAAGGGGAAAAGCATAAGCAGGGGTTAATAGGATGGCAAGCAATATAGAATTAGTCCTTCTAACCATAAATGTGAATGGGGCAAACTGCCTCATAAGCAGTTAGCAGACTGGATTAAAAGTCAGAATCCTACTATATGTTGTTTACAGGAAACACACCTGAAACAGGGTGATACATTCAAACTAAAAGTAAAAGGGTGGAGCAGAATCTACTATGCTTCAGGTGAAGCCAAAAAAGCAGGGGTAGCCATCCTCATTTCAGATCAAACAAAAACAAAAGTTGATCTAATTAAAAGAGATAAGGAAGGGCATTATATCTTGCTAAAGGGTGGCATAAATAATGAAGCAGTATCAATATTAAACATATATGCACCAAGTGGTGCAGCATCTAAATTCTTAAAAGAGAAATTAAGAGAGCTGCAAAAATAAATAGACAGTAAAACTATAATAGTGGGAGATCTCAACCTTGCACTCTCAGAATTAGATAAATCAAACCAAAAAATAAATAAGAAAGAAGTCAAAGAGGTAAATAGAATACTAGAAAAGTTTGATATGATAGATCTTTGGCGAAAGCTAAATGGAGACAGAAAGGAGTGTATTTTCTTCTCAGCAGTTCATGGAACCTATACAAATATTGATCATATACTAGGGCATAAAAACCTCAAAATCAAATGCAGTAAGGCAGAAATAGTAAATGCATCCTTTTCAGACCACAATGCAATCAAAATTACATTTAATAAAAAGCCAGGGGAAAATAGACCAAAAAATAATTGGAAACTAAATAATCTTATACTAAAGAATGATTGGGTAAAACAGCAAATCACAGACATAATAACTTCACCCAAGAAAATGACAATAATGAGATATCATACCAAAATATGTGGGATACAGCCAAAGCAGTAATAAGGAGAAGTTTTACATCTCTACAGGCCTACTTGCATAAAATAGAGAAAGAGACGGCCAACGAATTGGGCTTACAATTAAAATTGTTAGAAAAGGAACAAATTAAAAACCCCCAGACAAACACAAAACTTGAAATTCAAAAAATAAAAGGTGAGATTAATAAAATTGAAAGTAAAAAACTATTGAATTAATTAATAAAACTGAGAGTTGGTTCTATGAAAAAAAACAACAAAATAGACAAACCCTTAGTAAACCTGATTAAAAAAAGGAAAGAGAAAAAGCAAATTGTTAGTCTTGAAAATGATAAGGGAGAACTCACCACTAATGAAGAGGAAATTAGAACAACAGCTAGGAGCTACTTTGCTCAACTTTATGCCAATAAATTCGATAACTTAAATGAAATGGAAGAATACTTTCAAAAATATAGCTTGCCCAGATTAACAGAGGAAGAGTAAGTAGTTTAAATAGTCCCATCTCAGAAAAAGAAATAGAACAAGCTATTAACCAACTTCCTAAGAAAAAATCCCCAGGACCAGATGGATTTACATGTGAATTCTACCAAACACTTAAAGAACAACTAACTCCAATGATATATAAACTATTTGAAAAAATAAGGATTGAAGGAGTCCTACCAAATTCCTTTTATGACACAGACATGGTACTGATACCTAAACCAGGTATATCAAAAACTGAGAAAGAAAACTATAGACCAATTTCCTTAATGAATATTGATGCTAAAATCTTAAATAAGATATTAGCAAAAAATACTTCAGAAAATCATCCTCAGGATAATACACTATGACCAAGTGGGATTTATACCAGGAATGCAGGGCTGGTTTAATATTAGGAAAGCTATTACTATAATTGACCATATTAATAATCAAATTAATAAAAACCACATGATCATCTCAATAGATGCAGAAAAAGCATTTGATAAAATCCAACTCCATTCCTATAAAAACGCTTGAGAGTATAGGAATAAATGGACTATTCCTTAAAATAATAAGGAGCATATATTTAAAACCTTCAGTAAACATCATATGTAATGGCGATAAACTAGAACCTTTTTTTCCTGTAAGATCAGGAGTGAAACAAGGTTGCCCACTATCACCATTACTATTCAATATAGTATTAGAAACTCTAGCCTCAAGATGACAGGAACAAATAACGATGAATGTTGGAGGGGCTGTGGGAAAACTGGGACACTGATGCATTGTTGGTGGAGTTGTGAAAGAATCCAACCATTCTGGAGAGCAATCTGGAATTATGCCCAAAAAGTTATCAAAATGTGCATACCCTTTGACCCAGCCATACTACTACTGGGCTTATACCCCAAGGAACTACTAAAGAAGGGAAAGGGACCTGTATGTGCCAAAATGTTTGTGGCAGCCCTTTTCATAGTGGCTAGAAGCTGGAAGATGAATGGATGTCCATCAATTGGAGAATGGTTGGGTAAACTATGGTATATGAATGTTATGGAATATTATTGTTCTATAAGAAATGACCAACAGGAGAAATACAGAGAGGCTTGGAGAGACTTACATCAACTGATGCTGAGTGAAACGAGCAGAACCAGAAGATCATTATACACTTCAACAATGATACTGTATGAGGATGAATGCTGATGGAAGTGGATTTCTTCAACATAGAGAAGAGCTAATCCAATTCCAATTGATTAATGATGGACAGAACCAGCTACATCCAGAAAAGGAACACTGGGAAATGAATGTAAACTGTTATTTTTACCTTCTGAATCCAATTCTTTCTGTGCAACAAAAAATTCGGTTCTACACACATATATTGTATCTAGAATTATACTGTAATATATTTAACATATATAAGACTGCTTGCCATCTGGGGGAGGGGGTTGGGGGAGGAAGGGAAAAAATCTGAATAGAAGTAAGTGCAAGGGATAATGTTGTAAAAAATTACCCATGCATATGTACTATCAAAAAATGTTATAATTATAAAATAAAATAAAAAATTAAAAAAAAAAAAGAAAAGAAAAAAGAAAACAAAAAAAAAAAAAAAAAAAAAAAAAGAAACTCTAGCCTCGGCAATAAGAGCCAAGAAAAAGATTCAAGGAATTAGAGTAAGTAATGAGGAAATCAAATTATCACTCTTTGCAGATGACATGATGGTATACTTAGAGAACCCCAAAGACTCTGCTAAAAAGCTATTAGAAATAATTCAGAATTTTAGCAAAGTTGCAGGATACAAAATAAATCCACATAAATCCTCAGCATTTTTATACATTACCAACACAATCCAACTGCAAGAGATACAAAGAGAAATTCCATTCAAAATAGCGGTCGGTAGGATAAAATATTTGGGAATATATCTCATCTACCAAAGGAAAGTCAGGAATTATATAAGCAAAATTACAAAACACTTGCCACAAAAATAAAGTCAGATTTAAATAATTGGAAAGACATTCAGTGCTCTTGGATAGGCCGAGCGAATATAATTAAGATGACAATACTCCCTAAACTAATCTATTTATTTAGTGCTATACCAATCAGACTCCCAAGAAACTATTTTAATGACCCAGAAAAAATAACAACAGAATTCATATGGAAAAACATAAGGTCGAGAATTTCAAGGGAAGTAATGAAAAAAAAAAATTTAAATGAAAGTGGTCTAGCTGTACCTGATCTAGAACTATATTATAAAGCAACAGTCACCAAAACCATTTGGTATTGGCTAAAAATAGACTAGTTGATCAGTGGAACAGGTTAGGTTCACAGGGCAAGATAGTGAATAAAAATAGCAATCTAGTGTTTGACAAACCCAAAGATCCCAACTTTTGGGATAAGAATTCATTATTTGACAAAAACTGCTGGGAAAACTGGAAATTAGTATGGCAGAAACTAGGCATGGACCCACATTTAACACCACATACTAAGATAAGATCAAAATGGGTCCAAGATTTAGGCATAAAGAACGAAATCATAAATAAATTGAAGGAACATGGGATAGTTTACCTCTCAGGCTTGTGGAGGAGGAAGGAGTTTGTGTCCAAGAGAGAACTAGAGAGCATTATTGATCACAAAATAGAACATTTTGGTTACACCAAATTAAAAAGTTTCTGCACAAACAAAACTAATGCAAACAAGATTAGAAGGGAAGTAACAAATTGGGAAAATATTTTTACAGTTAAAGGTTCTGATAAAGGCCTCATCTCCAAAATATATAGAGAATTGACTTTATAAGAAATCAAGCCATTCTCTAATTGATAAATGGTCAAAGGATATGAAGAGATAATTTTCAGATGATGAAATTGAAACTATTTCCACTCATATGAAAGAGTGTTCCAAATCACTACTGTTCAGAGAAATGCAAATTAAGACAACTCTGAGATACCACTACACACCTGTCAGATTGGCTAAGATGACAGGAACAAATAATGATGAATGTTGGAGGGGGTGTGGGAAAACTGGGACACTGATGCATTGTTGGTGGAGTTGTGAAAGAATCCAACCATTCTGGAGAGCAATTTGGAATTATGCCCAAAAAGTTATCAAACTGTGCATACCCTTTAATCCCGCAGTGCTACTACTGGGCTTATATCCTAAGGAAATACTAAAGAAGAGAAAGGGATCTGTATGTGCCAAAATGTTTGTGGCAGCCCTTTTTGTAGTGGCTAGAAACTGGAAAATGAATGGATGTCCATCAATTGGAGAATGGTTGGGTAAATTATGATATATGAATGTTATGGAATATTATTGTTCTGTAAGAAATGACCAATAGAATGAATACAGAGACTTGGAGAGACTTATATCAACTGATGCTGAGTGAAATGAGCAGAACCAGGAGATCGTTGTATATTTCAACAATGTTACTGTATGAGGATGTATTCTGATGGAAGTGGATATCTTCAACCCAGAGAAGAGCTAATCCAATTCCAATTGATCAATGATGGACAGAATCATCTACACCCAGAGAAGGAACATTGGAAAATGAGTGTAAACTGTTAGCATTTTTTTGCTTTTCTCCCCAGGTTATTTTTACCTTCTGAATCCAATTCTTCCTTTGCAACAACAACAATAACAACAACAAAATTCGGTTCTGCACATATATATTGTACCTAGGATATACTATAAGATATTTAATATGTATGGGAATGCCTGCCATCTAGGGGAGGTGGTGGAGGGAAGGAGGGGAAAAATTCGGAACAGAAGGGAGTACAAGGGATAATGTTGTAAAAAATTACCAATTGCATATGTACTGTCAAAAAAATATTATAATTATAAAATTAATTTTAAAAATATCTGAAATTTTAAAAAAGAACATTTTGTCTCTACCAAACTTTGTGAAGGAATAAATGAAAAGTTTTAATGAGTACTAACTACCTGCAAAGTATCATCCATGAAGGAAAAAATCAAGTGGGGAGAGAATACCTGTTGTCCACACCAAGAGAGTAAATTGGAGAAACAAACTCCAGAAAGACTCTATCTCTTGGGGGAGAGAATGCAAATGGAACTGAGACAAGCCTAAAACTGAACAGGAAGGGTAGACCGAGTGAGAATGCATGAGGAAAACAGTGCAGCATATATTTAATGATCCTCAGCTTCTCCTTAAAGCAAAGCTCTTCTTTTTCACATAATATTCTCCTGGTGTGATGTATTATAGCTACAAGCCACAGAGTATCAGTTTCTAAAGAAGTAAATTTGCACTCATGATGGACAAAAGCTGTCTACTGCATCTTACCAAAGAAGCAAGTTTCAGTCATTAGACAATGACCAGTAAAGAAAGTAGGTCTGGTTATATGGTCAAATAAAAGCATAACTAACTGTTGGAGAACTTGAATATGCCTCCTTTGTATCCAAGCACTGGCAAAAGATTTGGGAAAAAGTCCTGGACGCAAGCATGCTGGATGAACAACCTTCCAAGGATTTATGGAAGAACATGGATAAGCATTGTACATGTCAAGGGTATGATAAATGGGTAGGTTTCTACACTATTAGAAAATAGTAACTACCACAGACATCATGGATCAGCTGAAATATTATGATATGCTTGTATTTATGCTCAACTTGTATATTTTCTCCTCACATATTGTATTTCTCTATCCTATCTTTCTCTCTCTTTTGAGTGAAAATAAGATTTTTTTTTTCCTCCATAAAATTCTCCACTCTCATCATCAGCATCAAAAGTCCAGTTTCTGTGAAATTTGGCAAAAGCAATTAAGGATGTGTAATTAAAGATGTGTAAATTTTATTTAATTAAACCCTGCCTGTAATAATAGACAGTACATAATCATTTACCATACCTCTTTCAAGAATTCTTATCAAGACTTCAAAGACTATACTAATAAGGGAATTCTGGAGACAAAATCCACATAAGACCACATCATTAGGCTACTTCAGAACACTCCCACTTATTCAAAATTGAAACCAATTGAAAGCTTAAAAATAGTTTTTCTTCTATTAATTTGAATTTTAATGAGAAAATGAAGCAAATATGCAAAAAGATGACATCAGAGATTTATTTTTTTAAATTACAGATAAATTATTAGAAAAGTACAAATATGGCCCAATCCCAGATATTTATAGTCATAGTATTTCATACTGAGTGTTTAAATCATTAAATAAACATTTAGTTTTATTACTGTATAATTTATTGTAAATTTTGGACAGATAAGGACTAGGAGTCAGGAGAGACCTGAATCTGGTTCTGATACCAATTAGCTACATGACACAGGAAGTTAACTTTTTGAAGCTTTAGTCTTCCTCTATGTAAAGTAGACAGTCCTAAGAGTAATAGAATAGTCGAGAGAATACTAATCATGTGAAGAATATAAAGTAAATATGTAATAAATTTTTATTATAAAATTATCTGAAAACTGATAGAGGGAGCATGAGTAGAGAGCTGGCCAGAAAGCTAAGAAGACCTGGGTTCAAATGTCACCTCTGACCATATTGACTTGTTTGTGACCTGAGGCTTAACCTCTGAAGCCTCTAGGAATTCTTTAAACCTAGAAGCTGCAGAAAAGGTGCCCATTTTCAATTCATGCATTTATATAACATACTTTGTTTAAAATATTCTTTATTCACATACACAAACAAAACCCAGTATATTGATGCCATTCTACTTTACAAATGAATAGACTGATATTTAGGGAGGGATATCAACATGTCACTTACACTCTTAGGAGAGGAAATACTCCAATTATTCTAGATAAATTAGATTTTATAGTAATTCTCCTCTAATCTACTTCACTTTGCTGCTGTGTAGTTAAAGTTTTTCAGAATAAGCATTAAAAAACAAAAATTAAAAATTCAAGCATTCAACTTGAAATTCATTAAAGAATAGAATCTATTCCACTAAAGGAAAATAGTATCGGTGGGGTTTATAAACTCTATTCTGAGGGATTTAAATTGCAACTGGTATTATTTTACATTGATTCAGATTTGACCTACATTTCACTCATAAAAAGGTCTGTGTATCTTAGGTAAACTAAAATGGCAAACTGTTATTCAAGACTTAACCTGGTCACAAGAGACCAAAAAAAAAAAAAAAAAAAAAAAAAAAGGAATAGAACCTCTTTTTCTATCTCCACTAGCAGTGTGACCAAAATACAGTAGACACTTGATATGTCTGAAAGAAGTTATGCCTCGCAAAGCACATTTTCTATCATCTTCCATATGCTCATCACCTGCTACTCATTATGCTACTAGTAAAATTTAGCTTTGTGTTTAACTTGTGAGAATATAGTCACAATTCACTTTTCTTATAAAAATAAATAAATAAATAAATAAATAAATGGGTGGTAGTGGTAGAAGAGAGACAAAATATATTTGTATGGAGAAAAAAGCACAAGTTTCACAGTAATAATGTCATACTAGAGAAGGTATCAAGTTAGATGATCCCCTTTCCTTTCTCCCCGAAGTTTATGGCTTTTCTCACCACTTTCCTTGGCTAAAAGCATATGAAGATGGTTCAGGGAAAGAACTCAACTTGGAGTAAGAGCACCAAGGTTCAAAACCCAAGTCGTGTGTAACATTGATCCTCTTGCCTATTTGGGCTTTAGTTTCCTCAACTGTAAAATAAAAGCGCTGATTTGCATGATTTCTTCAGTCCCTTCCAACAATAACCTTTTAGATCCTGTGGAGAGTTAGGAAGACTAAACTCCTAACTGTAAGCTTTTGCACCTACGAATTCTGAGGGTGATAGTCACTCCTTTAATCCACAATCAACTAACAGAACTATAATTGTTTCTTCTTTCTGCAGTCACTCCATTCCCTTTCAGACTTGTGACTTTTCTATTTCTTAAAAAAATATGCTCTTCAAGTAGCCTTACTTTTAAAAATGCAGTTACTGAAAAGTAGTATCTGAAAGAACAGGTTACTTGTATTCAAACAATATAAATTAGAGTACTAAAATTCAACTAAATTCAACAAACATTTATTAAGCACCTACTAACGGGGTAAAATTGGAAAAATCTCCACTGTAAAGAGACCTACCGGACCGGTGAGTTCATTTTAATAGATTGCTTATTCTCAGATCACTCCACGGTCCAGGAAAATCCGCACCACCTCTGCCATTTATAGCCAGTTATCCGTCCTAAAGCAGTCCCAGAGGAGGGAACTTCCACCAGTGAAAAACCTGACAACCCTCTGTGCACGTTAGTCACCTAGAGTAAAAAAGTGAATGATTTGCCCGGGACCACTAAATGGAGGACTAGAGCTCAGACCTTCCGTCCCAACGACCAGCTCTTTGCCCGCTGCCTTTCAATCTTCACTCTAGACAGGGTAAGTAACTGTAGAGTCTTCTGCCTATGACATTTAAGGTTTGGAAAAAAGTGTTACTTCCTGAGAAGAGGGCTTAATGTGCCCCCTCACAACTATTCGCAGCGATTTCGGAACCGATAATGTCAGACCGCTCTCCTCCATCCTCACTGCTTGCCGGAAAGGGAGGTGAAAAGAGGCAACAGGTGAGGGGTATGAGCCGGCAAAAGGAGGGACCACCTCCCTCTCCCCTTCCCGGGTAAAATCAGCAAGAGTCGTCCGACAGCCCAAAGCAAAGCCAGGGCTCCTTTCCCCGCCGGTGCACGTAGCACGACCTCGGGTTCAGCAGCACAAGCGCGGTCCTCGGTCCCGGCGAGGCTGACTACAAGAAGCGGTCACTTGGAATGCCTCTCCTCGCCAAGCCTTCTCCCGGAGCGCCCATCGGCACAGCAGACAGCGAAGACGTCCCTCCCGCAGCCAGATGTGCCAGCCCCACACCCACCCGCGCCCTGGTCCGGAGCAGAGCTCGAGGGGCAAAAGACCGTACTCGAGGCTTCCTCCTCCACTCCCCTCGGACTGAGAGCGGCCAACCAGGAAGGCGAGGGCGCGGTGCCTGGTGTAAGGGGCGCCGCGAAGGCTGCGCGACCGCTGCTCCTCCCCCCGGGCGCTGGCACCTGAGCCCCGTTCGCAGACGCTACCGCCTCTGAGGCTACGACGAGAACGCAAACGGGAGCGAAACGTGAGGCACAGACCAAAGTTACTTACCCGGGAATCGAGGGCTGCCCCACCGCTGCACTGGGCTCCCAGAGCTTCGGTCCGTTCGTCCGCCCCCGCCAGTTTAGGGGGGAGGAGAGACGTGATCCCGCTCCGCTCCACCAAGAGGAGCCGGAGCCGGAGCCGGAGCCGGAGCCGCAGCCGCCGCCGCCGCCGCCGCCTCCGCCGCGGGATTCCTGGCAAGAGGCAAACTCCGGCCAAGACTTCACTTACGCCTCAACCACCCCTGATTGCTCGCATCCCGGGGGCTAGCTCCCTCGACCGAAGTGCCCAACCCGACACATGTTCCAGCCAATCCGACGCGGCTCAGGTCGGGGAGAGGGTGGAGCGTAGAGAGTTTTGACCAACCAAAGAGCCTAGAGGGCGGGGCTGAAACAAGCAGAGCCAGCCTTGGTTAGAGTGAGTCAGCCCCGCCCTGTTGCTCCCTCAACTCGCCCCTCCCCACCCTCTGGCTCCTTGGCCCGGGCTGTCTCCCTCACTTGCCTGATTTCCCTACCGAAGACTGGCTATAAGGGTTCCCCAAGGCTCACGCCCCACTGGGGAGTGGAACAGCTGGGGGAAAGGAAGAGTCACATGTATCAGGGGGAGGAAAACTAGTGGGGAAAGGTTTGGGGAAATGTGGCAATGGTGGGAGAAGACAAACTGGAGCAGGGAAAAGAGCAAAGGGGGCGGAGGTGGAAATGAGGGAATGGGTGAGAGGAGAAACATGTGAGAAAGCACCTGAGGGCGAGAAAAGGGATGGTAGAGTAAAGGAAACAGTACGGAAAAAGGACGGAGAGATTCAGGGTGTGGGATTTGGGATATCTGGAAGAGAAGGAATTCCCAAAAGAAAAGGAAACTACTTGGATCAAGGATAAGAGAGCGCAAATGAGGGAGAGACAAGGTTTTTCAGGGGCACCACCGGGCCCGAGGAGAAAGGAAGAGGCAGACCTCGTTTCTCCCAAGTTTAAATCAGACTTGTTCGTTTGCGCCAGCTGAGCCTCAAGGCAGGAACTGGATCCCCCAAGGAGGCCACTGTTCGAATTCCCTTTACTCCCTCAAGCAATTGATAAAGCGAGCCGAGATTCCCACCCTTGCTTCCCGCGTGGATTTCGGAGAGGAGCCTCCGCAAGACTCCCCACGAGGGCTGCGGGTGCGGGCAAGGCAGGCCCATGGTCCGAGGCGCGCAGCGTCTGTTGGGTCGGGTTGGGGGAGGGGACGCTCGCCTATTCCGAGAAAGGTGCTTTGTGGGGAGTCGGAGCTGAATGTAACCCCTAAGGTACCCGGCTGAGAAGGTCCCACCTGCTGGGAATGGGGGTAGTAACGAACCCTGCCAATTGAGGAGGGGAAAAGGCCTGGACAGGTGAGGGGAGAAGACCACTCCCAAAGGGTTGGGGGGGGGAGTAGGGCACCACCAGGTGAGGTGAGAGGACTCCTAAGTAAAGGCGGGGATCCCGAGATCGGTGGGCTTGTCAGGTGAAAAGAACTGTCCAGAAGAGAGGAAAGATCCTGTCAGGTGAAAAGGCCAAGGCCCCGCCAGGTGAGAGGCGGCCGCTCGCCGGGGCGGGGGGGAGGGGAGCTGTGCCCGAGCCGCCGGGAGGCGCCGCCCTCGGCCCGGTCCTCGCCGCGTCGCGCCGCCGCGGCTCCTCCTCTGGCTCCTCCCTCCTTCCTGCTCAACCCGCCGGGACCGAGATATGGGGCACATCCCCGGGGCCGCCCTCACCACCTGAGGAGCCCGGAAGCTGCCCTCGACCGCGCCATGGAAGAGGACGAGGAACTGGAGAGGTAACGGTTTGGGCGTCGGCGGGACCTGAGCCGGGGGAGACGGAGGGCATCTAGGGGCCTCTGGCCCCGGCGTCTGCCAGTGTCAGGCCGGGCCCATCGGCTGGCGATCGGGGAGGAGCCGAGCTACCTGGGCTTGGGAGAGAGCCGAGGAGAAGGGAAGACCGGCACCTTGGTCTGGGGAAGGAAAGGGTTGAGCACCCTGCCTTGAGGGGCGCGGGCGGTCAGGGAGAGGAAATGAGAACTGGTGACCCCTCCCCCCAATCCACCTTTTCTTCCTCTTCCCTCCTCCCCCTCCCCCCCCCAAACAAACCCGGGATTGGAAATAGTGTTGAGTGATGGAAAAGTGGTAGGGCTCATTCTGACTATTGTTAGTTATTAAGAAACATGGATAGGCTCTGAGGTTAAATAGTCAAGAATAAATGTTGAAAAAACAGCAGAAGGGACCCATAGCTCTTGGTTCGTGTTTATTGCATTAATAAATCGGGTTTTCACTTAAATGCCTATAGTGTTACTACGCTAGATTCTGGGATAGAAATATTTTGAAAATATGGCCCCCATAGGCTAGAGTTTTTAATACAATGGAAATCGGCAACTGAAGTTTTGTCATGCCACAGGAAAGTAATTTTGACAGCTTTGAGAGAGAATAAAAAAAACTGTATGTGGGGAAACTAAATGTATTATTTAATTTTTGCTAATTATATTTTAATGTAATTGTTTTCCTTGTAATCCTGTGTATATTATGTTAAGCATTTAAAAACATTATGAGAAGAGGCCTATAGACTTCACTGCCAAAGGGGATTTATGATACAGCGCCAAAAATGTTAAAAACTTCTGGATTGAGAATTGGTAGTTGAATTTGGTTACTTTAAAAATGTTGCATAAAAGATTGTGGAGGCAGGAACTGGGAATGTGGCCGATCTGCTGGTAAACAGTTGGTAAAAGTTTCAGACCAGTCCCTCCTCATTCTTTTTAAACTGCACTCAGTCAATATTTACCTACTGTGGACTAAGCACAGGAGATACAAACACAAGCTGAAGACAGTTCTTGTTCTCAAGAACCACACCATCTAATGAAGTAAATAAAGTGTAAGCAACTATGTACGAATAAGAGATGTACAGAATGAATCGAAGATAATCATAGACCCCTCTGTCCCCATACTATAAGAAGGACAGGGCAAGGGCTTGCCAAGGTGAGGCATAAAGGAAACCAGGAGTCCAGTCTAGAGATAAAGAACCAGTCATGTCGAGTAACCGGTGAAACTGCCTGATTGAATGGAGGATGCAATGGAAGTGTGCCCAGTCTTGAGTCAGGAGAGACCAACCCATGGTGATTCTCCTCTGGGGCTAAGGTGATAAGGATTTACCTTGGCTGCTCACAAAGTCAGAAGGGAACATCTATAAGAAGTATTACAAAGGTAGAAATGACAGGACTCAACAACTGATTGATTATATAAAAATAAGGAATCAAGAATGACACTTTGTGTTGAGCCTGGGTGATTGAAAGAAGATAGTAAGATGAATTGGTAATAGAGAAGTTTGGAAGAGGGGAGAGTTTAGAGGGAAAGAATGATTTCAGATTTTGGCAGGTTAAGTTTTATGTTCGTTACAGAGCATCCAGTTTGAGAAATCTACTAGAGGTAGGTAGAAAGGAAGGACTCTAGGACTGGACAAATAAAAGGGGGAGGGAATAAGCATCTAGCACCTACTATAAGGATTATATACTATACCTATATACTATACTTATAGTTATATACTATAAAGGATTTGCTAATGTTTGAATGTAGATTGGGAGCATCGGAGGTAGCATTTGCACTTAGATCTTCCTTAGTTCAAGGTCTACACTTCTCTCCATTTATCACACTGCCTCTCGCCAGCTATTTCTATGCTTAGTCTAAGTCAGAAGTATTGCGTCTTTACTCTACTTTGGATTGTGAAGAAAAATCAGCTTCTATACAATTTGAAATTTCAAGGTTTTTATTCCCTAGATAATTGTTAGCTAATTAGCTAATAAGTTAGCCTCACCCTTCCTTGGTTAATTCCCCTTTTCTCTGATTCCTCACCTTATTCTTAGTTCTTTTCTGACACATCTCTGCCTCTAGTTGCTCTTAACTGGTTTTGCCCTGTGCTTTATTATTATTTCCATAACAAAGCTAGGCTCTACCCTCCACCCTATAATTTGCTTGCATATGTATAGTTTGCCAAAGCAAAAAAGGTCAATCTAATTCCATATCTGAAAACAAAAGGTATAAAGGTAAAGAAGCACATTACTAGGTTTTGCTAGGAAGCAAGCATCAAAATGAGTTTTCTTCCAGAGTTCTTAGCAACTTTATATGTCATCAATTCACATATTAAATAAGGCAGGTTGTGGCTCAATAGATGAGAACTGAGCTTAGGGTGGCAAGACTTGAGTTCAAATCCATCCTAAAACTTAACTAGTTTTGTGAATCTGAAGAAATTACTTGGCCTGTTTACTTCAGATTCCTCAACTGTAAAATGAGGACACCAATAGTACCTATCACACAGGGTTGTGAAGGTCAAAGAGATAACATTTGTAAAAAGTCATTAGCATACTGTCTGGTATCTTGTCAGCTTATTATAATTATGCTTATTCTCTCCCTCCATTCCCAGCAACTTCATAGGTAGCATTGTGTTATTAGGATGGCATATAATAGAAGTTAGATAGCTTTTACTTTGTTAGAAAGCAGTTATAGTAGGTAGATCTGATTTTTATAGTTCCGATTAAGTGTCTACTGTTTGCTGGGTATTAGAGCAGGAGTTTGGAGATATAAAAACAAACTGAGAAAAAAAAAACCCATGCATCAAGGAGCTTATAGTATCCTGGAAGGAATGTAGACTTGTCCCATTAGACTAGAAAATAACTAGATAGTTGTCCCAATTATTATATAAATGAAAAAAAAATCAATAATACTTTTGACACCTTGATTTTGTATATGAGAGGAAAAAATACAAACAATTGCTCTTTAAAAATAAAGGCAATAACTAAAGTAGCAACATGAAAAATGAACAAGGTTTATGAAATTAAAAGGTCTAAGTTAAAATGTTACCTCTCTTGCTACCTGTTTGACATTAGGCAAGTCATCTAACAATATGTACAAAGATGGAAGAATAACAAAATTCCTATCCTCAGAGTCTATAATTTAATGGAGATAAGGCAAATACAATCAGCAAGATACAGAGCAGAATATAGTAGAGCAAGAGAGAGGTATAAGAATTGGGAGAAAGACAACAGAACTTTAAGAGAGAGCCATATTTAACTGGTTTTAAGGAAGATGCACCAAGAAAGAAAATACAGAGTCAGATAAGAACAATCAAAAAGGGGACATAGGAACAGCTAGATGGTAACAATGGATAGAGTGCCAGCCTTGAAGTCAGTAGGACCTGAATTCAAATCCAATCTCAGATACTTAATACTTCCTAGCTGTGTGACACTTAACCCCAGTTGCCTCAGCAAAAAAAAAAAAAAAAAAAAAAAAGGGGTGGGGTGGGGAGTATTATCAGGTGAAAGAGAATGTAATTTTAAAATATATACAAGAAATGAAAAATTTTATAATGACTTGGAAAATGTTTTATTTACATTATCTCTATGTACATTTATAGATGTAAATCATTTGATTTACATTTGATTTGTCAATGGATATGTAATTAGTGAGTGTCAGAGGTGGGATTTGAATCTGTTTTCCTGATTCCAAATCCAGCACTCTAACCATTATGTCAAATAAAATCTTTACCATGAAAGGCATGGAAGATAAGATTTTGGAAGAGACTGAGATATTTGATGTAATACAAAACTTTCTCTAAATGAAAATTCGTAAAACTGAGATGAAAAGAAACATCATGAGGAGATGAATATCTGATGCTTACAGAATTTACATGGAATATATTAAAAAGTTTTAACAGTCATACTCATTTACAAAGAATAGTGATACATAGACAATACACAGACGAGAAATTCAAATAGTAAACAAAAATTTGAAGATATATTCAGTTTTACTCATAATTTTAAATGCAAACTAAAACAGCTATGAACTCTCATCATTCTAATCTATTTTCCCAACTATAATAGTTCATGTCAGTCAAGGGAAAGTCCATTTAAGGAAGCTAGTTCAGTTACACATTGCTGTTGATAGTACAAACTGAAGAATTATTTCTGGAAGCAATCTGGCTATAGGGAATCAAGCTAGAACAAGTTGGTCTTGGCCTTAAACTCAGTGATTCCACTATTAAAAATTCTTAATACATATGTGTGTGTGTGTGTGTGTGTACACACACATGCGCGCGCACACATACATGTATAAAAATTGTATACGGTGGCTAGAGTTTAGCCAAATGGGCATAATAAATGTATGAATGTGTAATCAAAGACTGGAGCACATTAAGGTATGTGTTACTGTTAATGCCCCTATGTCAACTTCATAATAGAAAAATAATTAAACACATAATAACATTACAGGAAAAAAAATGGGTTAGGCTTCCTAATTTCTAGGAGTTGGGAAGCAGAAGGGAGCTGAAAGTTGGTCTTGCTAAACTAGCAGATTTTAAAGTTTTTTAAGAAATTCAAGGTAAGATTCCATGAACTAAAATTCTACAGAAGTCAACCTGGGAAGGATAGAAAACTGAAATACATACATACATATATCTATATGTCTGTATATATATATATATATATATATATATATATATATATATATTTATAAATATTTTTTTTTTTGAGAAACAGAACTAAACACTTCTTTTGAGAAGAGTAAAGAACCTAGAAATCAATGTGTCAACCAATGGAGTGCAAAAAAAAAAAGGGAAGCAAGGTAAAGCAAAGTATAATTATATCCTGTACAATCATGGCTGGAGTATCAAATGGAAGAACAAGCTGAGGCTAGGAAAGAAAACCAATAACAAAAATTTTGTTAGTTATGTTGAGGCAAAGAGTAGGCTCAAAGAAAGGCTACATATCTTAAGTTGGCAGAATGATGCTATTATTATTGTTGAGTAGTTTCTAACTCTTTATGGCCTTATTTAGGATTTTCTTGGCAAATAGACTAGAGTGGTTTACCATTTGTTCTTCCAGTTTATTTTACAGATGAAAAAACTCAAACTGGGTTAAGTGATGTGTTCAGGGTCACACAGCTAGTAAGTGTCTGAGGACAGATTTAAGGTCAGGTCTTTTTGACTTTGGGCTTAGCTATCTATTCACTGTGCCACCCACCTGCTGGATGGAATGAAGATTATAGACAAGAAAGTAAGGTTGGTTCAACTTTTGCTTCTGTTTCTTTTGCCAAGGAGAGTGCTCTTTAGTCTTGGAAGAATAGAGTAAAAGTGACTAAGAAGGAATTAATACCAAGATATGTAGGAAAGTAAAGTAAGAGACAAGTTCAAGACAACAGGTCCAGATGAACTACATATTCAGGTATGAAAGAAATGTTAAATGTAGCTGCTGGCCACTGTCATTAGTCTCAGAAAAATCATGGAGAAATAGAGGCACCTTCACATTGTTAGGAGCACAAATAACTAGCACATGCACTTTAATGAACATATCCTGATATTTGCATCTTTGCTGACTGACCAATTAGAATAATGTGGCCCAAGGGCAATTGGTCCAAAGCTGAGTTGATACTCTTCACCCAAAGCATAGTCCCAGAGTACATGGTTGAAGAATTTAGAACTAGTAAAACTATTGGACTCAAAGACTAATTACTCATGATTCACTTTTTTTTTTTTTTTTTTTCCCCCTCTTTTAGTAATTGTACTTTTTAATGAGTTGTTTTCCTCAGTGGATTTTTGTATGTACTTTTCTGCAGTTTTTTTTTTTTTTATTCATTTTTCCAAATTATCCCCTCCCCCCCCCCATGGCAGGTAATCCCATACATTTTACATGTGTTACAATATAACCTAGATACTCATGATTCACTTTCAATGAGGTAGGAAGACTCCATTGTAGTTGCCTTAATCATCCTGCCTTATTCTGACATCATCATAGGATCATAGATACAGAATTGGAAGAATCCTCAGTTTGACTAATCTAACCCATTCATTTTAAATTTTATTTTATTTTATAATTATAACATTTTTTTTGACAGTACATATGCATGGGTTTTTTTACAACATTATCCCTTGCACTTACTTCTATTCAGATTTTTTCCCTTCCTCCCCCAACCCCCTCCCCCAGATGGCAAGCAGTCTTATATATGTTAAATATATTACAGTATATTCTAGATACAATATATGTGTGTAGAACCGAATTTTTTGTTGCACAGGAAGAATTGGATTCAGAAGGTAAAAATAACAGTTTACATTCATTTCCCAGTGTTCCTTTTCTGGATGTAGCTGGTTCTGTCCATCATTAATCAATTGGAATTGGATTAGCTCTTCTCTATGTTGAAGAAATCCACTTCCATCAGCATTCATCCTCATACAGTATCATTGTTGAAGTGTATAATGATCTTCTGGTTCTGCTCGTTTCACTCAGCATCAGTTGATGTAAGTCTCTCCAAGCCTCTCTGTATTCATCCTGCTGGTCATTTCTTACAGAACAATAATATTCCATAACATTCATATACCATAGTTTACCCAACCATTCTCCAATTGATGGACATCCATTCATCTTCCAGCTTCTAGCCACTATAAAAAGGGCTGCCACAAACATTTTGGCACATACAGGTCCCTTTCCCTTCTTTAGTAGTTCCTTGGGGTATAAGCCCAGAAGTAGTATGGCTGGGTCAAAGAGTATGCACATTTTGATAACTTTTTGGGCATAATTCCAGATTGCTCTCCAGAATGGTTGGATTCTTTCACGACTCCACCAACAATGCATCAGTGTCCCAGTTTTCCCACAGCCCCTCCAACATTCATCGTTATTTGTTCCTGTCATCTTAGCCAATCTGACAGGTGTGTAATGATACCTCAGAGTTGTCTTGATTTGCATTTCTCTGATCAATAGTGATTTGGAACACTCTTTCATATGAGTGGAAATAGTTTTAATTTCATCATCTGAAAATTGTCTGTTCATATCCTTTGACTAACCCATTCATTTTAAACATAAAAAAGAGTTAAGTGAATTACCAAAAGTCACATAGGCAGTATATGAGAGAGGTAAGATTTTTATTTCAGAACCTTGAACTACAAATGCAGTATTCTTTCCATTGTGCCAGCTTATCTTCCAGCTATATCATAAGTTTTACACTATAAAGTAATTTTTCTAATGCCAAGCTTGGTCTGATCATATTATTCTCCATCCCAAAGCTTTCATTACCCCTCTATTTTTTAACAACTGTAAAATGGAAAAATATCATAGTTGGTGTGAAGCCCAAATGAGATATTTGTAAAGCCTTAGCAGCGGGCCTGGTACATAGTAGGCACTAAATAAATGCTTTTTTCCATCCCTATTACCAGCAGGATAATATACAAATTCCCTAGTATGGTATTCAAAGTTCTCAGGAATGTGGCTCCAGTAAACCTATCTAACCTTCTCTCAGTCCTTTGAATTAAGACATTATTTCCACAAAACCCCTATTAAAATGAAAATAATTGAAAAGAGGGAAGAGTTGAGATGGTGGTAAAAAAAAAATCAAGAAATTGCCCAAGTGCTCCCTGGTTTCCATCAGAAACAACATTAAATTATCCTCTAAAAGGACTCCATCATCACAGAACTCATAAAAAGATGAAGTGAAACATTTTTTCCAACTTAAGATAACTTGGAAGGACTTCAGGGAAGATCTTTCTCACTTTGGCAAAAGGGGAGCACAGCTCAGCAGGGACAATAGCAAGGCAAGCCAGCAAGAGGTCCTTAGCCACAGCACAGATCAACAACCAAAGAGACCCCTTAACACTGGCTCACCAGGAGAGTGGCATGGCAGGCCAGATGGTGAAACCTTCCCAAACCCAGAAAGCAAACTGGGAGCCCCAGAGGTCTGGCACAAAAAGTGCAAATAGGCCAGACCACTGTAATGCAATGGACAAGCCATAAGCACTGGAAGCCCCAGCATGGAAATCTAGTAACCAGGCCCCTGACCTTCACCATAAGAATTGTAGGGGTGGTGTCTCCTGGATCCAATGGGTGGAGATTACAAAATAGGTTAGAAGATGAGTAAGAAACAGAGAAGAGCCCTGCAATTTACAAAAAAAAATTTTAAATGACCAAATTTTTTTTTTTAATTTGAAGAAAACTCCCTTGAAGTATAAGTGGCCAAATGGAAAAGGAAGTACAAAAGCTCAATGAAAAAAATAACTCCTGAAAAATTAGAATTAGGTGAAGGAAAACTAATGATCCTATGAGACGTTAAGAAGAGGCCAAACAAAATCTGAAAAAAAGTAGGAAAAAATGTAAGATACTTTATTAGAAAAACAGCTGATCTGGAAAATTGTCTAGGAGAGTTAATTTGAGAATAATTGGGCTATCTGAAGACCATAATCAGAAAAAGAACCTGGACAGCATCTTTCAAGAAATTATCAAGAAAAACTGATATGTACCAGTGAGTAAAATAGTCATTCAAAGAATCTACCAATCACCTCTTGAAAGAGATCCCAAAATTGTAGCCAAGTTCCAGAAGTACGAGGTCAAAGAGAAAATGATGTAAGGCACCAGAAAGAAACAATTCAAGTATGAAGGAGCCACTATCTGAATAACACAGGATTTAGCAATTTCTATAAAGGATTGGAGGGCTTAGAAGATGGTGTTCCAAATCACAAAGGAGCTTAGATTACAAAAAAGAATCAACTATCCAGCAAAATTGAGGGGGGGAAATGGACATTCAGTAAAATAAAACACTTTCAAATTTTCCTGATGAAAAGACCAGAACTGAACAGAACAGAAAATTTGATCCTCAAATATAAGTTTCAAGAGAACCATAAAAATAGAAACAGGAAAGAAAAAAAAATCATGTTGTTTAACAGGATTAAACTGTTTACATTCCTATGCAGAAATATGATGCTTGTACATACTTGAGAACTATATTTCTATTAGAGCAGTTAAAAGGAGTATGTGTAGACAGAGGGAGTTGGATATAAGATAACTTTGTTGGATATTTAAAAAAAAAAAAAAGATATAGGGAAAAGGATGTTTTGTGAGAAGAGCAAAGAGGGAGGCAGAGTAGGGTAAATAGCATCATATGAAGAGGTGCAAAAGACCTGTTACAGTAGAGAGAATGGAGGTGGGGGGTGAGCATTGTTTGTTTACTCTCAACTAATTGGCTCAAAGAGGGAATAACACTCAGTTTTACATAGAAATTTATCTTGCCATATAGGGAAGTAGTTGGGGAGAAAAAGGGGGAGGTAAGTGGGGTTAAAAGGACTTGATAAAAAGGAAACTAAAGGAAAACAAAAATGGCAAATTGAAGGTGGTGATAGTCAGAAGTAAAACATTAGTGAGGGATAGGGTGAAGAGAAGTATAAAAGGGAAAATACAGTGGTGAGAAATATAACTAGTAATAACTGTAAATATGAATGGGATGAATTCTCCCATAAATGGAAGCAGATAGAGTAGATTAAAAAACAGAATCCTACAATATGGTGTTTGTTACGAAACACATTTGAGACAGAGAAATACAGAGTAAAGGTAAAAAAAACTAAAGTAGAATCTATTATGCTTCAACTAAAGTTAAAACAAAAACAATAGTAGCGCTCATCATCTTAGACAAAGCAAAAGCAAAAACATGTAATTAAAAGAGATAAGGAAACTACATCTTGCTAAAAGGTATAAACAACGAAGAGCTATAACACTAAACAGAAATGCACCAAATGGTATAGCATCTAAATTCTTAAAGGAAAACTTGAGTTTCAGGAAGAAATAGACAGCAAACTACATTAGTGGGAAACCTCAACCTCTCCTCAGAACTAGATATATCGAAGTTTAGGAGTTGAGTACTAGAAAAATTAGATATGATAGAACTTTGGAGAAAATTGAATGGTTTATAGTAGTACATGGCACCTACATAAAAATTTACCCTGTATTATGATGTAAAACCTCACGATGCAGAAAGACAGAAATGTTAAATGCATCCTTTTCAGATCACAATACAATAGAAATTACATGTAATAAAGGGCCATGGAAAGGCAGACTAAAAACTAATTGGAAGTTACATAATCCCAAAGAATGAGTGGGTCAAACAAATCATTAAAACAGTGATTTCATCAAAGAATGACAATTATAAGCCAACATACCAAAATTTATGTGAAGTAGTCTAAAGGGAAATTTTATGTGTATTTATATATAAATGTCAAGGTGATTAAAATAGAGAAAGAGGAGCTCAACAAATTTGGCTTACAACCAAAAATCTAGGGGAAAAAATAAGTTAATGAAGATTTCCATTTAAATACCACTGTGTGATACGGAAATGGTGAGGGAACACCATTTAATAAAAAAAGCTGGAGAGATCTCTAGAGAAAAGCAAAGTTTATTTTACATTCTGGAGAGAAGGGCAGCCCACCTTTGGAGCATTAAATTGGAGAGAGGAAGCACCTCTTTAATCCCTAACGCATAACACCCTCTCCCACCACTGACCCTCATCCTCATTGGCTGAGAGTCTTACATTCTAAACATGAGATCTACCCATGAAATTGAACTTGACCAATAACTACATAGTTGGCCATATTTGGCTGAAATAGGGAGAAAATGATATCATGGGAGGGGGACTCAGTTATGTCCTAGACTTCGATCTTCAGAGTCCTTCAGGCCTACTCAAACACTGAAATAGATGACGCCTTACTCAATTTTCACAACTGTCTTGAAAGATCTCACCTCATGTCATTCACCACATTACAAATTCTGAAAATCAAAGGAGAAATTAAAATTGGAAGGAAACTATCAAACTAATAAAAACTAAGTGCTAGTTTTATGGGGGATAGGGGAAATGAACACCAATAAAATAAACTTTTGGTTACTTTTGATTAGAAAACAAAGACAAAAAAAAACCAAATTTACGAGTGCCAAAAGGGCTGGATTTACCATTATTGAAGATTTTAAAGCAGTAAATTAGGACCTATTTTGCCTAACTATATGCCAATAAATTTGACAGTCTTAAGTGAAATGGATGAATATTTACAAAAACATAAATTGCCCAGATTAACAGAAGAGGAAATTACTTCACCCCATTTTAAGAAAATAGTGAACTCCCTAAGAAAAAAATCTTGAGGGCCAGATGAATTTACCAAACCTTTAAAAAACAATTCTATAAAAATATTTGGAAAAATAGATGGAGTCCTACTAAATTCCTTTTATGATACAGATATGGTGCTGTTATCCAAACCAACATCTCCACAGCCTATACCAACATAAAGTCAAAACGCATACGTGGTTTAGACAAAGTTTGATAACAAGCAATCTAGGAGAGTGATAAATAGTTTCCTTGTCAGATCTTTGGAAAAGGGAAGAATTTATAATCAAACAAGAGATAGAGAACATTGTTAAATGAAAAATGAATAATTTTGATTACTTTAAAACAGATACACCCACAATTAGAAGAAAAGTGGAAAGCTGAGGAAAAAAATTTTACAGCTAATATGATTTCTCAAATACATAGGGAACTGAATCAAAATTTTAAGACTACAAGTCACTCCCCAAGTGATAAATGGTCAAAGGATTCAAATGGGCAGTTTTCAGATAAAACTAAAGCTATATGAAAAAGTTGTCAAAAACACTTTTTAGAGAAATGCAGATTAAAATAACTCTGAAGTGCCATCTCACATCTATCAGATTGGCAAATATGATAGAAAAGGAAATGGACAAGTATTGGAGGAAAGGGAAAATTGGAATATTAATGCATTGTTGGTGGAGTGTAAACTGATCCAACCATTCTGGAAAGCAGTTTAGAACTGTGCTCAAAGGGCTAAAAAACTTGCCATATCCTTTGATTCAGCAATACCTCTATTAAGTCTGTATCCGTGAAAGATCATAAGATGAAAGGAACCACATGCACAAAACTATAGCAATACTTTTTATGGTGGCAAAAAATTGAAAATTTAAAGACATAATGGGAAGGGGATCAGGTTTCTAATCTGCATTATTGATACCAAGGAAGTCACAAATCATTAAGTTTTTATTAGGCATTTACTGTGTTTTTAGACATAATTTTTTTTCCACATCTAAAATCACTGTCTACCCCAAAATCCTATCTATAGATTCAGGCCTTTAGAAAGTAATGGGGTCCTATGGGATAATAGACATAATCATGTTTATAGGGAAGTAGGATCCAGACAGGTTAGAAGCAATAAGTGTTCCTGGAGTGGTTGGGCTCTCAGTGCTAAAGTGGTCAAAAGCCGGGAAAGCCAGGAAGCATTGCAAAGGCATTAGACATTGGCAGATAAGAAAGACCTATAGGGGAAGATAAAAGAAGACCCATTTATTTTACTTTGTTTTCTTTTTTACTCCTTCCCAATTTTATTTTGGTTCTATGGACATAATAAGCAGACTTTTAGTTTAAAAGTTACACAAGGAGATGAGTCAGTTTTACAAGGAATATCAGTATGACAGGTGTAGAAGGCAGTCTAAGTGAACTATCCTGATAACTGGGAGATGAAGTGAAATAAGGGTAGTTGTGATGGTGGCTCATAGGAACAAGGATTAATAATTGAAAATTATGCTACTTGAAAGATCTGAAAAAGAGTATCCACTAAGAATGGGAATTGTTCAGCAAACAAAAATGAATAGATCAAGGGTTCAAATAGAAAATTTAAAAACAGAAATGAGGGAAAGTTATGAGTTGGAATTAGTACCCTGGCCTTGGGCTTTGGGGTGTGGGGGAATGATAGTAGAATTCCAATCTGGAGCTAGTATTGATTTTAGAGGTCCTGGGCACCTGGGATACCTCTGGCCACTGATTCCCTGCTTATGAGTTGGGCATAACCAAGCTACCTACCTATTCTTCTGTTAAAATGAAACTGCTATCTAGTTCTCCCACAAGATAGTGATGCCTCAAGTGAATTCATCAACAACAACAGAGGTGTCAGTCACATAGCCCATAGTACTCCCAAGTGTGGTCAGAGCCAGATTAAAATGTTCTTCCTATCAGATTTTAAGGTGTTAATATATTTTTAAAATATATGTTCTTTAAAGTCATGGTTTTTAAAGATCCATATATATGCTTTAGAAGTTCTCATTTTTATTTGGGTTTTACATCATAGGTCACTTCACTTTGTGGTCTAGTTCATGGGGTAGGAATCAATGAAGTATCGATCTCCACTGGACAGATTTTAAAGAAGAAAGCTCTGGGTTCTTTGTGAACTTGATGCCTCACTTGCTGGAGGTGTGATTTTCAAATTCACTCTAACCTTCCTGGGTCACTTAATCAGTCCCAACCTGGTAAGTGAAAGATTCAGCCAAGCCTTGGCAATCTGAAGTCACACCAAGTTTGTGACATGGACTGCTGTCATCCTTTTTTCTTAATTGATGGCTTCCCTCTTTTTTATTCCTAGACTCATTTTTAGAAATAACATGAACATACAGAGTCAGCTTTTTTGAGAACCAGGTCTGTTCTTCCAACATATCTAACCAGTTATCCAGAGATTAAGATTAGTTTTCTAAAATCAGCCTATTAATTATTTTTTATAGAGTAATAATATTCCATTACTTTTATATGCCATATCTTCAGGCATTCTCCAATTGATGCGCATTATTTTGATTTTGTTTTATTGTTTCTCTCTCTTGATTTCACTTGTCCAATTCTAATTTTTAAGGAATTACTTTAGTGAATTTTTGTACATCTTTTCTTCTTTGAAGGGTCCCTGCTTCTCTGGGACCACATGCTCTACTGTAGTAGTGTTCCTCCTTGCCCTATAACTAAAACCCAGGCCCATGACCTAGAGTCTCATACAGGTAATACAGCAAAGTTCAGTGCCAACAAAGTATCCTCTAATATCCTTCTAACCCTTGCTTTCCCAAAACTCTGTACAGTCTATGCATTGAGAGTTCCAGAAATCATTGCCACAGATTCAGTTGTCCCAAAGGCCTTCATTGCCTTTCAGGAGCTCAGCCTACTACTGGCTGGCCAGGGAACTGCCCATGTTGACTGTTCTTCACTTTCACTCCAGTAAGACAGATCTTTCCTGACAATCTTCCAAATTGTCATAGGCTAGAAAATTGTTCTACCCCAACATTTTAGTGGTTTTGCAGCTCCAGAGTTCATTTTAAGGCATTATTTAAAAATTATTAAGAAGGAAATTTGGGATAACTCAGGCAAGTCACTGCCTTTCCTCCATCATCTCCCAAAGGTTTTAAACAGATAATAATTAGTAATACTTACATAGTACTTATAAATTTTCAAGCATTTTCTAAATAATGGTTTCTGAATCATAGGTTATAGTGTCATCTAAGTGCTTTTATATGCTTTTGATTGGAATAAGTTTGTACTGCATAATTCTCTGTAGAAGTTGGGGGGGGGATACAGTATATACAGAATATCCCATTTAACTTGATTTTGTTAGAGGCATTTTTATATTTTAAAACAGAACTGACCATTGCAGGAATATAAAAGTATATTAAATCACTATGGCCTCTTATTTCTGCATTCAGGGGAAAAGTCACCTATTTTTAATAGTATTTCTTAGGTGAGTTTCTGAATCAGCATAATTTAGAATCACTGATAGCTTTGCAGCCTCCTTAAAAGTTAGACAAAAATTATTTTTATTTTATCAACAAAGAAACCATAAATATAAGTTCATTAACTTGTCTTAATGATGCCTAAGGCTTGGCTCTTTTTTGTTGTTGTTTAGGTAATTTTTCAGTAAGCTTTACAGACTACCCTAATGTGAACTTCATAACATTCTTAATTAAATGTTTTTGTTAGATCTCGATCACTCTTATACACATATACATGGCACTGATTTGGAAGCCAAAGGAAATGCAGTTTAGTGTAATGCAAACCTTTGGATAGTGACCAATCATGATTTCAGAAGACTGATCATAAAGCATGCTTCCTGCTTCTTGGAATAGAGATGGTAGATTATAGGTATAGAATGAGGTACATCGATTTTAAGAATGATACTCTGTTAACTTATTTTTCTTAACTATATGCTTATTTCTTACAAGGGATGGTTCTGTTGGATGTGTGGAAGGAGATGTAACATTGAGGAATGACAGGATATTTTTTAAATGAATTTTAATAAATTAGTTTTCTGATATATCTATCATCCTGGATGGTGTTAGCCCTCATCACTTCATACCAGGATATTGTAATAACCTTCTGATTGGTCTACTTTACAAATCTCACTTCCCCGCCTCTCCCCCCATTCCAATTCATTCCCTACTGAACTGTCAAAGTGATCTTCCTGAAATGTAGGTCTAACCCACGTCACACCCATCTGCTATTCTCACTCAGTAAACTTAAGTGGCTCACCACTTTTCCCATCTTTTTATACCTTATGCTCCATCTTCTAATGCTGCCTTTTGCATATTCTGTGATCAATTGTCACTGACCTTGCTGATCCTCAAATAAAACATTCAATCTCCTGCCTCCAAGTATTTACACTGGCTACCAACCATATCTGGAATGCTTTTCCTCTTCATCTCTACCTCCTGTATTCCCTAGTCACAGCTCAAATCCATCTTCTACAAGAAGCCTTTCCCAAAGACCCATAATTCTAGAGCCTGCCTTCTGTTATTTCCAATTTATTCCACATATGACTAATTATATTCTGTATATAACTATGCAATAAGCATTTACATATTGTTTTCCTGAATTTTTTTTTTTAATATCTCTAGCACTTAACACAATTCCTGGAGCACTTAGTAAATGTTTATTAACTGACTATGGGAGGGGGAAGTCAAGGGAGATATTATTCAGGATTGTAGCCTTTGAGCAGGAGTTCTTAGCCTTTTTAGTATCATGGATCCCTTCTCAGAACAATATTTTAAATGCATAAAAATAAAATTCATAACATTATAGAGGAACCAATTTTATATATATATATATATTTTTTTTTTTTTTATTCATTTTTCCAAATTATCCCCTCCCTCCCTCTACTCCCTCCCCCCGATGGCAGGCAATCCCATACATCCCACATGTGTTACAATATAACCTAGATACAACATACGTGTATAAATACCATTTTCTTGTTGCACATTAATTATTAGCTTCCGAAGGTATAAGTAACCTGGGTAGATAGACAGTAGTGCTAACAATTTACATTTGCTTCCCAGTGTTCCTTCTCTGGGTATAGTTATTTCTGTCCATCATTGATCAACTGGAAGTGAGTTGGATCTTCTTTATGTTGAAGATTTCCACTTCCATCAGAATACATCCTCATACAGTATTGTTGTTGAAGTGTATAGTGATCTTCTGGTTCTGCTCATTTCACTCAGCATCAGTTGATGTAAGTCTCTCCAAGCCTCTCTGTATTCCTCCTGCTGGTCATTTCTTACAGAGCAATAATATTCCATAACCTTCATATACCACAATTTACCCAAACATTCTCCAATTGATGGACATCCATTCAACTTCCAATTTCTAGCTACAACAAAAAGAGCTGCCACAAACATTTTGGCACATACAAGTCCCTTTCCACTCTTTAGTATTTCTTTGGGATATAATTCCAATAACAGCAATGCTGGGTCAAAGGGTATGCACAGTTTGACAACTTTTTGGGCATAGTTCCAAATTGCTCTCCAGAATGGCTGGATTCTTTAACAACTCCACCAACAATGTATCAGTGTCCCAGTTTTCCCACATCCCCTCCAACATTCATCATTATTTGTTCCTGTCATCTTAGCCAATCTGACAGGTGTGTAGTGGTATCTCAGAGTTGTCTTAATTTGCATTTCTCTGATCAGTAGTGATTTGGAACACTCTTTCATATGAGTGGAAATAGTTTCAATTTCATCATCTGAGAATTGTCTGTTCATATCCCTTGACCATTTATCAATTGGAGAATGGTTTGGTTTCCTATAAATCAGGGTCAGTTCTCTATATATTTTGGAAATGAGACCTTTGTCAGAACCTTTCCTTTTAAAAATATTTTCCCAATTTGTTACTTCCCTTCTAATCTTGTTTGCATTAGTATTGTTTGTACAGAAACTTTTTAGTTTGATGTAATCAAAATCTTCTATTTTGTGATCAATAATGATCTCTAGTTCTCCTCTGGTCATAAATTCCTTCCTCCTCCACAGGTCTGAGAGGTAGACTATTCCCTGTTCCTCTAATCTATTTATGATCTCATTCTTTATGCCTAAATCATGGACCCATTTTGATCTTATCTTGGTATATGGTGTTAAGTGTGGGTCCATATCTAATTTCTGCCATACTAATTTCCAGTTTTCCCAACAGTTTCTTCCGAATAATGAATTTTTGTCCCTAATGTTGATATCTTTGGGTTTGTCAAAGATTAGATTGCTATAGATGTACCCTTTTTTGTCCTTTGTATCTAATCTGTTCCACTGATCTACCGTTCTATTTCTTAGCCAGTACCAAATGGTTTTGGTGACTGCTGCTATATAATATAGCTTTAGATCAGGTACACTTAGACCACCTTCCTCTGACTTTTTTTTCATTAGTGAGGAACCAATTATATTAAAACATAATTATTAAAACATTTTTTAAAAGATCCTAGGCTATGGGACATGTCTTGAAATCATTTTTGTTTTTCTTCCCACTCATGTTTGCATCTATCCCCTTCTTTCTACTCCCACAGTTTTACTTTCTCAATGACCTTGGCAGCTCCCATGGGTTTAATTATCCAAATTACATCTAGAATCAAATGTTATATATCCTACATTCTTGAACTTCAGTCTGTTAGACATTTCAAACCTGAGGTACCATAGGCCTCTTAAACTCAATATGTCAAAAAAAACACACTTATTTATGCACCCCTATTTGAATTTATCCTATTGCTATCCAAAGCTCTACTATTCTTCAAGACACCAAGGTTTGAATCCTTAGTGACATACTCCTCTCTTTCTTATTTCATTCATCTCACCATCATGACAGATCTTGTCATTTCTACACCACAACATCTTTCACATACCTGGACTCTATTCTTTCCGCTCAAAACCCTAATTCAGATACTTTTTACTTTTCTTTTAGTTCAGATCTCTTTAGTCAAATTTGGGCTACAAAATTCCCTAGTGCTTCCATGAGGAAATGTTTAACATTATCTGTTACATTTTTGTTGCATTAATTTGTGCTGAATTGAATTGCATTAATTTGTGCTGAATTGAATTTTCTAATTCAATATGTAGATCACAGAGATCCTTTTTTATTTGTTTAATACCACTATCCTAGACTACTGTGATGGTCTTCCATTTTATCTCCCTTCCTGAAGCCCCTCCCCATTCCAATCTATCCTTCACAAAACTGCTGAAGTTATTTTCCTAAAGCACAGCTCTGATCACATCACCCCCTTCTAAGGCTCCAATGGCTCCCCATTGACTACGGTGCAACTATAAGTTTTCTATTTGATATTCAGGGCACTGGACAAGATTAACTTGGTCCTTCCTATCTTTCCAGTCCAGTTGTACTTTATATTCTCTTCATCTTCCTCTCTATTCTTCCTTTCTGACCCCATGCCTTTGCCTGAGCTGTCTCTAGTAACGCATTCTTTCACTACTTCTTCTTGGAATGCCCTCAGCTCAAACACCATCTCTTCATGAAGCCTTTCTGGTGAATATTTTCTTCCTCAAGCTACTTTATTTTATAAATGTGCTTTCTAGATAAGTGTGTGTATGCAAGTTAATTCATTAAAATGTAAGCTCCTTAAAGTCAGATTGCCCCTAGAATTTAGCCCAGTACCTGACATAAGTATTGAAAAGATAATTTGATGATTGATTGATTGCCCTACAGCAATTGTCCTCAGAAGTCTTCAGTCATTTTCTGTTTTTATGTCATTTTTCTACATTTCAATTTTCTTGTTATAACAAGTTGATTTCATCAAATGATGCATTTCAGAAGAAACAGGGACAGGATTGGATAGCATGTCAAGACATGATGTATTCAATCATAACCATAGAACATTCATCTCAACTTGTCAGTAATAGAGTTAACGATTTATTAGCAAAGCAGTCGTTTAAGTTATAACTATAAAACAAGACAGATCTCTAACAAGTAAAATGTGGCAATCATCTATTAATTTACAGTAACAGATTCTGCATGTTAAATGTCATTATTTAGGATATTAACAAATAATATATGCACTTCATTTCTTATCATGTTCTACTTGAATTCAGCATTCTATATAGCTTCCTTTCCACGTTCTTTATTTGACCAAGAATGGGAAGATAACGTGTTATATGAAATTAGACTTACTTCAAGATAGAGATTCAGTTTCCTCATCTACAGAATGGGTATAGTTATAACAACAAAAACCCTCACATTTATATCTTTATTGTGTTTCAAGTATATACAATTTCATGAAATGGATATTTCCTTTTCTATTCATAGAATACAATCCTGTCTACGACTCAAGTTGGCCTTTGTAAATTGTACATGGGGGAAAAGAAATCATCACATCACAGAATTTAGAGCAGAAAGGGACCTTAGAGACTGTCTGTCTAATCTAGACTTTTCATTTCATTTTTCAGATGAGGAAACTGAGGACCAGAGAGGGAATGTTACATAGGCAGATAATAACAGAGTGGCATTTGTACTCAGGCCTTTTGACTACAAATCTAGGATTTATTTTACCATATTGTGCTGATGTTGGTCAACATTATGAGAGGAAAGAGAGGGAATAAGCATTTACAGAAGTAGGACAAGCCACCATTATAGGGCACTGGACAGGGTGAAGTTAGGAGTTTTCGATACTCCAGCAAGTCTGCAGAAGAACCAGCATCCAGCTGTGCCAGATGTGTCCCGCTGAGAACTTTTATGGGCCTGGGTTATGGCAAATGGGCTGAGGGGCGGAGACAGAATGTGAGGTTTTGTTTTTACTATAGTTGGGCCCTCCAACAGTCTGAGGGACAGTGAACTGGCCCCCTATTTAAAAAGTTTGAGGACCACTGTTTTAAATTATATTGCCCAGTGTGAGGATAGCTGAGATAACTTGAGATCCAACCCCCCCCCCCCAAGAATACCACAGTCAGATGTGGGGAGAGAATCAGGAAGTGAGAAGGAGAAGGAAAAGAGGGAAGAAAGACAGTATCAAAGAGTTCAGAAAGAAGAAAATCTAAAGATAATGCATATAAACTGATAAAATCACAAGAAAAATTAGCAATATAAGGAAATGAGTCTCTAAACCTGTAGTCCAGGCATCTGAATAAATGCTGCAAAATAAAGGAAAGAGATCCAAACCTTGATGAAATAGAGCACTCTGTAGAATTTAAAAAGAATATAGAACAACTCACTATTCCTGAGCAGTTTAAAAGAGAAATAAAAGTTATAAGAGCAAAATTTATGTTCCAAACATCAAAAATAATGGACAGAAAAGGAAAACTTGAATCTGCAGTGGGATTAGATTAGATTAAGAATCCAAAAACACAGGATAGGAAGAGAATCTAAAAAGAAGGAAGAAAAAAAAACACATTAAGAGAAAATGTACTCTGGAAATTCCCAGAAGGGCCAAAATAAGACAAAAAAACCTTTATGAAAGTAGTAATAGAAGAGGCCTTCTAGGAACTTCTAAATGTAAAATGTGAAATTCCAATTCAAAAAGCTCATAGATCCTCCTGAAAAAGACAAACAAAACTAATCCAAGTCTGTAAGCTTCTAAAATACATTGTAGTTAAATGTAATAATTTAATACAGAAACAACAAATTCTGTAAGTCATGAGTAGTGACTTACGTAGAGATAAGCCTTCAGATTTAAAGTAAAGAATGTTCAAAAAAAAAGAGTATTCGGGAGAATGGAATAATCTGTTCCAAAGGGCAGTGAGCTAAGGATTCAGCATAGGTTGACCTATACTGTGCAATGGGAGCACAGTAAGTAATGGGAGCTTAATGGTAGAGGGCAAAAGATGAATGTTCAGTAATAAAGATGAGTTTGGAACATTGTTAGAAAACCGGAACTTGAAGAGATTGTCACTAAAAAACAAAAAAAGAGTGAAAAAATGCAGGGGCAAGAACAACAGTAACAGAGTGACAACAGACCAATAAGAAACTTATTTCTAAATATAAAGAGATTGAAAGGATAGCTAAAATCTGATGGAGGTAATGGTGATTTGATGAATATTATGAGAGTACCTGACAACATTTTGTCTATAGGTGAATGCTTCTTTTAGAGAACTATATTACAACATGGAATGGTATAAAAAGCGATGGAGATGAGGGGATAGAATGGAATGAGTGATGCACTGGCATCAATTCAGGCTAGTCATGAGAAGACCTCTGTGGTCTCAGAGGAGATCCTACGGGAGAGTGAATAAATGGTAGAGGGTGGAAGAGAGGAAGGATGTCTGTCTTTGGAGATGAGAGAAGGCTCCACTGATGAAAGACCCTGTAGATAAGAAGAGATGGTCAATGAAGAGAGATAGGAAGATCATTTTTTTACTGGTTGTAAGGCCTAGGGGATATAGTACTTGAAAATTGCTATTTGTCCTGGAGGGGGAAGAAGAAAATTACATAAGGAGGAAAGTCAACAATGGGGGATCAAAGGTAGGTTATGTAATTAGGGATTTGCCTGGGGAGGGGCCCTCTTGTGGGCCTGTGTCCTCTGATATCTGTAATAATAGGCATTATTTTAGAATTGAGGCACAATGGAAAAGGAAAATCCATGGGGCAAGCGGTAAAAAGTGATAGAAAGCACCTAGAGGAAAGAAGCTAGAATGGATACCCTGGAGGCTTGAGTGAGTGAATACTACAGGGGGAAAAAAAAAAAAGAGAGAAAAACCAGATCTACAGGTCATGGCCTAAACTAAACAGAGAAGATGGATATTGAAGAAAGAGTGAGAAATCCTTTTGGAAAGGGGCTTAAAAATGAAAATTTAAAACTAATGGATCGGAGTAGCTGAAATCAGAAGAGAAGGGAGAACAACAGATGAGAAAGAAACTCATGAGTGAAAGAAGATACTTTTTTAGTGGGAACCGGGATTCCTTTTTTAAAAAAAGATTAAAATAATGGAAGGATCTTAATACTATGTTGACAGCAGCAGAAAAACCTTGAAACTGAAAATCTCCATGCACAACCTTAATACGGATAGGATAAGAAAGGAAATGATCAACTGGGGGAAAAAATCTTTGAACCATATTTCTCTAATACACATGACAAATAGTCTTGCCTTAATAGATAAATGGCTGAAAAGTGTTCCACACATGTTTTTGGTTTTTTTCAATGTGTCATTCAGATTTGCTGACTTTTTTCTTTACCAAAAATACTCCTATGAGATGGCCCTCTGACAGTGCAAAGGGGGAGAATAACAAAATATCAGTAAAAACTTATTTTAAAACATATTTCTGGGATTTGAAAACTTTTGACACATTAAAAAACTGTTACATCAATATATTTAATGAATGTTGAAGTAAAATTCTAATGCAATATGATTATGTCTACAGTTATTGTCAGTGGAAATTGATATGATTAAAGAACAAAAGTCCCTGTGCTGAGGACTCAGCAACCCAAATTCTCATCCTGGCTCTGCCACTGCTTTGCTATGAGACCTCAACCAAGTCACTTGACCTTTCAAGGCCTTAAATTAAGCTTATGTAAAATAATGAGTCTTTTTACCCCTCAGTCTTTTTCGGTCTCTAATTGATATTATTTTAGCTTTATCATAGTTTCATTATTATATATATATGCGGTGACCGCGTTAGCACCCTAGGTACCTTAGAATCAGCTGGTGTCAGGATAAGCAAAAATCTTTATTCTTAGTCTTTAGAAGTAGAAGTGAAGAGAATGGACACGTAGGATCTCTGCGACCTCATCTCTTCATCTCTCTCACAGAAGTGACCCTGGCTTGTCTCACTGCACCTCCTAGTCTCTCCCACAATTCTCTGTGTTCACTAAACGATTGGGCCAGCACAGGATAGTGGGAATGGCCATTTTCCAAGCATATTCTTATAGAGTATTGTCCAATCAGTAATTAGCCTCAAGTGCTTGATTGTCCAGCCCCAGTGCATTGACTCAAGAGTTTCAGCCCTTTACATCTCCCGCTTTCTTTTGTTTTAGAACAACAGATGGTCATGCCATCTCTGACTTTTCAGGGAGGTGAGAACCCCAAAAAGGAAGTGGTCACGCCTTCCCTGACTTCTCAGGAAAGGAGGTGAAAATACCAAAAAGAAGGTGATCATGCCCCCTCTGACTTGTCAGGAAGGCAGGTGAAAGCACTAAAAAAGAGATGATCACGCCCTCCCTAACATCTCAGGAAGGGAGATGAAGAGCACCAAAGGGAAGTGGGGATTGCTAGCTGGTTTCTGGGCTGAAGGATCTTATTAAAAACAGGTATGCACAAACCCATCAGCATGGGAGGTATTATACAACCACATAGCAATAAAGCACAGGTTATTAGTGATGACTCTCCCCACAGCAATGCAGGCTCAATGTAGTGTAACAAACATGAATTGTACATGCAAGTAGTGATATAACAAACAATATAAATCAACATGGTCTTGTGAAAGATTTCCAGAAGTCCTAGAAGGAGGATATATAAATAACAATCACACATATGCCTTCTTCAGCAGCCAAGAGATAGTCCAAAACCAATCTATTGTCCATTGCTTCACATGTCAGGAAATTCAATGATCCCCACAAGTTTTTGAAGTCCTTCAACAGTTTTATCATTTCTCAGAAAATCTAATGATTCCTGAGGGTTTTCAAAGTCCTACAACAGTCTTATCATGTCTCAGAGAATCCAATGATTCCTAAGGATTTAGAAGTCCTACAATAATCTTATCATGTCTCACAGAATCCAGTGATTCCTGAGGGGTTTGAAAGTCCAATAACAATCTTATCATGTCTCAGGGAATCCAATGATTCCTGAGGGTTTTGAAGCTCTACAACAATCTTTTCATGTCTCAGGGATTCCAATGATTCCTGAGGGTTTTGAAGTTTAACAATTTTTGATGTCCATGAGTTAAACACCATAACTGCCAGGCTATTTCAATAGTGGGCACAGTCAGCAATGGAACCACCCAATGTTTCTTGGGTCTTCTCCTTTGTTTGAAGGGTCTGCTCCGTCTCTCTCTGATGGACAAGGTGAATACGGCTTGTTGACACCCATCTGATTCCTTCTCCATCTGTAAAGATACAAGCAAACCCTCTCCCCTAAGCAGTTAACCTATTCGGTCCCTTCCATTCACCACTTTCTTCGTCTCTCCACATCACCTGGCGATTATCTAAAGACAGTGGAGCTGCTCGCACCGGACATTGCCCTTCCGGTGGGTTATAAAACCTGTCTGCCAGAGGCAGTGTATCTTTGTCAAAAATCAAGAAGGTAATAGTATAAAGAACTAGATTTAGAAGTTCTCTAGGGTTTCCTCTGACTCCCCCTTTTGTTTTTGGAGGAGAGTCTTAATGTCTGTTTCTCCTCTCTACTTTTGCCTGTCCTTGAGGATTAAAAGGCATGACAGTGGTGTGTAAAATCTTATATTGCGCTCAAAAGTGTGCAAAATGTTTAAAAGTATATGCAGGTCCATTGTCTGTTTTTATTGCTTGTGGCACACCCATAATTGCAAATGCTTGTATAAGGAATTCAGTGACCACTCAGGTTGTCTCTTTTGCTGCTGATATTGCAAAAGTGAATCCTGAAAAAGTGTCTACCACAATGTGGATAAAAGACAGACGACCAAAAGATTTATAATGGGTCACATCCATTTGCCAAATTTCACTGGGTCTCAAACCACGAGGGTTTTTCCCTGGAGAGAGTGTAGGAGCGTGGAAAGGAAGGCAAACTGGACAGGCTTTCACTATGCTCCTAGCTTCCTCTGTTGTTATTCCAAATTGTAAACGTAAAGCTTGAACAGCCTGATGATATTTAAAATGAGATTCTTGGGCTTCTGGAAATAAAGGAGTATTGGCCAACATGGTTAGAAGGCTATCTGCCTTTGAATTACCATCAAAAATAGGACCTGGAAGTCCACTATGAGAGTGGACATGAAAGATATAAATCTTACCTGGATACTTTCTCACTTGCTCTTGAAGTTCCTTAAAGAGCTGATATTAGAGGCTTCAAATTTTATTTGGGCTGTGGCAATTCTTTGTACCATACCTACTGAATAGGCCAAATCAGATATTATATTTATATCTCCTGGATAATAAGTAATAACTAGAATGATTGCATACAATTCATTCTGCTGAATGGAATGAAAAAGAGTTCTGACTATTCTCTTTATAGTTAAGTCACGAGAGTATCCAGCGCAAATATTATGTTTGAATGCATCTGTAAAGATTGTTGGTTCTTTAAGAGGAACTTTAGAAACTTTCTTCAAGAATTCATCTCCAATTATATAATAGTCTGGTTATCTTTAATGGAGACCCTTGTGTAAAATTGGAGCCATGGCTAATAAAATTTGCCACTCTGTGACAGTTTCACAGCATACATTAATTTGTGCATTAGTATAAAAGGTGTATATCTTGTCAGGTCTTATCCCAGATAATTGTACTGCTCGCTTAATGGCCTTTAATAAAATTCTAGCCGAAACTGGAAGTTGAATGGATGCCCATCAATTGGAGAATGGTTGGGTAAATTATGGTATATGAAAGTTATGGAATATTATTGCTCTGTAAGAAATGACCAGCAGGAGGAATACAGAGAGGCTTGGAGAGACTTACATCAACTGATGCTGAGTGAAATGAGCAGAACCAGAAGATCGCTGTACACTTCAATGCTGTATGAAGAGGTATTTTGATGGAAGTGGATATCTTCAACATAAAGAAGATCCAACTCACTTCCAGTTGATCAATGATGGACAGAAATAACTACACCCAGAGAAGGAACACTGGGAAGTGAATGTAAATTGTTAGCACTACTGTCTATCTACCCAGGTTACTTATACCTTCGGAAGCTAATACTTAATGTGCAACAAGAAAATGGTATTTACACACATATATTGTATCTAGGTTATACTGTAACACATGTAAAATGTATGGGATTACCTGTCATCGGGGGGAGGGAGTGGAGGGAGGGAGGGGATAATTTGGAAAAATGAATACAAGGGATAATATTATAAAAATAAATAAATAAATATGAAAATAAAATAAAATTCTAGCCACAAGCACTGGGTAATGAGTAGTTCTGGTTGTGGTGGGAGGTTGACCCATTCTATCACACTGTCTCCGTGATGGACGACTGCTGTGGGTGCCTCTTGTGTAGCAAAAACTGATATTTCCAAGGGATTTTGAGTGACTCAACCACATTGGATAAAGCCAGTTTGATTTCTCTTAAAGCCTCTTGAGCTTCTTTTGTGAGCTGGCGTGGTGAGTTGAGAGTGTTGTCTCCCCTTAAAATGTCATATAATGGTCACAATTGATAGATAGTCAAGCCTAACACTGAATGCATCCATTGGATATCACCTATCAATTTCTGAAAGTGATTTAAGGTGTTTAGTTTCTCTGTTCTTAAGGAAAGTTTTTGTATTGTAAGCACCTTAGGATATACTTCATATGCTAAATATTGAAAAGGAGAATGTCTTTGAATTTTTTCTGGAGCTATGTGCAATTTGTGGTTCCTTAGTGTTTCCATGGTCTTTTGTAGACATGCTTCTAACATTTGTTCCTCAGGTGCATATCCCAATATATCATCCATGTAATGTAATAATATTACTTTTGGAAATGCTTTTCTTACTAGAATGAGAGCAGCAGTAACATACATTTGACACATAGTAGGACTGTTTTTCATTCCCTGTGGTAAAACTGCCTGTTCATATCTTTTATAAGGCTTAGTTAACACTGGGCACTGAAAAGGCAAATCTTTTCATATCCTCCTTATCTAGAAGGATAGAATTTAAAATAATCCTTAATGTCTATAACCCAAAGAGGCCATTCTCTGGGCAATTGAGTAGAAGATGGAAGTCCAGCCTGAAGAGTTCCCATAGTTTCCATCTGTTAACTTACCTTTCTTAAATCACTCAAAATCTTTCATTTTCCTGATTTCTTTCTTACAACAAATACTGGGGAATTCCAAGGACTCAGAGAAGGTTGTAAGTATCCTTGGTCAAGTTGTTCCTGTACTATATCTAATAAGGCCTGAATTTTATCACTACCTAAGGGCCACTGTTCTATCCACACTGGTATATCAGTTTTCCATTGGATAGGAACAGGTGAAATTGTTGGCAGGCCTTCAACAGCAGCCCTGCCTAAAAAACTGAAGTACTCATTTTTAACCCTAATTGTTGTAAAATGTCTCTTCCCCATAGATTGATGGGGATTTTTTCAACTATAAAAGGAGTAAAAACTCCTGTTTCACCTTCAAATATCCATCTTAAAGGGGTAGCACTAACTTCAGGTGCTATTGATCCTCCTACGCCAGACATGTAGGTGTCTGCCTTAATCTTTGGCCAGTGACTGGGCCAGTTGGTACCTCTAGTGACTGTACGATCTGCACCAGTATCTACCAGTCCTTCTAATGGTATGCTATTTATATAGATAGTGAGCATAGGTCGGTCTGCTGTCATGGCTACTGTTCAGAATATTCCTGGATTTTATTGCTTGGAGTCAGAATCTGGGTGACTATCACCAGATTGCTTATTAGGAATCTGTATCAATAAACCTGATGCTACTACTTCTCCTAGTTGATAAGTCATACATTATCTACCTGTATTAGTGACTGAGATATTATCTACATATTCCCCAGTTTCTCACATCAGTGTATGGATAGACACTATTTTGTAAGTACTTTCAGGAGGGGAAATGGTCGAGCCTACTGTGCCTGGAGGCAAGGGATCCATAGGCTGGAGAGGAACAGATTTTACCTCTTCATATCTCAATTGTCCCAGCTGCATACAACTCTATTCTCCCCAATAGTAATCCCTTTCTCCCATTAGGTTGCTTCCTGGCTGATTGGTCATGTCTGGGTACTGAACTTCTAGTCACTCTCTGGGTGTAGCATCGGCTGCCATCATGCCCCAACTATTTTTTGCCTTGGGCCCTGGAGCTGGGCCTCTTATCCCGTTTCCCTAAATCAATCTACATTCTGATGCCCAATGGAAGTCTCTGTTGCATTTTGGACATGGAGTATTGGGTCTTGTTCTCCCACCCTGTTTTCTCACTCTGTCTCTATGCCAACATTGAGCTTTCAGATGCCCTACTTTACCACATTGAAAGCATTGATGAGTCTCTCTAGAAGTCCCTTGCCAAAAGGGACCCTGTTGTCCCATGTTGGGATCTTGGGAAGTCTGCATCATAGTCTGGCTATAAAAGGGATTTGTGTCTACTGTGGCACAGCATCTTATGATCTCCTTTAAAGGAGCATCCTTGTGTAGTCCTAGTATAATTCTTCTGCAAACCTCATTAGCATTTTCTTTAGCAAGTTGCCTTATCAAAATGTCTGTTACTGTATTTTCACTATTAGTCCGTATGATAGCTGTCTGCAAACATCCCACGGAATCAGCAAAGGGTTCATTTGATCCTTGTACAATTTTTGTGTAAGTCTCACCCTTGTAGTTTTTACTGGGGAGAGAAGCCCATGCTTTGATAGCAGCAGCAATTTGCTCATATGCTGCTAAGGGGTAATTAATCTGTACTGAAATGTCTGCATAAGAACCTACACCAATCAGTTGGTCATAGGTGATTGGAGGATTAACTCTACTTTGACTATTTTGTTGGGCTTGTATCCTACAGAGCTCACTATATTCAGAAAACTAAAATGTTTTGTCCAGGTTCTAAGCATGTCCTTGTTATAGATTTCCAGTCCCTAGGGGTTAAGACTTCATAAACCAGATTCTGTAATCTTAACATAAGCTGATGTAGCCCCATAAAGAGTGGTTGAGGATTTCTATATCAAAAGGAGTGTATTTTCTACTTTCTTGACCAGAAGAGTTAAATTTTTGAATCACTGGACACATACTGATTTTCAAATCAGCTGAATCCTGGCCTTCTTCTGTGGTTTTAAGTATTGCCTTTTGCAATCTAGTCATAGGAGGGGGTGATTGCTGGGGGGGAGGTGCTGGTGGTATCACTGCCCCTCCCACTATTCCTCCTCCCTCCATCTTGGAAGGTGACGTTTTTGTGGGAGGGTGTCAAGAAATAGTTATGGTTTAGGTGGGGTTGAAGCTGCCTGGTCAGAGGGAGAATCACCATGCTGCCCTTCACCACACCCTTCACCCCGCCCTTCATCCTCACTTAACTCCTCATGCCCTCTAGTGCTATTGCTATTAATCCATTCATTGTCTTCCTCTTTTTCCTCACACTTCCTCATCTGGCTGTTTTTAAAATTTTTCTTTTTTTCTATAACTTGCAGGATTCTTTAAGGCCAATTGTATTATGTTATATGTATAGAAAGTTTCCTTGGAAATTGAATCAGAACCATTATCATTATAATATTCACAAATTTGATCTCTTACTAGTTTCCAATTATCTGCCCCTATATCTTCTTCACTGAAGAATCAAGGGAATGTACATTCCAATGTACCCACAAATCCATCAGTCTGCTCCCAAGTCATAATTAAAACCTTTTCTCTTTTATCAGTCTGAGTATGCTTCCTGTAGATCTCCTTGGGGGTGGGGGAGAATCTTTTCTCAATATCTGCCCCATTTCACCTAGAAAAGGTTACTGGTTTAGCCCTTAACAAAGTAAGTTCCCTGTTTGTCTATTAAAATACTCACCCTATTTCCTAGTCCCAGAGGGATTTTTCAGTGAATTGGGATCCTTGGACCTGCGATGGGCACCAAATGTGGTGACCGCCTTAGCATCCTGGGGACCTTAGAATCAGCCAGAGTCAGAAGTGAAGAGAGTGGACAGGTAGGATCACTGCAACTTCACTGCTTCATCTCTAGCAGAAGTGACCTTGGCTAGTCTCACTCCACCTCCTAGTCCCTCCCACAATTCTCTGTATACACCAAATGATTGGGCCAGCACAGGATAGTGGGAAGAGCCATTTTCCAAGCATATTCCTATAAAGTATTGTCCAATCAGTAATTAAGCCTCAAGTGCTCCATTGTCTAACCCCAGTGCATTGACTCAAGAGTTTCAGCCCTTTACATATATATACAGATATGCATATGTATACATATTATACATATATACATTCACAGTTATATACTAAACTTCTTTTTCATATAGTAATAAAATTGATTTCTTACTAAAAAATAAGGAATTCACTGCTCCCCACAATAGCCTCTTCCAAATCTTTTGGAAAACTAGTAGTAGGTTTTCCCCATCTTTGTGATTTCCACCTGTTGCTTCTGGCTTTGTCTGCTGAGGTGAAAGAGAACAAGTCTAATTACTCTTTCACATGAAAGTCCTTTTGATAGTTCACTATGTGATCATGTTTCCCCTTCAGTTCTCTTCTTGCTACATTTTCCCAATTCCTTCATCCTATCCTTATATCGCATGGCTTTAGGCCATTAATTGTACTGGTTGTCCTTCTCTAGAATCTCTCTAACTTGTCAAAATTCTTAAACTGTGGCACACCAAACTGAAGAAGTATCATATGTGTTGCACATTAAAATCCACAGGCACTGTCATCCTGTTTATAGAAGCTATATATTCCTTAATGCTACATCCCAGGGTTGACTTATATTCATTTTGTAGTCCACTAATGTACTGAGATTTTTTTCAGATGAATATCTAATCATACTTCCCTCATTCTAATGCTTGTAACTTTAAACTTTTTTTCCCCCCTTTTGAATTTCATTTTAGGGGCAACTAAGAGGCACAGTAGATAGAATACCAGCCCCTAAGTCAGGAGGACCTGAGTTCAAATATGATCTCACACACTTAACACTTCCTAGCTGTGTGACCCTGGGCAAGTCACTTAACCCCAATTGCCTCAGCAAAAAAAAAAAAAAAAAAATCATTTGATTATATTTACTCCAATATTTTAGTCTATCAAGATCTTTATGGATCCTAGTTGTCATCCTAGGTATTTGCTCTCGTCTAGCTTTGAATTTATTCAATTAAAACTGAATTTGATTTTGTTTTGCACACACACACATATATATATTTAAAAGTCTCTACATTGCATTAGCTAACACTTAAAGCAAACTGACTTTAATTTGGACTTCTTTTATATAAGTTGTAGTTTTTTTGTAAAATCCATTAATTTGGGATATTCTTTTATTTCCTTATCACCACCATTGAGAAAGGATTCTGCTGCACAGATTACAGAATTGTAGTTAATTAATGTTAATTAAACATTTGTGTTTATTTCTGGATTTTATTTACTTTGGTTTATTTCCTTTGCTAATTATAATGTTTTAAGTTTCTTATGGGAAACTTTTCCTAACTATATTGCAAGAAGCAACTTGGATGAGACAGGAAGATAGTTGAGTTGCTTCCAATTAGTATCAAGCAAATGTGTAATGAGATTTAAGAATATGGCCGGCCCTGATGAGCAGAAAGAGTACTGCATCTGGCATCAGAGAAACATGATTCAAATATTGCCCTCATTGCTCTGCTACTTATTACCTGTGTGAGCTTGACCAAGTTTTAACTAATTTAATTGTGTATAAATTAAGAAGCTTGGACTAGATGTCCTCGAAGATCCCTTACAGCTCTAAATTTATTCTCATTACCTAAAGCCCCTTTTTCTGAGACGGGGTTGAGGGGAGAAGAAGAGAAGTAACAGGAACAGATGTTCTAACAATGTATATTAAACCTTGAGAGCTGGGCACATTACAATTTGGCTCATCATCACAGTCTCTTGCCTAGACAAAATTTCCCCTGCAGCTTTAACTGAATAAATGTGTTCTTTGTCACCTGCTTATTTCTAAGCTACTTTAACATTGCTCCATCTGGTTGAACGGCAGCCACTGTTTCACCAAAGGGTGGTTTGTAATTTAACAGTAAATGAGCTGATTCTAGTACTGCATTTCTTCTTATACAATCCAGTTAATAGAATACTATAGCATCCCTTTGATAAAATATAGGGTTTTGTTTGTTTTTGTAAGGGATGAAGAATAAGGTAAGTGCAAGTAATAAATAGAATTTATTTTTAAATTATTTTTAGAGAAATTTTTATTATGCTATTTCATGTCTATGTCCCTCCCCTTCATTTATATCATTAGCAAGTTTAGTAATTTAATGCTATTTTAGGGTTCTCTAATTCTTATTCATTTATCCTGCCAATTGAACTATTCTCAGTGTTGTGTTTTGTTTTGTTTTTAACTTTGTATATCATTTACATGTTAAGGCTTTATTTTGCAGTAATGGAATTTTCCATTTGGACTCATCCTCTTAAAACAACCATGACCTTCACTTAACTATGCTGCTTTTCTGGTGGTTACTCCTAGTCAGTGAATTCAGAAAGTTGTAAAAATGTGTACAACTACTGCCAGCTAAGAAGGGAAAATCCCAGGTGTCCTTTAGGAATAAATTTAATACCTTATTTGTGTAGTGATGATGGTTTGGGTGACTTCTTTAGCCATTTAATGAATTCAGTACATTAAATAACTGAAATAATTTTCTTCAAATTTGCAGCCAAATTGGTAGAATTTGTTAATGTTGTTGATGGTGTTTTGACTTTGTGGCACTCTCCTCTGATTTCCTTAAGTCAGGAATTCTATAATATAAAAATATCAAAACTTTTTATCTTTTATTCAATCAAAAATAAAGTGACTATAATCTTTTAAAGTACCTCAACTCCTGATGCTTCTCCTTTTTACCTTTGTCCCACAAGCCTCTTCATTTCTGCAGCCTCCTTCTTCATTGGTTAGTTCTTTTCTAGAAGGAGAGAAAATATTTGTGTAAACCATGCTTGCTTCTAACTCAAGTTTATTTTCTGGCTCTTCAGACTACTTTTCTACCCTATAGCAGCCTCCTTTCAAATCCCATTTGTTTCATATTACTACCCTCATAAGAACATAAGCACATCAAGAGCAAAGACTGTCTTTCTTTTTTGCTTAAAGTACTATTCCCAACACCCAGCACAGTAGTGCCTGATTCCTATAAGTTCATAATAAATGCTTTATCTTAATCTTAATTTTTTAAAAAACTAATAAAATAGGAAATAGTCTCCCCCAGAAGAGCAAAAAACTTTACTTTGTGAAGTCCACATCACAGAATCCCTATGTAGAGCCCCTACTCTGATGCCAAGAGGGTCTTTGAAGGCTATAGTAGAAAGTGCTCTTGAAGTAATGATAATAGAAAGGCTTTAAGTGATAGTTAATGATTAACTGCCTTCCTTGTCTTCTAGGGGATGATTAATTTAGCTAACTTCACAGAAGCTCATCTGTAAAAGTTTGCCTATAATGTGATTAATTTCTTTCCTCATATCAACCCATGAAGACCATCAGTGATATTTTTAAAACATTGAAGAAGGTTCTTTTTTCTTCAAAAAAGAACTTGAAACCTCATTGGGAAAAAATAGGGGAAAAGAAAGGGATGCAACATTTATTAAGTACCTACTATGTTCCATTTTTCAAATATTAATTTTGGGATAATCAACTTTTAAATGTAATAAGATGACCTTCATTTGAATCTCCACATAAGAATTTTTAAGATATTCTATTATTTTAAGAGAAATCTCTCTCACCTATTGCAACATTTAGGAAAGAATGTTAATATATTCCTATTTGGATTCTTAGGCTGTAGAAGAAAGGACTAGATTGTAAATCAGGATGTAATGATAGCAGGTGATCTGCTAATATACAAAATAGATGTAGAGGCAAAATGCTATGAAAGTCACCTACAGGTACCATTCTAATGATTCCATGTGTAGTGAGAAAAAACTGTGGCTCAGATGCTATCTTCAGTTTCCTACCTCCTTTTGCATTAAGTGAGTACCACAATGTACCTTGTCAGAGTTGATAAGATAAAATTAAGCTTGAGATAATAACCACAGCCTTAGTTTTAACCTGCTAGCTTTCTGTTTTTCCCAATAGGACAATTTTTACTTTCTCTTTATGCTATCTTTAAAATTTCAAGAAACCAGGATTATTTGTGAAGCATGCACATGTATTGAGATGACTAACCAGAGCTGCTTTCCCTTTAAGTGAATAAACTGCAGTAAAATCTTATCTCTGGCCTATGCTATTGGCAGTTGCTAGTCAACAAATTTACCCAACATTTGCCACCTTTTTATCTCCTGAGTGAGGTTCTGTCTACTCTCAGCTCCTTCTGTTATATATCTTGTTTCTGCTGTGGAGAACTTAGTGCTTCTCTTCTTCATTTTGCCATCTATTTTATTGAATTTTTCACATTTTTTCACAATTTATATAAAGGAGACAGCCTGTCATAGAAATAAATAGGTTCAGAAAACCGGAATTCAGCTACCACTGCCAAGACTGAATTTGGGCAAATCACTTAACTTCTTCACTTGTAATAATGAGATTGGGATTAATTGATATCATTAATTTCTTCTAGTTTTAACAATCTGTGAGTTGTGCCTTCCCCACCCCCAACTCCCTAGCACAGAAGAAATTATTCTATGGCATGAATACCACTTTTAAAAATTCACTTCTAGGTTCTTTTTTAAAAAAATGTTAAAAGTTTTGCACAGCATACTTTTTTTAGACATTTGGAAAAACACTTGGGTTCTCCATTATCTTCATTTATCTTTTTCTCTACCGGTGGCCTATATTTAAACGTTTTACAGATATCCAGCAAAATCTGACACTTTTTAAAAATTATATATAGCTTTCTATGAAAAATTGACGTAAGGTTTATGATGCTCAATTTTTCTAACCAAAGTGAACTCTTTTGTTTTAATCATGGTATGTTCTCTTGAAACATTTAACTCTAGCTTACAGTTTCTCTTTTCTTTCCAACTGCTTCTTCCATTTCATCCCCCCCAAATTTATACTTACAACTCCAGCCACAAATGTGAATTGTTTTTAATTTCTATATCTCATCATAACTTATTATTTCCTCTTCTTTTTCTTCCTTTTACTACATCTTCTTCATGAAGAAGACCCTAGGCTTCATATTCCTGTCTCACTCAAGTACCATCCTTTTTGTCTTATATAGTAGTTCATTGAGTCACAATACTCCTTCCCCTCAACCCATTTTGACACTTAAGTTGCTAAATTCCTTAGCATATATTTATCCAGTATCTTTCTTCTGTTGCTATTCCCTATCTCCAATATTATTTTGATAGTTGTTTCACACTGTACTACATTTTTCTATAATTCCTTTTGAATTCTTTCTCTCCCCATCCTCCTTATTCCCACTGCCCTTGTTCTCTTAACTTTAAGTCTCTTTTGGAAAACATTTTTCTGATTGAATTAAAAAGAAATAATTTGTACCCCCCCCCCAAAAAAAAAGCAAACCTTTTTTTTTTTCCTTCTATGAAGTTGATTACTCTAGCCAATTTCATGTTGATAGAAATGGAAGGTATGCTCCATTCCAGCATCCATCCCTCTACTCAGAATGTTTAAGTACTAGACGCAGAACTTTTCTTTGGATTATTCAGAGCCACCAAGCTAGCCAAATAGAAAGTGCTTGAGATTGAGAGTCAGAGAACATATATATTCAAGTCCCAACCAACCATGCTAACAGTATGACCTTTAAAAGTTGCCAATGTGTACTGTGCCATATAGTTGGCTTCCCAATTCATACATATCTACATAGAAATGTTCATAGCATTCTTTGTGCTATCAGAGATTTGATGGGAGGAAAGGCAAATGAGAAGAGGAAACTCATTGAGTACAGAACAGCTAGTCAAAACTATGGCCTAAGTGATATTGTGTAATGAGAAATGATTACTAATAATTCAGTGGAATATGGGAAGATTTGTATGAACTGGTTGGAGAGTTAAATAAGCATAAACAAGATAAAATAATAAACATATTCACTAAAGAGAGTTGAACTCTTGAGTAATGAAGACATAACCTTTCCTCTCATAACAGAGAAGCAGAATATTGTAACCATGGTCAGATATGGTCACTAAAATAGGTATTTTTAAATTGTTTTTGTCACGAAGGTAAGGTTTAATCTAGAACAAGGAGTATGGTTGTATAAAAACAAAAGATATTAATAAATATTTTTGGGGGGAGGGAGGTTAAGGAAATTAAGTTAATCTGTCCTGAACAATTGGTACTACCTTGCTGATTTTTGATGATACCTATAATCATTTTTTCTTCTCTTTCAAAAGTAATTTCCTTAATTATGCATTCCAGAAGGAGAATTGATCTTGCCAGCTAGTAACTCACCAGCTAGTTCTGTAATCATATTAGCCTGTTCTTTCAAAACCTTCATATTTATTTCATCTGAGCTTCATGATTTAGCTTACTATGCCTTTCACTTACCTTTCATTTTCCTGATAATTGCCTTACTCTGTTAATCCCAGGACAAAATCATTTTGCTTAGAAAAGAGAAGTAAAATATGCCAGGAAATTTAACTTTTTCATTGTGATCGATTTTATAATGATATCTATTCCAGATATTAGTTCTGTCAATACTTATCCTTTCCTTCACTTTTTGAAAAATTTAATTTCATTGATACATGTTAGTAATTTATCAGTTGCTCTGATTTTGGCATAAAAATAACTATAGCAAAGGTCTATAGGGTTGAAGTCATGTCTTCATGTCAGCTTTGTAATAAGTTTTCCAAAATTTTCATCTTTCCCTTCTTTAGTACAAGTAGTCTATGGCGTACTTCTACAGTGATATTGCTTCTATTTCTCTTAGATTCTAGGATCTAGATAAAGATTATAGAGCTTTCTAGATTCCCACTTAAAGCTTTAGGAAAATTTTATCAATCAGAGATTTGGAGATGGTGCATTTTATATTTTAAACAGCCTAAATAAATAATAGCAGTGGAAAGGATTGAAGGATAACTAATAGTCAATTTGCCTTAAATGGAGAGTATAATGCAAAGCAGAAAAATGAATATTGGAAAGATAACTTGGAGCCAGATTATAGATATCTTTTAATATTAGACTAAAGAAAACTTCCTCTGTAACTATCCCCAGCTCCATAGACTATCATGTGGCTTCAATCAGTACATTTCCTTACATACTCACCTTACATATTCAATCATTTGCCAAATCTTGTACTTTCTGCCCTTATAATATCACTTTGATTTATTCCCTTCTCTTCACTCATGTGACTGTATTCCTACATGGCCTCCATTACCCTTTACAGAATATAGCTTCTTTATTTGTCTTCCCAGACTCAAGTCTGTTCCTTCTCTGATCTCTCCTCCCTGTCACTGCCGGAAGGATTTTCCCAAAATACAAGTCTTTTTACTTCCCCTATCGATAAGTTCCAGTGACTCTCTATTGATGTGGAATCAAATATTATTTATCTCATACTTTTAAAATTAAATGAGGAACTAAATACATTGAGAATGCATTTTTTTTTTCCTTTTGGGATGCACGATCAGAAAATCTTGGAGACTTTTGCTTTAAACAGCCAACTGTAAAATGAACTTTCAGAATACATCCCTTTTATAAGTTGAGAACTGTACATATTTTTGTATGTGTTTCTTTCATTGTCCTTTCCATCCCAGAGAAAGGGTACAAGTGATTCATATATGCATTTGTGTATATGAAAGAAATATCCAAACTAATCCATTTGTGGGGACAGAGAACATTTGTTCTTCCTTGGGCTTTTTTTTTTTTTTTTTTTTTTTTTTTTTTTTTTTAGTAGACCCAAAAAAAGGAAAAGAAAATTATTTGTTTCTAAAAATTAAGATTGAAAAGTATTTGTTTTAGAGTCCAGCAAAATAATTTTTAGTGAACTGCTGCTATAGGAGATAGACAATCCCACTAGATATAACAAATTATCATTTCTTGGTTAATAAAAGAAGTAAGAGTATAGTTTGATAATCAAATTCATTTATCTTCCATTGATACCACATAACTCAACTGTGAAATATCTGATTGAATGAATGATTATTAGGAAGATAATAGAGGTCATGTTAATTGGTAAGGGGGGAGGAGTATGTTTCAGATTCAGTGTGGTACAAAGAACTTTCATGTTATACTTGTAGATCACTGTAAGATAATAAGAAGGGCATAAAAAGCCAAGCACAGGACAGGGATATTATAGAGTAAAATATGGAGACTATAATACATTTATAATACTATAATATAATTGGAGACTACTATGTTGTATAGTTTGGAGACTATATTATAAATGTAAGGAAAATCCCAAAATTAACACATTTATACATATATATATATATATATGTATATGTGTATATATATATATATATAATGTGCATATATAAAATGCAATGCACTTATAATATTATAATAAATTTATGATATAATACATTTGTAAAGTACCATGTTGTGCTAGATGCTGGGGGATACATAACAAAAAAGAAACTGAGAAAATAACAGTTACACATTTATATACCAAATATGTGGTATATGTACATATATCTATAGATATATAAAAATAGAGAGGAGAGATAGTGGTAGCCAGGGAGATGATGAAAATACTCATGTAGAAATTGGTTATAAGCTCATCTGGAAAGAACTTGGTCTTATATAAGTCTTGTATGGCCTATATTACTGCATATAGTAAACATTTCTTTTTGTTACTTTGTCATATCTGACTTTTCCCGACCCTATTTTTGGATTTTCCTGGCAAAGATATTGGAGTAGTTTGCCATTTCCTTCTCCCCCTCATTTTATAAGTAAAGAAACTGAGGCAAACAAAGTTAAGTGACTTGCCCAGGGTCACACAGCAATTAAGTGTCTGAGGTCAAAGTTGAACGGCAGCACCCCCTCTAAACCTTACAATATCCACTATGCTACCTCACTTTTTGGGCAGAGCATTTATTTTGTGCTCATTATGTGTAAGGCTCTTTGCTAATTAATGCTACAAATGCAAGATAACAAGATAGTTTTTACTTAAAAAACTTTATACTGTAATAGAAGACAAAACATAAAGAAGTGTTTTAAAGAGAAAAGCTGTCCTCAAGATTGAGACATCTTGAGGTAGCCAGTGCAACTAATTGGTGGGTTGGTGAAGTATTTACTGAATGAATGCCTCATAAAGTCAAAGAAATAATAATAGCACTTTAAAGTTTGCAAAGCCCTTTATGTAGTTTCACCACCCTAGATTCTAAAATTCTGTGCTGACAAAACCTCTGAGAGCTAGAAAGTTTGCCAGTACATCTTCACCAATGACTTTGTCTGAGTCTTATTGGAAACCAGCCAGATTAGAAGATCCCTTCACCAGAAATTGGTTTCTACAAAGGCATAGAAAAGGTGATAAGTTGGGGACACATGATGAAATCCCAGATCCTTGAAATTAGGAAAGAAAATACTAGATTTAGAGTCAAAAAGGCATGGGCTCATATCCTGCTCATGACATTGGCTAATTTTATGACCATGGGTAGCTCATGTAAACTCAATTTTCTTGTCTTTAAAAAAGAAAAAATAATAATTTGTTTTGAATAAATATTTTGATGATTTTTATTAAAATATTATAGTAGATAAGATTAGAATTTGTTATTGAGATTCTGCTATCCTTAACATATTTTTAGAAATTTACAAGAAAAGGACTTGTATATAAGGTATCCAGGGGCCCCATCTCCATAAATGAATATAAATTTGAAAAGTGTTGATTAAACCCCAAATTATGTTAAAGAAAAATGATTTGCCTTAGAGAAAGGGGTAGCCTAAAGAATGAGTACCAACTGTGGTTTTGCTTACATTCTCCTTAAGTTCCTAAAATCATTGACTTGTCATCTTTACTTTTCTTGAAATCTGACATTGTCTCTTATATGAATATTGTGAAAAATAATTTACACCCATTCACCCCTTGAACATATTTTAACATTAGAAAATTTTATAAAATAAAAAGTTATATGGCAGGATCAGGCAGACTCAGGTTCAGTAATATAAGTTCTTTATCCCATCTCTGACTTTTTGAACTTCAGTTTCCATTAATAATTTCCATAATACCTGACTCATTGGTTGTTAGGCTCAAATGAGATAATTTATGGAAAGTATTTTGCAAATACTAAAGAGCTACACAAATGTCATCTCTTTTTCTGATTGTACTCAAGTACTATAAACTGTATAAAAGTGGTGTGCTTAGTCTGAGGTCTACAAACCCTCCAGGAGTCAGCCCAGAGAGATTTCAGGGGAATAGTGAACTGGGATGTGGAAAAAATTACATCTTTATTTTCCACTAACCTTTGATTTCCTTTGTTATCCTATGTGCTTTATGCATTTAATTATAAACATTTTCTGAGAAGGTGTTTGTAGCTATCACCAAAGAGTTAAAGGGGTCTATGGCCTCCCCAAAAGTGAAAAAGTCCCTGATAAAAAGATGGTATTTTTCTTCTATGATTATTATTATATGATAGTTGCTTATCTGTTTGTTTTTCAAAAACTTCTTTATTTTTTCCCCTCAGGAAGGCAATAGAAGAACTTCTTAAGGAAGCTAAACGGGGAAAAACCCGAGCAGAGACAATGGGGCCTATGGGGTGGTAAGTTTCCATATAGTAATCTTAGTATTTTAGCGTTAAGAGAGAATGTAATTTTTTAGAGTTTAATAGTTCTTTCTGTTGGATCATTTCCAAGAGGCAAGATACTAAAAGGTACTTTAATGAGAGGTATATTTCATCTGTCATGATCTTTTGCTTTGATAATAGTCCTAAGTAAGTATCTTTGCATAAGCACAGTAATTAATTTATGACTTCACAATCTGAATTTAGAATAACCCAAACATTCTAGATTGATTTACTTTTGTATAGTTTCTAGGTAAAAAAGTAAATAAAGACCCTTAGCTTGGTGCTCACTTCTATTCAATAGTCCTTCATTTCTTTCCTTAGTTCATTCCCTATAGCCACTGTTCCATATCATCTTAAAACCTATCCTTCATATTTAATAACAATTTACCATTCTATGTGACCGAGAGTAAGACCATTCAGCATGAATTCTCCACAGCTACCTTCACTTGTCAAAACTTCTCTGACTTTATCCATTCTCTTCATGGCCACACATGAAAAGGTATTTTTACTCTTATTAACACTGATTCCTGCACTGATACCTTTAATTCCATGTTCTCCTACCTTTTGATCCTACAGTCTTTTCCTCATTTATATTTTTCTTTTCTTCTTTTTTTTCCCCCCTGAGGCAATTGGGGTTAAGTGACTTGCTCAGTGTCACACAACTAGGAAGTGTTAAGTGTCTGAATCGTGATTTGAACTCAGGTCCTCCTGACTTCAGGGCTGGTGCTCTATCCATTGCACCACATAGCTGCCCCCCCATTTGCATTTTTTTAGCTTCTCACTTTCACCTGACTCTCAAATCCTAAAAAAAGCCTCCTGTGACTCTTCTGTCTCATATGGCTACTGTCCCATTTTCTCCTCTTTATTGGCTATTTCATACATAAATTTGTTGAAGAATTGATTATCATTGGTTCTCAGGTTTTAAGAAGAGGTAAGAAAAGAACTAAAAATTTAAAAATATTCTCATTGTGACCACCACCAAAAACTTACCCTGATTGACCCTCACGTTCTAGTTGGTAACAGCCTTTCTTCTTAATCCTCATGCAACACTTTTACATTTTGTAACTCTCCATGCATTATAATTTAATAATTATACATGTTATCTTACAGCTCCATAAGGTCAGAAATCCTTTCCTAAACTTTTTATCATCTTCCATTCTTAACACTGCGCTCTATATGCAATAGGTATATAGTCAGTGTTTGGTGAATGGCATAGCTGTCTACACCTTACTGTTACTTCCATATTTTCTTTGCCTCCTTCACTTACCCTCATCTTATTCTTCCCTGTTTCTCACCATCTTCCTCTGCTTGCCAATACCTGCCTTTATGGTGTGAAACTTTAGTATTCATTGAGATGCTTCCAATTCCTCTGCCTCCTTAAGTCCCACTATCTACTTTTCTCCACTTCAGTCACACAGAGGAGTAGTTGCTTATTAGATCTCACTATTATCCATAAATGTTACACTTCTCTATTTAGAAGCTTTGAGTCTATCTTTCTGTCCCTCCCAAGGCTTCACCTCTCTTGCGCCTGTTTTTTGTTCTCTTTGAGACCTCTGATCCCATCACACCTTAGTCTGCTTTCTCAGTCCTTGCTCCAATTTCTCTCCTCCATCTGCAGCTTAAACTTAATGGTAGTTTTCTGAGTCCATTGGTCTGTTTAACCACAGTCAGACACACACTCTACTTTGATCCCAACATAGTGATGTTATTTTGGTAATCTTTTGAGTAGGGACATCAAGACAAACACTTGATTTTTCACCACAGAAGCTATTCTAACCTCTTTCTTTCCTTCTTCACATACCACATAACTCTTCTTACAGGTAAGTAGATAGCCCAGAAGTCAAGGACATTTGAACTCAGATCCTATCCTAGACACTTTCTAGCTTTTTAACCCTATCTGTAAAATGGGGATATCTCTCAGGTAAAATGAGGTATTTGTAAAGTGTTTTGCAAATATTGAAAAGTTATATAAAAGTTAATTATTATTGTCATTCTTATCACTTCATGTCTCTTAGTTGAGTACCTTGGCTCTTTGTTGGGAAAAAAAAATGAGGGCATCTGATAACAGCTCCCTCTTTTCCTATCCTTTTTCTCCCCAAATCCATTGGCATCAAGCCCCATTCTTTCCCATTTCCTCTCAGTCTGTGATAAAGACATAGCCCTTGACCTTACTATAAACAGTCCCTTTACTTTGTGAACTTAATTTTATTCTCTTTTTGGTCAATTTATTTATCTTTTTTGGTCATTTGCAGCCTCAGTTATCCTCCCTTCCTTATCAATTTAGTCTTTACTTTCTGTCTTTAAACCTGCCCAAGTTTCCTTTAAAAAAAAAACAAAACAAAACCTTCACTTCATCCTCTATCCTTTCTTTGTCAGCTAAACTCTTGGAAAAAATTGTCTATATTTCATTGCCTTCATTTCCTGTCTTCTCACTCCTTTTTCAGTTTGGTTTCCAATCTCATTACTAACTGAAATTATCTCCACAATTACCATTACTTAATGGCCAAATCTGGTGATTTTTTCTCTTTCCTAATCCTTCTCAACCTAACTGCTATATTTGACACTGTTGATCACTGTCTCTTCCTAAATACTCTATCCTCTCTGGGTTTTTGTAACACTTCTTTCTCTTGTTTTCTTCTACTTGCCAGACCACTCCTCAGGCTTCTTTGCTGGTCCCTTATCCACATTATACCCACTTACTGTACCTCAGCATTCTGTGTTGGGTCCTCTTCTCTTATTCCTCTGCATGCTATCAGCTCCTACAGGTTTAACTATCTCTATGCAGATAATTCCCAGATCTTCATATCTAGCCTCAGTCTCCATGATTGCCTCTTGGACATTCCAATATGGATGTCCCAGAGGCATCTTAAACTCAAAATGTCTAAAACTAAACTTTTCTTTCTCTTTAAGTCATCCCCTTGTCTATATCAACCAGGCACCATCATCTTTCCAGAGTACTGAGTTCATAATATCTTCATTGTCTTTAATTCCTCACTTTACCTCAACTTACATATTTAATTAGTTGCCATATCTTGTCTTTTCTACCTTTTCAACATTTTCCCCATTTTAACATCTTTCCACAGTGCCTAGTGTACTTATTAAATGTTAATTGTTTGATTGATAGTTCAAACCTTCATCAACTTTTACCTAGATTATTACAACAGATACCTAATTGATCTTGCCTCAAGTCTCTTACACTATAGCAAAAATTATTTTCCTTAAACACATATCTTTTTCATATATAGCCTGACCCCAATCTACCATTTCAGCCTCTTACCCTCTGGCCTTTTCTCACTTTTCAACACTCATGAATACTACCTGTGCCTTTGCACTGACTCTCCCATCTCTGGGAGAGTCCTTCCTTCTTCACCTCCACCCCCATAGAGTCTTTCTCCTTTTAAAATGTGTCTGGGTCTATATTGGATTACTTGCCACCTAGGAGAGAGGATGGGGGGAAGGAGGAGGAAAATTTGGAACACAAGGTTTTGCAAGGATTAATGTTGAAAAATTATCCATGCAAATGTTTTGAAAATAAAAAGCTTAATTTAAAAAAAAAAAAAAAAAAAGATAACTGGGGCTTCTCAAAACAGGTGAGGGATAGATTTCACTGGAGTAAAAAGAGGGGGAAGAGGGTAGAGAGTAAACTGAACTAATGCAAATACATCTCTCTTTCAGTCACTCCATGTTTCAGCCAAACTGGCCATCTTCTTGTTCCTCACATATGATCTTCTTGCTTTTGCAGACTCCTTCTTGAGTCACAGGGCCTCAACCGTGGAATGACTGAAATAGAGTAATGTATGGTAAGCATAGAAAGGCTGTTTGGAGACAAGTTGTTAAGAGCTTTAAATGCCAACCAGGGGAGGTTTATGGATGAAAATTAAATAAATAAAAGGGCTTCTGTTAAGATTATATAACAGTAAGCAATTTGAAATTTAACAAATATATGATAACTTCTATCAGTTACCCTGAATAATGCAAATAATAAATAAAACATTTACCTTTTAATTAAACTAAAAAAATAAATCTTTGTTGCCATCTTCCACATAAAACCTTTCCTGATCCCCAAAATGTGCTCTTCCAAACTATATTTTATTTTACTATTTTGTGTAGTACACAGATCCCTACACACGTTTATATTGTGTTAGAATGTAGCTCCTTCATTGAAAGTTGGAATTCTTTTGGGGGAGAAAAACTTAAAAATTTTAAATTAAGTTTTGGGGTATTTGTATCACCTAATACAATATCTGACCCATAGTAGGTTATTTATAAATACTTGATTTGAGTTGAATGGTTAATTTGGTCATTTCATTTACCTCCTTTTTTCTCTTTATTTCCCTTGAGATCAGTGGCATATGTCTTTGAAACAACTAACCATGATTAGCTGTACATTTGGACCTATATAAATAGGGATTGAACCTTGGCCTCAGTACTATAATACTCTAACCAATTCAGTTGAGCTAACCTATGTAAATTAGTTTTGACATTAAAAATAAAAATTTTATTATATTTAGTTTTGTATCATTAGCTTTTATTTTAATGCTTGTCCTAGATTGATCATTGGATTTCATTGCAGCACAAAGTAAATATCAGTAATTCTAACATGTTACATTGGGACAGATTTCAATAGTATTCAGAGACCTCCAAAGGAGAAATTCCATGCCAGAAGACTTTACAAAGCTACATTAAAGGGGGAGGGGGGCGAAGGATACTTCTTTCTTTTGTACTCTAGCCTTTTCTAGCTACAGGAGATACGCAGAATCACTTCAGTCTTTGTTATCCTGAAGATGGTTGTTCCTCATCTCCCTTCTACCAATCCCTAAAAAGATCACTAATTCTTGGCTGTAGATCATTTCCCATCTGTTCAGGTTCATCTTTTGCATTCTTAAAAATGAACATTTTCCAAGGGAAGAAGGGAAAACCTTCTGTACCTAAGCAACAGTAATTATTTTATTTTGCTTTACTTATAATTTATGCTATTCTCTTATATTTTTTTTTTAAGGAAGAAGTACTATTTCTTCTCTTTAGATCATCAGTAAAAAAGATCTAAAGGAGGTGGTTGAGTTCATGCCAGAAGGAAATTGCTGAACTAAAGAAAATTAAAGTAACATGCCATTCTTTATTTCTGAAAAGCGATCATTTGGTGTAGTAATTTCCTGGATGTCATTCATCAGAAGAGTCCTTTAGACTTTGTTCTTGACTGAGGCCCTGTAGACCCTGACATATTGGGCTCATGTGACCTCCTTTTAGTCAACATAGAGCAATTTCTAAGCATAAATTTCAGAAACTTGGCCTGCCTTAGTTATCTCTAAAGCTATTTTCATTCTTTTTTTTTTTTTTTTTCCATTTCATTTCAGTATGTTGGCATGTTTGTAAGCCAGTACAATTTAAATTGAGTCATTTTGATTTTAGTGTTTGTTTTTAAATAAACCTGAAAAACTCGCATAAAGTATTAATTTCATTGAAAAAAATGTATTAGAAAAAAAATGTATTAGCGACAAGAATTTGAGGTTTAATTTTCTAAATTTAAAAAGTAGGGTTTTTTTTATATATATATATATATATATATAGTATTTTTTACTCTGTTTTACATCAACCTGGTCACTAAAGGAAAAAATTTCTATGTAGATCTTTTAAGAAATTAACCAATAACTTTGAAAGAAAAATCTAATTTGAGGACTTCAGCTGCCTTATCACTTAAAATTTTAGAAACTAAGGCCCAGAGAAAATCCTGATGTCACATAGCAGGGTCAAGGATAAAATCCAGTGACTGAGATCCTCAGGTTAATATTCTGCCACATTGCTTTTGTTTATGTGATGCATTATCTGATATCATAACACTGAACTATTCCTGTAACCCATATTCCTTTCATACACAGTCGTGAAAATGAATAGGAATCTGTGAGCCATAAATGTATTATCGTTAGAATGTATTATTGTTGACTTTCATATATATGCAAATGGTTTATTAGTGTAGTAGTCCCTTTATATCCTCTCTTAATTCTGATACTGTTTATGTACTTCTTGGGTTTATTTTTCTGTTCTACTACTGTCCTTTCTATTCCAGTTATATTTGTTTATTTCTCTGCCAATAGATTGTAATAATGGAAGAGAGCTATATAAAACAAAACATAATATTTGTAATATGAAACAATCCTTTCTCATGGCCACCTTTGCTTTGTGATTGATTAGTGATCCTCAATTATTTTGTACATTGGCATTTTTAGTAATGAGGATTATATCACACATTAAGGAACATTTTCAGGTAGACATATGCTGCTTTATTTGATTTCAGTATTATAAACTGTAGTACCATAGGTGGTAGGGTTAGTAATAGTAATACTGAACAGTAAAGTAAATAATTGTCAACCAGAACAAAATAAATACATTCCCCTGGTTTCATGCTATTTTATGTGTATAGGTGGTACCTTTGCCACAGACTTAAATAATAGAGATGTTATTTTATACTCATCACCTCAATCATACAAAGGGAATATACCAAATGGAAATAGCTTTTTTTCTGGGATGTAAATAATTAACATATATGCTTGATCTACAATAGTTACAGGACCTGAATAAGTATGTGGTTTTAAATAAATCTGAAATCCTAGCCTTTGATTCAACATTGCCACTGATTTTGACAATAAACAGGCTGCTTAATTTCATAAGGCCTCAGTTTCCCATCTAGAAACTAAGTCAAATTTATGAAACAACATCTTTTTTTTTAAAAGGTGGTATATGTATGTGTGTATATATATATATATATATATATATATATATATATATATATATATTTAATTTGTTTTTGATACACTTTGCTTTATGAGTCATGTCAGGAGAGAAAAATCAGCAAAAGGGAAAAGATGGGAGAGATTTAAAAAAAAAAGAGAGAGAAAGAAAAAAAAAAGAAGTGAACAGAGCATGTACTGATTTACATTCCATCTTCGTAGTTCTTTTTCTGGTTGCAGATGGCATTTTTTGTTCAAAGTCTATTGGGATTGCTTTGGATCACTGAACCACTGAGAAGAACCCAAGTCTTTCACAGTCAATCATTGCATATTCTTGCTGTTATTGTGTATAATGTATTTGTGGTTTGACTTTTTCTTTCAGCATCAGTTCATGCGAACCTTTCCAAGCCTTTGTAAAATCAGCTTGTTTTATCATTTTTTATACAACAGTAGTGTTCCGTTATTTTATGAAATACATTTTAGATGTGTTTCTCATTGGAAGATGACACTTATGACAGTGTTGCTTTTAGGATATGTTTATAACTGAACACCTGGATGTGACCATCATTTTTTTCCTTATTATACATACTTAAGTTTTTTACCGGCTGTTTCTATATTGACTTCTAACTTTATGCTGATAAGTTTCATATAAAGAGTAGCTCAAAGACACAAAGCCCAGTCTCCAATTTCTGTTGCCAGTTTATCTTAAGCAGTTTTTCTCTGGACATAAACATTTGGTTGTATTTGAGTGTATCTCATTGTCCTTTTTTTCCCCTTTATTTCTGTTACTTACATTTACTGTATTGTACCCCAACATTTCTCAGTTATGCAGTTTTCTTGTTGCCTTCCCTGTTCTCCCAGATCATCTGTCCTTGCTTTACCACTTAACTTTAGATCTTCAGCCTTGCATGAGTTGTTTAACCTGAGACTCAGCTTCTTCAGAAGCAAAATGAGTGAGATTAGACTGGGTAATAACCAGTAAATGCCTTTCCAACTCTAAAGGAATACAATCTTCTGTGCATGACTGGCTCACCAGAGCTTGGTTGCTATAAGAAGAATTTTCATGCTTGTGAATTTCATTATTAATTACTATACTTTGCCAGTCATAGACTAATAAAGTTAACAGTAACTCATATTTATGTACCACTTAGTCATTTTCAAAGCACTTTCCTCACAACCCCTGCCTTTGAGGCAGGAAGTATAAATATTATCATCAACATTGTACAGATCAGAATGCTGAGGTTAAAAATGTTAGGGGGTGGGGTTGCCTCATAGCTATTAAGTATTAGACTTTTAGAACTCAAGCAAGGCTTCAAAACCAGTGCTTTGCACCATATCATTCAGGCAACCAGGTGGTTGATTTACTTGAATCTTGTGATTCCAATAATGAAATTGCAGTACGATAGTTCAATAAATCAACAAGCGCTTACTATGTACAAAGTATGGGGCAGGTACTAGACATTGCTGCTGTACTTGAGCAGTATAAATACAGTAACTATAAAGTCTGACAAATTCTTACTTGTGTCACTATCTCCTCCTTCATTTCTAGATTTATTTTATTATTTACTTGCTCTCTTCACCATCGACCCTTTTCTAATTACCTGTCCTCTCATCCTACTTGATAGAATTAGGAATTTAACTGAGTACCTAATAGTGCTTATAAGATGCCATCTTGTACATAAAACTATTTAGTTATTTTCCTTGTCAAAGATTCTGTTCTATGATTATACCTTAACACGTCTCTATTCTTTTTTAGACCCCCTATATTCCTACTCAGATCATCCATCTCAGTTTTACAAATGCTATTCAGTTTTGAGTAATTTGCCTCAAGTTTGGTTTGCAGAACTTCTTTAGTTCAAATCAGTTCAGTTCAGCAAACAATTTTTATTAAGTACTTGCAACATATTGTACACAATGCCTTAGGCATTGTTGATGTAAAGATGAAACCAGATGAAACCCTCAAAGACCTTAAGCAGTTTTGTGTAGGTAATAAGATATACACAAACACTTAGGATACAAGTAGTAATAATAATAACAATAATAAATAATAGTAATAGCTAGCATTTCTGTGATGCTTTCTACCCACCAGGAATTGGTGCTAAGTGCTTTATAGTTTTTACTTGATTGGATCTTCACAAAAACCCTGGGAAGATAAGTGCAGATGAGAAAACTGAAGCAAACAGAGGTTTAATGACTTGGCCAGGATCATACAACTAACAAGTATCTGAGGCTGCATTTGAACTCAGGTCTTCCTGATGCCAGGCCTTGGGCTACCTAGCTGCCAAGTTAGACAGTGCATTGGAGAGGCAGGTGGTGGCATAAGAGGTTCTTGGTGGATGGGATGGCTTCTAACTGGGTTAGGAAAAATTTCATAAAAGAAGTGGCACCTAAAACTGGAAAAGAGAAGGATTTTAATGATTAGGGCATAGCAGGAGTCACTAACTCCATGAAGGACAGTGTACACAAATACATAGAAAGGAGTGGAGGAGGAGGCAGTGAGAGGGCAAGACTCAATAATAAAATTTTAGTTTGGCCATGATACGAGTAAAAGGATATAACATAGAATAAATTTGGGAGATGCAGTAAGGAAAGAGGAGAGATATCTTATGAAAGCTTTGAATTTGGAATTTAATCTGTGGACAGTGAATAATCTGAGCCCAGATGTGAGGTTTGAAGGCTCATAATGGGGTTCCAGTTTCCAGGGATACCACTACGAGCCCACCGATCAAATGGCAAAAGAAACAAAGCACAAGTTTAAAGAACAAGGCATGGGCATGGGGTTATATTGTAGCATACATTATGCTAAACCTTGCAGACCTTGCACAATTGCTGCCTCAGGCAGGATAGTCTGACCTCCACATCATAGTAATGCATTAGAAAGATTATTTTGGCAGGTGTATAAAAGATTGATGGGATAGGGAAACACTAGAAGCCAGAAACATCCATTAGAAGACTTTTACAAGAGGGTAGACCAGCAGTAATAAAGGCTTTCATGGTAGGGTGAAGGAAGTGAGAGTGAGAGGGCAAAGAACTGATATAGATCTTGGAAGTGAATGGGTTTGAGTTTTGGAGATTTACTTGTACACAGTATTTCCTCTCATTGATGAGAAGGATACTAATCCTGTGCTTAATAAATCAGGTAGCACATGGATTCAGCTTTGTCTTAAATCTTTCAAGGCAGTACCTGAGTACTTAGGCTACTTCATGTATTCTCTCTACTTTTGCAATAAACATCCCCCCCATATTTGAAATTTACTTCCCTCCTCATCTCATAAAATCCCTATCCCACTCACCAACTTCTATATGAAGTCTTTTCTGATCCCCTTGAATTGCTAGTGACCTCCCTCCTAAACAATTTTGCTATATATAGATAAATATAGATATATTATATCCTTACACACACGCTCACTCTTGTTGTCTACCTTTGTTAAGAGTGTAAACTCTTTCCAAGGAAAAATTTTTTCATTCTTTGTATTTTTTATCCCCAGGGCATCCAGATGCTTAGTAGAGAGAGTTGAGGTCTGGAGTCAGGAAAACCTTAGTTTAAATCTGGCCTCAGACACTTCTAGCTATGTGACCCTGGACACTTAATCCTGTGTTTCTTCATCTGCAAAATGAGCTGAAGAAGAAAGTATTTTTGCCAAGAAACTCCCCCCCCCCAAAACAGGCAAAATATATGCCATAGAGCAATAATTTTCATTTTAAAAAAAATTTCATAAAAAATTTTTCATTCAAAAAAAAAAAAGAAATTAAATCATTGGAAGGAATTAAATAAGTAGTATTTAGAACTGAATACATACAAGCAATCTAATGTTTAAGAAAAAAAAAAGAGGAAAGTACAAATAAAGAGCTAGCATGACTTTACCAATAACAAATCATGCCAAACCAAATAAATTCAGGTTTTTGTTTCTTTTTAAGATTTCTAGATGAAGGGAAGCAGGTATAATTTACTTATGTTTTATCAAACCTGTTAAGTCTCATGTTATTCCTCTGGACTAGATAGATATTTATGATATAGTGACTTATAATTCAGGTGCTTTTGGAATTTTTTGATTGACCAAGTCCTAAAGAGTAAACATTCCTGAATTTGATAACAGTTTTCAAAGGAGATTTCCTAATAATACGTGTATTAAGTTTTCTGATGACAATGAACTGAGAGATCAAATAAGATGATATATTTTAGAATATAAGCACATAATAAACATTAAATTATATGACTCTCAGTTGCTGTGATTATTAGTATTGAGAAGAGCACACAGTGTAAGCTAGAAGGCACAGAAGACAGAAGAGTGCTGAAGAAGTCAGGAAGACCTGAGTTCAAATTTGGCCAACTTAATAGCTGTGTGATCCTGGTCAAAATATTTAACCTCCATTTTCCTCAGCTTCTTCAACTTAATCAACATGATTATTTCCTCCTCTTCCCTCCTTGAAAAACTTGAGAAAATCAAGTTTCAAAAAGATCTTGATGATCTAGAACATTGAGCCCAAATAGATGAAATTTATTAGGCATAAATATAAAGACTGTTATTTCTAGGGATTTTAATGGATCACAAGTTCCACAAGCATATATATATAATGTGGCCAAGAATTTCAAACTGAACCCTCCCTGAGTTGAGGGACATTGTGTTCAGGCGAGAGAGGAAGAAAATTTTTTGCTCTGATTAGATCACCTCTGGATATGACATTTTAGGAAAAAACATAGACAAACCATAGTGAGTCCAGTAGAGTAATTCTGAAGCTGATAAGAGCTCTGGAAAGCAGGACACATAGGGATTAGACAATGAGCTTGCCCATAGCCACAAAGCAAGTTTCACGTGGGATTTCTCCTAACTCCAAGTTCAGTATGACTATATCGTATTGTCTCTCTGAAGTAGTGATGAAAGATGAAAAAAATGTGTTGTTGGGAAGACCCTGAGAAAAAAGGTCTCCTAAGCTTGCTTGGCCCCCAGAGGTCAGCCCTAGAAACCAGTGGTAATTAGAAACTAGAAAATAGTGGTAATTCCAAGGATGCAGATTATGGTACAAGACAGGGTGGACCTTCCTAACAGCTGTCAAGGATAGAATAGACCAGAGAAGCACTTGTCAGGAATATGACAGAAGTGATTCTTATTCAGATTAAGATTAAATTAAACAATTTCTTAGATACCAAAATCACCAACAATTGAATTTTTGTATGATCCTCTACTGGTATGAATTGGTCTGAACGTTTTGAAAAGAATTCATTAAAACAATAAAACTTTTCAAGAATTCTTGTGATCTCTTTACCTAGCAAAACCACCATTATTAGTTCCAAGTCCTAAGGAAGAAAAAGACCTACCTGTACAAGAATATTTATAATAACAAAAGGCTGGTAACAGGTTCAGTGCCCCTACAAAATTGAGGAATAACTGAATATATTATATATGAATGCAGTGGTATGTTATTGTGCCATGAGAAATCAGGAATAGAAAAAAAATAAGGTGGCATAAAAAGTAATAACATAATGAATTCAGAAAGCAGGAAACAATAAAACACAAACTATAGCCTTGTACATAAAAACCACCTTAAAAATGATAACTGATTGTGGCAGCTCTTTTTGTAGTGACTAGTAACTGAAAACTGAGTGGATGCCCATCAATTGGAGAATAGCTGAATAAGTTGTGGTATATGAATGTTATGGAATATTATTGTTCTGTAAGAAATGACCAGCAGGATGATTTCAGAAAGACCTGGAGAGACTTACATGAACTGATGCTGAGTGAAATGAGCAGAACCAGGAGACCATTATACACTTCAACAATACTATATGATAATAAATTCTAATGGATGTGGCTTTCTTCAACAATGAGATGAACCAAATCAGTTCCAATAGTTGAATAATGAAGAAAACCAGCTACACCCAGCGAAAGAATTATGGGAAATGAGTGGACCACAACATAGAATTTCTACTCCTTCTGTTTTTGTCCGCTTGCATTTTTATTTTCCTTTCCAGGTTATTTTTTACCTTATTTCTAAATCTAATTTTTCTTGTGCAGCAAGATAACTGTATGAATATGTATGCATATATTGTATTTAACATATTTAACATGTATTGGTCTACCTGCCATCTAGGAGGGGGGTAGGGGAAGGAGGGGAAAAATTGGAACAGAAGATTTTGCAAGGGTCAATGCTAAAAAAGTACCCATGCATATATCTTGTACATAAAAAGCTATGATAATAATAAAAATTAAAAAAAAAAAATAACTGACCTTAAGCTAAAAAACAGTGGACAGCTTTGGCACTGTTTAAAAACATTGTTTGCCTTTCTTCTAATAAATAATAGAAGTATCATTTGCAATGCAATCATTCATAAGCACTTTTTTGCATTGCTTTACATAACCATTTTAAGAATTAGAGTTGGGGATCAGCTGGATGATTTCATAGAGGCCTGGAGAGACTTAAATGAACTGATGCTGAGTGAAATGAGCAGAACCAGGAGATCATTGTACACAACAATAACAAGATTATATGATGATCAATTCTGGTGGACATGGCTCTTTTCAATAATGAGATGATTCAGACCAGTTCCAGTGATCTTGTGATGAAGAGATCCATCTACATCGAGAGAGAGGACTGTGGAAACTGAATGTGGATCACAACATAGCATTTTCACTTTTTTGTTGGTTTGCTTATATTTTATTTTCTTTCTCATTTTTTTCCTTTTGATTTGATTTTTCTTGTGCAGAAAGATAATTGCATAAATATGTATGCATATATTGGATTTAACATTTTTACCATGTTTAATATATATTAGATTATTTGCTATCTAGAGGAGGGAGTAAAGAGAAGGGAAGAAAATTGAAACACAAGATTTTGCAAGAGTTAATGTTGAAAAAATGTTGCTAAAACAAAATATATTAAAAGACTAAAAGCCATATGTTTTAGTCCTGGCTTCAATGCTTTTTCTACTACATGTTGCTGAGCAAATATCTTTTATATACAGTATGAGACATTGGGCCAAATAATTAATGATCTCAAAAGATACCCTGGAACTGTTTTCTTAGAAAATGTTCTAGGTATCAAATTATTTTAAGCCATTTTATGTTTTTCTCAGAAAAATAATGTGAAGGATAGACATGGTTCCCACAAAAAATCAGCAAATCAGGAATCAAAGCAAACTTCTCCTAAATAATATTTTTTTCATCTAGTATGATTAACATTCTTATATTAGCCGCAATATCATAGTTTTCTTGATTTCTAAGTCACCAACACAACATTCGTGGGCATTTCTTTACCAGATTGCACCTTATCATCATCTTTGCACAATTTGCTAATGAAGCATGAAAGAGGTATATTTTTATAAAAGTAAATATTGCTTTTGTATTTGGGGGAGGGCTTTACCACCAATTCTACAATTTCATCGTTATGAGATGACACTTCTAGAAGCATGACTTTCTTGCCACATTAGGTCACTGTATTCTCTAAGTTCTTGTTGTTAATGCTGGACTCTTAACAGAATTCCATTCTAATAGTTTTATCTTATAGCATAATGTAATATAATGAATCTGCTTTCTCGTGAAACGTCTTCTGTATCATTTCATATTTAGAATAGCATTCTAGACCATAAAGTCAACCAAAAAAGTATTATTTGGATCAGGAAGATGGTAAAAAATGTTACCAGACTCTAAACCTGCTTCTTGATCCTATAACTGGTTAGCATTTTTCTTCCTTTGGCAAGCCTGCAATTCTGCAATAATCTTGTATTAGATATATGAAACAATAGTTGAGTTCAGTCACCCAAAGACTGTATTTTATGGGAGCCTATAATATTAATAAAATGGGAGAACCTTTTCTTATTCTGTTTAAAACATAAGATGCTTGTTTTGCCAGTATCAGCTAAGGTAAAATATGTCAAACTTTACAAAAGTGGACCAATTTCATCAGCAGTATAACATTGTCCAATGAATATAGTCTGGAAAGGCCACAATTTTTATGAAGTTTCATGATTCTCAAAGGGAAATCCAGAGTTCCTTCTTGGAAGGATAGCAAGAAAACTAATGTCTTTGGTTTGCTGAGTACATTGAGAGAGTGGGAGGAGTAAGATGTAAAAAGACTGGAAAGGTAGATTAAAGGGGCAGGTTATGAAGGTCTTTGAACAACAAAGTGTTTTTAGTTTTTTGTTTTTTTTTTCCTAGAGAAGGTAGAGAATCACTGGTATTTATTGCATGGGGGGATGGGGTGGCATTGTCAGACCTTTGCTAAAAGGCTGATTGAGGATGGAATGTAGTAGAGACTTGAATTGAGCAGAGCCACCACTGCTATAATAGTCCAGATGTGAGGTGACAGGGGGTCTGTTCCTCATTCTGTTTTATATCGTTCTAGTATTAAAAAAAGGAGAAAAAAATGGTATAGACTAAGTGATCCTAGGTCTGTAATACCAGCTAGGAGATCCCTTAAGACAAAAAATAATAATCTCTCCAGATTTAAGTTTCCTTATCTATATGAGGGGGTTAGTTGATTGATCTCTTAAGATTCAGTCATTAAAAAAAGCATTTATGTACCAGGCATTAAGGATACAAAAATAGGAACAAAACTGTCCCTTCCCTCAGGAAGTTTCATTACCTTCAGCTCACAGTTTCCTAGGATTCTTCTTTTTGCCCTTTACCAATCAATTCACTTTATCAGCACAACAAGGAAAGGCATTCTTTGTCTTGTCATAGATTTTTGCACCATTCCTGGCTGCTCAGGAGCTCATTCTTTGCTGCTGTGGATGTTTTTTTTCTTCATTTGAATTTTGAGGTCTTCCCAATACTTGAATATATTGAAAATTTAACCTTCAGATAGCAAAGGTTTACCATGCAAGAATATTAGTTATATCTAATTTGAAACACTGTATAGAGTTCTGATTGCACTTAAGTTAATTTAAGCACTGAAATTTTAAGTTTCTATTTCTTTTGTTGAATAGCAGTCATCTGAGATAAGTACAGTTTTTACATATGAACATAAAAAGGACTAAAAAAATTTATTCTGTAAGATTAGACTGCAAAAATTGATATACATGTTGCAAGGCAAAATGCTCTGGTACCAGGAAAATTACCTGGAGTTGGCTTTTATTTAGAAATATTTTTCATTTAGTAAAGGTAATTTTTGCTACAAATGAAAATTAAGTTAAAGTTAATAGGTAAATCTAACAATGCAGTGTAATTAGTGAAATTCTTTCATAAAGACACTGGCAAAATGCAAAAGTTAGACATATTACTAAAGAGAACAAACTTCTCAAGAAAACAACTTTAAAGTATAAATGAAGGCTTTAAATTTTTGTGGCATTTTTTTAAGATAATAGAAAAGATCGTTATAATTGCTTTATGCTTTTATTTTGTTTTTTAGAGGACAGAATATACATTATTTTATATATTGTGTTTTCTCTGCTGTGAATCCATTATATAAGTTTTAATGAATCTTCCTAGAATATATTTACATTGAGTTCATAGACCAAATTACAATTAATTTAATAAGAAAACTTTCAATCAGTACCAGATTAGAAATATGTTCTTTAAACTGTAGAGATTTAATGATAATGCCTGTCCATACAGGCTTCAACTTTCTTCTATCCCTATGAGAATAGGTACTGTTTGTTCTAATGTGTTTGTGTGAAGTAATGCAGCTGTTCAGTTATCAGTCTCAGAAATAAAAGCCGTCTTGATTTTTTTTTTTTTTCCTTTTCCTCTTGTACTCCAAGTTTACACTAGGTGGCATACAAGGAAAGCTGAAAAAGTATAGAAACTTGATGCGGTTGACTTGGAATACTTTAACAATAATTGTGTTAAAACTTAAGTTTTTTTATGTTAAACTGCTACTTTAGCCATTGATTGTTTTGATATTTTTTTGTAGGATGAAGTGTCCTCTTGCTGGTACAAATAAAAGATTTCTGCTTAATACAATTAAGAATACATTACCCTCTCAGAAGGAGCAAGAGCAGGAGCAGAAGGAAGACAATAAGGAACCTGAGCCAAGTCAGAACCGGAAAGAAGAAAACCCAAAGAAACACAGAACTCATCCGTACAAACACAACTTCCAGTCTCGGAGAAGAGTTAGTTATTCTCCTCCAAGGAAGCGGAACACCCAGGAAAAGTATGAAAAGCAATCTAACAAACGATGAGGCAGGCACTGAAGAATAGGCAAGACTGTTACAAGCAATGAATGTCATTACATTTTGGACTGGGAAAGTGTTTAACTTTCTTTAAATGGAGAAGGTTGTTCAGTGCAGGTCTTTAGCAGGGAAGACAGCTAAGAAAAAAACATTACAGTAGGTAGATATTTTGTTGTGGTTTTTAAAGAGTCTGTTGGTCATAAACAAAAATGATCTAGTAATTTTTCCTTCTGAAAATTAATCCTAAGGGTAGAAGTCTTGACATGTTTATCATATATCAATAGTGTGTATACATTTGTTATTGCACCTTCTTTCGAAATTTAGTTTGGAAATAAACAAGTCGAGTTAGATTTTAAGTTTTTCAGAGATTGTTCAAACTAGTTTAAAAAATATATCTGTTGTATTTCAATTGTGGTCAATTTTCAGAATTGAGAACAAAATTGAAACCTCTTTAATTCTGTGTTTTAAGTTTGGGATATCAAATTTAGTATGTTCAAGAAGCTAGACAGCAGTAATCTTCTGGCTGTGAAGTATATTATTTATAAAACCTCTCTTTAGCCTTCAAGGGCTAGAGTTTATCAAGAAATTTGTTAACATCTCTAGCACTTATTTTTGCTTAGATAAACAATGTAATGGCTTTGAAGTTATTACCGAAGATAAATTAATGGAGATGAAAAATTGATCTCCTTGTTTCTGTCATAGCAGAACTGATATGTGTAAAATGTATTTTGTTTGTTTTTTCTGAATTTGAACTTTTCTCCAGAAGACATAAATTGGAGGAGTATAGTTTGATGCTTTAGAAGTAACTTTCATCAGCTAAACTAGTTACTATGCTTTGATGGATGTTGAGGATTTTATTCAGTTCTCTTTGGGTTTTTTTGATTTTGTTTTTAGCTTAAATGCCCTGGTATAGATATCACAGTGCAAAGTTGTACCAGAAATCTTTTTTAACAAAAGTGTGTTGGATTTTTTTCCCCCAGGGTGGTTGTAGGCATTTCTTAAGGATATGATACTAAATCTCACAGAGTCCCACTTCCATCCCCACCCCCACCTCCAAACTCAGGACTACATAACAATGTACTCCTAGACCACAGAGAGGAGAGAAGAGTTTCTACTCCCTTCCCAAATTTTCCAAGGCGGCTGGGCTTATGCCTGGCTGCCTCCAGATAATCACTCAGCCACAGCCATACACCCAGCAGCCAAGAAAAGCTCTTTCTATGCACTGAAAATCAGCACATTAGAAAGGCCAGCTCTGGGGTGTTGTAGAGGAGCCAGAGAATGCCATGACAAAATTGCTCCATCCTTCCCAGTGCTACCCCACCACACCCTCTTTGTGTATCCTGGGCCATGCACCCAAACTTTTTTACAAAGCCCAAGTTTCTGTGTGATAAGAAGTCTGTGCATAGAACTACACCAGTAGGAGAATGGAGGGAAAAATTCCTCATTCTTTCCTTCCCTCTCCTTATCCTTACCCCCTAATTAAAAAAAAAAAAAAAAAAAAAAAAAAAAAAAGGTACTGAAGGGAGTCCCTCATAACTTTCCAAAAGCTAATTCTCACCCCCATCATACACAGAAGAACTGAGTTAAACTTGACTTTATACAAAATTGTTATGCTTTTAAATGATCCCAACCTTTACATCTTTTATTTGTGTTAATTTATTTTACTTTGAAATATTTTGTATTTAAATATCTCTAGAAAAGTTAAGAAGTTGGGATTTTTGATAAATTCCTGTTTTAAATGAGTAAAATTAAAGTTAAATTGTGTCATTTTGTGCCATGTATTTACTCCATAAATAAATTGGGCAGTTTAAATATCTTTTTATATCAGGTTTTTGCATTTATAAGTGAAGTTATACAAAAGCTATTTTTTGCCTATTGATAACTGACTAATTTTTCAATCATATTTTTAAAACCTATAAAATAATTATTGCCTCCTAAAATAAAAAGTATGGCAGTTTCTAAAAATAAAAGTTTTAAAGCTGAATAGAGCCAGAGAGATAACATAAAAGTTCATATCTCTAAAAGACTGATATGTTGAAATCGGCAGAGTGACATGTGAAATCTTATTATTTGTAGATATAGAAAAGTTTTGTGTGGTTATTTATGAAGACTACTTTGTAATTCTGCAGCAACTTTTCATCCTAAGAAGTTCCATTTATTCTTAAATTCTTGATGCAGTCTGTCAGATAACAGAGATAGAAGAAGTGGATTAAACCAAAGACTGGGTACCTAGTGGGTACCTGGTCCCAGAGGTTTACCTAAAAACAGAGAGCTGATATCTACAATGGACTGAATAAATAAAGGATGACATACAGTTGCTTTAAGTAGAAGGATAATTGGAGCAAATGAAATTTTTACGCCCTCCAAACACTTGAATTTTAATGTGAATATTTTATTCCTTGGCACACAGTCCATTTAAGCACTAACTTAATGCATTGTCTCTCTGGCCTGTTACAATTTCCCTTCATTGTATATAGTTCTGTTCCTTTGGGTAAGTGCATTCATTTGCGATCTTTTACACTAGCTGATAAAGTGACAGGAAAAAACTTTAAGGAAAATTATAGATGATGGTGGGTTCTGTTGGCAAATCCAAACAAGAGAATTGAAACTCTTTCCAAGGCTCATCAGCTGGGGATAAGTTCATATTAAAAGGAAGAAGCTATTTTCCTGGTGCATCCTGTTCCCAAGCAATCCAGGTCTCTCCTTTTTCCTCCTGGAGAGTTACTTCTCCTTATTTAGCATTTGTTTACAAAGCTCTTTGGTACAGCTGCTGCTTCAAAGAGATTAGAGATAGCTGCTTCTGTAGCCAACAAATGCCCCCCATAGTTATTTATTAATTTAGGTTTACTTTTTCTGGTTCTGGTCCCTATTTGCAATTTCTCTTCCTGTCATCCTGTGACTGCCAGTCCCTCCTCTAGTCTGTAAAGCTCCAACCTTGGGTTCCCTTATCCTGTGTCACTTATACATCAAGATAGAGGCTCATAGGATCCATGGATATTAGCCAATGATAGAAGCTGAAATTTAATGTGAAATGCCAGAAGTTCCCCAACATGAATTCTCAAACAGTTAACTCCGCACATTCAAAAACTGCCTTATTTTCAGTGACTGCCATGTCAATACCAAACCTTTAGACCAAGATTTGTTTCTGATTTCTTCAGAAAGTGGACTGCCTAACAACAGTGACCTAGTAGACTCCCTTCTAATAAAAGGACTTCTGTTCCCAAGTTACTTAATGGCATTCTGATGCCTTTGGAGACCAACTGCCTTTCAATCAAAATGTGTCCCCCAAGGTTTTGTTCTATTACCCTTCTTCCCCTGACAGCACTTCTCCTATTAGTCTCCTCTATTCCCATAGCACAAGGACTTAGACATTTAACAACAAACTCCTAACCTTTCCTTCTTTTTTTCAGCCTGTCAAGTATTACAACCAAAAGGATGAACCTACCCTTATGTAATATATTTCCTGAAAATTAATCTGACACAATTTTCCAACTGACTACTATTAAACACTGTATTCCAGTTATTGTATTAAAGTGCCAGGGAAACAAAAAAAACAATAACTAGGTCCTGACCCTCAAGAAACACATTTTAATGTGGAGACAATATGCAAACCATTATATACATAAAAGATTTATACAGGATAAATAGGCAGTAATCTCAAAGAGAAGGGACTGGAAGGTAAAGGGGAGAAAACTCCTCTTGCAGAAGGTAGGAATCTGAGTCTTGAAGGAGCCCAGAAGGTAGGAGTGAGGAGGGAGAACACTTCTGGTATGAAGGACCATTCTTGCAAAGGTGCAGAGAGAAGAAATGGAATGTGATATATGAAGCCAACATAGCTGTCTCAGAATGTATGTGAAGCAGAGTAAAAAGATTGGAAAGATAGGGACTAGGTTGTGAATGGCTTTAAAAGCCAAACAGGCTTTATATTCGGTCCTGTAGTTAAGGATGCCACTGAAGTTGACTAAAAAGGCAAGGGGAAGGGAGGGAAGTGACATAGACCTTTCCTTTAGACTATTTCCTTGGGCAACTAAGAAAAGTAGCAAGAGTGGTAGCTGGGTAATACAGTGGTTAGAAATACCAGGTCTGAAGTCAGGAAGACCTGAATTTAAAAGCAGCTTCAATAACTAGCTGTGTCACCTTGGACAAGTCAGCTAAGCTCAGTTGCCTCAACTGAAAAATGAATGTATCAGCCTCACTCCCAGGGCACTGGTTGTGAAGAACAAATGAGATATTTGTGCAGATAGTAGACACCATATAAATGCTAACTGCTGCTATTGTTAATCCCAAGAGTGGGAAGAGACTTGAAGCAAGGATACCAACCTAACGTTGACCATTCTTGATGGGACAAAACATCTTGGTGTCGTAGACAAGAGGAGTAGGAGACAGATGCTCAGTCATAGCCAACATATTTGTTTAGCTATGTACATTTGTTATAAAGGAGGGTTTCTGAAGATGACGGCAAAGTGAGGTTAGTGGGTAGTAATAATGATGTAAAAAAATAAAATATTTAAAATACAGAAACGACAAAAGGGAACACAAAAAAGCAATTTTATAGCTACTGGGACAAATTTAATGTACATTTAAATATAATCAAAGTTCACAATTTCAACTTCACTTTTGGTCTTTGAATATTGAAATGCCCACGTTTGTTGAGCTTTAAGTTCACAATAAAAAACAAAAATCAAATAACCCAACTCTGTCTTCATTTTCCTTAATCATGATTTCTCTTTATAGCAAGTATTAAGGTCTTGCACCTAAGTGCAAGTGCATCTTCCCTTTCCCCTCCACCAAACAATTTCTTTATAACTTCTATTTTCTTCACTACTTTGGAAAATTAGTGAATTTCCTAATCTCTCTTGGCTCCTTTTCATTAGAAAACAATGTCCCCATTTTTCCACTAATAGGGTTTGAAAGGTAGGCTGTTTTTTTGAATGTCAGAATAAGGAGTGTAACTATTAAGAATACTTGTGATGTGATACAACATTCCTGCTTCTTTTGCGCAAGCACATGTATACAGACAATATAGAAATAAACTTTTACTTAATATGGTAGGTAGTGTCTGTTAAAGCCAAGAGCTACCTTAATATGTAATGGTAATCAATCAGAGCAAATGTCCATTATCACCATTACTCTTTGATATACTACATCTTGGAAAGAACTCTCACAAAGCTGGCAACAGGATAGATAAGAGGATTAAACATTTGTAAAACACCTTACAAATCTTAAAAGTGCTACATAAATGCTAACTAGTTATTAGCCCTAGAAGTGCTTGTGATTGCTAGAAGATGAAATTTATGAGAATAAGAATAGACAAAGAAAAAACAAAATTACAGCTTTTTGCAGATGATAATTTTTTTTTAAGAGAATGACATATCAACTAAAAAATAATGTAAGCAAAGTTACAGGATGTAAAATAAGTGCACATAACATCATTTATGTATATTACAAACCCAACAAAACCCAACACTAAGAGATATAAAAATTCTCTTTAGTGTAAATGCATAGACTGATTTTAATCATAAAAAATGAAAGGATGGATACAAGCATTTATCAAGCACCTACTAAATATATATGTGGGTATGACGGGCTAAACATATTACGTATATCTCATATGATTGTTACAACAACCCTAGGAGGTAGGTGCTATTATCCCCCATTTCACAGTTGAAGAAACTGAGGTAGATAGATTAAATGACTTGTCCGAGTCATAGAGGTCTTAAGATTGGACTGGGGTCTTGCTCTATCCGTTGTGCCAACTCATGCTTAACCTTTTGCTAGGGGAGGGAGGGAAGACGATACAATTAGAGGGAAGAGAGAGGAAAGGAATATTAAGGAAAATTTTTGCACCCTATAATTAGGTACAGAAGTAGAAGTAGATACAAATTAGAAGGAAGACATGAGAGGAGCAGTTGACATTTGAACTTCACATCTCCACTATTAAAAGGAAGGAAGAATATACATACATAGTTGGGATATAGGAACATTCAACAGGGACAGGGAAAGGGGAGATCAAGAAGGAGGGTAATTTAAGGAAGGATATTTAGAAACAAACTTAAGAATGTATAAAAAATAAAGCTTTTTTTAAGTGGCAAAGAATTGAAATCTTGGAAGTAATATCAATGGTTGTTTAATCTGTAGCATATGGAAGTGGTCAATAAACATTTATTAAACAAAAAAAAAAAGATAACTTACTATCTCTTTGTTTCTGTTTCTGTCCTTTTCTATCTCTGTCTCTGTCTTTATCTCTGTTCTGTCTCTCTCAAATACATACACAAGCATATATACACACATAGAGAATGATAGTTCATATTTATATATCACTTCAAAGTTTGCAAGACAGCAACTCATTTGACCCCTCCACCAGTCCAGTAAGGTCAGTGGTACTTATCCCCATTTTACAGAGGAAAAATTTGGTTCAAAAAAGGTTATGATTCACTCAAGCTCACACTGTTAGAAAGTAGGGGTCTAAAGTGGAATTCAATGGCAGGTCTTTCTGAATCTTGTTTACTCTATTGCTTCTAAGTGGATACCACTTGTTTCCTCTAAGCTAGATCTACCATTCCTTTGTTCTTATATTCTAATTTTTATTACAAGCCAGGTTTCAATCAAATCAGGTCCAATCAACTAGTATCAGGTGCTTACTATATGTCAAGCACTGTGCTAAAACACTGGGGATATAATTATAAAACAAAAACAAAAATCCCTGCCTTCAAGGAATTCACATTCTAATGGGGGAGACAGTATGCAAACCACTATGTAGGAACAAGGTATATGCAGGATAAATTGGAGATAATAAACTGGGGGAAAATATTAGCATTTAGGGTAATTGGGAAAGACTTATGGAGATTTCATCTGGGATTTGAAGGCCAGGAGGTAGAGGGATAAGAGGGATAAAATTCCAGGCATAGGCGACAGCCAGTGAAAATTCTACATTTCTGAATAATCCTTCTCTATCTACATTGCTGTCTCCTTTGAGGGATGCCCTGGGAGATAGTGAGTTTCCTGTCATTGAAAAAACCTTCAAATTGAAGTTTGATGCCTTCTTATCTCAGAGGTTATAGAGAGAATTCATGATTTAAGTAGAATTTGGAGTAACCTCTGATATCCCTTCCAACATGGATTCTGTGATGCCCCTTCTCACATCCTCTAAATGGGGACATTCTTCAAGGTTCACTCCGCTGCCCTCTGCTTCCCCCCCCCCCCCCATAATCCTTCAAAGATATAACTCTTGTCATGGTTTCAAAAGAAACTTTCCAAATCTTTATCTCCAGCCCTAGTCTTTCTCTTGAACTTTCTGTTCCAACTATCTGCTAGAAAGATCTCTCCTTAGATGTCTTACTGCTATCTCAATTATAAGAGTCCACATTCACATAATGCTTTTCCATTTATCTGCTTCTCTCACAACCCTATGATGTGTGTGGATCTAAAATGGATTGAATAGACAAAAGCAACATGGTGTAAATTGGTATACTGACAGATTTGAAGTCAGGAAAATCTGGTTTCAAGCCCTCCCACTGGCACTTTCTGTGTAATCATAGTGGGTTCTCAGACTCAATTTCTTTATCTGCAAAGTGAGGAAGTTGGAGTGAATAACCCCTTTAAGGCCTAAATTTATAATTCTAGAAACCAGAGAAAGATTAACAAAGGAAAACTTTCCAATCATCTAATATGTATTCTCCACAATATAATGATATCCAGCGTTCAGCATAATGTCTGGCATATTCTAAGTTCTTAATAAATAATTATTGACCTTAACTGATGGACTTACATTAGATAAGTTTCTTGAGAGTCGGTACTCTTTTAAAGTCTTTTTTTTTTTTTTTTTTTTTTTTTTTTTTTTATCCCTAGCACTTAGCACAATATCTGGCACATAATAGACACTTAATAAATGTTTATTGATTAATTGGTTGATTATGTTTTTGTGGTGTAGCACTTTCACATTACTGACTTATTGTTTAATAAGACTATAATTCTATAAGGGTGTAAATATAGGAATAAGTTTAGTGAGAAGAATCAATAATTCTTATCTTTATTCTTTTAAAATTGTGACACTGTCTTTATAATGTCACTTACCTTTATACTCTAGCTCTTAGGATGTAATAGTAGACCCCAACAGGAGTGGGCCTAGAACCAAGTTCAGGGCATTAATTCAAAGATTTAAGTTCTTATAATTAAAAATTAAACTGAGTACTCCATTAGAATGTGAGCTTCTTGAGAGTCAGTGGTGTCTCTGACTTTTTGTATCCCCAGCACTTGGTACAGTGCCTAGCATATAGTTGGAGCTTAATGTTTATTGACTGACTGATTGAAAAGAAACCTTAGAAGTCATCTGGTATAAATTTAAGAGAAATCAAAGAATCCTTCTCTCTAAGAGACAGTCATCCAGCCTCCACCTGGTCTTTCAGTAACAGAGGGTTCATTCCTTCATAAGCCATCCCATTGTTGAACAGTTTTAATTGTTAGAAAATCCTTTCTTTTTAATAATTCATGGAGAGTTGGAGAAGTCCTGAAGGATTTAAAACAGATGTCCAGATTTTTAAAGAGGAGATGTATTTTTTTAAACCATAACTTGATGAATTTCACATCAATACCTGGGAAAAATTATCATTTAGGCATGTCAGATTAGCCTTACTTTTCAGAAAATATTCCTAGTCCAGTTACCAGGGGATTGCTGTAGATGGTATTGCTGAATTTCAGGCAAGCTCTTGACAAAAATCTCTCATGGTATTTTTGTTGACAAGATTGAAAAATGTATTGGATTATAAAATGGTTCAATAGATTCAGAACTAGCTGAAGGACCAAACACAGGTGTCAGAATTAGAGTATACTGAGCTGAAGGCACTAGGCTGATTTTTTTTTCATTAAAAGCTCTTCCCATCTTCATCCATAATTTTCTTTATAATTCTGCTTTAATTTTACCTCTTTTATGTTGAGAAACATGATTAACTTCAACTCATTCTTATCATGGTGTTGAAGAAAGATGATTGGTCTCAGTTTCAGACCAGCATTCAAGAACTATGTTCACTAGACTCTTCCCCTACCCCCCAGCATATTACTTAATGTATCCACTAAAAATTTTTTCATATTAACATAAAGTTTACAAATTTCTTTCCTTTTCAACAACCCTATGAGGTAGTCAATGAATGTATTATCTCTATTTTACAGAATAGGAAACTGAGGCTCAGAGAGATTAAAGCAACTTGCCTAAAGTCACGTAACTACTGCCAGTGTGGTTTAGTAGATAGAGCACTGAACTCTGAATCGGAAAATCTGAGTTTGAAAACTTTAGTTTACCCCACATAATAGCGGTGTGATCTCAGACGTGTCTGAGTTTGAATTTATTCTGTTGCAACTTGAGAGAGTTGGATTAGATACCCTTTAAGACTGCTTTTAACTATAATTTCTAGAAACTCAGGTCTCCCAGTCTACAGTTCTATCAACTGCCCCATACTATATATATATTGTAGATCACAGTATCAAACTCAAATAAAAACTGGGGCCACTAAACCATATATAAGGATCCCTGGATGCTATATATTAACTTAGAAAACTGTATATTAACATTAGCTATATTCTATTTTATTTTTATTTGTTTTGTTAAATGTTTCCTAATTACATTTTAATCTAGTTTGGGCTTCATTCAGTTTATGTGATACCTCTGCTGTACATGTTATGTAATATTGCATGAGACACTTTTTAAAGAGGGATGATTTTTTAGCCACATGGCATAATGAAAGAACACCATCACAATACATCACACAATAGGTATTAATAAGTGCTTCTAGATAGATTGATAATGGTCTGAGCTTGAAGTCATGAAGATTGGATCCAAATCTCATCTCTGTCTTTTTTTGGCCAAACTCTTCAAAGGGACCATCTATAGCAGGAGCCTTTTCTTTCTCTAGTCTTATTCACTTCACCCCTAACTATCTAATTTCTATCATTCCACTCAAACTATTCTCTCCAAAGTTAACAATGATCTCTCAATTGACAAATCCTATGGGCTTATCTTAAATCCTCATTCTTCTCATCTTCTTCTTAGCCCCTGACACTCCTGATCATTTTATCTTCCTTGATATTCTCTTCTCCCAATTTTCAGAATATCATATTCCCCTGGTTCTCCTACAGTCCCCTTTGCTGGATCCTCATCTAGGTCATGTCCTCTAACCTTTTATACCATGGAGTTCTGTCCTGGGTACTCTTTTTCTGACTCAATGACACTTTACTTAGTTATCTCATTAGCTCCCCTGGATTTAATTATTATTTTTGTGATGATGATTCTCAAATCTACCTTGCCTTCTGTAATCTTTCTGCTGATGTCCAGTCTCACATCTCCAATTGCTGGTTATGCATCCCAAACTGGATGTCCTCTGGACATTATAGGTAAAAAACCTAATTCGTTATCTTTTTCCCTAAACTTCCCCGGCCCCAACTTCCCTATCACTAGCAAAAGCAACATTTCCTCAGGTAATCTAGACATTATCCTTAACTCTTCCCGCTCACCTTTCATATCTAATCTATGACCAAGTCCTCTTGATATCTCCTTTACAACATTTCTCAATTACACTCCCTTCTCTGCCATTGCCACTGTACAGGCCCTCATTAATTCATACTTGGATTATGTAACACTTGACAGTGGATCTGCCTACCACAAGTCTCTCCCCACTACAACCATCCTCCATTTAAACCACAATATGATTTTCCTAAAGCTCACGTTCAGTCATGTCATTCCCCACACACACACTCACTCAATAAACTCCATTGATTCCCTATTGTGTTCTGAATCAAATTCTCTTTTGGGAGTTCAAAGCTACTTGTAATCTAAGCTTCCCCTATTGTCTAGTCTCCTCACACCATACTCTTCACCATGTACTTTTCAATCTAGTAATACTGACCTCCTTATTGTTCTACAGACAAGACATTCGATCTCAAATATGGGCATTTTTCTCTTGGTGTTTCCCATGTCTGGAATGCTTTCACTCCTCATCCTTCAAGTACAATTAAATTCTCATCTTCTACAGAAAGCAATTCCCAATTCTTATGTCTTTTCCTTTAAATTGTTTCCAACTTATTCTGTATATGAATAGAAAGAGCATCAGACCTGGAATCAAGAAGACTTGAATTAAAATCCAACTTTATATATTTACCAACTACATAACTCTGAACACTTCATCCTGTTTTCCTCAGTTTCCTTATCTATAAAATGAGCTGGAGAAGCAAATGGCAAATCCCTCAATTATCTTTGCCAAGAAAATCCCAAACAGGTTCATGAAGAGTCATACACTGAACAACTTATCCTATATATAGTTTGCTTTGTATATATTGTACATATTTGTTTACTCAATAGATTGCAAACTCCTTGTGGTCAGGAACTACTTTTTACTTCTTTTTGTATCCCCAGCAGTTCAGTACCTAACACAGATTAATAAAGGTTGACAACTGATTGACCTGGAAGATAAATCAACTAGAAGATATGCCAAAGGCTCTTTACCTGATACATTTTCATTCCTAATAATTCTTGGGGTGCTGCTATTGCTTCTGCTGCTGCTAATAAGTGTGATGCTATGGAATGCTTTCAGTGAAAGGTTTCCTGCAATTCCCTTATAGGGTTATAAATCCAGAACTACAACTCAGAAAGGCATCCAGTGCAACCCCCTTCACTTTACAACTAAGGAAATTGAGGTCCAAAATCATACAGAGGCAGAGCTAAGATTTTAATTCAGGGCCACAGTGTAGAGCTTAGTTAACTTTTTACTGCATCACATTTTCTTCCAATAGTTTTTGATGCATGGAATGGCTGGTAGAAATTCTAGAGTTAGTTCATGAGAAACAAATACCATGCAACTGATATATCAAATCCAATTTTTTAAAAAAAAGTAATATTTACCAAGGAAAATTGAATTGTTCTTTGCTTGATCAAGCACAATCCAACATCCAAAATGTATAAACAAAGATAGAAACTAATGTTCCACACATTATTCATTCATTCATTCCATAAATACTTATTGATTATCTACTAGGAAAGAGAAACTAACCTATGGAGTATACAAACTGAATGAAATGGTTTGCCTTCAGAGAGCTTACAGTCTAGCAAAAGGATAAAACCAGTTACAAAATAATTTTGATATAATGAAGGACATCATAATTGCTGTTAGAGAAATGCCAAACAAAGAGGGGAGAGGATACCACCAATTGGAAAGTTCATGGGAGTTGTAATGAAGGGGTTGCCGTTTGGGTCAGGTCTTTGAATTTAGATTTCTTTCTAAGTGTGGCTGAAATAGCAATTTATGGATTTAAGCTCACCAGTGTTTTCTTCAAACCTGAGAAGCATTTTGTAACTCATTGTATTTTCAGAAAAGCAAGGGAATGAAAGTAATCCAAAAATAGGCTGACAGTCCTGACAATGTTAATTAATTAATCACAGGAGGGATTTCAAGATGGCTGACCTCAGACCTCCTAACCATGATCTACTGCCTGACAGGGTAAGATAGCACCAGTATCCAGAACTTCAAGGGAAAAAACCAAGCAGAATGTTAATAATAAAACAAAATGGATGGGTAAGATTAGAGGAAAATCTGAGGTCTCTGCTGGATGTTACCCTAGCTCATGACCATGTCTGATTAAAAGAGAAGGTCCTTTATTATTCTTCTTAAAAAGAAAAATCCCAGTGATTGCTGAGTTTGAAAATATCCACATGGTGATCAGTGCTCCAAATGCATCGCTCTTATTGTAAGCAAGCAGCTGGACATAACTTCCTGTATTTTGTAGCCAGGTAATTGTTAAGCCTCTATTTTTCTTGATAAATGTAGATGGTATATTAATTTGTTTAAGAAAAATTTTTAAAGTTCAAAATTCTATCATTTTGAAAAATGAAGTAAATCCAACCACAATCAGATACAGAATCAGCCCTGGCTCCAAAACATTGTGTTGTTTTGTATTTCTTTTTTTTTTCCATCTACTTATGTATCCATTTAGACAAATACTTTTTGTCCCCTTCAGGAAAACAACTTGAGAAATCTCAACAAAGAATATTATTACAGTGGGCAGCTCTGAACATCAGAGTATGGCTTTTCCCCCTTTTGTAAAAATCAATTTGAGTTATTTACAATGAACCTTAAAAGCCATGAACTTTAATGAAAAAGCCTGACAGATTTGATGTATGATAGACTAAGTTTAAAAAAAAAAGCAGAAAAAGTTTTTTTCCCTCTTTCTTTTGGGCTGTGAAATAAAACTGATGCTTCTAGCAACACAGAGTGACTTGTTAGAATTCAGTTGTAATAGAGTTGCACCCTGTTTATAAAATTTCTACTGGAAGCTACTCAACAAAGAAGATGTAAATGTTTTTAGATCAGTGGAATAATGGAGCAGGAGGGGGTTGCTTCGAGGCTCCCACCCTCACCACTCCCCCCACAGAACTGGGTTTTTTGTTGTTGTTGTTTTTGTCTGCATGTTAGTTGTTAGGAGGCACATTGCTTATTCTGCCCTATTAGGGTCCCTTCTAATGATTATGTCTTTTTCTTTAAACTAATGAAATTAGGAATAATATAAACCAGATTAATGTAGGGACACACATGTTAATAGAAGAATGATAAATTTCAGAGCCAGTGTAGGAACAAAGAGAAAAATTTTCAGCAGCAAGAATTTCCTACTTTCTAATATATTCACTCAAATTCCTACTTCATTAGTACCAAACATGTGATTTCCAATTATATCTGAAGATTCATCTTTAACAGGATCTTATTTTCTTGTACTACTAAAGTAAGGATTAGGAAAATTGACTTTTTTTTCCTAACTTTAGGAAAGCAAAGAGAAAGACATATTGTGATTGTCACCTCTATCTTTAGGTATTGGGAAAATTGCAAAATCACTATTATTCCCCCTCCAGTCATTCTCCTCCTAAATTGGTCTTCCTTTTTTGTAGTAATTATTCAAATGAAAAGCCTTCTCCTCTAACTCAGAGTTGTTCTTTAAAATGTATTTCCACAGGGTCCATGAGTACTAGCCAATACCAACTAAAGAAAAATGAATTATTTTAATATTGGATTGAAAGGGTACACCAAACAATGAAAGATTCTGGATTCTTCTTTGTTTTGTTAAGGAGTTAATGCCTGGAACACAAGTGGACAGCCCCCCCTCCCCATTTTTATTTCATCCTTCCTAAAATGTCTTTGTGTATATCATGAGTAATGGAAATATAAATCTTATTTTTCGTAACTTTATTCAAAGCTACATTTGTAGTTATGTTTTCTTTGTGCATGTGTGTGTATCAAAGAGAAAAATAATATGGGAGCAAAGGCAGAGAAGGAGTATACTTGGGAACAGGGAGTAAGATTAAAAATAAGTGGGATAAAAAAAGAAAAAAAATTTTAGGTAATACATTTTAAGTTATATCACAATCCATCTCTTCTTGCATATTTCAATAATCCATGGCCTTGTTGAGACAATATTCCCTCTATTGGTACAAGCTGCAACCCCTTCCCATCCTGCAAAATTCTTGTCCACATCTTTCTGTAAAGTCTTTGTAGCAAATTCATCCAATGATTTGGGCTTACCTCTGGCTTTTTTTCATGTTGAGGGGCAGAAGGAGAGAAAGTGGGAACAATACCAGTGCAGCAGAAGGGCTCTTCATCTGGAACTACTCATTCTTGTATTAGAGCCAGCTCACTTCCTTTAGTAGTCATAGTGTCTCGTGGTGTCCAGCACACACTTCTTGCACACAACTCATCCCTATTGATATGTTATAATCTATTCACAACTACCATGTATCTTTCTGTTATTACCCTTTGAATCTGATATTTTGGTCTTTCTGAAATTGTTTTGTTCCACAATGTATTGATTCACTGGTGATGAAAATGTGTAGGAGTAATCATTTTGGCATCATTGAAAATGCTATATAATTTTTCATATGTTAATTAGTTCAGTTCCTCCATCCTGTTCAATTAGCCCAACCCTTCTTTAAAAAATTCAAAACTTACCCAAAAGTCATTAAATTTTGTGCATCTTTGAATAGTTATGTCTAATAGGAATATACACTCCAAAAGGTCAAGGAAAGAGAAAAAGACCCCTGTGTACGAATATATTTATAGCAGCACTTTTAGTTGTAACAAATGTCCACAAGCTGAAATATGAATAAACCGATTGTGGAATATGAGTATTAGTAGGGGCTATTATTGTATCATAAGGAATGGTAAAATACCCAGAGAAATTTGGGAAGACTTGTTATGAATTTATTCAGAATAAAATGAGAAGAAACAGAAGAATAATTTACATAATAACTACATTATTTGGAAAACTTCTGAATTGTGATCAATCAAAACTTCAAAAGATTAGAGATACAGTATACCTCCCACATTTTGGCAAATAAATTATAGACAAGATACAGAATGAGATTAATTTTCAGACATAGTCAATGTGTTGATTTTTTTTGCTTGATTAAATTTATTTGTTAAAAGGAAGGACTTTGATTTCTGAGAGATGAGAGGGTTGCATTAATGATTAGTGATAGAAATACAAAAAAGAAAGAAAAGAAAGACCATCAATGAAATATTTGACTACTATACACACACACACACACACACACACACACACACACATACATAAACAATTTGGATAATTTCATTACTATTTTGTCACATTTAACACTCCTTTCAAGAAACTATGGAACTGAAATTCAGTTTCATGTGAAATACTCCATTTAAGTCTTTGCATATTGAAATGAGCATTTTGAGGATTATTGTGTTCAATGTAATTTAAAAAAAATTTTTTTAGGGGTAAGGGTTTGCAGAAGTTAACTAAGTTTCCCATGTTCGCATAATTATTAAGTGTCTCAGGGTTTTCACTCAAGTCTTTGTGACAGAAGCTCTTTTTATTTTAGCTAAGAACTGGAAAATCAAGGAGGGCCATTGATATAAGTAGGTCTGAACAAATTATAGTATGACAGTAAAATATGATATCACGAGGCCATAAGAAATGATTAAAGGGATGGCTTCAGAAAACCCTATGTAGACTTATATGAACTGATACAGAGTGAAATAAACAACCAGGAGAACAATTTATATGATAAGTTGTAGAAAAATAAACTTGGAAGAACTCTGATCAATGCAATGACTGATCATCAACAAGTTAAACTTGTCCTCTCTGGGAAGCACTGTGTGCCAAGTGCTGTGTATACAAAAACAGGCAAAGAAACAAACAAAACCAAACCACCACCAAACATCACACACACACACACACACACACACACACACACACACACACACACACACACACAGAGCCTCTTAGTGATGAAATACAAGACTAAAACAAAACAATCCTTGCTCTCAAGGAACTTACCTTTTATTTTCTATATTGTAGTATATTAACTTCCACTGTTTTCTCTGATATCGATCTATTGTTCTCGGTCTCTTTTCTATGGAATAAAAAAGGATGTCTTGAATCCAATTCCATTTATTATTCTAAATTCTGGCATAGGATTTAGGAAATATGTTATTCACATCTGTGAAAATTTAGACACAAACTATGTATAAACTCTATGAAGAGATTGCTTAGAGTAAATTCTTAGTGGAGACAATTATAAGCCAGAAGGAGTAATCTTTTGTTGAGTAACTCCCAATATTGAATCTCCTTCATGCAACCCCAGAGCTAGAAAACAAAAAAAAAATTAAGAAGTGCCCCACTCCACATACACTTGGAAGTCTTTCTTTGCAGCCTCATTTCAGTATGTGGGTGACTCTGGATTTTCAAAGACTTTGTTGGGGAACCACAAACAGGAAAGGTTTCAGGTGTGGATATGTCACCCAAGAGGCTGCCTAATTAAATTCAGACTCTCACAATGGAAGATTAGACACCTGAAGTGATGGATTACTTTGGCTTTAGCAATCATGAAGACAGTCTATTCGCAGAGGCACAGAGGGTTTGCAATCTGCCTCAGTGGAAGACATATCCATACTGATGATACCATATATCCTTGAAAGATTCAAATGTATTAGAGGGTCTCACAGCTGGACAAGATAATCAATCTTCAACAATTATTTATTAATCACCATTCTGTGCCAGGTTATGTTCTAGATGCTGAAGATACAAAGATAGAAAATGAAATTGTTCCTGCCCTTAAAAAACTTACAGATTATCAAATTTATTATGGTAAAAAAATTCACAGTTTATATGGTGTTTTCTTGTTCACAAAGTGATTTCCTTAGAACAATCCTAAGGGACAGGCATGTAGGAACTGAAGTTGGATGGGACCTTAGAAGTCATTTAGCCCAATAACTTCCTTTTACAGGCATCAATTCATTAACAAGCATTTATTGCTGAGTTAAGTCCTGTGCTAGATGCAGAGGGGTCCAACTCAAAGTATGCTAGCTACAAAGAGCTTCATATCTGTGAGGTCTGAACCAGATTAAAATATAATTGGGAAATGTTTAAGAAAAGAAATAAAAATACAATACAATACAGATATTGCTAATTTGTGGTTTTCTAAGTCAAAGTGTACCCAGTAAAGATCCATTTCCATTTGTGTTTGACACTAAAGGATAAAAAGAAATGTAAATATCTCTGCCTTCTGGAAGTTTCCAATCAATGAAAGGGAGAGGGCATAGTATGTGTGTGTGTGTGTGTGTGTGTGTGTGTGTGTGTGTGTGTGTGTGTACATTTATAAACACAAAATCAATACAATTTAATTTTAAGGAGGAAAGTATAGAACATTGGAAGAATTGGGGTGGGGGGGGAGGAATCAGAAAAGGCTCCATGTAGAAGTTAGTACTTGAGCTGAACTTCAAAGGAAACGAAAAGATTCTAAAATGCAAAGGTGAAGTTATTCATTCCCAAAAATGAAGGATAGCAGATAGGAGATAGAGGGTTTCCATTTTCACTGGGATATATATAGAATGAGTGAAAGGGAATAATGTGTATGAAGATTGGGAAGATAAATAGGGGACAGTTTGGAAAGTTCTTAATTACCAAAAAGTATTTATTTTTGATCCTTAAAAGGCTAGGAAACTACTATAATTTAATGATAAGGGAAGTGACATAATCTAACCTGTACTTTAGGGGAAATCCCTTTGTCCTTTGTGGAGAGGATAGATTATAATAAGGGAAAGACTTGAGACAGGGTGACTAATTAGGAAACCACTGTGCTGCAATAGTCCAAGTAAGAGAAAATGAAATCTTAAGTCAGGATAGTGATTATGTGAGTAGAAAGACAGGGATGGGTTTGATGATGATATCTAAATATTTATTATATATCTGGAGTAAGTGAGATTATAGATATGGGTGACTAAAGAATGATCATCAAAATCATCAAAAACTAGAAAGTCTAGAAGACACTCAAAGTGCTTAGGATCATATGGATAGCATTTAGAAGTATCTTCTGACTCATAATTCAGTGATCTTTCTAATATACCATGTAACTTAATCGAAATAATTTATTTAAAAGGGAGCTCTACTCTAATCTCCTTGAGTTTACAAAGGAAGAATTATAGTTTTGTCCTATCACAATTATAAGTGGACTGGATGATAAAAGAACAGATGATACATATCAAGAACCCAAGTCTGTGAAAAATAATTAAGAATCATGGGAGGAGAATCATGGTCAAACGGGGAAGCTCTGAGAGAGAGAGAGAGAGAGAGAGAGAGAGAGAGAGAGAGAGAGAGAGAGAGAGAGAGAGAGAGAGAGAGAGAGAATGCTATGGCAGGAAGTCAAGGATGGGTAGAGAAACGCAAAAGGGACTGTCCAAAGAACTGAGGCAGTGGGGCTTGTAAACAAAGTAGAGAAATCATGCTAATTAGGGATATAGTTATACCACTGCTGAAGACACTAAGAATGAGAAGCCGTAGATCTGAATCACAAGATATAAAATTGAGGGACTTAAACTCAAATCCTATTTCTCCTGCTTTCTACCTGTATAGTCATGGACAAGTCTCAATCTCAATTTCTTCATCTAAAAATAAAAAGATTATTAACAAATCTCAAATCATACTACAAAGTACTAATTGTCAGTCATACTACAAAGTACTAGTTGTCAAAACTACTTGTTCACTTGTTTCAGTCATGTCCACTGATTTATGACTCCACTTGGCAAAGATCCTGGAGGGGTTGCCACTGTCCATCATCCTATTCTCTTTGATACTCAAGTTTTACCACTGTGCTTGAGCTGCCTTATTGCTATAGTCCTGCATTCCCTTTCTTCTTCCTTTAGTGAGTTTTTTCCCAAAGCCTCCATTTTAAGGAAGGACCCAGACCAGTCATGCTTCCCTCTTGGTATTTTCCTCAGGACATCTCTCTCTTCCCAATCTTTTTATTTCCCTTTTATGAATTGTTTTCATCCATTATAATGAAGGCTTCTAGAAGGATCTAGCTTTTTTATTTCTATTTGCATCTCCAGAGCTTAACACAGTGCCTAGCATATAATAAACACTTAATAAATGCTTGTTTAACTTCACATTTTCTTCTTAAAGAGAAAATATTTTCAAAATATTAATCTGTCCAGGTTCTCCTTGTGCCTTTTCTTCTTTGCTGGATCTTCATCTACGTCATTCCCACTAACTTATGGGTCTCCAAAGAGGTTATGTTCTTAGCTCTCTTCTCTTTTCCCTCCATTCTACTTTGCTGAATTATTTTATCAACTTCCATGGATTCAATTATCATTTCTATGCAGATGATTTTCAAATGTACTTAATCAGCCCTAACTTCTCTCTTGACCTTTAGTTTGTTTTTTCATTGATCTTTGAGTTATCCATAATTTTGATTCTTTGGAAGTTGTAATATTTCAAGTTTACAACCATAGAGCATCGCTAGGAGAGGAAATTTATTAGAGATTAATGTAAAGTCTTATGCTTAGATCAAAAAAATGCACAAGTATAGAATGGAAAAAATAGAATTGGCTAGCACTTTGAAAAGATCTGAAGCTTTTAATGATCTGCATGCTCAGAATTTGTCAACAGTATAATATAGCAACCCTCCCCCCCCAAAAAAAAAACAACAACAGCAAACAACAATCCTAGTACAGGGCTGCACAAAGAGAGTGGTTTGCTAAGGTTGGGAGAGGAAGAATATCCATTGTCCTGATCAGACCTCTTCTAAAGTATTATATTAAGTTTTAGGCACCACATTTTAGTGACAATAATTTTTTTCAAATGATATGAAATTATTTCATTTTAATGTTGTGTGTCTATATATATATGTATATACATATATATATATAATATTGCATATACTATGAGAGTTATATATATAGTGAGAACATTTCATGGTTACAGTACTTTGGGACAGGAAAACAATCATGATGTGATACATTTTAGGTTGTCTTGTTAATTCAGTATATTTCTGCAGGACAGGAGATTCTGTTTCAAAATAAGCATAGGATTGTTTTAGATTTTTGCTTTTATTACAGTGTGATTTCATCAAAGTGCTTTCCATCCAATATCTCATTTGCTTCTCACAATAACTCTGTAAGTTATGTACCAAATATATCATTATCACCTTTTTAAATATGAAGAAACTGAGACTCAAGTTACTTGTTCATGGTCATGCAGTTTCTAAGTTTAGTAGGTGAGATTTCCCGAATGCACCATTCTCTGTTAGTATCCAATCCTGTCTCCAAAAGAGATTTGTAAGCTAGAAAAATGTCCATGTTGGGTAGTGCCTCACATGTATCACAATAAATTTGGTCAAAGAGAATGAGAATGTTTAACCTGAAAAAGAGATGACTAGAACAGTGCAGATAAAATATCTTTTTTCAAGTTCTTAAAGGATTATGTTGTAGAAGTCATTAGACTTCTTGTACTTAGTTCTAGAGGGCAGAATCATCATTAGACTTAGAAGTGATTTTAGTCCTTCTATTTCAGTACAACATCCTCCATTTTCAAATGATGAAATTGAGTCCTAGAGAGATTAAGTGACTGTCCAACATCTCATGAGTAGAGACAGAACTGGGATTCGAACTAGTTTTCTTCTTCCAGGCCTTACTGCCTACTAATGTGTAAAATTTACAAAGAAACAATTTTGGTAAAACTTCATAACAATTATAATAATCTAAAAATGGAATAATCTATTTGAGCAAGTAATAGTTTATCCTACTTAAGTATTTTAAGGAAAGGGTGGAGGAACATTTATCAGAGATCACAGAAATTATAGGAATGGAAGGCAATCATTTAATACAACCACAAGGAGGAAGAACCCATCTCTTTTCTTTTTTTATTATAGCTTTTTTATTTACAAAACATATGCATGGGTAATTTTTCAACATTAACCCTTGCAGGGAACTAATGAAAAAAAAGTCAGAGGAAGGTGGTCTAAGTGTACCTGATCTAAAGCTATATTATATAGCAGCAGTCACCAAAACCATTTGGTACTGGCTAAGAAATAGACCGGTAGATCAGTGGAACAGATTAGATACAAAGGACAAAAAAGGGTACATCTATAGCAATCTAATCTTTGACAAACCCAAAGATACCAACATTAGGGATAAAAATTCATTATTTGGAAAAAACTTGGGAAAACTAGAAATTAGTATGGCAGAAATTATATATGGATCCACACTTAACACCATATACCAAGATAAGATCAAAATGGGTCCATGATTTAGGCATAAAGAATGAGATCATAAATAGATTAGAGGAACAGAGGATAGTCTACCTCTCAGACCTGTGGAGGAGGAAGGAATTTATGACCAGAGAAGAACTAGAGATCATTATTGATCACAAAATAGAAGATTTTGATTACATCAAACTAAGAAGTTTCTGTACAAACAATACTAATGCAAACAAGATTAGAAGGGAAGTAACAAATTGGGAAAATATTTTTAAAAGGAAAGGTTCTGACAAAGGTCTCATTTCCAAAATATATAGAGAACTGATCCTTATTTATAAGAAATCAAACCATTCTCTAATTGATAAATGGTCAAAGGATATGAACAGACAATTCTCAGATGATGAAATTGAAATTATATCCACTCTCATATGAAAGAGTGTTCCAAATCACTACTGATCAGAGAAATGGAAATTAAGACAACTCTGAGATACCACTACATACCTGTCAGATTGGCTAAGATGACAGGAACAAATAATGATGAATGTTGGAGGGGATGTGGGAAAACTGGGACACTGATACATTGTTGGTGGAGTTGTGAAAGAATCCAACCATTCTGGAGAGCAATTTGGAACTATGCCCAAAAAGTTATCAAACTGTGCATACCCTTTGACCCAGCATTGCTGTTATTGGGATTATATCCCAAAGAAATACTAAAGAGCGGAAAGGGACCTGTATGTGCCAAAATGTTTGTGGCAGCTCTTTTTGTTGTAGCTAGAAACTGGAAGTTGAATGGATGTCCATCAATTGGAGAATGGTTGGGTAAATTATGGTATATGAATGTTATGGAATACTATTGCTCTGTAAGAAATGACCAGCAGGAGGAATACAGAGAGGCTTGGAGAGACTTAAATCAACTGACGCTGAGTGAAATGAGCAGAACCAGAAGATCACTGTACACTTCAACAACAATACTGTATGAGGATGTATTCTGATGGAAGTGGAAGTCTTCAACATAAAGAAGATCCAACTCACTTCCAGTTGATCAATGATGGACAGAGGTAGCTACACCCAGAGAAGAAACACTGGGAAGTGAATGTAAATTGTTAGCACTAATATCTGTCTGCCCAGGTTACTTATACCTTCGGAATCTAATACTTAATGTGCAACAAGAAAATGGTATTTACACACATATATTGTATCTAGATTATACTGTAACACATGTAAAATGTATGGGATTACCTGCCATCGGGGGGGAGGGAGTGGAGGGAGGGAGGGGATAATTTGGAAAAATGAATACAAGGGATAATAATATTAAAAAAATTACTCATGCATATATACTGTGAAAAAAAATTCTAAATAAAATAAATTTTTTTCAGAACTCTAAAAAAAAAAAAAACCATTAACACTTGCAGAAACTTCTGTTGCAACTTTTCCCCTCCTCCCCACTCTCTCCCCTAGATGGCAGGTAGATCACTACATGTTAAAAATGTTAAAATCTAATATTTGTATATGTATATATATATACATATATATATATATTATACAGTTGTCTTACTACACAAGAAAAATCAGATTTAGAAAGAAGATAAAAATAATCTGGGAAGAAAAATTAAAATGCAAGCAAACAATAACAGAAAGAGTACAAATGCTATGTTGTGGTCCACACTCATTTCCCAGTTTTCTTTCGCTGGATGTAGCTGAGAACCCATCTCTTTTCAATGAAGACCTTTCCACTTTTTTGGAATTGTTACTGGAATTAATTTTTTTTTGTTTGGAAGACTAAACTATTGTTGATGCATAAAGAAGATCCAACTCACTTCCAGCTGATCAATGATGGACAGAAACAACTACACCCAGAGAAGGAACACTGGGAAGTGAATGTAAACTGTTAGCACTACTGTCTATCTACCCAGGTTACTTATACCTTCGGAAGCTAATACTTAACGTGCAACAAGAAAATTGGATTTACACACATATATTATATCTAGGTTATACTGTAACACATGTAAAATGTATGAGATTGCCTATCATCTAGGGGAGGGAGTAGAGGGAGGGAGGGGAAAATCTGGAAAAATGAATACAAGGGATAATGTTATAAAAAAAATTACTCATGCATCTATACTGTCAAAAATGTATATTTATAAAATTAATTTTAGAAAAAGAAAGAAAAAAATATTATTGATGGAGTTGTGAACTGATCCAACCTTTCTGGGGAGTAATTTGGAACTATGCCCAAAGGACTATAAAATTATACAAACACTTTGATCCAGCAGTGTCTCTACTGGGTCTGTATGCCAAAGAGGTCATAAAAAAGGGAAATTGACCCATAAGTGATTTGTAGCAGCTCTTTTTTGTTCACAAAGTATTGAGGAGATGCCCATCAATTGGGCATTTCTTTTTCTATTCTATTATATAGAATATTATTATAGTTCTATAAGAAATGATAAGCAGGCTGATTTCAGAAAAATCTTGAAAGACTTACATTAATTGATGCCGAGTGAAGTGAGCAGAATCAGAAGCACATTGTAGAAAGTAACAAAAACATTATGCAATGATCAGCTTTGATAGACTTTGCTCTTCTTAGCAATACAGTATCGAAGAAAATTCCAAAAGACTTAAATGCTATCTATATCCAGAGAAAGAACTATGGAGTCTAAATGCAGATTGAAACATTCTATTTTCATTTTTTTTTGCTTTTTTTCTCTCATATGTCTTTCCCTTTTGTTCTGTTTCTTTTACAACATAATTAATGTGGAAATATATTTAATATATGTGAATATCAGGTATCAGAAATATATGGAATATCAGACTGCTTGTTATCTGGAGAGAAGGGAGGAAAAACAATGGAAATCAAAATCATAAAAATAAATGTTGAAAACAAAAAAGAAAAAAAGGAATTAGATTGGGTTTTTTTAATTTTCTGTCTAGATTTGGGTGAGGGTAGATGACCCTTCCAAAATTAAATTTTATGATTTTTTTCTCTGGGCAAGTCTTCTATTTTGTGACTATGTTGGCAAAGCTGTCTCAAGGTCCAGGTACATAAAGCATCATCAGGATCAGCAAAAACTACATCTCTAGCAGCATTGTCCTTCTCTTAGGGTATGTCCATCAAAGATTATTTGACAAAGAGAAGGAAAAGTTCAAGTTTGGATAATTCTTAAAGCAGATCCTGGGTTCAAGTGCTGGTTTTATTATTTCCAAGTTGTATGGCATTAGACCATCTCTCCGAACCTAATCCTTATTTATAAAATGGGGAGAGGGATAATAAGAAATATATTATCAAGCTCTTAATTATTTTTTAAGGATCAAATGAAATAACATATACAAAAAAAGCTTTCCAAACTGGGTCCTACATCCCACAAATCTTTGCAAAAATAAAAGAAGGGATTATCTTCTTATATTTCTTTTTTGGAGCCAAGCTTGGTTTTTTTGTTTGTTTGTTTGTTTGTTTGTTTTTATAATTTTGTACAACATTCAGTTTTACTTATATTGTAGTAGTTCTTTCTGTTAACATTGTTGTAGTCATTGTGCACATTTTCTTCCAGGTTCTGCTTACTTCACTTTATATTAAAATATTTAAGTAATTAAATGCTACTCTGTATTCATCATATTTTTCATGTTTTATAGCACGGTGATATTCTGTTACATTCATGTGCCATGATTTGTTTAGCCTTTCCACAATTTATATTGTCTCTGGTTCTTAGCTACTACCAAAAAGAAAGTGCTGTTATAAATATTTTGATGTATATGGGGACTTTCTTCTCATCAGTGACTTTCATGGAGTATAAGCCTCTTAGTGGAATCTCTAGGTCAAAAGAAATGGACATATTAGGCACTTTATTTGCATAATTCCAAATTGCTTTATAGAATTATTTTATTAATTCATAATTTACCAAAAATGGATTAGTGTGCCTGTCTTAAGACTGTTTTAGCTTTTCTCCAAACCTGATAATTTCTATCTTTTGTCCTCTTTGCTGATTTGCTAGATATGAAGTAAAATCTCGGGACTGTTTTGGTTAGCATTTTTCTTACTATTAAATATTTTAACTTTCTTTTTGCTTTTTTTTTGAAAATTTTTTAGAAAATGGGGAATGGATTTTGGAGTTACATGTTCTGTTAGTTTTCTGTATATCTTGGATAGCAAATCCTTATTAGAGATGTTTTATACAGACTTTTCCCCCAGTTGACTATTTCCTGTTTTACCCTAGATGCATTAATTCTGTTTGTAAAAACAATTTTTATGTAATCAAAATCATCTATTTTACCTCTTGCAATTGCCTCTGTCCTTTTTGTTATTGCTGCTAAAATTCATTTCCATAATTCTCCTTAAAGAAATAAAAAACAAATAATGAGATAGAGGAATACTTGAGTTCATGGGTAGGACATGCCAATATAATAAAAATGACAATACTACCACAGTGATGCTCAGCCATCCCCACCCTCTCAACCTGGGTTCTGTATCTTCTTCCTCTCCCACATCCCTTCCCATTGTCAAAACATACAAGCCAGCCTAACTAAGAATATACCACTCCAATGTGGCTTCTTTATTTACCTTTTGCAGTCTCCTTTCCTTCCCTCCATGTATTCTAAAATACATCTACACTTAGTGCTCCTCATGATTCACCTTCAACTCTATGCATTTGCTGTAGTTGTCCCCTATACTTACAATGCTCCCCCTCTTTCCCTCTACCTTTTGGATTTCCTAGACTCAGCTCATTCCACCTTTTATAGGAGGTCTTTTCCCTCCCCAATTACCACCAGTGCATTCCTTCTGAAATATATATACACACACTGTTGCTTGTATGTTGTCTTCCTAATTTGAATGAGAAATCCTTCAAGGATTTTGGTTTTTTTCCTTTTTTTGTATCTCTAATACTTACTCCAGTAAGCACTCAATAAATTCCTGTTGATTGACAATAGCAGGCTGACTCTTCTAAATATCCTATTTGTAGTTAGTTCCTGGGAGAAATGTTGATATAATCAGTCAACTTAATCCAGCTGTTTCCCACTAATCTGAATTTCCCCTCCAATTTCACCCACACTCTTCTGTATAAATCCTGTTGTACTTTCTGATATATCTTAATTATGCTACATTTGTTTATTCATATATTTTAGCATACAAATATGTTATATTTATAATGAATATGTATTGTAAAATGAAAGTAATATTTAAAAGAAGAAATTTTCTAGTATATTTTTGCAGATACATCCAGCTTCTGTTTCAATATCTCCAAAGACAAGTAACTCACTGCAGTCTAAGACAATCTGTTCCATCTGAGTATAGTTCTAATTGTTAGGATATGTTTCCTTGTATGAAACTGAAAGTCTGCCCTCTGTGCATTTTACTCATTGGTTTTCCTTCTGTTCTCCATAACCAAGGAAAACAAATCCCTGTATCAGCCCCTGAAATATTTGAAGACATTTGTTATGTTCCCTCTTAATTCTGTTTTCACTGAGACTAAACCGCCTTCATTTCATCCAACTGATATTCCTTTGGCATTGACTCTGTTCATGATTCTTTTTGTTTGCCTCTATAGAAACATATGAAACCTTTATAAAATGTGGTATCTAGTATTGAAAATAACAACCAATCAATAAGTATTAATTAAGAACATATACTGAGTGCAAAGAATTTTGCTAATGGCTGAGGGAGATACAAAGTTTAGTTGAGCCAGGGTCCCTGACTACTGTTAAGTTTACATTTGGTAAGGGGATAAAATACTCAAAAGAGATTGTCATGGACTATTACAAGATAAGGGTATCAGAATTCTAAAAAAAAGTCCAGATGATTTCTAATCATAGTACATAATATGGCAGTATCACAGATCTTTCCACTCTTTTTCTGTTAAAATAGCTTATAATCAATATGGTTCCATTAATGAAACCTAAAAGACAGTATGATTTAATGGACAAAGTGCTGAACTTGGATTCAAGAAAAACCTTAATTTGAACACTATTTCCAGTGTTTATGAGCCACATGATAATGAGAAAATCATTTAATTTCTCTGAGCTTCAGTTTACTCAATTGTAAAATAAACACATGATATTTGTAGTGCTCAATCCTTCAGTTTTGTATGCCATCTAATCTAAGGTTACCATATCTGGACAGTTCCTATATATTTTGAAGATGGAAATTGTTTCGTCTTTTTCTTTATATCCTCTAGAACTTAGTAAAGTGTATACTATATATTTAATGCTTAATAGAAGTTTGATTGATCAAGCCTCTACTATGTGCTAGGAACTGCAGGTATAAGTACAAAAATGAAACTGTTTTTGACCTGAAGGATATTTCATTCTATCTTATGAAAAATTTATGAAGATCAAAATTGATAAAGTATATAAATTGCTTTGTAAACCTTTTAGGGATAGTTAGATGTCATCTATTTTCTTTTTCTGGTTGCCGTGTCACACTGTTTATTCAGACAGAGTTCACTAAAACTCCAAGGTATTTTTGAGATGAGCTTCTTTCTCAATAACTTTATTCCTTCTCTCCCATCCATTTTTTTTACTAGTGCAATAGGTTTATTTTAGAAACAAGTGTAAAATTTTGCATTTATTTGTTTTAAACTTCATCCACAAGATTTGGTTAATCTGTGGATTTTTTTGGAACTCAGTTCTTTTATTCACCATATTAACTATTGCTCAAACCTTTACATTACCCCAAAGTTTTTGAGCATTCCACCTATGTAATGCTGTATTGCTTAAAATGAATAAATAATAATTGCATTAATCCATTATGGATCAAGGACAACCATGCTAGGTTAATTTCATTTCATTTTTAATAGTGTTACTTGACGGATAGATGAGGAAAATAACAGATATAGAATCTGTATCAGCAAGGCATTTCACAAACTCTCTCATGGTATACTCATGGAGAAGATGGCAGGATATCAGTATTGATTAAATATCCAGATCCCAAAAATGAAGTGATTATGATACTTTCATAATACTCCACGAAGAGTGCCATAGGGACTTTGCCTTTGTATCAATATTTTTATCAATCACTTTTTCACACTAAAAAAATTATTACTGAGAGCCTTCTATTACTCTTGAGAGGATTTCCCTTATAGATTCTCTGGCTGCACGAATCTATCTTTCCACTATACTATGTAATGTCAATTCTTCTCACACCTAGGAGAGCAGTTCTCAAAATGTGTTTTGGGGACCCCTAAATCCTGTTAGAGGTCTATGTGGTAAAACTATCTACATCATAATATTAAGATAGTTTAATTTTAATATGGAAAATATCTATAGATGAACTTCAACACAAACAAAAGCTATTTGGGGTCCTCAATAATCATTGATCTACAGTTTGTCAGCATTATCTTACCTCATCTACTTTAAATTTAAAGAGAATATGATTATTTCTTTTAATAGTTATTGTTTCCATTTCACCAATTAGCTCCAGACAGAATCAGGTTCAACCAAACAAATCTTTTGTTCTGCTTTATGAAATCTGGATTATCAGTTTATCAAATTAAGAATTTATCAGCCACTCTACTTTTAACAGAGAGATTTCTAGTAGATTCAAAGTTGTTGAAGCCCCTACTTCTATCAGAACCCAGCCCAGGCTGCCTTTTTGCCAATTTTATGACAGATATCAGGGATTTGTCAATAATTTTTGGTTGGGTTGTCTTTAGTATATTGTTTCTCTTTCTCCTTTCTTTGATTTTTTTCTCCCATGACATACAATGTCATTGCAGCTCTTCTTTTTGAACAAATTATATATACTTCTATTGTCTTATACTAGTCCCTAATCCTTCATGTTTTAATGATACCTGTGAAATTGCATTTACCTTCTTGAATTAAAACCTCAATTTTATTTTGTTTATTAAAAGATTTCCTTTTTTGCATTAGTATATAGATATATAAAGCCATAGGAAGCATTTCTTTCTCCTCTTTCCAGTTTTTTTTTTCTCCTGAGAATGACTAGGTCATTCTACTGATAATTTTCTATATTGCATCTTCTACTCTGAGGCACCTAGTTTAGAAAGTATATGTTGCTAGTGTTCTCCTTTCTTCCCCTCCAGCCTTCACCCCCCCCTTTTTAGTTTAAAACCCTTTTTGTCGAATTCCTGAGACTTTAAGACGTTGCACTCCTTATCTTTTGAAGATGACACAAAACAAAGCAACAGTAAAGTTTGGCACACTTGTTATTTGGGTAATTTTTTTTGCAAGATAGCATTGCCTAGTGATAGGCATTTGGTATATTTTTGAACCTCTGGTGTTTGTTCATAGGCTCTGTTCCATAATATTTATATCTATCAATATTCCCTTCTTAACATATGAACAATTTAGAGACAGACTGGTGCTTATGCCCCAATAATAGTGGAGATACAGAGAATCCTAAAGTAGATAACTAGCCACAGAAACACACAGCACCCAAATATTGAAAGTGGTTCGTTTTTTACTACTTGGTATATATTTCCGAGCCAAATAATACATTGACATTTTAAAAAATAATGGTCAAAAGAAACAACCCACGGAAAAATCATCTATCCCTGTTGGAGTTTTAGAGGCTCATTATTTCATATTAAAAATGGTGTTGTGCTTCAGAGAAAAGAGTGATAGAAGCAGGCTGAGGGCAGTATAAATTTAGCTGATTTTGTTTCTATTTTTGTTTTTCAATTAATTCAGACTTCCTCAATGAATCTAAAGTTTACTAAGGCTTTTTTCCGCCCCTTTGGGGGAGAGGGCAGGAACAAAGTGAAAGATGGAAGGAGACATAAAAGTGACTTGTTAAAATATATTCCCATCTCACTGTTCAGTGTGTCAAATAAATTCTTGAGGCAGGTGCTTGAATTCACAGACTCTTTAGAGGGAATCTCGCAGCCCCAGGAATATTTTGGTTAAGAAGAAGGAAGGAGGGGGGCAGAGAAAAACAACCACCAACATCAGCTGCTAGTAGGGAAAAAGCTAATCATGGAAACTTTGCTGCGGGAGAGGTGCAGCTGTCAAAGCAATAAGGTAAATGAGTGATCGACTAAAATGGTGTTTGCAGGAGAACTCTGCTCTGTTCTAAATAGGGGAGATTGAACTCTAGCACCATCCCACTATTCCTTGGTAATGCACCATTTTGGAGCTGACTGGGTGGTCCTAAGCCCATTGCCACAGCGGCTACACCGTCGATACCAATCAAGGCCCCGCAGCTGAGACCCTGAGTGACCTGCTTCGGGAGCTTTATTTCAGACCCGATTCACTCATTTGTGTGAGATGCTTTTTCTGCCACTTTATTTATGGGATTACATAAATGAGCCATTAAAAATGTAAATCTTCAGAACAGTGGAATAATACAGATTTAAACAATCAGCCCGGGGCGGTACAGTACAGAAACTGGCCCGCACGGCACCGGCCGTACTGCGCCCCGGTGACTATGGCAACGATGGAGGGCTGGGGGGGGGGGGGGGGGAAGCCAGAGAGGACCCGAGGAGAAATAAAACGTCGCAGCATTGTAGCAGTCACTGGCACCAAAGGAAGATTAGGGTCTCGCCCGCTTTCTCTCCCTCTCTTTTTTAAGGGAGTATTAGAACAATAATGAAGATGTGCCATTATAATCAACAAAAGAGGCCAAAGCATCCCTCACACAGTGCAGGTGTCGAGACAATCGAGCTCGCCACCGAATCGAAAAGTTTATCCCACCTCGCGGCGAAGTATTTAACCCTTTCCTGCCTTTTGCAAAACACACACACACACACACAGCCCGAGTGAGGAGGAGAATTGGGGGATAGATAAGGATTTTTCCATTCTCTTTTCTAATTTATGATCAGCAGGACTGTAACTAGCCTAGGGTGAATAGAGGCTTATTCCCGGGGCACTGACATCTGAAGAGGGACACTTCCTCCTTGGGAGTGGAGACTTCCTCCCCGGGGCAACCATTTTTTCCATCACCTCGCCTTAGGGCCCTCTGCACCATCACCGCGGAGTCCTGTCCTTTCACCTTAACTTCTGTAGGGGATAAGGGCTAGACCTCTCCTTTTCTCAGCAAACTGCGTCTGGAATCTGCCACCAAGCTCACTCCCCAGCCACATTTTTGTGGTCTTTAAAATAATACTTAATTATGGTTATAAAGTGTTTCAGAGCCAGAGGCAAAAACAGCCGCCCCTTTCTGCTGTAAATTAGCCTGTTAAGCATGTCATATGGATTTCACCCCATGGAGATCTTGGTGATGGGAGAAAATTAGATCTTACCATTAGATCATCAGACTACCTAGAAGGGTTTAGAGATTAGCTGCTGTGTCTGGTTTAAAACAATGTATACTTAGTGTTACCTCATTACAAGTTGTCATTTTATGCAAGACTGTACACTGAGATGGAGAGAACAAAGCTTAAGAATAGTCACAGATCAGCAGAAAAGCATTGTGCATTGTGCAGGGATAGAGGGTTAATCTTAGATTCAGGAGAATCTGGTTCAAGGCCTTGACCTCATTTATTAAGGTTCTACTATGAGCCAGCCAGTATGCTTGGCACCAGAGATAAACAGGCAATCAGTCTGTTTATTAAGGGTTTATTAAGGATCTCTTGGGTGCCAGATGCTGTATTAAGCACAAAGAAAGTTCTTGAGTTTCAGAAGTCCATCTTCTAACAGGTGAGACAGCATGCAAACAAGCATGTGCAAAAATGATGAATACATGGCAGATTGGCCATAATCCCAAAGGGAAGGTGATACAAAGCAAAAGTGGAGACACTGCCTCTCCTCCAATAGTCTACTTTATGTTGAAAGGACATGATATGTCAACAAAGTGGGGAGGATGGCACTAACAACTAGCTAATCATAAATCTTTCCAAGAACTCTTGGATGGGTTTGGGAGATCTCTGAATGGGATTTTTATTTTGAGTCTTTCAAGCTTAGAGCTCTATCCACTATCCCATGTCTAATGTATCCCAGAGCCTCTACAATCCAGCCTTCCCTCAAAAATCACCTCTTCTATGCACTCTTATATCCTTATTATTTCCTATTATAGAATGTTAGCTTCTTAGGGGCAGGGATGGTTAAATGTTTGTCTTTGTATCCATCATCACCTGACACACAGTAAATACTTAATAAATAGTTATTAATTTATTGACTGACAGAGGAAAGACTCTCTAAAAACTGAAGCAATCAAAAATATTATAAAATCTGAACACTAAAAATGTTAACTGTGATGAAGATCTCTGTGAGCAGAGATACCTCCTACTGTGAGGGGAGATAAGTTTATGTTCAGCATCCCTGGGGTCCAGGTTCTGTTCCCTTTGTTTCCCAACCATCCATCTCAGGTGAGTAGTGTCCTTTTAGAACTGGATTCTATGTGTTTCCTTGCTCTTTGTTAAAACCTACTTTCATGTCTTTATTCATAAGAAATTCCAAGTGCTTCATAAAAAAACTTGAGACAAAGAGGCACATTGGTGTTACAACTATGATTTGAGAAAAATGTGTTGTAATCTTTGTTCTGATTAACTACCAGGGGATCTTGGACAAGTACCTTAAACTCTTTGTGTCTAATTCGCATCTTTTGCAACAGAAAGAGGTTGGACTAAATCAACTTGTAGCCTGATCAAAATGAAAATGTAATTAGGAAAAGTTTAACAGAGTAAATAAAAATATGATAAAACAGATTATGTCAATTTTCCATTTTAAATTCAATATAGTGGGCAGCTAGGTAGCTATATGGATAGAGTGCAAAAGGCCTAGATTTAGGAAGACTTAAGTTCAATACTTAGCTGTGTGATCCTGGGCAAATCACTATACTCTGATCATCTCAGTTTACTCATCTGTCAAATGAGCTAGAAAAGGAAATGGCAAATCACTCCAATATCTCGGTCAAGAAAACTCAAATGGGGTCAAGAAGAGTTGGGCATAATAAATAATTACAATACCATCCATATGGGACTTGAAAGAATCTGTTTCCATTTCAGTTTGTTACCATTTCAATTGTTCAGCTAGGAAGGCTATATGGCTTCCAGCATTTCCAACTCTAAAGTTACCCAGGTCTCCCAGGGTTGCAAAGGGGATCAAAGCCTTGACCTAAAATAATGCCACTCTACAGATAAATTTCAGTCAATCAGCAGTGGATAGAAGAGGAATTTTTTTTATGGAGGAAGAATCAATTTAGGCCTTTTCCATGGGTTTCTCCATTGAGTCTATTATTATCTGCTTTAAAATGTCTGGTATTCTGGTCTGAGAAATTCTGGTATTTACAAAGGTGGAACCTGTGTTTTAGAGAGAAGGTTGGGTCATTAAATGATCTGTGAATGAATCCTAAAAGTAATCTGGCTTGCTTTTCTCTTCCTCTAGCCTTATTCTGGGTTTAAATCATTGTCCCATTTGCAATATCCAAAATGAATGTACTGATGAGTGACCTTTATAGGTTGTCTATCCAGTTGTATAGAGTCTAAATGACTGACAATGTTTATAAACTTGGCTTCACCTGTATGGCTAGGTAGTCCTAAATCCTGTAGATGGGGTGATAGAATAGAACAGAAACTTACGATAACATGAATACTCATGATAGAGTAGACCTTCAGATTCACATAAGGTACATAATTTCAAGTTATAATTCAGTCTCAAGGAATTGCCATATTTTCATTCATGCAATAAGTTTCTAGGTGTAGTGTGTGTTGCTATATGAGACAAGCAGGTGACAAAGTGAATAGAGTATTCACTCTGGCGTTCACATCAAATCTCAATCAACTGTGGAATTCTGGAGAAGTCACTTAATCTCTGTCTGCCTCAGTTCCCCCAAGTGCAAAATGGGAATAACGATTAGTATCTACATTTCAGAGTTATTGTGAGGATTAATGCTATTTGTAAAGCACTTAGTACACAGTACCTTAATAGGCACTGAGAAAAATACAGTTAAAGAAGGGGGAAAGAATTTGAAGATAATGCAATGACTCATTTTTGTGATGAGGAAACCTGAGGTCCAAAGAGGTCCAGTGCACAATTGCCAAGGTTCAAGCAATTAATGACTGAGATAGAGACTAGGTTTCCTGATGACCATCCTTTACTCTTTTTTTAAATTTTATAATTATAACATTATTTTGACAGTACATATGCATAGGTAATTTTTTTTACAACATTATCCCTTTTACTCCCTTCTGTTCCAAATTTTTCCCCTCCTTCTCTCCCCTAGATGGTAGGCATTCCCATACATATTAAATATCTTATAGTATATGCTTGGTACAATATATATGTGCAGAACAGAATTTTGTTGTTGTTGTTGTTGCAAAGGAATAATTATATTTGGAAGGTAAAAATAATCTGGGAAGAAAAACAAAAGACAAAAAAGAAAATGCTCACAGTTTACACTCATTTCCCAGTGTTCCTTTTCTAGGTGTAGCTGATTCTGTCCATCATTGGAATTGGATTAGCTCTTCTCTATGTTGAAAATATCCACTTCCATCAGAATGCATCCTCATACAGTATCATTGTTGAAGTGTATACTGATCTCCTAGTTCTGCTCGTTTCACTCAGCATCAGTTGATGTAAGTCTCTCCAAGCCTCTCTGTATTCCTCCTGCTGGTCATTTCTTACAGAACAATAATATTCCATAACCTTCATATACCATAATTTACCCAACCATTCTCCAATTGATGGACATCCATTCATTTTCCAGTTTCTAGCCACTACAAAAAAGGCTGCCACAAACATTTTGGCACATACAGGTCCCTTTTCCTTCTTTAGTATTTCTTTGGGATATAAGCCCAATAGTAGCACTGCTGGGTCAAAGGGTGTGCACATTTTGATAACTTTTTGGGCATAGTTCCAGATTGCTCTCCAGAATGGTTGGATTCTTTCACAACTCCACCAACAATGCATCAGTGTCCCAGTTTTCCCACATCCCCTCCAACATTCATCATTATTTGTTCCTGTCATTTTAGCCAATCTGACAGGTGTGTAGTGGTATCTCAGAGTTGTCTTAATTTGCATTTCTCTGATCAATAGTGATTTGGAACACTTTCATATGAGTGGAAATAGTTTTAATTTTATCATCAACCCTTTACTCTTTATATCATAACACGATTTTCCTTAATATTAACGCCTATCTGATAGAATGTTTAGCTGTGGATTTGTTTACTACTTCTAAAAAAATAAGATATAAATTGTCAGAAGCTTTTGAATGAAAGTGAATCTATGTGTAATGAAATTTGTGTGTCTTTGTGAGGTGAGGATTGAAGAGGGGAAAGAGAGAGTCCATATATTCATTGGACATAGGGAACTTCCAATATGGTCTGCCAACTCCTTAGTATTTGCGTATTTACTGTATCATATCTAAGCCTTGAACCTGAGTCTTCCTGTTTCAAGGGCCAGCCCTCCATCCACTGTGCCACACTATTCCTCCATGAGAGTGGAAGAGTAACCATACGACATACGCATAAATCTCATCATTCTTGACCTGCAATCTCAAACTTTATGCATTGAGACCAGGAATGCTAGAAAGAGCTCTAGAACTGAGCAGAATTGGCACACTGTAGCATATGTGCTATCTGCCTTCAAGTGGGTCTCACCACTAAATTCGCTAATTTCTTCTTTAATTTCTCCATTAGTTGTACCATTTTTGGACTTTACTAAAGGCTTGTGATTCCTAAAGACTGGAGGGATGTCCCCAAAGTCAAAGTTGAAAGTTGATATCTTGAATATGGACATGCCGTGGTTTGCCATTTGTAATAGATGAAGACTAATCAGTGCGAAAAAATAATTTCCAGGCAACAGAACTAAGAAATTTATAGAAATTTATATACTCAGCCTACAAAGACAAAGGCAAGAGGAGTCAAGGGACTTCCACGCACAGTAGTGATTTTGAAACTCAAAATAGAGCACACCAAGAGAAGAGAGAAAACTTTTCCATAAAAGTCTGAAGGTCAAAAGTTGACATTTGTAGTTATCAATGGAGCAACAGTGAGGGGGGTATAAGTAGAAGGAGTGCTTAATCTACAATCAGAAAGATAAGTGTTCAAATCTAGCAAAATACTTAATCTGCTTGCCTCCATTTTCTTTCTGTAAAATGGGACTAAGAACACGCACCTCATAGGGTTGTTGTCAGGATCAAATAAGATAATAATGGTAAAGCACTTAGCACAGGAAAAGCTTACCTGGCACATAATAAGCACTATATAAAATGTTAGGTATTCTTATTGTTTGCAAAGCACTTTACATATGTTATCTCATTTTATCCCCATTTTACAAATGAGGAAACTGAGGCTGAGAGAGGTTAAGTGACTTACCCAGAGTCTTACAACTGAGTAAGTACCTGAGGCAGGATTTGAACTCAAGTCTTCTTGACTCTGAATCTAGCAGTCTGTGAACTGCTTCATCTATGAACATAGAAAAAGTGGTAAGGGGGAAACATATGCTTAGACTTGAGCAAAAAGTGGCATTTCTAAAACTATATATGTCCAGATCTTGTTATACACACATCAACTACAGGGGCCATATCTGAACAATTTCATAAAAAGATCCAGAACCTTTGCTTCATGACATTATTCATTTGGGGCTATTTGCTAATTATAAGAACTTTTTGACAGGAGTTAGAATGGTAAGGTCTTTTCAGAGGAAAGAAATTTAAGTTTTTAGATAACATAAGGATTTTGAAGTCTCTTTAGATTGTTTACCCATGGTTTTCTTCTCCCTTTTCATCTAACTTGTTTAGTTTTATGGTTTGTTTGATCCTAACTGGTCATCTCAAGGTCCTCTGATCTGGTCTCAGAGGCTTCATTTTTCTTATATTGTCCCTTACTCTCACTTTCCTGCCTCTACACCATTCTTGTGTAGATGGATCTATATCACTAGAAATTATACCTATAGTAACCTCCTATCAATTTTCTGAGCTTGCAAGTATTTAAGAAAAACACCTTTTCTTGTTCTATTAGGAAGATTGGAATAGGGGAAGATTAAATGAACTATTCCACATGAAACAGAAGCCATGTAAAAGTTTCTCAATCTCCAAATTAGAAAATTTTGTCTTGATAGATAAGTACAATGGGGCAGATAGGTGGTGCAATAGAGTGCCAGGCCTGGAGTCAGGAAGTTAAAATATGGCCTCAGATATTTACTAGTTAAATAGCCCTGGACAAATGACTTAATCCAGTTTGCCTCAGTTTCCTTATCTAGAAAATAAATTAGAGAAGGAAATAGCATCCAACTCTAATATCTGCCAATAAAATTCCAAATGAAGTCATGAAGAGTCAGACAAGAGTGAAAACTACCGAACAACAACATGCTAAGGATAATAATGATATCAAAAGTCTTTCAAAGGGAAAGAATGTTTATGTCCTTGTCTTCAAGACGGCAAGAGAGTTCCTGGTCACCCTCTACGATTTCAAGTTAGTAGGCTTGAACAAATTACTTTCCAGATACTGAAAACTTGCTGAGTTGACTTTTGAGCTGTTATCAGTGACCTTTGAATGATGAAAAATGGGAGAAATGTCTAAAGATTAGAAATGTCCCATTAAAAAACAAAGGGAAAATATATTCTTCAACCCATAGACTGGTGAACTCAGCTTTGCTTCCTAGAAAAAATGATACAATGTATTATTTATGAGATTGTTTGTGAATACTTAGAGATGTAGTACTCTGAGACCAAGTGCAGTATAATAGAATTCTGGATTTGGAGTCAGAAGAGCTGAATTCAAGTTTTGCTTTCTTACTACCTATGAAATTTTTGGCAAATTATTTAACCTCTCTAGGTCTTACTTTGCCCATTTGCCCAATGAGGAGGTTGAATTAAAAGACCTCTAAAAGTCTAAATCCTGTCTTAGTCATTCAACCTTCCTGAGATCTCAGTTTCTTCCTTTGTCAAATCAGAAGGTTAGACCAAAATCCAAGAGTCAGCAAATTACGCACACCCTATGGACCAAATACTCCCTCCAGTCTATTTTTGTATGATCCTAAGCTAAAAAAAAAAAACCTTAAAAAATGTTTTTTTTTAAATCCTAGATTTGGCCTTGAATCATAAATTTGATGACCCTTAGACTAAAAAATCTCTAACTTGTTCAGCCATTCTCCAATTGATGGGTGTCTCTGAAATTTCCAGTTCTATGTCACCATAAATAGAGCTACTACAAACATTTTAGAGCATATATATGTATGTATATATATTATATATATATATATATATACAGAGAGAGAGAGAGAGAGAGAGAGAGAGAGAGAGAGAGAGAGAGAGAGAGAGAGATTGAGAGAGAGAGAGAGAGAGAGAGAGAGAGAGAAAGAGAGAGAGAGAAACACTATGGTAACTTTATTCACAGAGTTGTTAGACTGATAGTTCTTAGAAATGCTGTAGTTTGGAAAGACCAAAATGTTACTTTAACCTATAATCACATTTATCAGGGAGATTAAGGCTGATGGAGATCTTGAGTTCAAGGGTTCCAAATTTTTTTAAGCAGGGCTGATTAGGTATCTGTTATTAACATTGTGAGTCCCTAGGAGAAGCACAGGGTAAGGTAGGTACCAGGTTGCCAAAGGAAATGCAGATTGTTAGTGGAAATTAGCCAATGAGTAGCTCCTATATTTTCAGTCGGGATGGAAGATGGGGAGACCTAGTCTTAAAAAAAAAAAAGATCCTTATGCTAAAAAAGATTGAGAATCAACTATAAATAGTATATGTCTTAATTTCAGAAGGGAATTTGACAAATGATACTATAGTGTTGACTGGGAACAAAGGGCCAAAGAATGTTGATATGTAAATAGATGGATGTCAACCTGAATAGAGAACTCTCAGGAAAAGTCACAGAACACTGTCATGTATTCTGTATAAAATTTCTACCAGTGACCTGATTTTTATACCATTTTTATCAATTTTCTAAATGGTAAAAGTCTGGACTAACTAAACATAGCAGATGACAGACCTGGGATTCAAAAAGTTCTTGGCAAGCTAGAATGATCAACAAAATTTATTCCACCATACAATTACAAGGTATAGGAAATTTAACTAGATACCAGTTCATGTGAAAAAGCCTTGTGATTTTTTTTTACTTTTTTAACATTTAATTTAATTCATTCATTTAAAATTTTACCCAGTTACATTCAAAACAATTTTTTAAAATTTGTTTTTAAAACTTCTGAGTTCTAGGTTCTCTCCCTTACCCCCAAAACAATTAAGAAATCACATGTAAGGTTATGCAAAACATTTTCATAAAAATCAAGTTGTGAAAGAAAACATAGATCTCCCACCCTAATAAAAAATAATAAACTTCATGAAAAATTAAGTTGAGAGAGAGACAAGAGACAGAGACAGAGAGAAACAAAGACAGAGAGACAGACAGAATGCTTCAATTTGTATTCCTGTATTCAGATATAATCAGTTCCTTCTCTGAGTATTGATAGAATTTTTCATTATAAGTCCTTCAGAATAGTTGTGGATGATTGTATTACTGAGAATAGCAAAGTCATTTATAGCTGGTCATTCCAGAACATTGTTATTACTTTGTATGTAGTACATTTCACTATGCTTGAGTTAATAGAGGACTTTCCAGGGTTTTTTTGGTTTTGTTTTGTTTTTTTTGGTAGAACATCCTGCTCATCATTTTCCAAAGAACAATAATATTACATCACAAATACATACCACAGTTTATTGAGCCATTCCTTAATGGATGGGCATCCCCTCAATTTGCAAATTTTTTTTGCCTGAAAAAAGCTACTTTTTTATATTTATATTGTATTGTATGAATATTTTTTAACATATAGATCATTTCCCCCTCCTTTTTTAATCCCTTTTGGTATTCATGTCTGGTAGTGGTGGTGTTAGTTCAAAGAATATGCTTGAATTTATAGCTCTTTGGTCACAGATCATATCTTTTTGTCATTTATTAGTTGGGCAGAAGCCTTGTGATTTTAATGGAGTCCAAACTATGTAAAAATGGGTCAGTCAAAAAAGCAAATCTGATCTTGGAATACATTAAAGGAAGTATAATAGTGGGCACAGGATGGTCTGACATGACCTGAAATCCCAGTAATGAGGCATCTGAATTGGGCTTTAGTGGGAAGCTCAATTTTATAAGGAAAAAAAAATTCTTTCTTACAATATAGGATGGAATATTGAAGCAAATATAAGACAAAGCAGGTAGCTAAGAAGTACAATGCATAGTGTTGGATCTGTAATCAGGAAAACTTATCTTTCTGAATTCTAATCCAGCCCCAGACACTTATTAGTTGTGTGACATTGGGCAAGTCATTTGACCTTATTTGCTTTAGTTCCTCATCTGTAAAAAATGAGTTGAAGAAGGAAATAGCAAACCACTCCAGTATCTTTGCCAAGAAAACCCCAAATGGGATCATGGAGAGTCTTTTATGACTGAAAAATGACTCAACAATAACAAAATAAAGTACTCAGTCAATAAACATTTATTAAACACCTGCTATATGTCAGACACTGTGCTCATTGTTGGAGATACAAAGAAAGGCAAAAAAGACAGTTCTTCCCCTCAAAGACTTTACAGAAAATTGTTGGGGAAAGTATGAATTAAACATTAAGACTTCAAACCAATTGACTTGCCCATTTCATAGGGACTGGTTTAAGCTTTAAGGAGTAAGCATAAAGACAGGTATAGGGAATGCACTGGTATAAGGAACTCCCAGGTGAGGAAACTTCCAGGCTAGAGAAATACCTTCTCTTTAATTGATAGCAATAAAGATTTAGTTAGAGCAGGAAGGAGTTAACCCAGTTCAGTTTGATGATTGGAAGGAAGAATGAGGCTGATGACTGTGCACCTCACTTAAATGTAAATATAAATATAATTAATCCACACATCACCCTGATTCAAGTCACTGGCCTCTTTGACAGTGAAGAATGAACAAGCTTGAGCCCACTTTCCCCTGGATTCTCTACTTTTAGGAAAATATGTTGCAGACTTTGAGATAGTTTGTAACAACTGTTGTTACTATATCAACCCAGTAACTATCCTTCTCTAAAAGCAACTTAGATTGACTTTCTCCTAGGTTGTCTAAACCAGTGGCCCTCAAACTTTTTAAACAAGGGGCCAGTTCACTGTCCCTCAGATTGTTGGAGGGCTGGACTATTGTAAAAACAAAAACTCACACTCTGCCTCCACCCCTCAGCCCATTTGCCATAACCTGGAGGGCCACATAAATGTCCTCAGTGGGGCCGCATCTGGCCTGCAGACTGTAGGTTGAGCACCCCTGGTCTAAACTATCTCTCCACTGAAAACTTTGGAGGGTAGCACATAATTGATGTCTCTAGTCAACAGCTTTAGAGAATTGTCCCTGAGGAGTCAGGAATTCACCCTGAAAGAGAAATGTTGGCAGGCTCTGGGGACCCCTATTTGTCACTGAGAGTGGATAAAGATCCCCAGAACTTGTGCAGCAGCTTCAAGGAAGCCTTTTTGTCCATTCCAGAGTTATATTCTGGAAGTGATGTTCTTTCTATATGGGTGCTGGCACTGGGTCACTTTTAAATGCCTTTAGGAACGGCTCTATGCACAACATCCTTCTGCACCCTTGCAAAGGATTTTTAACCTGTTTGTCCTATGAGAAATAAACAAAACCCAAGCAACATGAATAACTTCAATGTCCCTATCCTTCCTCATTCCTGATAACTTTAAGGTGATCTACATTCTTGAAGTAATAATCCATTCCCCCAGATCCTTCGCCTCCTTTAAAAAGGGGAAAAGAAAAGCTCTCTGCAATGTTAGAAAGGGATGGTATAAACAAAGCAGCCTTTTTCCCTCCCTATGAACTGTGTATATAATTACATGAATAATGTTGAATATAACCCATATGCTGGAAGAGGGGGGGTGCGAAAAACAAATGGCAAAAATAACTACTGTGAATTCAAACTGCAAATGAATGAAGTCAGCCTCATTCATAAATGTCATATGAAGGTTTGGTTAAAAAGGCGAGTCTGTCATTCCAAGGACAGCAGCTGTTGTTGTGTTGAACAAAATGGATACAAATGGGTATTATTTTAAAGTGAAATGCTTAATTTCAGGCCTAACAAGCACACTGTCCTCTCTGTAACCCTATGTCATACAAGCCATGATCTCCAGTAGAGGGCTTGATTGCACAGGAAATCAAATTCACTAGCAGTGCCTACCCAACCCACAAACACATTGGCAATGTTTGAGTTACTATGGCAATCGCAAAATAGGAAGGCCTTTTCTTCTTTCCCCCATCTCTGCATGCAGCCGCAGGCTGCTCCTGAATAGACCACATCTGCAAAAAGTTTTAACACGGTACTCAGATAAAGAAAAGGATCCCCAAAATGGGCACTGACCCGTCTCAAAAAATGTTGCAAATTTTACATACAAGAATTGGGGAGCTGGGCCACTTTGCACAGGTTATGTCATAATGCAAACAAAAAGGGATAAAAGCAGATGAAGGCTTTTTGCTGTCAAATATCTAGAGGAGGGGAAAAAGCAAGAGTAAATGACAGCTTTAATGCAGATGTAAGGAGCAAAGTCAAAGATGGGTGACAGAAAGTTACTGGTCAATGAATAAGGGAGAAATTTCAAACACAAAAAAGCAGACAAAAGGGTAAAATACAATAAAATCTAGCCAGAGAGATTTACTGAGAAAACCCCCCGAAAGCATATTTAGCAAATCTCAGAACTTTGAAACCCTGTGAAACCAACACATGCTTCTTTTAGAATGGCCAATTTGAGACTTTTAACAGCCCCACCACTGACTATCACAATGTGAACCTGCTGGCTGCCTGAGGAGGCTTTCCCAGCAAAGGGGCGCACCCCCTGGGAACCATATGTTGAGCTGTTAGATTTTAGATACAGAAAACGTCCAGTTTAGGTTTTAGCTGATAAAAACAAAAACAAAAACAAAAACAAAACATAAAAGACAGGTACCAAGACTCAGGAGATAACCTTTTTTCCTGGACATGGACAGGGTCATGCTGATTTTTAGGGTGTTATGTGGAGTTCAACACATGATTATATCTTTGTTTTTTTGGGGGGGAGACTTATTATTTTGTGATTCTTTACAATATTATCATTTAATTAGGAGATGGAGTCAACTTTAGGTTTTTGGACTAATACTTTCTGCATTTTGCAGTTGTGGATCTGCCTGATACCTATACTACTATCCTATGGCTGAAAAAGGGATGAGGTCCTCATCCACTGTTATTCCCCCACTTATCCCTTCACTTTACCTCCTTAAACCCCACCTTCACTTTTCTGTACTAAACTTAGAATAAATAACACTTCATTCCTTCTTGCAAAATCAAAATGTCAGGACTTTGGGGGAAAAAAATCTTGAAATTCATCTTTTTTTTTTCTTTTAATTAAAGAGAGCTATTTTTAAAAATGAATGTGGGTTAAAAAAAATTTTAGGAATATAAAGGACTAAAAAGTTGCCATTTGAAAGAAGTGAAATTTAGAGGGAACAATTCTTTTATAAATACCATGAATCAGTCACAAAAAGTCCTTGGAGATTAAAAAAAAAAAAAAAAAAAAAAGTCCAGGATCCAGTAAAACTGACACTACATTTCACATTCATTGGCTGTTGTTCTTTTGGGGGCGGTTTAGTATGAAGAGTCTTAAAGAGACAATGGAAGACAATAGTTCTACCTTATCAAAGTTCATTCATGCAGCTATTTCAAATACTTTTAACTGCTTGTCAATAGGTCTTGCAAGGCTCTGAGATTCTAAACATTCTGTCACATTTGTGTACTAACCACTTAAAGTTCGGCTAAAGCTTTGTGACCTGGACTGACTCTCCTTTATGTGGGTCAAAATGCAAGGCAAAGCCATTGTGTGGGACGGCCTTCATTAAATTCATTGATTTGACCTGTATTTTAAAGACCAAAAGTCAAATGGAATGGGAAGTTAAAGTTCCCATACAAAATCTTCCCTTGAGTACTTTTCGGCCTCCTTGAACTATCTGGCATTTAAGTAAAGGACATCTTAAGATTGTTTGAAGTCAGTCTTGGAGTCAGAGAAGCACTTTCATTCAAATCTCTTTTGGCAAGTTATTAAGAAAAAAATGTACATACAAAACAATACTATATTCATACATATATCTTTATATTTAAGACAGAGGAGCAGATGCAAAGTTTAAAAGAAAACCATTTTGTCTTGACCTTGATTTTCTTCCCAGAAGACACTATTTCAGGAAGCAATGAAGCAAGCTTTCTAAAGTTATAAATTGGCTCTGCCCCATTTACTTTATTGGGGAATCTGGTTAGACTCTTTTCAGAACTCCATGTTAGTATATCACTATTTATCAAGTGTGCATTTGAATATGGAGTGAGCTTAAGAGCAAAGTGCTGGATATACCCAGGAATAATAGCCTTGAAAAAACCTATTTTTTCCTTGTGATTATTTTACTGGAAATACCAAGAAACAATAACTTTGAAAAGACCTATCTTTTCTTGTGATTATTTTTAATGGGGAGAACCAGAATAAATCATGATCACTGCGAAATGGTTAAATTGGAAACTGTTAGTGAGACTGAAGAAGTCAGGTTTCATCTAAAAACTTCAGTCCAATGATTTCATTTTTCTAAGTAACATTTTCCAGATTTTGAAGGTTTATTCAACAGTGAGACAAAAACACTTTGTAGATTTCATCCTAAAGAGACAGCATAAACCAAATTGTTTATACAACCTCCTAGAAACCATATTTTTGATGAATTCTCTTTTCTTCAGGATATGGACCTAAATGAATGCTATGAGTATATGTTGTTGGGGGCAGGGTAAGGGTAAGGAAGGGAGCCTTTGGGGAAGATAAGGATGTGAACATCAGGCTGACAAGAGATGTGGGTGTAGTGAGGAAAAGGGCTAAGTACAGCAGAGTAAGAAGTCCAGATCTTACTAGAGGTCATAGCCACAAATGGCTAGGTGGTCTATATCTGTGAAGTAATCCTTTTTGCATTAAATGACTTAATTTCCTCTCTCCCTTAGAGCAGCAATCTAGTGGAAATTATGCATAAAGAAAGCCAAAATGAAGTAAATCCTTTCTGAGCTCTAGGTCAAGCTGGGAAAGGTTGGGGAAACCTGAAGGGTGAGTGTGTAAATGATATAAAGATCCTGAAGCACTTGGGAGTGATTATTTAGTCAAAGAAATAAAGTCTTTCTTCTCTGTTTCTCTAATTCTCAAGCACAAAAAAAGTCACTTGGGCTTTCTTAAAAGTTTAGAACACTTTCTTCTTTTTTTCCAGATGGATCAATAAAAGCTCAAGTTTCTTTCCTTTTCCCTACAAAGCTTCTGCCTGCTTTGTACTTTCCATATATATTTTTCTACCAAAAAAACCAAATGCTGATTTCTGATTCTGTAGTAGGCGATCAGTGAGAAGGCAAAAAAAAAAAAAAAAAAAAAAAGAAAGAAAAAGAAAAAATTGTGATTATAAATGAAATTTAAAGAGAAAATAGCTTACATTGGAACATGAATTTAGGCTAGGGAGATGAAATGATACCCCAGAGTACATGTTGGTAAAGTCCTATCTAGTATTCCTCTCTCCTTCCATCTTCTCCCTCATCCCCAAGATGGCAAACAATCTAAGGTAGATTTTTATACATACATACATACATACATATATATAATCATACTAAACATATTTCCACATTGGTCATATTGTAAAAGCAGAATCAGAACAAAAGGTAAAAAACAGGAGAAAAAAAAAGTAGAGATAGTATGCTTCAATCTGCATTCAGATTCCATCGTTCTTCCTCTAGATTTAGATAGCATTTTCCTTCATGTCTTTAATTGTCATATCATTGCATTGCTATAATTGATCATCACAGTGTTCTGTTACTGTGTACAGTGTTCTCCTGGTTCTACTCACTTTTCTCAGCACCAGTTCATATGGGTCTCCAGGTTTTTCCTGAAATCTGCCTGTTAACCATTTCTTATAGAACAATAGTATTACATTTTTATAATACAACTTGTTCAGCCATTCCCCAATTGAAGGCCATCCCTTCAATTTCTAAGTCTTTGTCTTACTTCCTTTCTTGAGCAAGAGTGTCCAGAAACAAGGGGGAGGGACTAGAAGTGGGAGATGTGACAGAACTTAAATATTCATACCATCATTTTACAAATGAGGAAATTGGAGTTCAGAAAGCTTCGTTGGCTTGGCCAGTAAGAACCAAAACTAGGTTCATCACACATTGCCCTTCTTCATATAGACAGCATTTCAGGCAAACAGGTCTGTTTGTCCAACTCTGTCTTCATACTTATGAACAGGCTATCTGCCCTTCCTGGAATGCATTCCTTCCTCACCTCTAAGACATGGAATCACAGAATTTGGGAATAAGTAGGATCTTAACAGCCATTAAGTCCAAACCACACCCCAAAGCAAACACCATAGCAACATACTCAACAACTGGTCATCTACCCTTTGATTAAACCCCTCTAATAAGAGGGGGGAACCATAAATCCTTGAGGCAGCCCATTCTAATTTTAGCCAACTCTGATTTATTAGCAGGCTTTTCCTGATATTGAACCTAAATTTGTCAGAAGTGGAAAATATCCCAACCGCAGACTGTATAAGGTCCACAAAATCATTTGCTAAAGCAACCTCAGTTAATGAGCTGAAAGCTAGGTAAAACAACCCCCCATTGCTTGAGTTCTATAAACTGATAATTTTCACCCATGTTGTTATAAATATGCAAATGTCTCTTGGCAGAAAAAAAGGTTCCCCACTCCTATCTATTTCCATCTTCTACCCTATTACTCCTAGCTCTTCTCCCTAGAGATAAACATAAGTCTTATTCTTATTTCATATGATAGCCTTTTCAATACTTGAATACCAAGCTTCTTAAATTGTGATTCAAGAAATTCATGTGGGGTCTTGAAATTAAGTGTGGGGGTGGTGAGATTATGATTTATATTCCTATATATCCAGGTCACATAAAAATTTCTCAGGTGAAAAATTGTCATGAGTGAAAAAAGTTTAAGCAACCTGTTTTGAAAGAGCTATCAAATCCCCTCTGAGTCTTAACTTTTCCAGGCTAAACATCTCCATTTTCTTCAACTAATTATTGTTTTGTAGGGACTCATTACTCATTCAAAATCCTCTGGTTTACAAGTGTTCTTCCCAAATTGTGATACCCCAAACTGAATAGTACAAATGTTATTTATCTATGTCAGAAAACAGAAATACTACAATCTTCTTATTTCTGAAAGTTACATTATTTTGTAATGCAACCCTAATAGTATGAGATATTTTGGCTGCCATACCACCCTGCCGATTCAGAATGAGCTGAAATCTCAAGATCTTTTTGTGATAATCTTTAGCCTTGCCATGCTTCTTCTTGCATTTGTCAAATTGATTCCATAAAGGCAAATAAGCATTACATTTATCTCCAATTTCATCTTAAAATCTCAATCTGATATTCTATCCTACCAATATGTTTTTTGATTGACTCTGTAATCCTGTGAGTTAGCTAACCTACCCAGTTTTGTGTCAACTGCAATTTTGATAAGCTTTGTTAAACTCATCAATTAAGATGCTAAACAATAAAGGACCAAGTCAGAAAACTGATGCATTGTACTGGAAAATTCCCAAACTAGCACTGAAGCATCATTCACCACTAAGTATTTCTATTCAATCAGTTTCAAATTCATCTAAATGTCATCTAGATATTTCCAAATCCGCCTATATTTTCCATTAAACAATACTAGATTTTCAAATACTTTGCTCACATCTAGTTTTTCACTTGCTATACTATCCTAATAATTGTGTAAAAGAAAAAGAAAAAAGATTAATATGACAAATCTGCTTCCTTTCTTTGATGTCCACTATCTCTTAAATTATGTTATTAAATTTTGCCAGGCTTCAAGCTCACTGGACTATCTCACAGATCAGGATAACTTTTTGCCTAGCTCAATCTAGTCTTGTGGTATCCAATCAGATCTTCAGTCTTTATAGATCACTTGGGCCAGGCGATATGACAAGAATTCTCTTATTTCCATAATTATCTTAGAATTATGTGCCCGGTGTTGATTGGTAGTGGCTAGCATAAAAATTTTTTATTACATTTAAAAATTTTTACTATTCATTTTTTTAAAATTTTAAGGTCTCAAATTCTCTCTTTCCCTTCTCACTCTCCTTCATCCCTTGAGAAGGTAAGCAATATGAAATCTATCATACATGTGAAGTCATGCAAAACATTTCCATATTAGCCATGTTGCAAAAGAAAATACATACAACAACAACAAAAAAAAAGAGACTGAAAAAAATTATGCTTCAATCTGTATAGTTCATCAGTACTCTCTTTGGAGAGAGAGAGAGCATTTTTATCATGAATCCTTTGGAATTGTCTTGAATCATTGTACTGATCAGACTAAGTCATTCACAATAGATTGTTACACAATTTTGCTCTTGCTGTGTGTGTCTTGGTTCTGGTTTTTCTGAAACCATTCTGCTTATTACTTCTTATAAGCAATAGTATCTCACCACAATCACATGCTACAACATATTTAGCCATTCCCCAATTGATGGCATTTCTTCGATTTCCAATTCTTCAACAGCACAAAAAGATTTGCTATAAATATTTTTATACAAATATATTCTTTTCCCTCTTGGGATCGCTTTGGGATATAGACCTAATAGTAGTATTACTGGATCAAAAGGTATGCATAATTTTATAGCTCTTTGGACATAGTTCCAATTGTTCTACAGAATGTTTGGACTAGTTCACAACTCCACCAACAATACATTAGTGTCCCAATTGTTCATATCCTCTTTGTTATTTTTCATTTCTGTTATTTTAGTCAATCAAAAAGATTGACTCTGCCCATCCATGAACAATTAATGATCCAATTATTTCAATCTGACTTCATTTGTGTAAAAAGGTTTTTAAAATTGTGTTCATGTAGTCCCTGTATACTTTTTTCTGTTATCTTTTTAATTATTCTCGATGTCAATATCAAATTTTTGAAGACTTAACATTCTGGGACTCACAGCCACATTTCTATCCCCAAAATAATTCATTTCTTAAAAATATGGGCCTTTGATTTCAGGAAGAAGCTTGGAATCATTAAAATAACTGTGCAAACAAATTTCTTATCTTTACTACTGGACCGAGGTTTTTGTCCATTTGCTGCATCTGAGTTAAATATATATATATATATATATATATATATATATATATATATATACAGATACATAATCCATACACACATGCATGTATGTATGCAATTACATATGCATGAATATATATATATATATATATATATATATATATATATATATATATATATATATATATATACACACCACACACACACACACACACTTGTAAGCTCCTTGAGAATAGGGACTATCTTTTTCTTCTTTTTGTATCCTCCAGCACTTAGTATGGTTCTTGGCATATAGTAATATAGTAAATAAAGGCCCTAAATAAATATTGATTGATTGATTAATGTATATGTGTATGTTCCTGATTTCCAAATTATCTCTATCTTTTTAAAAATAGTTTACAAGCTCAATGGGATCTTGTATTCTCTATACATTTCAGACAACTGTGTGATTATTAATATTAGTTTAATATATATTCTAATTGTAAATATGTAGTCTAATATCAAATGGATTAAATTTGCAACAGATTAAAATGAAATTGAGAAATATCCAACAAAATAAATATTGTGTTCTTCTATGGCCCAAAGGGATTAGTTTCTATTTGACTTTGGCACCACTAGTCTAATATCATCACTTGTAAGAAAGTGACTGTTTTCATATTCCATAAGATACCTGTAGGAATTAATCTTTTTAAAAAATGTATATAGATGGGAGAGTGGGCATATAGATTGGTATTTTTTATTATTCTTTCAGTGTTTTTTTTTTTTTCTGGAAAATGAAATCTGAGACTTTTCCCCATACAATTTCTCTAAAATAACCTATGATCTCTTAATTGCCAAATCCAATGGCCTTTTTTCAATCCCTATCCTACTTGACCTCTCTACACTACAACCTTTGACACTGTGGGTGATTTTCTTATCCCTGATATCCTCTTCTTTCCAGGTTTTTGGGACACCCCTACCTTAATGACTACTTCTTAATTGCCTTTGATGGTTCTCCATCAGGGTTATGCCTGCTAACTGTGGGTGTCATTCAGGGTTTTTCTCCTTTTTTCTCTACCCTTATACTATTTCATTTTGGTGCTCTTAACCATTCTCTTGGATAGAATGTTCATCTCTATGCATATGATTTTTAAATCTACTTATCCAGCCCTACCTTAACTATTGACCTATAATTTTGCCTCTCCATTAGATATCTTGAACATTCAGTTGACATTTTAAACTCAATCTGTCTAGATTTAAATTTATTATCTTTCCCCTTAAACTCTTCTTCCTCTCAAACTTCTCTCTTACTATCAAGAGAACTACCATCAGTTATCCAATCTCTCAACCTAAGTATTGTTCTCAATTTCTCATTTTTTTAACCCCATGTCCAATCTATTGTCAAGACCTGTTGATGTTTATGTTTGTAACATTTCTCAAATTCAACTCCTTCTCTCCTTTGACACTTTCATCACCCTGGTACAGGTCCTTATCACCTCCTACTTGAACTATTGCAATAACATACTGTTTGGGCTGTCTGACACAAGACTCTCCCCATTCCAAACCAATCTCCAATTAGCCATCAAAGTGATTTTTCTAAAGCTAGTTCTGACTTAACTCTTCCCTATTCACTAAATTCTAGAGGTTGCCTATCTCCATGATCAAAAATAACTCCTTTGTTAGTCATTTAAAGTCCTTCAAAAACCATCCCCTCAGACTTTTGCCATTTTCTTTGTCCTTATACCTCACCTTTTTTCTCTCCTTACACCCTAAAGTACTTTTCATTCCAGTAATACTGGCTTTCTGACACTTTGAACAAGACACTCCATCTCTTGACTCAGTATTTTCACTGCATAGCTCCCATGCCTGAAATGATCTCCCACTTCATCTCTGCCCCTGGATTCCTTTAAGTTCCAACTAAAATCTTACCTTCCACAGGAAGCCTTTCCCAATCCTTCTTAATTTTACTGCTTTCCCTGTTGATACATCCAATTTATCCCGTTTGCATGTTGTCTTCAATTAAAATGTAAGTTCATCGAGGGCAGCGGCTTTCTTTTGCCTTTCTGTGTATCACCAGCACTTAGCATAGTGCATGGAAGAAAACAGGCCCTTAGTAGATGTTTACTTACAGACTGACTTCCCCTCTTTTTTTAACTTGGAAAAACTTATCTCAGAATATTCTCAAAATTGCATTTTCTCCAGCAAAAATCTCTCCTGAATATACTTGACCTAATTCAGTTTCCTTTCCCTATCTTTGTTTTTCTTTAGTACCATTTCTATTTCCTTTGGCAGAACTTCTGGGATGGAATATCAGCATCCAAATATATTAATAGTGAAAATAAATTGTTATAAAACTCTTAGACATTTTTCTATCTTTTGCCTTTTTGTCATTCTTCTTCCTATTATCCCTTGAGATTATTCTGCTTGATTGGGTCTTTTTCTAAGCTTTTGTTAAACTTTCCCCCTCTCCATGGCTTCTCACTCTCATACAAAGAAATACTACTGTTAATCTTCCCCCATTCTCCTCTTTTAGTTTTTACAAGTGAGTCTGAACTCTTAACCAGTGTTATTCTGGCTGCCATCACTTGTCCTTGGGAAGAAGTTTCAAGGTTTGTTCATTGAAGCACTTTCTATGTCTCTTAGTAGCAATTTATTTATGTAAGTTAAACACAAATTGTAAGCTTCCCATAATAGTAGATGACTATTGTTTTAATACAATGTTTTAAAATAAATTAAACAAAATATTGCGTAATATAAATATTGTTTTAATAGCAGTGTAGCTTTATGGAATTGAGACTTCCTTTGTCACTGCCTCTGGAGGCCTAAAGTACAACAATCAAAGGGCAATGAAATGGCACATAGTGAGTGTGGGCAGGCGATGATATATCACTACCAGAGAATTCCAGAGAATAGGAATAAAGATGTCATCAAAGAAATTATATGACAGAAAGATAATGTGAGCTAGTTGTGTGGCAAGAGTGAGAGATGACAATTAGTTCATGGCCAGGGTGCTTGATATTGGGAAAAACTGAGAAAGATCAACTCAACATGTTGAATGAACTCTCTATGGCAGACTTTTGGTAGATTATGGATAAAAGTCATACAGAATAGACAGATATAAATAGGTTGTGTTCTTAATAATTGGAGAAAACTCCCAAATGGATAATAAAATGCATCTATTTGAATATTTGAAAATCAAGCCTATAAGAAATTATTATAATTAGTGGTGATGCCCTTTTGCCCATCCATTTCTTAGTTTTTAAAATCAATAATTTGTTTGACTTATGTTGGAGTTGTTCTGATTGCATACTTTGTCTTTTTCTAATTTTTATTCTTTTTTCTAATTTTGTATTAAATTTTTTTTACTAAAAAAGTATTTTTACTCTACACATGATTCAGAATCTTACATGTCAGGAAAAAATGAAAGAAGCTTCTAGCATGTTGGGTAGATCCTCTATGTTCTATGGAAACATAGGACACTAAGACTTCAGTTGTATTATAAAACAGTAAGGAAAAGTATTTTGAAAGTGTCATACTTAGAAGTCTTTGACTTCACTTGAGTCATCTATCTAAATAGCCTTTTTAAATAAAAGAAATTAATCAGTTTCAGGAAAAGTTCTTGAGTCCTTGAAAGAAGAGATTTAATTTTGTTTATGGCTTGCTTGTAGAGACCAAACTGGACTAGAATTTTATTCTTATTTAACCCAATTAAGAAGGTGATTTCTGGAAACCTGAGTGAATTGTATTTTAGTGAAGCAAAGTTGTACAGAGTCATCAGTCTCACTCTTTCTTCCAGAGTCATCAAAGTTCAGTGGCAAGGCAAAAATCAAGATGACTGGTAATGGCCTGGGATGAAGAAGATAACCTTGGCATTTTCCACATCTGACCAAGTTTTAAGGGCTCCCCAGTTTGAACCACCTTCATGATCTTAGAATAAATTGTTCTTATCTTTCCATTCTGCAGGGTGAAGTCTTCACATACTTGGAGTAGACTTACTATTTCACTATGGGATTTGAGGACCATTGATTACCCTCAATCTGGTTTAGCCCTTTACTGAGACAGTTTATAAGGATGTAGTTACTGTGCATGCTACAGCTCCTTGGAGTTTCAGATAAAAATAGAGTACCAGAGAAACATGAAAAGTGGTTGAGCAGCCCTGAAAAGGGCTCAACAAGCCCTTACACCAGAGATGCTAGTCTTCCCCATATACCTATACCTTTAACTAGAATGAAAAGAGAATACTTAGAGTATTCAGGAAAATAACCCTTCTCCAACGGTGTTTTTTTATTTTATCCATTTGGAATGGCATCTTTTGTTTAATGATCATTATGAAATAGAAGTGGACTTTGGCTCAAGGCAGAGAAAATATCTTTTAGCAGGGGGAAACTGCCAAATGGCTCCACTATTCAAGCAGACATGTTTGTATATTAATAATTTGTCTGTAACAGTCCTTAACTAAAGAAAAAAAAAAAGAAGTGAAATGATTTCTATGTAAGATTTCTACATAATGGCTCTACATGAGCCATTTCCTGTCTGCTAAAGTATAATCAATTCTGTTTTTATGATGTTATTTGGTGACTATTATGTTCAGTTTTTCCTTATTGCCTTCTTGAAGAAATTGTTCATTATGTATATATATAAGCAGCTACTCTATAATTGGTAAGTCTTTGTCCTCTTTCATTCCTTGCACCTGAACCATATTCTTCAATATCCTTTTTTCAGTGTCTTCTCTTCTGTCCATATCTATATCAATGTTACTGAATATCAAACTATATGTTTATTGATTTGGAGAGTTTATTCAAATTATTCATAGGACTTCTTTACTTCCTCATCCTCTGCAATCAATATTGGTACATAAGTTGCAATTATTTTAATGGTTCTCTTTTTTACAAATATGTATGAACACTGCAATTCCTAGTGACTAAGCATTCCATGAAATAATGTTTCTTGTTGCCTTTGGAGACATGATAAAAACAACTTTGTCCTTTGTTTGCCTCTCCAAGGAAAACCTGTGAACCATCTTTCCATTTAGCTGCAATTTTCTTTTGTCTTGTTTCCATTTAGAATAAAAATATGATAGTTGGTATGATTCATTTCCTCCAATTGAAGATCCACTTAGTTACTAAAAAAGGATATTATCAATAACTAAATTAATATTTATAGATAGTCTAAAAATTGTGCAGAATGGCAGAATGTTGTAGAAGATAGTCATACAAATCAAGACACCTGAGTTCAAATCCTATACTTTACACATATAAACCCAAGACTGTTACATCTTTTTCTTTCAGGGTTCTGTTAAAAGTAGTTTTTATGTGTAATTGGAAAATATAATATTTATAAAATGGGGATAATACTTTAAAAAAGAAAGAAAGAAAATTGAGGTTGGCAATTTAGCAAATGTTTTTCTCAAAATACTGAAGTCAAATTTTGCCCCAGCACAAAGAATACCTTGTACATAAAAACTCCCAAGAATATTTAGGATAATTGATGCAAGAAACCTATTAGGTCTATATCCCAAAACAAAATTAGAATTCTTGAAAAAAAAATTAGTCATAGCTATCCCCAGGACCAATGTTTTACCAGGCCAGCACAACTCAACCAATGTGCTATATTCTTACAATAGAATTCAATTCCCTTCTTTCCTCTACACAATAGAAGTACAGGAACATGAAGATCTTGCTCTGCCTAGGATAGTAATATTGGATGCATGCTGTATTACAGCAGTGCTTAAGCAAAGAACTAAGGAATAAAGGAAATGGGGACAGAATCCCAGTTTATGTGTAAAAATAATGGGAGGGGCTCCACCTGGCTGGAAGGAAAGGTGACTAACATCCAGTTAAGGTCAGTTCTGATGCCCCATGAGAAATTATTCTGGTCAGAGAATAAAGCAGATTAAAAATTAATTTCTCAGTGTAGGAGGAAGTTGAGAGAGCTTTGAAGTCCAGCCCTCAAGGAAATTGCCATTAAAAAGAAAGGCATTGTAAAGTGAATAAAAAACAAATATAAATTACCAAATTTTAATACCAAATTACCTAAAATTACCAAATCTAAGAAAGAGGAAAATCCAATTAAAATCCTTGGGCAGAAGCAAATAAACCAACATGGAAGATATTAATTACAAAAGGGAATATGGCCTCCAAATCATCAAAGCAAGTCCAAGTAGCTCTGCATAAATAAAATGAAAGAAAATAAATCAGTATTTGCTGAGACTGAGGATTTTCTAGATTCCCAAGAAGGCAAGAAACCTGGGGAAGATTTTCCTGAATGGTTAAAAAAAGAAATAAGAATTGTGAAAGCTGACTTTGTGGTCTGTGCAGTGGATAAAATCTATAGAATAGAAGAAGAAAAGAAAAAGCAACAACTCTTAAATGATAAATGTTTTAAATTTCACCAAACAAAAAAGAGAACATAGATTGAGAATACAGATACACAGAAGTGAAATGCAATCTGGAATAGAAACAAAAAGTAATGGTGGGTTTTTTTTAAACCATAATCTATTTTTTTTTCTGAGACAATTGGGGTTAAGTGACTTGCCCGTGATCACACAGCTAGGAAGTGTTAAGTATCTGAGGCCACATTTGAACTCAGGTCCTCCTGACTTCAGGTCTGGTGCTCTATCCAACTATTATCTCTTTATAAACATTTTGATCTCAGAAACAGGATACAAAGAGACAACTTACAATAGTCATCCCAGAAGAACATGCAAGTCAAAAAACCTGAAAACTATACACAACAAAACAAAAATCTGCCAAGATTTCTTAACATACAAATGTTCTGAACAAAGGGCCAATCTAAAGAATCCACAGTTCATATGCCCACAAAGCTATAAAACTGTGAATACCCTTTCATCTAGCAGTGTTTCCACTAGATCTATATTCCAAAGAGATCATAAAAGAGGGAAAAGGAGCCACATGTGCAAAAATATTTGAGCAAGGAATTAGAAACTTAAGATGCCCATCAATTGGGGGATAGCTGAGTAAGTTATAAATGTAATGGAATATTATTATTCTAGGAAATGACGAGCAGACTTATTTTAGAGAAAACTGGAAGACAACATCAATTGATGAAGTACAGCATGATGAATATGAAAATATGTTTAGAAAAATTGTGAATGTTTAAGCTAGCATCTCTGAGAACTGCCACATGCTTCAACAAAGCAGGTAAACAAATCCCTCTAGCTGCCAGACTGTCATGTGTTTCAGTGTAGCCTAAGAAACACAGAAATATCTCATGAGCCTCAGAAAAATCCAGACACCAGCACTAGGACCAAAGCTCAGCACCAAGTAAGCTGCCAAGCCCCTGTGGTTTTCAGCAATGCTAATCACTTCCCCCACCATCCTTAAGGGTAGCACCAGACACAAAAAGGTCCCCTGTGGACCTCAGGGCAACATCAGTGCAGTACCAACAAACAGCCAGGACTTGCAGCTTCAGGTACAAAAAGCCTGAGGCAGTGCCTCTTCCACCCTAGAAGCAAAAGTCAAATTTAAAGGAAAGGAAAAAGAAAGCAAGTAGTTGAGTAAAAAATAAAAAAGAAGTTATTATGGTGTAAAGAAAGATCAAGACACAATCAGAAGAGGACAACAATGTCTAAATACCTATAGGCAAAATCTTAAAGAAAAATGGGAAGTGGTCTCAAGCCCAGAAAGAACTCACCAAAGTGTTCAAAAAGGAGTTTTAAAAATCATATAAGAGAGGTAGAAGAACAATTGGGAAAATAAATGAGAATGATACAAGAGAATCAATAACTTGGAAAAAAGAAAAAATACTTAAAAAGTAGAATTGGCCAAATGGAAAAGGAGATACAAAAATCCAAAGAAGAAAACAACTCCTTAAAAAGTACAACTTGCCAAATAGAAAAGTTCATAAGCTAGTTGAAGAAAACAACTCTTTAAATGGAAGCTAATGACTCTGCTACATCAAGAATCAGTCAAATAAATTCAAAAGAAGAAGAAAATGTAAAATACCTCATAGAAAAATAGATCCAGGAGAGACAATATCAGAATCATTGGACTATTTGAAAACCATAATCAAAAGAAGGACCTGGACAGAATCATTCAGGAAATTATCAAGAAAAACTGCCCTGAGAGCCACATCCATCAGAACTGATCATTGTATAGTCTTATTGTTGCTGTGTACAGTGATCTCCTGGTTCTCCTCATTTCACTTAGCATCAGTTCATATAAGTTTCTCCAAGCCTCTCTGAAATCATCTGAGCAAAACCTATTTTGTTTCAGCTAAAGAAAAAAATCTTGATCTTAGAGAAAGTAAAAGCAAAAATAGGCCTAATTAAAAGTCATAACTAAGGAAATTACATCTTATCAAAAAAAGAATCTTAGACAATGAAGCAATATCAATACTAAGCATATATGTACCATGTGTTGTAGCATCCAAATTCTTTTTTGTTGTGGTGGTGGGTTTTTTTATTATAACTTTTCTTGACAGAACATATGCCTGGGTAATTTTTTACATTATCCCTTGCATTCATGTCTGTTCCAACTTTTCCCTTCCCTCCCTCCACTCCCTCTCCTAGATGGCAGGCAGTCTTATACATGTTAATTATATTATAGTATATCCTAGATACAATTTATGTGTGCAGAACCGAACAGTTCTCTTGTTGCACAAGAAGAATTGGATTCAGAAGGTAAAAATAACCTGGGAAGAAAAACAAAAATGCAAACAGTTCACATTCACTTCCCAGTGTTCCTTCTCTAGCTGCTTCTGTCCATCATTGATCAATTGGAACTGAATTAGATCTTCTCTTTGTCGAAGATTTCCACTTCCATCAGAATACATCCTCATATAGTATCGTTGTTGGAGTGTATAATGATCTCCTGGTTCTGCTCATTTCACTCAATATCAGTTGATGTAAGTCTCTCCAAGCCTCTCTGTATTCATCCTGCTGGTCATTTCTTACAAAACAATAATATTCCATAACATTCATATACCATAATTTACCCAACCATTCTCCAATTGATGGACATCCATTCATCTTCCAGTTTCTAGCCACTACAAAAAGGGCTGCCACAAACTTTTTGGCACATACAGGTCCCTTTCCCTTCTTTAGTATTTCTTTGGGATATAAGCCCAGTAATAACACTGCTGGATCAAAGGGTATGCACAGTTTGATAACTTTTTGGGCATAATTCCAGATTGCTCTACAGAATGGTTGGATTCATTCACAATTCCACCAACAATGCATCAATGTTCCAGTTTTCCTGCATCCCCTCCAATATTCATCATTATTTTTTCCTGTCATCTTAGCCAATCTGACAGGTGTGTAGTGGTATCTCAGAGTTGTCTTAATTTGTATTTCTCTGATCAATAGTGATTTGGAACACTTTCATATGAGTGGAAATAGTTTCAATTTCATCATCTGAAAATTGTCTGTTCATATCCTTTGAGCATCCAAATTCTTAAAGGAGAAGTTAAGTAAGTTATAAGCATTATGAAATATATGTAATTTTGATGACATTAAAATAAAAGTTTTTGTACAAACAAAACCAATGCAATCAAGATTAGAAGGAAAATAGAGGGCTGATAATCTATAGCAAATGTCTGATAAAGGTTTCACACCTCAAATATATAGAGAACTGAGTTAAATTTATAAGAACATAATCCATTACCCAAATGATAAATGGTCAAATCACTTGTACAGACATTTTTCAGATGTAGAAACTAAAGCTATTTGTAGGCAAATGAAAAAGTGTTCTAAATCACTTTTGATTAGAGAAATGCAAATTAAAACAACTCTGAAGTACTCACACTTATCAGATTGGCTAGCATGATAATAATAATAAAAAAGAAAATGATAAATAATATAGAGGATGATGAAAATACTGATGCACTACTGATAAAGTTGAAAACTGATTCAACCCTTCTAGAGAGCAATTTGGAATTATGCCCAAAGAGGAACCAAACTATGCCTTCCCTTGGTGCATCAATACCTCCACTAGGTCTGTAATCCAAAGAGATCATAAAAAAGGGGGAAAAACCTACATGTACAAAAATATTTACAGCAGCCCTTTTTATGGTATCAAAATATTAGAAACTGAGGGAATGCTCATCAATTGGGGAAGAGTTTAACAAGCTGTAGTATATGAATGTAATGGAATACTATTGTGCAATAAGATATGATAAATAGGCAGATTTAGGAAAAAAAAAACTTAAAAGACTTATTTAAACTGATGCAAAGTGAAATGAGCAGAACCAGGAAAACTTAGCACAAAGTATCAGCAACTCAGCTCTTCTCAGCAACACTATGATCCAAGAAAAGTATGAAAGACTAATAAAGGAAAATATTATCTATATCCAGATAAAGAAGTGATGGGCTCTGAATATAGATTTAAGCATATTTTTCATTTAATGTGTTCTTTTTTGTGATTTTATTTTTATTTTGGTCTGTTTCTTCTTTCCCAGTTAAGACTTTTATGGAAATATAGTTTACATGATAGCACTTATAGCAAATTGTCTATGATTTTTAGAAGAGAGGGAGAAAGAAAAAATTTCATAAAAATGAATACTTAAAATTGTCTTGACATAATTGATGGAAAATAAAATACTATTAAAAAGAAAAACTAAAAATACTTAATATACATCAGATGAATCCAAAATAAAAATAAAAAGAAGAGTTGCAATTATGCTATCGCACAAAAGAAACAAGAAAAATTCACTATATAAAGAGATAAACAAGGGAATTACATTATGTTGACAGGATCCACTGAGAATAATTAAACTTTTATGTTCAAATACCTTAAGCACACAAATTCATGAAGAAAAAAACTAAATGAATTACAAGAAGATATCGAATTATAAAAAATAGCAGGAGACATTGTTGCTCTCTGTTTTAGACAAATCTAATTAGAAAGATAAACAAAATAAAATACATAGGATTGTACAAACAACTGGAGTAACCATTACTAAAAGAGTTATAGTGTTTTCTAAATGAGATTGCTAAAGAACATATATATATATATAATGCCCCATGGAACTTTTACAAAAAATTTATTATGTAAAAGCATACAAAATATTACAAATAAATGTAAAAAGGAAGCAATAGTAAACACATCTTTTTATAAACCACAATGCAATAAAAATAGTAATCATTTCAGGGAGTGCAAACAAAAGACAGAATGAAATGGAGATTTGATAAATCCTAAACAATTAGTGAATCAAAGAATAAACCACAGAAATGATTAATATTTATGTAAAAGAAAATGATAGTGATGAGACTATATACCAAAAATTTCTAGAATGCTGCTAAAGCAGTCAGTGTTCAGGGAGAAAATTACCTACCACACATACTCTGTATGTATGCGTTGGTGTGTGTACAAAATGTGTGTTTGTGTGTATATGCTTACACATATATGCTTATGTGTACATACTTATATATGCATATATACATATATGTGTATATACTTATATATGTATCTATAAACATATACTATATATGTATAAATACATAAATACTTATATATGTATTTATATATACATACACTTAAATATGTATATATACACACATATCAACAAAATAGAAAAAGAGACAATTAATAAACTAAATAAACATTTTAAAGGTAGAAAGCCAACAAATAAACCTAAAATAAACACAAAAAGATGTTGAGAATTAGAGAGAAAAATAAATAAACAAGACATTTCTACAGAAATGGTAACTAAAACTAAATTAGTCTTTGAAAAAGACTAATAAAAATTGATTAATCTTTAACCAAATTGAAAGAAGCCAGAAAATTATATCAACAAAACAGCAACCAAACAAGGTAAAATCACAACAAAACTAGGAAAATTTTCTTTAATTATCAGAATTTACTATGCATAGTTATATGCTAACAAAATTAAAAATACAAACAAAATATAATTTACCTTCAAAAATATAAAATACCCAACTAAGAGAAGATCCAACAGAGATCATAAATAATCTAATCTCGGGGAAAGAAATAGAAATTATCTGTAAATCTACAAGGTGAAGGGGGAGGGAACAACTTGTATTGCTGGATATAGAGAAAAAGCTATCACCTTTATCTCTCTGAGACAACTAGTGCTACAGGATATAAAGGGCTGGATCTGGGGTCCAGCAAATCTAAACTCAGCCTCAGATATTTACTAGCTGCATGTCTCTGGGCAAGTCACTTAACCTTTAGTTAACCTCAGCTCCAAACTGGTATCAGAATTGGTTTTGGGTTTTTATAATGGCTTATAATAAGAGAATGACAGGTACCTATCAAGGAATAACATATGCTTAGTGAGCACTGGTTAAAAAAAAAGTTTTACCTGATATGTTGTTTTTCAGTTGTTTTGGTCATGACCATCTAACTCTACATGATCCTATTGGAGTTTTCTTGACAGAAGTATAGATCAAATAACTGGGGATTATAAAAAGATTCTCCGAGGTCTGTTGGTATCATACATGAAAAACAAAAGTAGTTTTCTTGAGTTTTATTTCATAAGGTCAAGATAAATCACTGATTTCTAGGAGGCTTTAATTTGAAGAATTAGAAAATATAAGAATTCAGAAAAGAATATAAAAAAGGAGGAAGCTAAGCACAGGACAAGCATGGGAAGCCTGGGACAGAAGACATAGAGGACAAAGGGAAAAATTGCTTCCAGCTGTGTCATCTAAACTTTTTCTTGTTATTTTTATTTTTTTCTGGATAGTATTTTGTTTTTCCAACTACATGTAAAGATAATTTTCAACATTTATTTTTATAAAGTTTTACATTTTCAACATTCATTTTTGTAAAGTTTTGAGTTCCAAAATTTTCTCTTTCCTCCTTTATCTCCCCCTCCCCAAGTCAGCAAGTAATCTGATATAGGTTATACATATATAATCATTTTAAACATATTTCCATATTAGTGATGATCATCTACTGTTTTGCTGGGCACATGTATTTTTGGAAGATTGGCATTGCTTTGCTGATTGGGATGGAGACAGGGCAGGTCATATAAAAGCTCTGCAAATTAGGGAGAACTAAGTCCTCCCCCTATGTACTAAACTGTCAAGTTCATTCTCCAGATTGCTCCACCTCCCCATCAGTTACTATGACTCACTCAGGATGACTCCTCCCTGAGATCCAATTTCTTTGGCTGGGACTGCCATTTCTTGAAAGGTCCAGGCATATTGTTCACTCCTTTTCTAGCTCAACACACTCTCAGGACTCTTTTGCCCTGAATACTCTTTTCCCTCTATTTAAGATCCCAAAAGTCTTCTAGCTCTCTTTTATGTTTTGTTTTCCCCTATTAGAATATAAACTCCTTCTGTGTCTTAAGGTTTTAATTTGTATGTTTTTGTTATTGCTTTATATTTGAATCCCAACACTTAGCATGGTATCTGACACAAAGTAAGCATTCAATAACTGTTATCTAGTTAGCTATTATAACATTAAAAAAAAAAAGAAGGCAGAGGTAAGTGTTATGATTATTATTGCTTTTGCCATATTGTTTAGTAAATATTTTGTCTGATTTTTATACGTAACCTGAGTTCTAACGCCTATCAATATGGTACTCTCTCCTCATTGATGGAGATCAGTGTACTGCCCCTTTATGAGGAGTAAGGTGGAATTGAAGACAATATCAGGTTTTTCAAATCTCTTCAGTTTCTTCAGCCTCTGAAAGTCTCTTCAATCATTTTGGGTTATGCAGTCACTGAGTCTGCTCCTGGCTTCCAGCTTGGAGAAAGAAAATGGGAGATGCTAATCCCTCTTCAGATAAAATAAAATGTGGGAAGAAGTTGACATGAGAGGAGCTGGCAGTCTCCATCATGTTCCTAACCCCAACTGTTCACCTTTGGACTGTATCCTGAAGTACTTGACTTTGGAAACACATTGCCACAATAAGAACTCAGGAGCCATAATGGTGTAGAGCAGAATATATTTCCTCACATCAGGGTTACTCCTAGAACCTTAAGATAGATTATGAGTAGCATAGCATCCTACTTGAAAGTGTGAGGCTCTTTCTACAACCAGAGAGAGGACTGTGGGAACTGAATGTGGATCACAACATAACATTCTCACTCTTTTTGTTGTTATTTGCTTACATTTTGTTTTCTTACTCATTTTCTTTCCTTTTTGATCTGATTTTTCTTGGGGAGCAAAAGAATTGCATAAATATGTTTATACATATTAGATTTAACATATATTTTATTTTTATTTATTTTAATAAAGATTTTTATTTTCAAAACATATGCATGGATAATTTGACAACATTGACCCTTACATAGCCTTGCGTTTCAGATTTCTTCTTCCTCCCCACCCCCTCCCTTAGATGGCAAGCAATCCAAAATATGTTATACGTATTAAAATATATTTAACATATATTTTAACATATAAAAAAGAAAGGGTGAGGCTCCATAATTCCATATCCCCTGCTCTGAGGGAAAAAAATTAAATAAGTGAAAATGAGGACAAGTCAGAAAGAATAAAGCAGCTCAAAGAGAGAGAAAAAAAAATGAGTGGTCACTACATCAGATACCACTTAGGCATACTACCCGTATTGAGAAGGGGGCTAGTCCAAGGAATACATAGGTGAAATAAGACAGAATCCTTGGTTTAAGGAGCTTATTCTCTAGTAACATATATACAAATAATTATTATAGGCTAGAATATAATTAAGGAAAGTCAAACAGAGTGTTCTGAAAGATTTAAAGAAAGATAGCTCAGAGAAGCAAACTATCTTGCTCTAAATTACACAACTAGCTAGGAACAAAGGAGGGAGTAGAAACAAGCTGGTTGCATGTCCAGTGATCTTATGACCATACTGTCCCTTTGTATGACTACATAATATTTTCTATAAAAGGATTTTACCTGTAATCATCAAAAAGGGATTTTAGGAATATAATTTATGTGTGTGTATGTGTATGTTTTTTTCCTATGAATAGTGATCTAAGGACGTAGGAGACATGACTAAAAAGAAAACCCTACCAAATATGAACTATTTTTTAAAACTGTTCTTCAGGTTTTTTTCAGTTGCATCTGACTCTTTGTGACTCTATTTGGGTTTTGACAGATACTGGAATAGTTTGCCAGTTCCTTCTCCTGCTGTGGAAACTGAAACAAACATCTTCTAGTGACTTACCCAAGTTCACATATCTAATAAGTATCTGAGGCTGGATTTAAACTCAAGTCTTCATGACTCCAGACTCTATCCACTGTTTGAACTAAGTATGGATAAAAATAGTGATGGCAACAAGTATATTCCATTTTTTCACTATCGACAGTTTTAGTGAGAATTGTTAAAAATGTACTCTTTGTACATGACCACAGTAAAGCGTGTTTGATATACTGTATATAACAAGAGTAGGCCTGAGTAATTTGAATAGTTCTGCCCAATCAGCACTAAAGGGACTCTCAGGGATAGAGGGACAATTAGAAATAAATTAAATTATTTTCTCAAATTCTTAGACCCAAGGAAATTGATAAAGAATATGGAACTACATTACTTGTGTGTGAGGAAAGAGGACATCAAATTCACTTTGACCCAATCATGGATCAATAATAGAGAGTCATTCAAAAATAGAAGAGGCAAGTTTAGATCGCTGATTTCTGGCAAATTTCTTTTTTTTCCCTTCAATTTATTTAGTACTTTATTTTCCTCCAGTTACACATAAAAACAACTTTAACATTTTTTTAAAAATTGAATTCCAATATGAATGGACAATTCTCAGATGATGGAATTGAAATCATTTCCACTCATATGAAAAAGTGTTCCAAATCACTACTGATCAGAGAAATGCAAATTAAGACAACTCTGAGATACCACTACACACCTGTCAGATTGGCTAAGATGACAGGAAAAAATAATGATGAACATTGGAGGGGATGTGGGAAAACTGGGACACTGATGCATTGTTGGTAGAGTTGTGAAAGAATCCAGCCATTCTGGAGAGCAATTTGGAACTGTGCCCAAAAAGTTATCAAACTGTGCATACCCTTTGATCCAGCAGTGCTACTACTGAGCTTATATCCCAAAGAAATATTAAAAGGGGAAAGGGACCTGTATGTGCCAGAATGTTTGTGGCAGCCCTTTACGTAGTGGCTAGAAACTGGAAGATGAATGGATGTCCATCAATTGGAGAATGGTTGGGTAAATTATGGTATATGAAGGTTATGGAATATCATTGCTCTGTAAGAAATGACCAGCAGGATGAATTCAGAAAGGTTTGGAGAGATTTACATGAACTGATGCTGAGTGAAATGAACAGAACCAGAAGATCGCTGTACACTTCAACAACAATACTGTATGAAGATGTATTCTGAGTGAAGTGGATATCTTCAACATAAAGAAAATCCAATTCACTTCCAGTTGATCAATGATGGGCAGAAACAACTACACCCAGAGAAAGAACACTGGGAAGTGAATGTAAACTGTTAGCACTACTGTCTATTTACCCAGGTTACTTATACCTTCGGAATCTAATACTTAACGTGCAACAAGAAAATTGGATTTACACACATATATTGTATCTAGGTTATACTGTAACACATGTAAAATGTATGTGATTGCCTGTCATCTAGGGGAGGGAGTAAAGGGAGGGAGGGGAAAATTTGGAAAAAATGAATACAAGGGATAATGTTATAAAAAAATTACTCATGCATATGTACTGTCAAAAAAACTTTATAATTATAAAATTTAAAAAAAAATTTTAATAACCAAAAAAAATTGAATTCCAAATTCTCTCCCTTCCTCCCAGCCCATCACCCTTCATTGAGAAGACAAGCATGTGTAGTCATGTTATATATATGTAGTCAGGCAAAACATTTCTATATTAGTCATGGTGTGAAAGAATACATGGACCAAAAACAAACAAACAAACAAACAAAAGCAATCCTTCAAGAAGAATAAAGTTTAAAAAGTATGCTTCTGTCTGTGTTCAAACACCATCAATTTTTTGTCTGGGAATGGATAGCCTTTTTCATCAGAGTTGTCTTGGATTATTGTATTGCTTACAATATTGCTGTGCTTTGTACACATTACATTTTCCTTTACGTCATCTTACAAAAGTGTTTCCAGGTTTTTTTGAGAGCATACTATTGCTCAATAGTATTCCAGCATAATAATAAGTCACAATTTTGTTCAGCCATTTTCCAGTTGATGAGCATCCCTTCAGTTTTCAATTCTTTGCTACCAGAAAAAAGCTGATATAAATATTTTTGTACATACACATTCTTTTCCTTTTTGTTTTTTATCTTTTTTAGGATACAGACTTAGTGGTAGTAGTACTAGGTGAAAGGGTATGCACCGTTTTATACTCCTTTGGACATAATTCTAAATATTTCTCCAAAATGGTTGAATACATGACAACTCCACTAACAATTCATTAACGTCTCGTTTCCCCTACATTCTCTCCATCATTTGTCATTTTCTTTTTCTATCCTGTTAGTTAATCTAATAGTATAAATCAATACCTCAGCATTATTTTAATTTGTATTTCTCCAATCAATAGTGAGTTAGAGTAATTTTTTATATAACTATACCTAGCTTTGATTACTTCATCTGAAAACCATTCTTTTGATTATTTACAAATTGGGTAATGCCTCTTATTTTTAAAATGTGATTCAGTTCTCTTTATGTTTAAGAAATGGCCTTTATCAGAGAAACTTGTTTCAAAAAAATTTTCACAGTTACTATTGCTAACTTCATTTCATTCCATCCTATTCCCCTTCACCTGTTAATTCTATTTTCTTTCCTTTCACTTTGTTCCTCCTCAAAAGTGTTTTGTTTCTGACTATTCCTGATAATTCCCTCACACAAAATGCCCTCCCTGTTATCATTCCACCTTCTCTTATTTCCTTCCCCTCCTATTTTTGGGGGTAAAATATATTTCTATACCCAACTGAGTGTGTTATTCCTTTTTTGAACCAATTCTGATGAGATTAAGGTTCATTCTCACCCTCATCTCTCTCTTCTTACCCTACAATGTAAAAGCTTTTTCTTGCCTTTTTTATATAAGATAATTTATCCCATTATACCTCTTCCTTTCCTCTTTCACTACTTAATTTTATTTTTTAGATATCATATTTTCATATTCAACTCACACCTGTTCACTCTGTCTATATGTACTACTAACTATCCTAATAATGAAAAAGTTGTTATGAGTTACAAGAATCATTTTCCTATAAGACTATAAATAGTTTAAGCTTATTAAATCCCTTATGATTACCCTTTTCTGTTTACCTTTTTATGCTTCTCTTGAGTCTTATAATTTAAAAATCAAATTTTCTATTTGGCTCTAGTATTTTCATTAAGAATGCTTAAAAGTCTTCTATTTCATTGAACATTCATTGTTTCTCTTAAAGGATTATACTCAGTTTTGCTGGGTAGGTGATTCTTGATTGTAATACTAGCTCCTTTGATCTCTAGAATATCATATTCTGAGCCCTCTGATCCTTTCATGTAGAATCTGTTAAATCTCATATAATCCTAACTGTGGGTTCATGATACTTAAATTGCTTCTTTCTGGCTGCTTTTACAATATCTTCTCTTTGACCTAGGAGCTCTGTAATTTGGCTATAATGGGAGTTTTCATTTTAGGATTTCTTTCAGGAGATGATTGTTAGATAATTTCAGTTTCTATTTTACCCTTTGGTTCTAGAATATCAGGACAATGTTCTTTGATAATTTCTTGAAAGATGATGTCTAGGCTCTTTTTTTGATCATGGCTTTCAGGTAGTTCATTATTTTTTTTCTAGCTTTCCAGAAAAGGGTTCACTGGAAAAGAATGTTATGTCAGCTTCATAATTCAGCCTTTTACTCTCATTTTGGAATGTCCTCCTTATTTCTAGCCCTTGAAAAGCTCCAGAATTTTAAAAAATTTTTCAAAAGTATTTTATTTTTTTAAATACATGTAGAAAAGTGAAAATGCTATGTTTCAATCCATATTCAGTTTCCATAATTCTCTCTCTGGATGTGGATGGCATATCCCATTACAAATCTATTGGAATTGCCTTGAATCACTGCATTGTTGAAAAGAACCAAATCCATCACAGTTGATCGTTATATGATCTTGTTATTACTGTGTACAATGTTCTCTTGGTTCTGCTCAATTTACTCAGTATCAATTCATGTAAGTCTTTCCAGGCTTTTCTGAAATCAGGTTACTTATCATTTCTTATAGAACAATAATATTCCATTACATTCATGTACCATAACTTAATCAACCATTCCCCAATTGATGGCCAACCACTCGATTTCCAATTCCTTACCACTACAAAAAGAGATGCCACAAACAATTTCGCACAGATGGGTCCTTTCCTCTCTTTTATGATTTCTTTAGGATACAGACCCAGTAATGAGACTGCTGGATCAAAGAATATGCATAGTTTTATACCACTTTGGACAGAGTTCCAAATTGTTCTCTGGAATGGTTGGATTATTTCACAACTCCACCAACAATGCATTAGTGTCACAGTTTTCCTGCATCCCCTCCAATATTTATCATTATTTTTTCCTGTCATCTTAGTCAATCTAAGAGGTGTGAAGTGATACCTCAGAATTGTCTTAATTTGCATTTCTCTAATCAATAATTATTTAGGATATTTTTTCATATGACTAGATATGACCTTAATTTCTTCATCTAATAATTGTCTATTCATATCTTTTGACTATTTATCAATTGTGGAATTAGTCATTAATTTTAAAATTATCTTTCCTGGATATATTTTCCAGGTCAGTTGTTTTTCTAATAAAATATTCCACATGGTATTCTATTTTTTCATTCTTTTGTTTTTTGTTTTATTGTTTTTTGATTTCTTATAAAGTCATTAGCTTCCATTTGCTCAATTCTAATTTTTAAGGAATTATTTTCTTGCATAACTTGGGATAAATAAGATAGCAAGAAATATAGAATTAGCTATTTTAACTGTAAATGTGAATGAGATGAACTTTTTCATAAAATAGAAATGGATAGCAGACTGGATTAAAAGCCAGAGTCCTACAATATGTTGTTTATAAGAAGCACATTTAAATCAGAGTGATACATACAGAATGAAAATAAAGGGTTGGAGTAGAATTTATTATGCTTCAGGTGAAGTAAAACACACACACACACACACACACATACCCCAAAAAACAAAAACAAAAACAAAAAACAGGGGTAGCAATCCTGATCTTAGATCAAATAAAAGCAAAGATAGACCTAATTAAAAGAAATAAGGAAGGAAACTGTATCTTGCTAAAGGGTACCAGAGATAATGAAGCAATATCAATACCAAACATATATACACCAAGTAGTATAGCATCTAAATTTGTAGAGAAGTTAAGAGAGATGCAAGAAGAAATAGACAACAAAACCACAGTAGTTGGGGATCTCAACCTTGCTCTTTCACTAGATAAATCTAACCACAAAATAAACAAGAAAAAAGTTAAGGAGGTAAACATAATGTTAGAAAAGTTAGGTATGATAGATCTTTGGAGAAAATTGAATGGACTCAGAAAGGAATTTACTTTTTTCTTGGTGGTTTAAGGAATTATTTTCTTCAGTGAGCTTTTGTATCTCCTTTTCCATTTAACCAATTCTACTTTTAAAGTAGTTTTTTCTTCAGTGAATTTGTATGCCTATCTTTCCATTTCATCAATTCCACTTTTTTAAGACAGTCTTCTCCACATTGGCTTTTTTGTACCTCTTTTACCATTTGGCCTAGTCTGTTTCTTAAAGTGGTACTTTCTTCAGAATTTTTTGTCTCCTTTACTAAGCTTGTTTTTCATGATTTTTCATTATTTTCTGGCATCACTCGCATTTCTCTTCATAAATTTTCCTTTCTTACTTAATTTTTAAAATTCTTTTTGAGTTCTTCCATGGCCTGAAACCAACATATATTTTTTTTCTTGGAGACTTCAGATGTAGTAGTTTGTTATCTTCTTCTGAGTATATATTTTGATCTTCCTTGTCACTGTCATAACTTTCTATGGTCAGAAAAAATTTTTGTTGTTTATTTTCCCAGACTATTTCTTGACTTTTAAATCTTTGTTAAAATAGGGCTCTCCTTCTAGGCTGGAAAGCACATTTTTTTTCAAGCTTTAGGGGTTTTGTGTAGCTGTTTCCAGAGACACTTCTAGGGACCTGTAAGTTTTCATTTCTTCCAAAGTGATATGATTTAAAGCAAGGTATTCTATTTTTTGCTCTCCTGGACTTTTTTCTGATCTGCTCTGGATCTGTGACAAGAGTCATAGCTTCACTGTGATCACAAGCTCTAGTGTGCTACTGTTCCGCCTCACCCTGGGGCTGCCACCCAGGATTACAGCCCAGATCTTAGTGTGGGGGGAAAAAAAAAAACAGTCCTGCCTCAGTTCTAAAAAGAGACCCTTGTTTGCCCTCCTCCCCCTACTGTCTGTGGGCAGAAGGCTCTGGAAGCAGTAGCGAATGATGATTCAGTGACTCTTAAGGCCTGTTTCTGGTTTCCTAGAGCCTGGTCTACCCTGCCATGACTTGCACAAGACTGTGTTCCATTCTTTCCCAGATGTGACAGACTTTTCCTGCTGAGCTAGTCTTTGGCTGGAAAATTAATTCACTCCATCCTTTTGTGGGTTCTGCTGATCGAGGAATTGTTTTGTGGCATTGTTTAAAGGTGTTTAAGGGATTTGGGGAAAATTCTTAGGAATCACTGCCTTTTCTCCCCCATCTTGACTCCATCCTCCTCCTCTATCATCATCCTCTTTCCTCTAGCAAATATTAATATGAGGTCTGAGATCAATGGAAGTGGAAATGCAAGGGATGGGCTTCAGTGTGGAGGCACCTGTTCTGACCCAGTCTCTGGGCAAGAAAATTTCCATGAAAGGAAACAAAAACCTTCCACTACGCCATGCTAAAATGGGCCCAATTCCAGAGAGCTTTTCTTCTGGAAAGAGAACCAGCAATACCACCTTTCAGGAACTTTAACGAATTACAGACAAACAGAGAGAAAACCAGAGAGATTCAAGGGAACAGACATTGTCTACCAGGAACTTCAGAGAATGATAGGTAGAGGCGGTAACAGATGTTACCTACTAAGAGCTGAGAAAAGAAGTAAGAGGCAATACATACTGGAAAAATTATGAAAAGTAGTGCCTACTGGGAAGCCCATCTAGTGCATGGGTGTAAATTACTGAGACTATACCAAGAATGAGTTATTTACTATTATTAATGCTTTTCATGAACTCTGTTATAAGTTCTATATGCATTCTTGACTTATAAATAAACTCTTTCATGTTGGAGATTTCTGAACCATGAGCTTGAAAAGAGTTTGGTAACAACTCACTAGCTGGTATCATTGGGTAAAATTCCAAGATTTTCTAGGTGCAGTCCAATGAAAAGTAAATAAAAAAATATATTTGGATCCATCATGTCATTAAAAATCTATCAACACAGGGGTTATATTTTTGGAGTTTTTCTGGTATTTCTCAGCTATTTGGAAATTCTAGTCATTGAACCTATTGTGGTGGAAAGTACACACTGAATGTGGAGGAAGAAGATCTAGTTTGGAGTTTCATTTCTATTAGTAACCATGTGATCTTGGATGAATACATTATAATAATCATAGTTGATATATTTTGGGTTATAAAAACTTTTCATACATCCTCTTATTTGTTTACACTGATTCTCTATGCCTCAATATCTGTAAAATGGTAGTGATAAAAGTATGCTCTACCTCAGAACTGTTGTGAAGATCAAATAAGATAATAAATGCAAAAGCACTTATGTAAAATGCTGAAGTATTATATGTAGAAGAAACATTATCACATTTATTAGGTTAAAAAAAACACATATTGTTGTTCTCAACAATATCCTGAGATATTTACAAAAAGTGAGCAAAGATTTGGATGTAGTACTGTGGGAGGAAGAGAACAGAAGTGGGAGAAGCCTGGTCTATGGATGACAGGGGGCCAGGAACTGGTCAGAGAGAGCCCAGAACTAAAAGAGGCAGAAAGAAGTCTGTGTTTGGTAAAGGGTTGGAGGATGAGCTGAGGATTATAGATTGTAGTGGTACTGAAAGCTAAGAAAAAGGGAAGAGATAGGAGTCAAGGGATTCAAGGCAAGGGCCCTTGTCTATGAAAGTAATATCAATTATCAATATCAATATCAATCAGTTAAGAACTGATGAGAAACTAAGAATGCAGGAGTTAGAACCACTGGGGTTAGGGCAGATTTAGAGCCATAAATTGGAAGGGTAGACTGGTTCGTTGATTAATGGCTGAAAAACCTTATATTTATCATGAACAGTAGCTAGAACCTAAATTTTCATAATTTTCATTTTTCTATAGCTCCTTCAGGAGGAAAACAAGAACACCTATCTCTCCTTCTTCTCCCATGGCTGATCACTTGACTGAGGATGAACTATTTTAGCCAATCCATCCCAGATTGAGTCACTTGAAAATCTTCTTTCCTAAAACGAAACAAAAAAACAAAGAAAGGCAAAGAGGATGCTTCTTTCAGTCCAAAGACTGAGTTTAGAAAGATGATGTTTACCTGGATGAACTCTATGAAAAGTATTTCTAGTTGAAAGGGTTAAGGGAGTGACGCACAAGTCTCCAAGCCCTTCCAGCTGCTCCAGCCTCCTTGATTTGGGCAAATGCTTATGGGAATGCCAAGCTGGGGGCACCTCCATGGTCAATCATTTTTGCTTTCTTTCAGAAAGATTAACTGCTCGGGCAATCCATCATTGGTCTTGCCTGGGCCTCCGGCGCCTCTACCATCCATGTTTATGCTTGTCTCCATTAACATCATTTAGTTTTTAGACTTTTCCTAATTAAGAAAGGTTCCCACCAGCAACAGCAAAAATCCCCACCACCTCTTTCATTATCTCAGCTTTTCTTCCCCTTAATTACTATTGAGCTGCGCACTGATTAAATTAGTTTTTCTAGGTCTTTTCTGAAATCTTGGGGAAATTATCTAAAAATCATGAAATCAATTCCCTTACGCTGTTTTAATCTTTTATGTACTGGGCTCAAAGAGGGCTGGGCAGACAAGTGCAGACCCTCTGAAAAGTGTGCAGCCCTACCGTGCTCGCCAGCCTTCCACTGCCTTTGTGGGCCATCTGGGTCAATTTCCTTCCAAGTAAATGAAATGCAAATAAAAATTCCAGCAGTTTTTCAGCTGCAGGCTACCCAGCTGATTAGCATGACAGAGGGCGGGAGATGAGGCCTGACCCGGTGCACTTCCCCTCATCTCATTAAGTTGTAACTACCGTGGCTGCATTCATGGTGTTTATTGACGCTGAAAGGCGTCTTTATCCAAAACTAGCTAAATTCACATTCAGAGTTTTTACTTGGAAGTCTTGCCTGCTACAGCGTCCACATGAAAGTGAACCTATTGTAGCTGGCCAATGTGTCCCGCTGATTCTGAAACAATCTGGAGATTTCCCAAAAATGTTTATTTCACAAGTTTGTATTCCCCCCCCAGAAATTTGCTCAGACACCCAGCACATTAAGCATCGGGGAGGAAGGGATGGCTAAAAGGAGACTCTGCCAGAGATGCCATGGCTTGGCTTTGGCGGGAGGATTTTTATCTGGATGCTGGGAAGATTCTTAGGTACATTGCATGTAACCTGCTCACAAGCTCACCAGCCCAAGTACTTTCCTTCCTGGAAATGGGTTCCTCAGAGACAGCACATCACAGGCCTGTGGAACAGTCAGCGGGTGCCCCGGTTTTTAAGTCCAGCTCACCTGCTCCTCTTTCTTTTCGAAGCTGTTACAAGGGCGTTTCTCCATCTGTACCTAGGAAAAACACCATAGAATGAGGGGTCTGGTTAACCACAGACTTTTCACTATTTTTCTGTTCCATCATTGGAGGCCTTCTTTTTTTCCCATTTCCAACCATATATAAAAGATATGTGGTGCTTCATAGGAGACAAGGGAATAAAGATTATGTTGGGTTTTGAAACTTGCCAGCAAACACCAAAGAGAAAGCTATTTTCAATTAAGATTCTTAAGTTCCCTCAAAATTGTTACTTTTGATAACAAGGTATATGAGGTATATAACAAAATATATTGAGATGATGAAAATCATTCTTTTTGTCTATTGGTATTATGATGGTAGCAATATTTAAGTAAAAGTTCTTGAACTGTTACATGAATGCCTTTTTTTAAAAAATGAGAATATAGATCATCTCTATGAGAATTCTGGACAGCACCAAGTCAAATGGATGTGTAGTATATTTGTATATATATTTTTTCATCTATGTGACATGTAAGAAGTTATGCTCTGGGATGCATGCACCTTGAATACATTTGCAAACAAGTTTGAAATAATATTTCCAACTAACTTATTTTGTATAAAATTGATTTCCTCAATTTTTGTAATTACCTGCAAAATTATCTTCTGTTTTTTCCATACTAAACCAGTTGCTAAAGGTCATTTTAATTGTTTTGTTAAAAGTTCAACCCTAATTTCTTCAGGGCCACATAAGTAAATAGAACTATTTGCATTTATGAAAACATTGTACAAATAAGAGTAGAGCTTTAGGGATAACTCACCCCAAGAACATTTGGTGGGGGGAGAAATGATAAGCATGTGTTACTGGTAAATCATGGAAAATCCATTTTGACTCTATAATTTCCCCACATTTGCACTAGTATATTCTCCATCCAAACACATTCTAAAAGCCAAATGGATTAGTAGAGTTTTTAAATAATTGATGGTCAACTTTGTGTTGAACAGGAGGAGAGTGGGATTTAAGTAGCTCAGATATTGGATCTTAGGTTCCAACATTAGCTCTTCAGATTTAATGTTAAACATACCAGACAAAGGCATGTAAGACTGAGGATATGGGGGGTGTGTGTGTGTGTGTGTGTGTGTGTGTGTGTGTGTGTGTGTGAGAGAGATGAACTGACATCTGATACTGATTTTCTCAATACTAACCAGAATATGGGAATATTCTATATACTGAGAGGATTGTAATAAAATGGATCGAACACCATATTTGGAGTGAGAACACTTGGGTCCCTGCTACTCACTATCCATTCTTGTCCTAGACTCCTTTTCTTCAGAAGAGGACTAAGAACATGTTTACATAGCCTACTTCAAAGGGCTCTTGTGAAGAAGGTCTTTATAAACAGAATCATGATGAAAGGCAAAAATATAGTTCTTACCCTCAAGAAGCTCATAATCCAATAAGGAAAAGATAACATGCAAAGAATTATGTATATATGATATATTGCTGAGAACTATGGCTGGCACAGTAAGTGATGAACAAATGCTTATTGACTGACTATAATAGGTACCTTATTATTATGTTCCAATTTTCTGAATATTAATTCAAGCAAGAGCTAATTGTGCATCCTAGTGGGCCCAAGCAATGGAATATTGATCTATTCATATTTCCATATACAGTACATGGGATTATTGAGCAGCCAGCATGATCTCTCCTATCACTGGACTAATGACTGGTTACAGATATAAAACCTGGATATATAAAAGCAAATATAAAAACAATTCCCTCAAGATTAATAACAAAAAAGAAAAAAAAAGGTCTTCTTTCCATGCTCTAGTGATTGCTGCTATGTTCCCCTACAGTGGGGCACAGGGCCAAGTCCCAAGGCTTGATGGTTGCCAAGTCTCCCCTGTTCTGGGGCTCTCTACTCCAAAAGGGGCAAATTCTCAGTTTAACCAATTGCACTGTGAGATTCTGGGGTCTTTCCCTGCTGCACCCCCCATCCCCACTCACTCCTATAGGTGACCAGACCCTAAGCTCAAAACCTGGTAAGAGAGATAGTCACCTAGGGGCTAAAGCTGACTTCGAAATGACCACAGAATGACCCTAGCTATCCTCCCATTCTGTCAGCCAGGGCTGTTATTAATGATATTCCTCAAGGAGAGAAAGAACCGAGTATCCCCATTTTATTCAAATGAAACAATAGTGAAGCAGCCTTGGAAATAAGTACCAAGGTTTTCCCAGTCTGCCCCATCTATCGGGCACCTCCGCCAGTAGTCAAAGAAATGACACTGACAGTCTTTTTTACTTGCACATTATGCAAATAGAAGGCCAAGTCATTGTTGTGACCCTGCCTACACTGTCCCTTGGCTGAGGAAAAGAGATGAATGATTCCTTCTAAGGAAAGAGTATTATTTCTCAGCATTTAGAACCTAAAGAAAACTATTAGCATTAGAGTTTTGAATTGCATTTGAATCCTCTGGGATTTGTGTTTTCTCTATTTTTTTAAAAAATGCTTTTAAAAAGACTCTCAGATCATTTTATACATTGAGCAGCTTTTGTGCACACTTTTGCTGAATGAAGTATGATATAGTTGAGTCAAAAGCATACATACTCATTTCTTTTTAACTAGAAGAGGAAAAAGTTTCAAATAAAAATCTTTCTAATTCAAGTCTATTTTCCTGTCTCCAGCATTCTGGGTTACTGAAGATTCTTCACCTGAAATTCCATGAAATTGTTCTCTGGAGTTGTTCTTTATGACTTGCCCCTCACTGCTGGCTTCTGATTTTGAGAGGTGGGATAGAAAGTTAGATCATTTAATCACAGAGCCTTAGGGTAGGAAGGAACCAACAAGAACATTTGGTCCAAACTACACTTGGACAAGAATCCTCTCCATATCATACCTGACAAGTGGATATCCAGTTTTTGCTTGAAGATCCAAAATGAAGGAGAATGTACTTCCTTCTGATATAGCTCCATTCTACTTCCAAGTAGCACTAATTGTTAAGAAAGTATTGTTTACACTGAACCTAAATCTTTTTATGCTGTATCTTCAACATGTTTGATCCTCATTCTGCCCCCAGGGGCCAAGACTAATTTCCCCAAAACAGTCACTTGAAGGGTTTGCTGGAAATAGCTCCACATGCCCATGAAAGCCAGGGTTATCAATTTTTCAGTGTGAGTATTTATCCTTTGCAAATAAACAAACTACAAATCAGGGTTTGATATATTGTTTGATTTTGTCTAGACTTTAGAAAATGATGAGAGCCAAGATGGCGGAGAAGATACACATGAATTTGTAAGCTCCTTTTTTCCCTCAATACCAACTAGTTAAATCAGCCTCAAAAATAACGCTGGACTGATAAAAACCACAAGGATTAGAAGTACAACTTACCAGCCAAAGAGATTCTGGAATTTCAACAGAAAATGTCGGTTCTGAGGGGAGGAAAAAAAAAAAGGTCAGCACAGACAGTGTTGGATTGGGGCTAGCACATTGTGCCAAATGGGCTGGGGAGAACTCTGGGATCAGAGAAGCTACTGAGATAGAAGAATCTGGCATAGGTTGATAGCTCTACTCTGCTTTTAAAAATAGCAGATCAAAAGAGAAATCAAAGCCATGTTAAAGCAATAGCCAGATAATATGATCACCCCAAACCGGAAGCGACCTAACAGATTTCGGCACAGCTGTGCAGCCACCTGCTGCTGTCTGGGGCTTTTCCTTCGGGGATTAAGAACCTGAACAGAGGGAGACACAGCCCTGGGCAGCTTCTAATCCACATAGTACGTGGCTCAGCCTGAGACAGTGGAATTCTCCTTGCAGTGAAACTCCAGCAGCAGCAGAACTCCCATAATAGTGAAACCTTCACAGCAGGAACTGCGCTTTCCAGGCAGACACTTCCAGTTTGAGCGTAGGGGCTTTTTGTGTCACCTCCTAATATCCACTGCCCCACTGGAGGCTTTGGCTGGGGTTTGTGATGCTTTTAGTGTTCAGCCTCTAGTCTCAGGGCAGTCACTAGGCCACACAGCGAGGATCCTTCACTGGGCATTCATCTCAATGCAGCAGTGCTAAATATCTCTAAGTCACTTCCGGGGGGGAGGGGAATCTCTCCCAGAGCTCTTTCTTAGTTCAGGAGGCCACCTATCCCTGTCTAGGAGGAAGCTTATAAATAAATTTCCTACCCAAAGGGCAGACCCCACACAGATTTTTAACAATGAGTAAGAAGCTGACAAGAATGATTGACACCTTCTATACAGAGAAAGAGCAGGTATCCAACCCTGAGGAGGCTAACAGCAGACAGTCTCGAGATAACACCCTAAAGGGTAATGATACCTGCCCCCCATCACATAACTCTCTCCTAGAAGAGACTATTAAAAAGCTAAAAGAGTTTGAAGAAAAATGGGGAAAGGAAAGAGAAGCTATGATAGAGAATAACAACATCCTGAAATTTGAGTTGGAAAAAATAAAGAATTCACAGGAGGTGCAGGGAAACAAAATTTGTGAATTAGAAAAGGTTAAAAAATCACAGGAAAGTAGGATTTGTGAATTGGAAAAAGAAAATAACTCATTTAAAAAAATTAGTGAAATGGAAAAAAATTCAACACAGCAAAATAATTCATTTAAAAACTCAATTGGGCATATACAAAAACAACTAAAAAATGTGAATGAAGAAAATAACTCATTGAAAATCAGGACTGAACAAATAGAAATGAATGATTCATTGAGAAACCAAGAATCAGTCAAACAAAACAAACAAACAAAAAAAAAAAAAAATGAAAAGCTGGAGAATAATGTCAAATACTTACTGGGAAAATCTATAGACCTGGAAAATAGATCTAGGAGAGAAAATCTGAGGATTATTGGACTTCCCAAAAACTATGATCAAAAAAAGAGCTTAGATTCTAATTTTACCGGAAATCATAAAAGAACTGTCCAGAGAAAATAGAAACAGAAGGGAAAATAGGCATTGAAAGAATTCATCGAACACCTTCTAAAAAAGACCCTAAAAAAAGAACTCCATGGAACATTGTGGCTAAGCTGCAGAACTACCAAACTAAGGAAAAAATACTGCAAGCAGCTAGGAAAAAAACAATTCAAATATCAAGGTGCCACAATAAGGGTCACACAAGGTCTGGCTGCCTCCACATTAAAGGATAGAAGGGCCTGGAACCTGATATTCCGAAAGGCAAAAGAACAAGGATTGCAACCAAGAATAAACTACCCAGCTAAGTTTAGCATTTTCTTCCATGGAAGAAGATGGTCATTTAATGAAACAGAGGAATTCCAGTTCTTTCTAAGAAAAATACCAGACTTAAACAAAAAATTTGATCTACATCCATAAGACTGAAGAGAAGCAGAAAAAGGTAAAAATAACTCTTGAGAACTGCATCTCTGTTGTGGATATACAGAAAGTCCACATGGATAATTTGATTTTACTGATATAATATAAAAAACGGAAGTAGTAAAGGGAAGGGGATAGCATTAGAAAAAGGGAAAGGAGAGATAAAAAGAGGGAAACTACATCCCAGGAAGAGGCATAGAAAATCTACCACATCTGAGGGAATTTAGAGAGGGGGAGAAACATTTTGTGAATTTTACTCTCATCAGAGTAGGCTCAAAGAGTAAATAATTGACATATTTGTTTTTCAGAGAATTCTCTCTCACCTCATTAAAAGGGGAGAGAGGAAAAGGGAAAAGGAAAAGGGGAATAAGGGAAGGGTACAAGAAAGGGGAAGTGATTTAAAAGGAGGGGGAGGGATACTAAAAAGGGAGGGCTGTGCATCACAAGTGGGGTCTATAAATTAAATATTGGGGAAGAGGTTCAGGGGGAACAAGGGGGAAAAAAGCATAATCAGGGTATAATATAATGGCAGGAAATACAGAATTAGTCATTTTAACTGTAAATGTGAATGAGATGAACTCTCCCATTAAACAGAAGAGGATAGCAGACTGGATCAAAAGTCAGAACCCTACAATATGTTGTTTACAAGAAACACACTTAAAGCAGGGAGATACATAGGTTGGAGCGGAATCTATTATGCTTCAGGTAAAGCCAAAAAAACAGAGGTTGCCATCCTTATCTCAGATCAAGCAAAAGCAGAAATTGATCTAATTAAAAGAGATAAGGAAGGAAACTATATCCTGCTAAAAGGTAGCATAGACAATGAAGCCGTATCAATACTAAACATATATGCACCAAGGGGTATAGCATCTAACTTCCTAAAGGAAAAGTTAAGAGAGTTGCAAGAAGAAATAGACAGCAAAACTATAATAGTGGGAGATTTCAACCTTGAACTCTCAGAATTAGATAAATCAAACCACAAAACAAATAAGAAAGAAATTAAAGAGGTAAATAGAACATTAGAAAAACTAGGTATGATACACCTTTGGAGAAAACTGAATGGTGATAGAAAGGAGTATACTTTCTTCTCAGCAGTTCATGGAACCTATACAAAAATTGACCATATATTAGGACATAAAAATCTCAAAATTAAATTCAGGAAGGCAGAAATAGTAAATGCCTTCTTCTCAGATCACAATGCAATAAACACTACATTCAATAAGAAGTTAGGGGTAAATAGACCAAAAAGTAATTGGAAACTGAATAATCTCATATTAAAGAATGACTGGGTGAAACAGCAAATTATGGAAACAATTAATAATTTCACCCAAGATAATGACAACAATGAGACATCATACCAAAATTTGTGGGATGCAGCTAAAGCAGTAATAAGGGGAAGTTTTATATCTTTAGAGGCTTACTTGAATAAACTAGAGAAAGAGAAGATTAATGAATTGGGTCTGCAACTTAAAAAGCTAGAAAAAAGACCAAATTAAAAACCCCCAACCAAAAACTTGAAATACTAAAATTAAAAGGAGAAATCAATAATATTGAAAGTAAAAAAACTATTGAATTAATAAATAAAACTAAGAGTTGGTTTTATGCAAAAGCCAATGAAATAGATAAACCTTTGGTAAATCTGATCAGAAAAAGGAAAGAGGAAAATCAAATTGTTAGTCTTACAAATGAAAAGGGGGATCTTTCCACCAATGAAGAAGAAATTAGAGAAATAATGAGTTACTTTGCCCAACTTTATGCCAATAAATTTGATAACTTAAGTGAAATGGATGACTACCTCCAAAAATATAGGCTTCCTAGATTAACAGAGGAGGAGGTAAACTGCTGAAATAGTCCCATTTCAGAAAAAGAAATAGAACAAGCTATTAATCAACTCCCCAGGAAAAAATCTCCAGGACCAGAGGGATTTACATGTGAATTCTACCAAATATTTAAAGAACAATTAGCCCCAATGTTATATAAACTATTTGAAAAAATAGGGGATGTAGGAGTCCTACCAAACTCCTTTTATGATACAGACATGGTACTGATACCTAAACCAGGTAGATTGAAAACTGAGAAAGAAAACTAGAGACCAATCTCTTTAATGAATATTGATACTAAAATCTTAAATAAGATATTAGCAAAAAGACTTCAGAAAATCATCCCCAGGATAATACACTATGATCAAGTAGGATTTATACCAGGAATGCAGGGCTGGTTTAATATTAGGAAAACTATTAGTATAATTGATCATATTAATAATCAAAATAATAAAAACCATATGATCATCTCAATAGATGCAGAAAAAACATTTGATAAAATCCAACATCCATTCCTACTAAAAACGCTTGAGAATATAGGAATAAATGGACTATTCCTTAAAATAGTCAGGAGCAAATTATGGTATATGAAGGTTATGGAATATTATTGCTCTGTAAGAAATGACCAGCAGGAGGAATACAGAGAGGCTTGGAGAGACTTACATCAACTGATGCTGAGTGAAAAGACCAGAACCAGAAGATCGTTGTACACTTCAATGCTGTATGAAGAGGTATTCTGATGGAAGTGGATATCTTCAACATAAAGAAGATCCAACTCACTTCCAGTTGATCAATGATGGACAGAAATAACTACACCCAGTGAAGGAACACTGGGAAGTGAATGTAAATTGTTAGCACTACTGTCTATCTACCCAGGTTACTTATACCTTCGGAAGCTAATACTTAATGTGCAACAAGAAAATGGTATTTACACACATATATTGTATCTAGGTTATATTGTAACACGTGTAAAATGTATGGGATTACCTGTCATCGGGGGGAGAGAGTGGAGGGAGGGAGGGGATAATTTGGAAAAATGAATAAAAAAAAAAAAAGAAAAAATAGTCAGGAGCATATATTTAAGACCGTCAGTAAGCATAATATGTAATGGAGATAAACTGGAAACTTTCCCAATAAGATCAGGAGTGAAACAAGGTTGCCCACTATCACCATTACTATTCAATATTGTATTAGAAATGTTAGCCTCGGCAATAAGAGTCGAGAAAGAGATTAAAGGAATAAGAGTAGGTAATGAGGAAATCAAACTGTCACACTTTGCAGATGATATGATGGTATACTTAGAGAACCCCAGGGATTCTAATAAAAAGTTATTGGAAATAATTCACAACTTTAGCAAAGTAGCTGGATACAAAATAAATCCACATAAATCCTCAGCATTTTTATGCATCACCAGCAAAATGCAACAGCAAGAGATACAAAGAGAAATTCCATTCAAAACAAATGTCGAGAGTATAAAATATTTGGGAATCCATCTACCAAAGAAAAGTCAGGAATTATATGAGCAAAATTACAAAACACTTGCCACAAAAATAAAGTCAGATTTAAATAATTGGAAAGACATTCAGTGCTCTTGGATAGGCCGAGCGAATATAATAAAGATGACAACATTCCCAAACTAATCTATTTATTTAGTGCTATACCAATCAGACTCCCAAGAAACTATTTTAATGACCTAGAAGAAATAACAACAAAATTCATATGGAAGAATAAAAGGTTGAGAATTTCAAGGGAATTAATGAAAAAAAAAGTCAGATGAAGGTGATGTAGGTGTACCTGATCTAAAGCTATATTATAAAGCAGCAGTCACCAAAACCATTTGGTATTGGCTAAGAAATAGACCAGTCGATCAGTGGAACAGATTAGGTACAAAGGACAAAAAAGGGTACAACTATAGCAATCTAGTGTTTGACAAACCCAAAGATACCAACATTTGGGATAAAAATTCATTATTTGAAAAAACTGTTGGGAAAACTGGAAATTAGTATGGCAGAAATTAGATATGGATCCACACTTAACACCATATATCAAGATAAGATCAAAATGGGTCCATGATTTAGGCATAAAGAATGAGATCATGAATAGATTAGAGGAACAGAGGATAGTCTACCTCTCAGACCTGTGGAGGAGAAAGGAATTTATGACCAGAGGAGAACTAGAGATCATTATTGATCACAAAATAGAAGATTTTGATTACATCAAATTAAAAAGCTTCTGTACAAACAAAACTAATGCAAACAAGATTAGAAGGGAAGTAACAAATTGGGAAAATATTTTTACAGTTAAAGGTTCTGATAAAGGCCTCATTTCCAAAATATATAGAGAACTGACCCTGATTTATAAGAAATCAAACCATTCTCCAATTGATAAATGGTCAAAGAATATGAACAGACAATTCTCAGATGATGAAATTGAAACTATTTCCATTCATATGAAAGAGTGTTCCAAATCACTACTGATCAGAGAAATGCAAATTAAGACAACTCTGAGATACCACTACACACCTGACAGATTGGCTAAGATGACAGGAACAAATAATGATGAATGTTGGAGGGGATGTAGGAAAACTGGGACACTAATACATTGTTGGTGGAGTTGTGAAAGAATCCAGCCATTCTGGAGAGCAATTTGGAACTATGCCCAAAAAGTTATCAAATTGTCCATACCCTTTGATCCAGCAGTGCTACTACTGGGCTTATATCCCAAAGAAATACTAAAAAGGGGAAAGGGACCTGTATGTGCCAAAATGTTTGTGGCAGCCCTTTATTGTAGTGGCTAGAAACTGGAAAATGAGTAGATGTCCATCAACTGGAGAATGGTAGGGTAAATTATGGTAAATGAATGTTATGGAATATTATTGCTCTGTAAGAAATGACCAGCAGGATGAATACAGAGAAGTTTGGAGAGACTTACATGAACTGATGCTGAGTGAAATGAGCAGAACCAGAAGATCACTATACACTTCAACAACAATACTGTATAAAGATATATTCTGATGGAAGTGGATATCTAAACATAAAGAAGATCCAACTCAATTGATCAGTTGATCAATGATGGACAGAAAACAACTACACTCAGAGAAGGAACACTGGGAATTGAATGTAAACTATTAGCACTACTTCTTTCTACCCAGGTTACTTATACCTTCGGAATCCAATTCTTAACATGAAACAAGAAAATTGGATTTACATATATATATATGCATATATATATATATACATATATATATACATACATATATATATATATATACATATATATATATATATATATATATATATATATATATATAGTATCTAGGTTATACTGTAACACATTTAATATGTATGGGAGGGATTGCCTGTCATCTAGGGGAGGGAGTAGAGGGAGGAAGGAGAAAATTTGGAAAAATGAATACAAGGGATCATGTTATAAAAAAATTACTCATGCATATGTACTGTCAAAAAATTTTTTATAATTATAAAATTAATTTTAAAAAAAGAAAATGATGCAGAAAATGTTAATAATGCAAATAAACAGGTCACTTGTTTTTTTTTTCTCTGAAGAACCAGTTACTAAACTTTTACTAGCACATCACTGAACTTTACTTTTCTTTTTTAAGTTCTTAATTCATTTCCTATAACCAGTCCTCATCAGGAGCGATCCCAAAGATCTTCACCATCTTGGTTGACTTCTTCTGACAGCTCTCAAGTTTATTAATGTCCTTCCAAAAATGTCCCTTTAAAATAATGAGCAGGATGGAATAAAATAACCAGTCCATCACCTCACTTATTCTTGACATTACTCCTCTCAATATGACCTAAGATTATGTTAGTTCTAATGGGTGCCCCACATTCCAACGTTGACTCATACTAAATTTATAGTGTATTAAAACTCCTGGATCTTGTTCAAATGAACTGCTGTATAACTATGCTTCTAACTTGTGGTGTCTTTTTTGGACATTTATCTCTTTTAAATCTCATTTTATCAGATTTGGCCAAGGGACTATAGACATATGGGTTTGGTAGTTAGGTGCCCAGAGACAAGAGCAAAAGACAGAGAAAGGAAATGGCAGAGCCAAGGGAGAAAGGATGGAGACATGAAAGAAGAATTACAAAAAAATTTAATTTTATGTAGTCAAAATGGTTTATGATTTCCTTTATCCTTTGTTTAGTTAAGTCTCTCCTTAGCCATAGACATAAAAGGTAACCAATCTTATTCTTGTCTAATTTTTTTATGCTGAAGTTTTTCATATGCTCAGGTCATATATATTTGTAATCAGCTTATTGTGATATGTTATGTTAATCTTGGTCCACACCTAATTTCTGCAAAACTATTTTCCAGTTTTCTCAGTAATTCTTAGAAGATACTATTTCACATACAAAGTCACTATGAAACCAACCTACCATGATAGAGTAAAATACAAATGAATGGATTATTTTATCAAGACTATCTTCAAGTCTAGATACTACTTAATTGTAGTAAAAGAAATTATACTAGACTCTAGAAACCATAAAAACAAGAAAGGAATGCAGAGTAGGGAAATATGAATGAATGGTTATTTTCTTCAAATTCAAGCTTCATTTTTATACTTTTTTATTAATTTTATAATTATAACTTTTTTTGACATTACATATGCATGGGTAATTTTTTTTACAACATTATCCCTTGCACTCACTTCTATTCTGAATTTTCCCCTCCTTCCCTCCATCCCCTCCCCTAGATGGCAGGCAGTCCCATACATGTTAAATGTGTATTGTATATCCTAGATACAATATATGTGTGCAGAACCGAATTTTTTGTTGCACAGGAAGAATTGGATTCAGAAGGTAAAAATAACCTGGGAAGAAAAACAAAGATGCAAACAGTTTACACTCAATTCCCAGTTTCCTTCTCTGGATGTAGCTGATTCTGTCTATCATTGATCAATTGGAACTGAATTAGATCTTCTCTTTGTTGAAGATATCCACTTCCATCAGAATACATCCTCATACAGTATTGTTGTTGGAGTGTATGGTTCTGCTCATTTGACTCAGCATCAGTTCATGTAAGTCTCTCCAAGCCTCTCTGTATTCATCCTGTTGGTCACTTCTTACAGAACAATAATATTCCATAATATTCATATACCGCAATTTACCCAACCATTCTCCAATTGATGGGCATCCATTCATTTTCCAGTTTCTAGCCACTACAAAAAGGCCTGCCACAAACATTTTGCACATGGGGTCCTTTTCCTTCCTTTAAGATCTCTTTGGGATATAAGCCCAGTAGTAATACTGCTGGATCACATAGTATGCACAGTTTGATAACTTTTGGGGCATAGTTCCAAACTGCTCTCCAGAATGGTTGGATTCATTCACAATTCTACCAACAATGTATCAGTGTCCCAGTTTTCCCACATCCCCTCCAACATTCATCATTATTTGTTCCTGTCATCTTAGCCAATCTGACAGGTGTGTAGTGGTATCTCTGAGTTAATTTGCATTTCTCTGATCAATAGTGATTTGGAACACTTTCATACGAGTGGAAATAGTTTCAATTTCATCATCTGAAAATTGTCTGTTCATATACTTTGACTATATATCAATTAGAGAATGGCATGCAAATTCAAGCTTCATTAACAGTATCTGGTCATATAATGTGAAATGGACTCTAGAAGTAATTAATTGACTTATTTATTGGAAGAAAAATTTGGGTTTTGAGGCCAAAGTGATTCAGATTTGTTGTAAGGTCTCAGAGCTAGTGAGTAATAGAGTCAAAATTAGTACATAGGTTTTTGTGGGTCAAAAGCCAGTGCTCTTTCTCATATACCAGTTCTGCCTCATTATCTACCTACCATCCTGCCAGATTTGTGGATGACACTGTAAAATGTCAAATCAGATGCCAAAATGATCTCATTTTTATATGTGGGTTTTACTGGACTCATATCCAATATGAATTAGCAATAAAATATGGCAACCAAGAATATGATCTAAAATGATCTTCAGTTACAAAAAATAGAGATACAATGTCTGAAAACAATGAATCATATAACCTTCCTGGTCCCAGTTTCCTGAGATGTGAAGTGAGGGTTATTTTTATAAATCAGATGGTTATTTTATTAATTTTTCCATTTTCAGAATCTATACCTAATGAAGGTCTCAATGTCATAGGCCAAAATTTGGCTTATTTATCCAAGAGCATTGAGAAGATATGGTTTATTTGGGCATTTAAAAGAAAAGGTGTTAAAAAACCTAACTTAAGAAATTTCTAATTATACTTAAAATAACAATGTATAAAAAAATTGAAGTTTGTTTATTCAAGATCTTCATTAAGTTTCTCAGTCTTCTTTTGCATTTCCATACCAAGTAGGTTTTGGTGGGAAAATGGATCATTTGCTTGTCTTTCATATTAATATAAATAGATAGATATTTCAGTAGGAAGAGAAGAAATGAAACATTTCATATGCAAGCTATTTATCAGCAGGAATAAATAAAAACATTGTTAACATCTAGAAAGTAAAAATAATTTAAATATTATTTATTTATTTTTTAAATTTAGAATTAAAATATTAAATAAAAGTTAAAATAAAATATTTGTGCATGTATAAATACTACATGTACATAAACATAATTTCCTGACACAGATATCAAGTTCTGAGGACCCAGTTTTTCTTTTAGAAGCAAGTCAAGAAATAGTCTTCAAAATTTTGTTCTTTTTTGTAGGAAAGTATTTTGGAATTTTTTGGGTGGGGTTTCCCCTCTGCTATGCAGAAATATTCAAATCTGTATCTATAATAAATTTAATGATTTGTAATGAACTTGAGACTAATTGAGAAGGCAAAACATATAGTTGAATTAACATTTAGTAGTAACATAAATAATATTTGCATGTAAGATCACAGAACTTAATTCTCTAAATAAGGTAATAGCTGTAGAACAAAGGTTTCATTATAACAGAATAAGGCACTAGAAATTTAGCAAACAATAAGATTTATATATATTTATTGCTCTAGCTATTTCTGATAATGAAAAGGGTAGATGTAACAAGAGATTTATAAGAAGAGTATTCGATTGCAATATTTTCAGATAGAAAGCAATATATATGGATATATGTTTATATATAGACCCATAAAAAGTAAGATATTAGCTGTTGAAGTAAGATTCTGGAAACAAGGGGAACCCATCTATCCAGTTTCCTGATCAAAGTACTTTCTTTTAGTCATTGGTTCTCATAAAATAATTTCTGAACTTTGAGACATATGGGAATAGGTTTCATTCAGGGCAAGGATGGTTTCAATTTTATCTTTGTGTCCTGAACATCTTCCCAACACATCTTTGTGTGCCTGAAACATAACCAATAAACTTTTATTAAGTGCGCAATTACTCTATTAAACACTGTAGATATAATAGGAAGCAAAAGACAGTCCATACTCTGTAGGAAAGTATAGATATTTATCAAAGGCTTATTGATTGATTAACATGTTTTGAAAGGAGGCTGTACAATTCTCACAATAGGGTAATTAATGGTACCTTGATCCCTTGCATTTAGAATAACAGTTTTTGAACTCTGAAAAACTCTTTTTTGTTATCAAACATAAACTCTAGCTCTGTAGTACAACATTCTATCATTCAATTCTTGGCACTTAGTTAATATTAAATTCACATGTGAAGATGAGGTTTTCATGTTTGAAGGAAGGGGGAAAAAGAAAGCAGCTCCAAAAATTTCCTTTGTTCTTTCAAACATCTTTTCAAGTAAACATCTCTGGGTCATATGGATGCTGTTGAATTGGACAGAAATTGGTCCAAAGTTCCCTTAGTTAAGATAATAAATTTATGATTGATGAAGAACATGTAATAATAATCTGTTTAGACCAGAGTCCTTGTTTAAATCTGTCATGTTTAAAGTGTCATGATATGAAAGTGACTCTTGCTTTTTATATTTGTACATCACATAGAAAGGACTAGATACTCCAGGGCTGCCAAGGAAAATCAAATGCAGCAAAATGTCACTAATGCAAATTAGAAAGGGAGTTCATTTTGAATTAGAAAAAAAAAGTCTGAAGTATAAAATTAAAAAGAAATTATTTTATTCCTATCCAGCATACACAGATTTAAATTTTTTATTAAAGTATTGATTAGAAGAGATTCTACAGGGCCCACTGTAATTAATGAATTGCTTTTTTGCAACCAAAAGCACTAAAGCACATGACAATGATAATTTGCTAAGCTGAATCTTTATAGCTATGCAAAAATAAAGTTCTGATAGCTAGGGTGGTACACTAGAAAAAGTATGGGGGATTGGAGTCAGGAAGCTTCATCTTTCTTAAATCAGACATTAGCTGTCTAATCCTGGGCAAGTTATTTAACCCTATTTGATTCAGTTTCCTCCTCTGTAAAATAAGCCAGAGAAAGAAATGACAAACTATTCCAGTGTCTTTGCAAGAAAACTCCAAATGGAGTCAGAAAGAGTCAGACAAATAAGCAACAATAACACTGTCAATATGGGGCCCTTTAGGGAGTCTGACAACTGGAAACTGCTACTCAACAAAAATGTAACTTTAGCTCAACCATTATTCTCTGCATTGTCACAGATTCTCAATCAGTGATTTCTTAATTGGCTAAATTATATTAGACTAGCTAGTTATCTATACTGGAGGAAGAAAAAAAGAAAGAAAACAGATAAGAACAACCGTTCCTGGCAGTTATTAATGACCCATATATGCAAATTTAGGGTTGTGCTAGAAATGATGTTCACAGCAATAATGTCAAGGTTCCCTCAATCTCCAGTTTTCTGTTGCATAATTTCCTGTTGTATAAATTATCCTTGACTTGGAAATGTTCCCATTTACAGCTCCAATCTTTTTGAAAAATGTTTTGTCAGTTGTTCATAATTCAGAATTTTATGGATATGGGCCTGCCAGTGCCTTATTTTTTAAAAAGGCCTTTGGCAAGCTACCACATGATTGGTATCATGAAGGATTTCGATCTTGGGATCTCAGCTGTAGCATTGTTTGGTGATAGTTGTTGTACCTTATTTATGGCTACTATTGTTCATCTTTTGAACACTTAACCAAGTCCTTGGCAGTGATGAAGGAGGAAACTTTCTATGTAATTATAAAAATAAATCTCAAAGTAGCGGGTTCCTGTTTGCAGTGTTTCTGTTCCATGACTTTGAGATGCCCACCTGTGAGATGACATAAATTTTTATCCTTAGAATCATAAAATTGAGTTTTTGTAGTCCATCTCTTCCCCTTCAGGAAAGAACATACTTATATCATTCCAGAATGATAGTTACCTTTCTGGAAAAAAAAAAAAAAACTCCTGAGAGAGAGAGTTTTCCTCTGGCAACAAATTCTAACATTAGAAACTTGGTAGTCATGAAATCAGTCAACAAGCAGTGTTTAAGTACTTACTATGTGACAGAAAGAAGGTTCCCCCTCATAGCTAACCTAGATTCTTCTTACTACAAATTAAGCGTGTTTCTTCTTGCCTTTCCTCAGAATGATACATAATAAATACCATCATGCAAAATAAGTCTCATATTACAGATAAGAAGGCAATTAATTACAAAATTTTCTATCAGTCCTTTAATCTTCAAACCAAGTCATCCAGGTTGCTTCAGCCTTTTTCTTAGGGAAGTTCCTTGCCAATTATTTATCATGTGTACTGTTGTTCAGTCACGTACAACTTTTTGTGATCCCATTTGAGATTTTCTTGGGGTGGTTTGACATTTCCTTCTCCAGTTCAATTTGTGGAAGAGGAAACTAAGGCAAACAGAATTAAGTGATTTGAGAGAAAGACAGAGACAGAGAAATTTGCTATTTCTCCAATCACAACGCAATAGATTACAGATTCACATTTTTTAATCCCTCTGAAATAGTAAAGAAGGCCAGATTATGGAGAGAAGAAACTGACCAGCAGCCAGTCCCTGAATTCTCTTTGTTATTCATCCACAGCAGAAAAGCCACATCAAGGTGAAGAAGCATCATTAGAATGAAGGGGCACTGAATACTGTATTCTAAGAGTCTTTTTAAAAATTCCATCTAGAATTGTCTTCTCATTTTATAAATTAAATAACACAGGCTTGGAAATATTAAGAGATTTATCATTATAGGTCACATGGGTAGTAAGCATCAGAGATAAATTTTGATAATACATATTTTGATTGCAAATTTGACTTTCAAATTGCATTAGCTTTTCTCCCAGTGGAATAGAATTCTTAACTTTTTTCTATTTTCTGATGTTTTATTTTTTCTGATTACATGTAAAAATAATATTTTTTAAAAATCTTAAACATATGTATTTAGCAATAAAGCAAAATAATGACATTATAATACACTTTATTAATTTTTGTTTTTTTCCAATTAATGTAAAAATTTAGTTTTTTTTCCCAAAATTTTGAGTTCCAAATGCTCCCTTGCCTACTCTTTCACTGAGAAGGCAGGCAGTTTTATATAGTTTACATATGTGCAGTCATGCAAAACCTATTTCCATATTAGTCATATTGTAAAAGAAAACACAAACACAGAAAAGATTTAAGAAGTATACTTCAATTTGCATTTAAATTCCATAAGTTATCTCTCTGAATGTGGATAGCATTTTTCATCATAGTTTCTTTAGCATTGTCTTGGATCATTGTATTGTTGAGAACAGTCAAACCATTCATAGTTGGTCATCATACTTTTATCATCATGCTTTTACTATGTACACTGTCATCTTGGTTCTGCTCATTTCTTTTTGTATCAGTTCATAAAAGTATTTTCATGTTTTTTTCTGATAACATCTTGCTCATCATTTCTTAAGCACAATAATACCCCTTCACAATCATATACGATCATTTGTTCTGCTGTTCTTCAATTGATGGGTTGCCCTTTGATTTCCAATTCTTTGCCTCCATAAAAAGAGCTACTACAAATATTTTGTATATAGGTTATTTTCCTTTTAAAAGTATCTCTTTGGGAGATAGATTTAATGGTGGTATTGATAAGTCAAAGGATAAGCACAATTTTATAGTCCTTTGGGTATAGTTCCAAATTGCTCTTCAAAATGGTTGAATCAGTTCACAACTCCACCAACAATTCAATATTCCAGTTTTGCCACATTCCCTCCAATTTTTCAATTTTTTTCTGTAATATTAGCCAATATGATAGGTATGAAGTGGTACTTTACAGTTGTTTTAATTTGCATTTTTTCAATCAATATTTAAAGCATTTTTCATGACTATAGATAGCTTTGATTTCTTCATTTGAAAACTGTCTGCTCATTTAGAACTATGCTCAAAAAGTTATCAAACTGTGCATATCCTTTGACCCAGCAGTGTTACTACTGGGCTTATATCCCAAAGAGATCTTAAAGGAGGGAAAGGGACCCGCATGTGCAAAAATGTTTGTAGCAGCCCTTTTTGTAGTGGCTAGAAATTGGAAACTAAGTGGATGCCTATCAGTTGGAGAATGGCTGAATAAGTTATGGTATGTGAATGTTATGGAACATTATTTTTCTACAGGAAACAGTCACAGGATGATTTCAAAGAGTCCTGGAGAAAATTACATGAACTGATTCTGAGTGAAATGAACAGAACCAGGAGATCATTATGCACAGCAACAGCAATATTATATACAATGATTAGTTCTGATGAATGTGGCTCTCTTCAACAATGAGATGATTCAAACCAGTTCCAATTGTTCAATGATGAAGAGAGCCATCTACACTCAGAGAGAGGACTGTGGGAACTGAGTGTGGTTCATAACATAGCATTTTCACTCTTTTTGTTGATATTTGCTTGCCTTTAGTTCTCTTTCTCAGGTTTTTTTTTCCTTCTTGATCTGATTTTTCTTGTGCAGCAAGATAACTGTATAAATATGTATACATATATTGGATTTAACATATATTTTAACATATTAGTCTACCTGCCATCTAGCGGAGGGGGTGGGGGGAAGGAGGGAAAAATTTGGGACAGAAAGTTTTGCAAGGATCAATGTTGAAAAATTACCCATGCATATGTTCTGTAAATATTTTGTAAATAAAAATCTTTAATACAAGAAAACTTCTCATATTCTTCAACTACTTATCAATTAGGGAATGATTTTTTCTTATAAATTTATTCAGTTCTCTATGTATTTGAGAAATGAGGCCTTTACCAGAGAAACTTGCTATAAAATTCCTCATCCCACCCTCCAGCCCTGTTTTCTGCTTTCTTTCTAATCTTAGTTGTTTTGGCTTTGTTTATACAAAACCTTTCTCACTTAATAGAGTTAAAATTATCCATTTTGTGTCCTATAATGTTATCTTTCTCACACTTGGTCATATACTTAACTTTTTGAAGCACCTAGGTAGTGCCTAGGTGCATAAAATGAAATGGGGATAAAATGGAATAATAATGGCTAGCATTTAAAATTTGCAAAGCACTTTACAAATATTACAACCACCCTGAAAGATAGGTGCTTCTATTATCCCTGTTTTCCAGATGAGGAAGTTGAGGTAGATAACTGTTAAGTGACTTTTCCAAGATCACTCATTAATAAATACTGGATTTGTACTCAGGTCTTACTGATTCCAGTTCTGAAACCTATCTGCCTTGGAGATAATATTTATAAAGTGCTTTACATGCCTTAACACAGATATTATCATAAGGCACCCAGCAAAAAAGCCATTTAGATTTTGCTTACCTACCCCTAATATGTCCCCTAGTAAGGAGATAAAAATGCACCTCTATGTCTGATGCCCCAGGCTAACAATTTGGGATTCTCCTGGCCACTCTCTTATATGATGATGAAATTGTGTCAGGATCATGCATTGGGCTAAGGTAAACAGCAGCAAATCTTAAATACTACTTATTTTTCCATTGGAAATCCTATGAACTTTCATTTGTTGCCTACATTCATAATTTAAAGAAATGCTCAATTTCCAGGTAGAGGTTAATAAAAAAAGACAGATACATTTTTCCCATTCAAGTTCTTAGATCCTTTCAAATCTATATTCCAGGTTAAGAATTCTTGTAATAAACTATTTTGTCTGGAGTTATATTATCACCTATATCTCTCCAGAAGATTGTTTAGAAAGACTTGAACTGAGAGACAGAAAACACTTCCCCTACATAAGATCATTTATGTGCAATTTTGGGTGACTTTCAGCTATGATACCACCAATTTTAAATATTAAGGGACTTCAGGTTAAATTCCATCTTTTCCAACTCAATTTCAATAAATATTGGTTAAGCAATGACTATGAAAAGTCATTCTGCCAGGTATTGAGGGAGATGCAGAGATAAATAAGCTATAGTTCCTGACTTCATTAATTAGGATATCTAAAATATATAAACCTAGAACCCCAAAATATAAGTAGGAGGTTCCAGCCCTTATTGTGACAGCTTTAAAACCAGTGTGACTAAGCATAAGATAGCATTTTCCTCTAGGAAGTATTTAAGTCTTTTATGACTCCAAAAGTAATTAAAACAGCCCTGTTGGCAGCTAGTATCCTTAAGTCTATTCATATGGTGTTTGCTTCTGGCCCAGAAGAATTCCAGGAGTGACCTAGGACCCTACAACTGGTGAGTCAAGGGGACTACTATGTTCTGAAGATTTCCCCCCTAGCTTTGCAAGTCAATGTCTAAATGTCCTCACAGAAGAATACTTCTCTTCTATCTGTAAAGCCAGCCTTGTACTTATCTCCATTCCTCAAGGTCATGTTGTCTCCAAACTTAATTCTTTCAGATGTTCCCCATGACAGCAGGCTAAAAAAAAAAAAATTACCCACATTTCCCTTCTGCAAGTACTAACAGATAACCAGCCTCCAGCCCCATACATTGCCCACAGCACAATTTCATGAACATGTAACAAAGGTGATCAAAGGCCTAGGACACTTGAAATGGAGGGGCATTCAATTTCCTTGCTAGAGGAAAGATGGGAGGTGTTCGGACAAAGTCTGGATGGTTATTTGTTAGGTACATTGAGGAGTCAATTTTTTATCAGGTATTATTAGATGGATTCAGTGGCCCCGGAGTGCCATCTAAGATTTAAACTCTATGATTCAAGAATAAAATCTTTCATCCCAGACTTGCTGGGATGATTCAAGAAACTCTTGATTAGGTCCCACTAGGACTTATCTTGAATCTAGGTACTAACCTGAAGAAAATTGGCTGAGAGTCAGGAAGGATGGATGATTGTAAAAGCACTGCCCCCCAGCCTTCTTATAACACTTGATGCACCCAAGAAACCAAAATGAATTTTTAAATGAATTATAAAAACACCAAAAATGAATAAAACAATATTACTTTCTTGCCTCCCTTGGAAGTTTACTAATCCATTTATGCAGCCTAACTTTATTTCTTTTGGGTATTGGCTATGTTGGTCAATTCTTATTTTCAACATCTGTGGTTTGATATTGGAATAAAGATAGGAACTGGATCTTTGATTTTAATTGTTTAGAGAAATCCCAAGTGAGAAAACTCCTTTTATCAATGCAGGTTCAACTCTTTCTCTGAAAATCATAATCTTATAGAGTTGTTTAGAAGTCCAAGAGGTTAAGTGATTGTTCAAGGTTGCACAGCCAGTTAATGTCAGAAGTGGAACTCAAAGTGGGTCTTTCTGGCTTTGAGGACAGCCATCTCTATTCTCCATGCTATGATAACTCCCAAAAAGTTCATTTATACCCCAGCATGCCAATATACTAGATTTGCCCTTTGTCTCCACTGATAAGCAGCATCTTAGGAAATCTGAGTAAGCATATTACAAGTTCAAGCAGATATATGAAGGAAGCATGATGTACCAGCTATTTGGAAAAAATATTCTCTCAAAACTACTAATTTAAGCCTAAAGAGACTTCCTGTCCAGAGACCTATTTGTGTAACTATCCAAGACTCATTCCCATCACTACCACCCTTATCTAGTCCCTCTCCAACACCAATTTGTCCCACTTAATCCATCTTTCACACCAACGGCACATTCCTCTTTCTATTGAAGAGATATGATCATGTTAATCTCTTATTCAAAATAATTTCATGGCTTTCAATTACTTATGGATTAAAGTCCAAATTCCCGAACCTAAAATTCAAGACCCTCCTTAAGCTGATGTTTTACTTTTCCAACTATATTGTATACAGCTCCCTACAATGTCAACCAGGCAACAGTCAAACTGTACTGCCTCTCAGACCACCCTTTTCTATCCCCATTCCTTTGCTCAAGCTGAATCCAGTGCTGAGGAAACTCAAACTTCATCCCTGCCTACTGAAATTTTATCAACTCTTCAGGATGACTTAAAAGTCTCTTCCAGAAAAATCTTCTATGATTTCTCCATGGGAAATTAATTCTCTTTCCACATATTTAATAGTATAAGATAGCTTAATAGTAATTATTTTACACATCCAATTTCATCTGCATGGGATGGGAGGCAAGAAGATTCATCACTATGGGGGCATTTTTCCCTGACTACTTACCTTCTCTATCTGAAGTGACAACTCAGAAAAGAATAAAAAAACAAACTCTGCCCTTGGGGAGCTCACATTCTAATGAAGTATGCAATATGGGGGGAAAGTATATACATTCATGATATATCCTTAAGTGGGAGGGAATCTTAAAAAGGTGTTACCATTAAGGGAAGCAGATAAGGCTTTTTGTGAGGTTCTTAGCTAAGACTTGAAAGAAACCAGTAGAGCCAGGAAACAGAGGTGAGAAGGGAGAGCATTGAATGTTCCGGGGACAGCCAATAAAAATGTAAGGAGTTAAGAGATGGAGTACCTTGTTTAAGTAACAAAAAGAAATGTTACTGGATATGTGAAAGTGGGTAAAGTATGAGAATTCTAAAAAGTTAGAAAAGACCAGGTATTAGTGATTTTAAAAAACAGAAAATTTTATATTTGATCATGGAGATGAAAGGAAATCCACTGGAGTTCACTAAATAGGGAACTACCATGATCAGACCTGTGCTTTGAGTGGAGGATGAACTAGCAGAGGAAAGATTTGAGACAGAAAAATCAATTACAAAGTTATTAACAGCAGGAATGTGGTGATAGAAGAAAAATAAAGAGACCTAGGATGTGCAGATTTCCATGCCAGGGCTTGAACCTTGAACACAAAGGTCCATACATGCGTCATTTACCTTGGTGCCACTTAGTCACACCACATAGCTCCTAGTATTCTCCTCACATGTGATTCCCCTGAATTCTATCCCAGTTTAAATACACATTGTGGCTAGGACTCAAAATCACAGCTGATGAGTTCCCACCAACATGTTTCTTTTGTTGCCCAACCAAAAGATATATTATTTTAAGTAAGAAATATTTGATTTAAATACAACAGCAAGATAACTGGATAGGAATGGACTTATAGTTTCACTAATATAGGGAACTTTCAAATAAAGAAACTCTCCTTGCCAGCATAGATTGGCACCTATCTGAAACTTAGAGTGTTAAAGAATTGCCAATAGCTCTGAGAGATGAAGTGACTTGTGCAGAGTCACAGAGTTATTATGTGTTAAAGCAAGACTTGAATCCAGGTCTTCTTGGTTCTCAGAATGATTATTGAGCCACTATGCTACGCTGCTTCTGTATAGCAAATTAGATGACAAGAAAGATTTCCTCATAGCCACAAGAGTACACTCTCCTACAGGTTACACAAAATAAAGGTGGTATGGGGTAGTTTAAATATGTAGAGAATACGTGATCAGGGAATATGCATAAAAGGATATACATATGGTCAGGAAAATGTGTGAATGGTGCATTTACATTGAATATATATTTAGTTCAGGTACCAACATGGATGTCATACACAAAAGGACTTGCCTAAACAGGGCACATAAGTAACTGAGGCAACTCACATCTTTTTTTTTTAATCATAGCTTTTTATTGACAGAACATATGCATGGGCAATTTTTCAACATTGTCCCTTGCAATCACTTTTGTTCCAACTTTTCCCTTCCTTCCCTCCACTCCCTCCCCAGATGGCAGGCAGTCTCATATATGTTAAATACAATATATGTGTACATATCCATATAATTCTCTTGTTGCACAAGAAAAATCGGATTCAGAAAGGTAAAAATAACCTGGGAAGAAAAACAAAAATGCAAGTAACCCACATTAATTTCCCAGTGTTCTTTCTCTTGTTGGAGCTGGTTCTATTCATTATTGAACAAATGGAACTGATTTGGTTCATTTCATTGTTGAAGAGAGCCACGTCTATCAGAATTGATCATCATACAGTATTGTTGTTGAAGTATATAATGATCTCCTGGTTCTGCTCCTTTCACTCAGCATCAGTTCATGTAACTCTCTCCAGGCCTTTTTAAAATATTCCTGCTGGTCATTTCTTACAGAACAATAATATTCCATAACATTCATATACCATAATTTACCCACTGATTCTCAATTGATGGGCATCCACTCAATTTCCAGTTTCTAGCCACTACATAAAGGGCTGCCACAAACATTCTTGCACATGTGGGTTCCTTTCCCTTCTTTAAGATCTCTTTGGGATATAAGCCCTCTGAAGTAGCACTGCTGGATCAAAGGATATGCACAATTTGATAACTTTTTTAGCATAATTCCAGATTGCTCTCCAGAATGGTTGGATTCGTTCACAACTCCACCAACAATGTATCAGTGTCCCACTTTTCCCACATCCCCTCCAACATTCCACATTATTATCTTTCCCTCTCACTCTAGCCAATCTGAGAAGTGGATAGTGGTATCTCAGAGTTGTCTTAATTTGCATTTCTCTGATCAATAGTGATTTGGAACACCCTTTCATATGAGTAGAAATAGTTTCAATTTTATCATCTGAAAATTGTCTATCCTTTGACCATTTATCAATTGGAGAATGGCTTGGTTTCTTATAAATTAAAATCAATTCTCTATATATTTTGAAAATGAGGCATTTATCAAAACCTTTAACTATAAAAATATTTTCCCAGTTTATTGCTTCCCTTCTAAACTTGTTTGCATTAGTTTTGTTAGTACAAAAGCTTGATATAATCAAATTTTTCTATTTTCTCATCTTTGATATTATAGAGTTGCCAATGTTCACTGGCAATGTGATCATACTGTTCTCTAATGGTTTTGGACATTTGGTGGGTATCACATGTTCATTCTCCTCTACGTAGCTTAATTCTAGACAGCTCGATAGTAGCATATACTGAAGAGTTAGATGAACTGTTGTCTATTACCATCTTGAACCTCTTTAGGACATCTGGCATTCTCTGCTGCCGTGTGCTGGGGTCTACCAACCAATAAGCTTCTCCTTTGTAAGGAAGTTTTAGCGTCTCTCCACATACCCTCACTCCTAGAATACAGTATAGCAGTCTGTGGTGCTAGAGAGGCAAAAGCTAGAAGGCACCAGGAGAATATTTACTATTTTTTACTGCCCTTGTCTGAATTCTACTCAAAGTTCTTGTTTCCAGTAATTATCTGTAATTAATAAATTCCTTTCAAGACCTTCAAAATCCCTATTAGCCTCAAATCACTACAGGGTTTTTCTGGACAAAATCCATGAAGAATCTATGTGGATATAGGGTTAAGCTCATTAGTCTCTTCATAAGATCTTCATAGCCTTTCAACTCCACAATATTCCTACTTTGTAGTCTTGAACTCCAGAAGAACCAAGAGCTAGACAAAACTGTCACACAAAACTATCATCACCAATTTAGATTTTTTTTTCATTTCCTACTTTTATTCTATAGACCAGGCTATAACAAAATTATTCATTCTTGTTTAATATTCTTGCCAGATCAACACTTACTGGTTTCTTTATATTTATCAATAGTACTCAAGGAATGTGCTATATCACCTCAGAATATGCAAAAAAATACTATAGGAATTTGGTAAATGGCAAAAAAGAATTTTGCAAATAGGCTTTGGGTTGTGAGTGTCTCTTTCAAGCAGAATTGGGAATTTGTTACTTTTGTACTAACAGGTCACAATAACAAGCAGATCATCTCTAACAGTTCCTGTAATCAGAATTTTGCATTCAACCTGGGAGTCCTTATGGCTCTATTTAACTCATGTGTCTAGGGCCTCTGAGTGACATTCAAGCCTGAATATAATCATTTTTCCAACAAGAGAAGTAATGATCACTGATTCCAGGATAGGGCAAAAGAAAGCAGTGACTAACATACTAGAATAGCCTTTCAGATAATCTTTTTTAAAAAAAATCTTGCAGGCACAAATATCTTATTTGTCTCACAAATGTATATCAGGTCTGTCTACATTAACCAATGCAAGCCTTTCTCTGTATGATTTTTAATAACTTTCCCCCATATTCTTCAGCAAGGATCTTCTAGATCTGAAAATAACAATGACAACAACCATAAGTAACATTTATATTAACTCCACATGTTTTGCAAAGCACTTTATTTATATTCATTTCACTAAATTTATGATTGTCATCAGGATGAGAGGACAGAAGCCAATTGCTTAGTGAGCTAGGAATTTTCCTACCTAAGATAACAGGCTTTTTGGAATGTTACTTTAGTAACTTTACTTTGGGATAAAGGTGCCAAGTTTTCCCTGTGGTACCGAGGTTTGGGAGTAGGGAATGGAGAGACCTGGCATACTTCAGAGAAGTGAATAAGATAAAAATGGGCATAGAGTAATAAGAATCCACTTGGGGATCAAAAGTTTTGAAGTCAACCTACCATTTGGGGGACCCCTGCTAGAATCCTTTCTCCCAAATTTTACAAGAATTTCCAGGATAGTAATTCTCTTGACACTTTGGGTGTAACAAATGAACTAGATTGGAGCTGGTTGGAACCCAGAGATCAGTGAAGTGGGTGATCTGAAAAGTTCTAGCCTTGAGCTCTGAGGAAGTCTGGGCATGTTGTTGGAGCATTTGGGAGACCAAAACTGCAGAAAAAGAGAAGCAGAATGATTCAGAGAAAACTATTTGGAGCCTGGAACCTGAGAATATCAGTTCAAATTCTAGCAGAGCCATTTACTATCTGTATGACCATGGGAAATTAGGGATCCTCACTGGGTTTCAGTTTCTTTATCTGTAAAATGAAGGAATTGGATGATATGACTTCTGAAGTCCTTCCCAGCTCTAAATATATGACGTTAGGATGTAGGCATGCAAGAAACTGGCATCAGAGATATCCAGTGGGCAACAGCGGACAGGTGATGGAGGGCTGTTGGAAAGCTAGCAATAGGTAATGACTCAGACAATCAATCAGGATCAGAAATGTCTCTTATAAAGCAGCAGAGATTTAGACATAGAGATTGTCATATGGAATAGGATTCCATTCCCTAGAGGCACCCATAAAGCAAAGTGGGTACCAGTGATCCCCATTTATGCAGCACTATAAAGTTCACAAAATATTTTTGGGAAAACCACACTGAGCATTTGAGCAAGTAACTCAAATATTGCTGCCCCTATATTACAGACAAAAACAGAGGCTAAAAGAGTCTTACTTGCTGATAATAAGAGAGCCTGACTTGCTGATAATCACATCAACCAACAAATATTTATTAAGCACCTACCATTTGCTAGGTATTGATCTAAAGGCTGAGAATGCAAAGAGCAAGACAGCCCTCACTCTCAAGGAGTTCACACTCCACATACTCTAATGAGGGAGATAACATGCAAACAACTTTGTACAAACAAAATTTATATTAAAATATATATCTATGCATGTTTACATATATGTTTATGATAAATTGGCCATTGTCATAGAGGTAACGCACTAGCATTAAGAGGAATTATCAAAGTCTTAAAGAAGGTGAGATTTTAGCTGGGATTTTGAAGGAATTCCGGAGTAGGAGCTGAAGAGGGAGAAAATTCCAGGCATGGGGGAGTAGCTTTTGAAAATGAACAAAATTGGGAGGCCCAGCATCTTGTAAGAGGAACAATGAGGAGGTCAGTGTCACTAAACACAAAATATGAGAGATGAAATAGGAAGGAAAAAGGTGTGAGAAGACGGGAAAGGTAGGAAGGGCCCAAGTTAGGAATGGAGAGGAAAGGGAATAACATTTTTACACTACCTAATATGTGCCAGACACTGTACTAAGTGCTTTTACAAATATTATCTGATATGATCCTCACAATAATACTGCAATGTAGGTGCTATTATTATCCTCATTATATACATAAGAAAAGTAATATAGACAGAATGTAAATGATTTGCTCATGGTCACAAAGTCAGTATCTGAGGGACAGATTTGAACTTGTCCTGACTTCATTAATCCAAAAGTTGACCTTTTTAAGGATTTCAAAATCCAAACAGAGGAATTTGTATTTGGTCCTAGAGGTCATAAGAAGTCTTGTTGACATTGTCAGACTTGTGCTTTGGAGAGGTTAATTTGGTAGATTATTGGAGAATTTACTAGAATGGGGAGAGACTTGAGGCATGAAGAATAAATAGCAAATTGTTGCAATAGTCCGGCCATGAAGAGCATCCACACTAGCCTAGTGCAGTGTCAGAGAAGAGAAAGCAAATATGAGAGATGAGATGAACACAGAAGTCAAGTAATCAGTAAGCAACAGAACTGGGATTCATTGGCTTTTTGCTGCCATATTGCTGTTGACTCATACTAAGCTTATAAGAACCACCAAATCCCTCAAGATTCTCTTTCAAATAAATTATTATCGACATACCATCCCACTCAAACCTCCAGAGTTTCTTTCTGAATCTATATTAAGACTTTCTCTATCTACATTAAATCTATCTTATTAAATTTAGCCCTGACAAAATTTTTTTGGATCTTGATTCTGTCATCCCAACATATTAGCTTGCTTTGTGCTTTCTGCATGTTTGGTATGAGGATATGAGGACTGCCTTTACCTAAGTCATTGACAAAAAATTAAGTAGCATAAAGCCAAATATAGATTGATGAGGACATTAAAGTTTTTTAACAAATTTCACAATGAGCCACTAATGAATGTTTTGGAGGTCTATGTATTCAACCAATTTAGAAGAATAGCATAAAAGACTTGCCAAATACTTTCTTAAAATTCAGGTAAATTGTACTTCAAAGCATTCCCTTGATCTATCAAACTGGTGGCTTAGTGGAAAAGAAAGTGGAGCTAGAAGGCATGACATATCTTTTTAAAGTTATGATGGCTTTTTGTAATCACCACAATCTTTTCTAAATGTAAATTAGTCATCCTCTTAATGAGACATTCTAGAATTTTTTCAAGAATCAAAGTCAAATTCATTGGCTTTCAGTTTACAGACTCTACTCTCTTTCTTCTTTCTACCCTTTAAAAATTTAGGTCATTTGCCTTTCTAAACTTCTGCTGTACTTTCCCCAATTCCCATAATCTTGCACAGTTCACTAAAAATGGCCTAACAAAGTCATCTGTTAGTTCTTCTAGTATTCTGGGTTATTGTTCATTTGAATCTAATGACTTGAATTTATCAAAGCTAGTTAATTGCTTTCTTAATATTTCCCTAATTGACTTCAGAATCAGTTCTAAAGAATCCAGGGTCTCAATACTAAAAACAAAGAAGAGGTTGTCTGTTAATAAAATTAAGACATACCTCATTTTTATTATTTCAAACCAAAACTGTAATTAAAGCTAGTCATGTTTGTTTTGAAGCTATTTAGAGGATCGTTCTGTAACTGAAAATATTTTTCATTTATAATAAGAGAAATTAAAAATCAAAACCACTGTAAGTTTTTATTATTTGAGATAAAATTTTTAAAAATTATAAACAGTAGAAATTAATATCATTAAGGAGTCTGTAAGATAGGAGGGACACATATACTAATAACCATTGGGGGATTTGTGAATCAATCTAACCATTCTAAACAACAATTTGTAATTGTGTTAATTAAATAGTGAAATTTTCAATAATCTTTGACCCAAAGATCCCACTGCTTGTCATATAGCACAAGGAGATCAAGAACTATTGGGAAATGACTAAATAAATTTGTATTACATGAATGGTATGAAATTTCATATTATGTGAGAAATAATGAATATGAAGAATTATAAAGGTAGGGAAATATAATAGAGCTATGATTTCTTTGTTATAGGGAACTTCTAGCTGAGTAAATTTCCTTTCCTAGTACAAATTGGCTCCCCTTCCATAACTCATGTTTTAGAGAGTCCTTTACATGGGGGCTTGGAGAGGACAAGATTTTGGAAATGTCAAAACTCTGGAGTCATTTGGGAAGCAGTATGATCCCACCTATATTTAGAGTTGAGGGAAACTTCCCCAGGATAATCCACAAAACAAGATAATTGGGAATTGTCATTCTATGCCATAAATGAAGAATCCTTTTGGACTGCCTTTAAAAGAAAAAAAAAGTAAAACCCTAAATTTTTAAAAATAAAAAATAACATTTAACAATAAAGTTATCAGCAATTTTAAAAAATAAAATATTTCTCATGAAAGGATGTATTAGAAAAAGTATATGTGGATTGCCATTTAGAATTCAACTCTCCAACTTCAACATATGCACACAAATATTGCTATTGTGCTTTTAATTCCTATAATTTTTATTTCACTGAGCCAGAAAGTAAAGAGTGTGATGTTGTGAATAAAATGTTGAATTTGAAATCAGAAAGACAGCATTTTATATCCTGTCAGACACTAGCTGTGAGACCCTAGGCCAATAACTTAATTTCTTCCTCTGGTTCTCAGGTTACTCATCTGTAAAATAAGAGAGTTGGTTTTGATGACCTCTCAAGTCCATTCTGTTTATAAATCTATGATGCCATGAATAATGAAGTCAAAGGTGTACTAGTATTAAAATAGATTCTCAAAGAGAGTTATGAAAAGTTTTTTAAAAGGATAGTTTAGGTATTGTCTTTATAAACCATGAAGCAGACACTGTATCCTTTTGTTTATATGTTTATTGTTACTCTGTTTCTCTCTCCACACTTCCAGAACAAAACTACTTACATCTATCTCCTCAGGGTTCTAGGGGTCATTTTGAGATTCCCAGAGGATCTCTAATGCTATCGGTTCAAGCAGTCACCCGTTTTGTCATATCACTGTTAGCCATGAGTGACTAATATACCAGTTTCATTTAATAAAATTAATTAGTTTTAACAAAAGGTCATTTACTTCAATGGTATGAGACTAACAAAATACAGAAATTTCCTTCTAAGACTTTTAAGGCATTCTCCCTATTTTCAGTCATGTCCAACTCTTCATAACCCCATTTGGGGTTTTCTTGGCAGAAATACTAGAGTGGTTTGCCATTTCCTTTTCTAGCTCATTGACAACTGAGGCAAAAAGGGTTAACTGATTTGCCCAGGATTACATAGTTAGTAAATGTCTGAGGCTGGATTTGTACCTAGGTTTTCTTAACTCCAGGCCCAGTGATCTATCCACTATACCACCTACTTTCCCTCTTCCTCTATACTATTTTAGTACCTGAGAAGAATAAGGTCTTGACACAGCTAATACTCACCATTGATTCAACCAAGTTCATGTTCAGAAACAGCATGACTGTTAGATGAATCCTCTTCTCAACTACTGCTGGACTGGGTCCCAAAGGTCATCCCTGAAGGTTCCTTATAGCATCCATCATTACTGAGATGACTGCAAATTTTGAGTGCTAAGATTCTACAATGCCAGTAGACTCAGAAGCTCACTATGTTGACCTTTTGAAGCTCCCAGGTTGATAGTGTTCAATACCTTCACCTTGAATGGAAAAGGAAAAAAAATTTCCAAGGCAAGCAAAAAACAAGATCTATTTTTAAAGAGCTACATGGCCTCAGAGGGAGAAGACTTACATTTGTAAAACACCCTCAGTGAAGGAATCATACCAAAAATTTGCAGCCAAATAGAATAAGGGAATTGGTAGTGAATGTCTTCAAACACTCCACAATCCCTTGAAAGCATTTAACATTTTATGCATCTCAGTTTTCTCTCTTGCCTCTTCAACATGGTGAGTAGTTTTTCCAAACCCCAATTCATTTCATTTTTCCTAATATCTAACATGGGGTGGTTGACTGAATAAAGAGATTTAATATTCTTTTCATAGGCTATTAGGTGGCACAGTGGATAGAGTATTGGACTTGGAGTCAGGAAAACCTGAGTTCAGATATACCCTCAGATACTTATAAGCAATGTGACCTTCGGCAAGTCACTTAACCTTACCTCAATTTCCTTAAACTAGGAAATAGGGTTAATAATACCTCTCAAAATTGTTGTGAAGATCAAAGGAGATTATGGTGCTAAAGCATTTAACACAGTAGCTGACATATAGTAGGTACTATATAAATGCTTATTCCTTTCTTTAAGGTACAGAATTCCCCAACCATAGAAACTCTTAGTCTCCTCCCTCCCACCCCAACCAAGGAACAACTAATTGTACCAAAGAAAGAGGCAAAGATATCCATTTTGATTATATGAATGGTTTAATAACCATAATGGGTTACTTACATAGGTGCTGTCTGGGGGAGGCTGTTAGACAATTCACTGAATCTCAGAACCCCACCATGCAGTCTAAGGGTATCAACCAGACTATTTAGTAGATCCCTGCAAAGATCCCCCCAAAGTCCCATAGTAATTATAGAAATCAAACAAAAGGAGAAATTGCTGCAAAGCATCATTACATATATCATTAGGACTTAGCAAGGAGCCTGGGTCCCAGAGCTCAGGTATTAATTACACTAACACTCTCAGGTGAGTGCCTAGACACCCCAAGATTTTGTGGTGGACACAGTGAAGGTTGTGTTCTGGTCTCTGTGTCCTTGCTATGTCTTGCTACAGTTTGCACCTCATTACTATATCCTCGTTAGGGCTTCTAACCCAAGCCCCATGGGCTGGTCAGTGTGAATAAGTTTTCTAGGCACACACAAAGTGATTTGCCCAGCTCTTTGACATTCAGAAATGCCTTCCTCTTATCAGATTTGATAGCCAATAAGAGTTAAGGAATTGACAACATGGACAACTTTCTAGGTATAACAGTGATGTTTGCTCAGAAATAGGGCTAGGCCTCTCACAGATCACAGATTTAAATCTGTAGTGGACCTCTAAACTCTAGATTAAAACCTTTGACACAGAATTCAGTCTTCTTTCAACTCTCCATGCTGCTTCCCTTGCTGTGTCAGGGACAGTTAACACCTCCTCTCTCTGCTCTTCCAGTGCTGGCTTTCAAAGCAACAGGACATGTTTTTACTAGGAGCTATAAAATTCCTGTTCACAGAGTTCAGCACCCAGCATACCCAGCAGGCCTGTCTCATTCATCACTGCTCAGACCTTCACACAGAGACTTCCTCCGCTGCTGCCTCCTGAAATGGAAGAGTCCCAAACCTGGGCTTTATGGCTGGCATTTCCTTCCATCACATGAATGCGATCAGCAAGTCTTTTTGTCCACTGGTTTTTGGCAGGAAATGGGCCTTATTCTTACATTTAATTCCCAAACAAGTGTCTAGACTAGGGTGGGTGGGAGGGGGAGAGGTACTCCAAATCCCTATTGATTGTGTCTAATAGAGGAGAGGTTCACTTAAGGATTATATTAAAGAAATACTTGTGATGAATAGCAAAATAAAAATGTATGTTTTAAGAAGAGAAATAAAAATGTAATGGTTTTTTGAAGACTGGGAAAAATTATAAATTGGGAAGAAAAAATATTTGGAACACATGAGACATTAACTCAAATAAATTTTTAAGATGATAAGAAGTCAAGAAGCAACATGGGGTAGAGGAAAGAGTACTGGCCTCAAAAGCAGAACTGACTGGGTTTAAGTCCTCCCTCAAACATATGCCAGTTATGCAACTTCTTGTAAATTGGTCAGATTCTCAATGTCCTCAAACAAATCTCTTAAAATTTCAAATTCTGAAAAGCTGCTGAGCAAGGTTGATGGAGGGCAATTCCTCAGTAGGAGAAGCTTTTGCCAATGAAATCTCAGATCCAGTAATACTCCTCCCCTCCATAAAAGGGCTATTCACTTATCACAAGGTTTTAAAGAAAAACACTTGTTTTTTACTAAAGAGGAAAGAAAATCATTGGATACAAGTCTTAGCTCTGACATTTGCACATCTGTGTGAGCATGGGCAGATAGAAGGGAACTAGGTGGTACAGTAGTCAGAGTGCCAGGACTGGAGTCAGAAACACTGATCTTTGTGAGTTCAAATCTGGCCTAAGATACTAGCTTCGTGACTCTGGATAAGTCATCTATTCGTCTCAGTTTCCTTCTTTGTAAAATGAGTTAGAGAAGGAAAAGTCAAACCACTCCAATATCTACCAAGAAAACCACAAAAGGGCATGGAGTTGTACATAACTGAAAACACCTGAACCTCAATAATGACTCCGGGAAAATCAGCCCAACAAATTTGTTCTATTTATGTCTTCTAAAAGAAACAAATAATAAAAGAAATATTAAGCTAGAAGTCAGAAGATTTGCATGCTAGTTCTGGTTAAACCATTAATTAACTTGCAGCTTACCTAAAACAAGGCATTTCTGGGACTTAGTTTCATTCTAATATTGTGGATAAAACAGTTTGTCCATCAATCTAAGTAACTATTATGTGCCAAGCACAATAGCCAATAACCCAAAGACAAAAAAACCTGAAAGAGGTAAATTAAAAAGTTCTGAGACAAGGTAATCTTGAAGGGGAAAGGATTAGCAACTAGAATAAGGGATGGAGGGAATGGAAAGATCTCATGAAGAAAATGACACTTGAACTTAGTCTTAAAGGAAACCAAAAATTCCAAGAGGTCCAAATGAAGAGAGAGAATAAAGCATGAGGGAAAGCCAGTGCAAAGATAGAGAGATAGGAGATAGAGGGTTATAAGGGAGGGACAGCAAGAGGCCCAGTTTGGCTGGATCATATTGTGCATGAATGGGCCTCTTGGCTAAAATGGCTAGAAAAGTAGAAAGAGGCCAGATTGTAACAAGACTTAAATGCCTGAAGAAGTTATAATTGTGAGCCACTAGAGCTTATTGCATACAAGAGTTAAAAGTGCTGACATGCAAAGTACGTGTGAAGAATCAGAATATTGTAAGGATATAATATATAAAGAGGAAAGAATGTCAACTGGGAAAGTAAGAAGAGACCACTCTGCTTTGAAGAAAACAGGATGAGCATTTATATAGCACTTACTATTGCTAGGCACTGTGCTAAACCTTAGCTTTACAAATATTATCTCATTAGATCTTCATAACTACTCTGTGAGGTAGCTTCTGTTTAATCCCCATTTTTATATTGAAGAAATTGAGTTAAACAGAGGATATGTGACTTGTTCAGAGTCACCCAGTGAGTGTCAGAAGTTGCATTTGACTCCAAGTCTAGTGCTCTATCCATCATTCCACCCAGATGTGGGGCCAATGTAACAATGACTTGTTACCTTAACAATTAAACAAAAAAAAAATTAAGTGAAAAGATGATATTCAAATATTTATATACAAGAGTAATGTTTAAAGCAAGATTTGTGAAAGAACTCAATGAAAAGGATAAGAATCTAATCCTGGATAATGTTTACATTGGGTTGAGTTTTAGGGGTGGAGTTTGAAAAGAAAAGAAATGGAAAGGGGAAGTTCGTTCAGAATACTGAAACTCAAACTTCTGAACTCAGCATTGGAGGGTCTCAGAATCTGATACTACCTTGCCTTGGGAGCCTTATTTCTTATTAATCCCTTTCAGAATCTATGCTGCAACCAAATTGAATTGTGCCCCCACACCTCCTTGCCTATGTCTGGGATGTCCTCATTAATACGGGGGTGGGGAATGGGGTTAGGGAAGGAGAAGAAGAGGTTCGGTGAATGATGGAACTTGAGAGTATGTGCAGGACTGGCAGTAGGTCAGATGGCAGTAAGAAAGTGAAGGGAGAAACCCCTCTGGGGCAGTGGCTTTGGGGTTCATCAACCAAAGCTTTTCCCAGCCTCCCAGGGACATTTCTTCACAGTCCCGACTAGCCCTATGATTCTATGACTTATGGTCAGTGCCAGAAGTGCATAAAAGTGTTACACCAATCTCCTTTATATATCAGAGAACATAGGACAGCTCCTGGCAGGCTTTCCCTTTGTTTAATTCCTCAAAGCTCAGCAAGGAGGAAAGTTTTCAGCAGTCAAACCAAAAGAGGTGGACACCACAAGGGAATAAGGTAAAAGAGTTAAGCAGAAAGGGAAAAGGGATGGCTTCAGTCCCAATGACCTCCAGGGCCAACCAGACTTCCCTTCCTCGAATAAAAGAATTTCAGAAAGGATACTAGCTACTATCCAAAGAGACTTAGCTTTGACTTTGTCCCCTATCATTCTTATTCCATCCAAAAGAGAGCAAACAATTTCAGAGTACGGCTGGAGTCACTATTTAAAGTACCTAAGCTTGATCATTTCACATTTTTGGAAGAATAACAAGCATCCCCACATTACTCTCTCTCTCTCTCTCTCTCTCTCTCTCTCTCTCTCTCTCTCTCTCTCTCTCTCTCTCTCCCTCCCTCCCTCGCTCCCTCCCTCTGTGCATATGTGTATATACACATGTATATATTTATGTACATGCATATGTGTAACACAAGTATATATGTGTACATATGTGTGTGTTTCTGCTAACTCATAAAGAACAGAACAATGATAGATAGAATTACTTACTTCCTTTCAAGACTCTGCCTAAATATAACTTTCTACATGATGCATTTTCTGATTCCCCAAAACTTCTTGTACTTCCCCTTCCCTGTTCTTAACTACCTTACATTTATTTAGAAATTTATCATTTCTATAATTATCTCTATATTTATTTATGTTTGATTTTTTTGCATTAAAATTTTTATATTTGCCACAAAATATATAGCAATTGGGACAAGTAATCCACCATAGTAATATAAAGGGCGAAGAAAAGAGGACCCAGGACAGAATTTGGGAGATATCCCATTAGCAGGCATAACTTGGGTGAATATTAATAAAGGAAAGTGAGAAGGAGTAACTAGATAAGTAGTAAGAGAACTGGGAGAGCTAGGTGGCACAGTGGATAAAGTACCAGCTCTGAAGTCAGGAGGATCTGAGTTCAAGTGTCTTAAGACATCCTAGCTGTATGACCCTGGACAAGTCACTTAACCCCAATTGCCAAGAAAGAAAGGAAGAGAGAGAAAGAAAGAAAGAAAGAAAGAAAGAAAGAAAGAAAGAAAGAAAGAAAGAAAGAAAGAAAGAAAGAAAGAAAGAAAGAAAGAAAGAAAGAAAGAAAGAAAGAAAGAAAGAAAGAAAGAAAGAAAGAAAGAAAGAAAGAAAGAAAGAAAGAAAGAAAGAAAGAAGAAAGGAAGGAAGGAAGGAAGGAAGGAAGGAAGGAAGGAAGGAAGGAAGGAAGGAAGGAAGGAAGGAAGGAAGGAAGGAAGGAAGGAAGGAAGGAAGGAAGGAAGGAAAGGAGGGAGAGAGGGAGGAAGGGAGGCAGGGAGGGAGGAAGGGAGGCAGGGAGGGAAGAAAGAAAGGCAGGAGGAAGGAAGGTAGGGAGGAAGGAAGGAAAGAAGAAATCCTATCCTATAATTCCAAAGGATGCATGATGAAAAACACTACTTTCAAAGAAAGCACTGATGAACTTTTTGAATTCATATTGAAGCTTTTTTTCCAATTTATTTTTCTATATGACTTCGCATATTTACTTGCCTTCTCAATGCATGGAAAAGGGGCTGGGGAAGGGAGAGAATTTGAAAATGAAAATAAAATGTAAACAAAAAAAGAAACCACATTCTAGAAAAGGGGAGACTTAAGGATGAGAAACAAGAATAGGGTCTCACCACTACAACCAGGGAAGAGATCTCAGTTAAGAGATAAGTTGAGAGTTCAGTTGATAAATATCAAAGCAGGAACAACCAAAAGGGTGATGATTTCAACCCTCCTGAGCCATGGCTTTACATGGCCCTCATCTGACAAAAGGTGCTAAAAATGAACTACCTACATTATAGAGTTATTCCAAGGAAAGTGCTTCTTCCTGGATTTTAATACATATACTTTCCTTCTCTCAATTTCCCACTATGGAAGAAAGAAGCTTTGGTCTGCTTCATATTTAATGTCTTTCAGAGACATTTTTATTGTTATTACAAGTAATTGCAGAGAGAGCCATTGTCTGACAGAATTTTCTCTGGCCATCCAAGGAGCCCTGATTACAAGCAATTACTTCTGGTATTTATGGCATAAAACGAAGAAGAAAAATCAAAGCCAGTTAGAATGAATTACAAGCTACTACTAAATACAAGAAAAACAATATTCCATATGAGGAGATAGAATATGTAATTTTACAATACCTCTCAACATTATTTGTCACAGCACAAAGGAAAGTTAGTGATAATGTGAACATATTATAAAGGCCTTGGTCAGTGGTTTGTATTCATGGGAACCCATTTGGATTTCCCAAGGAAACATAGCTTGGGGATCAGAGAGCTGGCCTCAGAGCCATGAATAACTGGGTTCAGATTCTGCTTCAGGCCATGTTATCCCAGGAAAGTTGTTTCAACTCTCTAAAGCAATGATTCTTAACCTGGAGTCTGTAAACTTGTAAAAAATATTTTGATAAATTTGTTTCTATGTAATTAATTTCCTTTATAATACAATGTATTTTGTTTGATGCATAAAGAAACATTATTCTGGAAAAAAAGAAAATGACTGCACAAGAGGCCAGACACACACACACACACACACACACACACACACACACACACACACAGAAAGAGACAGACACAAAGAGAGACAGACACAGATATAGAGAGAGAGACAGGACACAGACACAGAGAGACACAGAGAGACTATGGAGACAGAGCATTGTAATTCTGGCCCTAGACTTTCCAGCAACAACAACAGATGAGAAAAATAAGCCAGAGACAAGAAATCAGAGGTGAAGTCCAGAATGGATCAAGGACATGCAGAATGACAACACTTTCACCCACCAAACCTATGATCATTAAATCCCCTTTCACAAAATCGAATCAGTTGTCTATAATTCCAGTTGGTAAAGAGCATTGTTTTTTATGTTGCTGATTCTTTTTTAAATATCATTTTATTTTTCCAAATACATGCAAAGATAGTTTTCAACATTCACTTTTGCAAAACTTTGAATTCCAAATTTTTCTTCCTCTCTCCCCCTCCCCTCCTCAAGACAGCAAGCAATCTGATATAGATTAAACATGTACAATTCTTCTAAACATATCTCCATATTCATTGTGCTATGCAAGAAAAATCAGATCAAAAAGGGAAAAAATGAGAAAGAAAAACAAGCATATGACATTATGTTGGTGTTTCTTAATGAATCTAAATTGTTAATTTAAATCATTTCCTTAAAATATGTTTTATTAATGCTTTTTATAATATCATTACCTTTTTTCAATACCTTGATCCATTTTTCCTTGTAAGATTAAGTTCACATTTGAAAGGAAAATCATTCTCTTGTGCACTTTTTTCTTTTCATTTTGTGTGTATCTTATTCTGCTTTTTCTTTTTTTTTTTCCTCATTTGTTGTGCATAATTCTGTATAATTCTCCTAGGCTTGTTGGCATATTATCTGTCTTTTAATGATTTCTTTTTTCCCTACTAAAAAGCACTGGAGTTTGTAATTCACATTTCTAGATGTGATTTAATTTGTTATATAAAATTATATAAAATTTGTTTCTTTCAGGAAATGACTGGTGGATTCGGTTTTTGTTCTAATAGTTCTGGCAATTTTGTTCTATGATTCTTGAAATATTATGTCCAGATTTTCGGTTTTATCCCCCTTTTAGGGATCCCAATGATTTTTAAATTATCTCTCTTTGCTCTATTTTTATGTCAGTGTTTCTGATGTTATGTGTCATATCCTCATTTTTGTTATTTGACTTTGTTCTATTATCTTTCATTTTATCATTTAGTCTTTAAATGTTATTTCCTCTACTCTAGTTTTGGGACATACATTACTTGGTTTAAAAAAGATTCCAACTTTTGTTCTAAGCTATTCAGTCTTCCAAATTTTTCTTCAGACACTCAGTTTGAATCCTCATTTCTTCCTTCATTTTTTAAAATAAGTCTTCCTTCCTCTTTCATATCCTTGTCACCAATATATTCTCTTTTCTGGTATCCTACTTGTAGTTATTGCTGAGTTATATTCTGTCTTCTATATTTTTATTCTGGGATTTCCTTGAATCCATAGTGTTTCTTCATTATGTTAGATGTTCTCTTATGTTTGCTTCAGTATCTTCATAAGGGATGACTGGTTAAGAGCCATCTCCTTGTAGGGCAAGCTTAATGATGAGGAAACTGAGGTAAACAGAGGTTAAGTAATTGGTCAAGGGTTACACAGCTCTGATCTTCCTGACACCCAAGCCCAGGATTCTATATACTGTAATAGGAGCTAACAGAATTTTCTTCTTATGGAGAGAAATCAAGAATAAAGGTGATCTTTCCAATCTGATCACGGGTTATATGAGAAAGATCTCACTAAAAACAAAACAAAACAAAACAAAACAAAACAAAACAAAACAAAACAAAAAACCCTGAAATTTAAACCTCAAGGTTCTAAGCTAAAAGATCTCATAACTCACTTTGTTCTGATGGGAAAGAGGTAGTTACTCAGCTGAGAAATCTAATGGAAGGCAGAAGCTGGCAACAGAGAAGCTTTATGTCGACATGCCAAGATATGTGAAACCTGGCAGTGGCTCTGAGAACAATGCCAAACAGTGTCCACATGACCAGCAAAGCACCACATGGCAGAGGCTACATGCTATGTCCATGGAAACTTGGGTCCATTGGCAGCAGTGTAAATACCGACACGAAGCAATTAGTGGCCATGCAGCATTTGATTTTGCCCCCTCCAAATATATCCTACTCTCACGTGTTCCCATCATAAGTGTTCTTACATACATACTCCCTGGCTACAAGTTTTTTTATTTTGTCTTTCTAGAAGAAAGAGCTGTCTCAATTAGTCCTCCCAGATGCCATAGCTATGAGTACTCTCTCCTTTCCTCAAATATTTCTAGATAACTTTGTAAAAATCTTTCCTTTGCCCCATTTGTTGCCCTGTATGTTGCTTACCTTGTTAATATTCCTGTGTTTTCAGCAAGAATATAAACAATTTGAGGACCAAAACTATTTGGTTTTACCTTTGTAACCTCACTTCTTGACACAACATCATATATAAAGATTTTTTTTTTAATGTTCCACATTGGGCAATGGAAAGACATAGGTGAGTTTAAGCAGGCTAGAATGCATATCTGAAGTGAGAATTCTCTGATTTTCTTCTTATATGAATCCATTTTTAATATGACTTTCTCTTTCACAGTCCAGTTAGTATATTTGACCTTGGTTTCCATTTTCTGATCGTGGTTCCAACAATCTGTTGTCTTCACTATTAAGTGCAGCCAAGTTTCTCATCTCCAGAAATTAACTATTGACTGGTAACCACCTAACAATAATGTGACCATCATAGAAAAAGATCTATAGAGTATTTCTCTATACACGACACTATTGAGTCCTTTACAAAGCATCCAAGGGATATAATCCCTGCTTTCTAATATCTTATGAGAAAACAACATTGATTCATAATGCCGTTAAATAGGGATAGTCAGTTGAAGAAGTTTTGACCAAATTCATGACTAAAATATTGAAAGATAACTTAAAATATTAACAACTATAAAAACAAATAAATAAATGCTCATTATTGAGTGTGGAGAAGGACATAAGGATCTACTTGAATGAAAAGAAACTAGTCATTGAATACAGGCAATGATAAAGAAGTATCTTCATGGAAGACACATGGGAAGTGATCATAAGACCCATTAATTCATTTCAGTTAAGAGATAATCTAGGAAGCATAATCATGGTAGCAGAAAATGATTTGCTCAATATTTTGGGATGTCAATTATTTGGGGAAATGATTTCTCAATACAAATTATGTTTTATAGAACACAATTAACCTATCTTACACAATAGTTTAGAAGAGAAAAATAGCAATAGAGTGGGCCTTGTCTCCCCCCCCCCCGCCCTATATTCAGGAGTATGCAAGCTAAGCATCATCTGACAACTCATATATCCCTTTCTCTCTTTTTCTATTCTACCATAGGAATTCTCCTTCTCCTTGGGACCATACCTAGGATGCCTAACTTCCTTCAGGCCAGATCTTGACGCAGAGTAAAAGTCTTTATTCACCAAAAGCTGCTCTAGGTGGTAGCATGCCAATTAAGAGTGTGACCATATGGTCTCTGTCTATTGCTATTCCCTACCCCTAATATGTCCCCCTTTCTTGGACTCTTTCATGGTTATATATGGAAAAGCATGTGTCTTTGGCATGGAAGCAGGGTAAAGAGAAAGGGAGAGTTGTCATCTCTTTCTCTTTGGGTTAGGTACGTTAACAACAAGCATGTCCATAATATAGATTCACTAAACAAATAATTGCATATGAAACTGCAAATCTACTATGCAAAACTTGTTATTCCTTTCAAATATGCCACAAAATTATTATCATGTAATTTTTTCTGTTTTTTTTTCTTCTCTTCCTTCCACGTTCTACCCCAGAGATGGCTACCATTAGTCACAAAGAGGTATATATGCACATAAAATTATTCTAGGCATAGGCACTTCTTTTTATCAATCCTTTCTCTGGATGCCAATAGCATCTTTTTTTCATATGTCCTTTATAGTTAATTTGAATATTTACAGTAAAATATCTCATAGTTCAGTCATTCTTAGAACAATATTATTATTACCATATACAATGTTCTAATTTTGCTCTTCATTACTTCATGCAAGCCTTTTCATTTTTTCCTAAAATCACTGAACTCATCACTTCTTATAGCATAGCAGTATTCCATGAAAATCATGTACCAAAACTTGTTCATCCATTTCCTAATTGATGAGCATTCCTGCAATTTCTAGAGTTTTTTGCCAGAAGGTGTTAGGATTACTAAGTGAGAACTGAGGTTGTCTGGACAGTGACAAGGTGAGAATTCAGGTTTTCTGGACAATTACAAGGTGAGAACTCAGGTTGACTTGATAGAGGGGGCAAGCTCATTGGCTGGGGTGGTTCTTCCCAGAAGTCCTTGCATTATCCCACGCCCATTCTCTGGGAGAATAAAAGAGAGGACTCTCAGAGAAAGAAGAAGACTCTCTGCATTACATCAGGCCTGACGGGGCTCTCTGCAGGAAGGGAAGTCACTTCTTTGGACAAGAGTTAACAGCAACTGCCTGGAGACAACGGTTCGTTACAAGAAGAAGAATCTGTCTGAGAGATTTGAGTAGACACAGCAGATCTCTTCCCAGAGAGCGATCCAGCAGCTTCTGGAGACGATAGCTCGCTACAATTGGCGCCCAACGTGGGGCAAGGACTTTTGCTTATCCTGACAAGAGGAGCTAGACCAGACCTTCGCAATTTGGCACCCGAACAGGGACAGACACAGTCCTGATTCCAGTAGAAAAGCCTCCCATCCAGATCTCAGTCTCTCTGACCCAGAACCGTGAGTAAAGAGGAAACTTTGTTAAAGATTAAGTGAGTGTGCTAATAGATAAATAAGGAACTTAACTTGTTAAGGGCTAAACCAGGAATCTCTTATAGTGAAATGGGGCAAACACCTTCTGTTCAAGGAAAATGTTTAGAGAGCATCATCAAGGTTATGAAAAGCCAAGGATTGATTATAATTTTAGAGGAGATTACTGAACTTTTAAGAACTGTGAAGGTTATATGTCCTTCTTTTTCTCTGGAAGAAGAATTGGATCCAGATGAATGGGAATTAGTAGGAAAGCAATTAGGTGAACACTACAATTCCAGGCCAAACTCAATTTCCAAAGATACAATTCATATATACAATGTAATCCAATTGGCTTTAAACAATGTTATTCTAAAGGAAGAGATGAAGGAGCAAAATGGGGAAGTGTCAACTAAACTAGGTGAAAAGGATGAATCAGATAACAATGAAGTTAAGTACAATTCTGAGCAACAGCAACAGGAGCACCTCCCATCTCCTCCCTCAATTAACCCTTCAGAGGTGGAGGAAGAAGGAGGAGGGGAAGAGACAGAAACTCAAACAGAATCTCCTGTGAAGCAGCCTAAGCCTATGACAAGATTAGAAAAAGCACTGGTTAAAGCTAAGAGAGAAGGACAAGATATAAGTGATTTTATACATGCATATCCTGTGATTGAAAATACTGACTCTGTAGGTAAAAAAAGGAGAAGATATGCACCTTTAGATTTGAATAAAATTAAGGATTTGAAAAAAGGTTGTACCCTTTATGGGGCTACATCAGCTTATGTCAAAACGTTACTAGATGGTTTGTCTTATGAAGTCCTAACCCCGAATGATTGGAAATCCATAGCAAGGACATGTCTGGAACCTGGAGAAAATTTATTATGGCTTGCGGAATTTCATGAATTATGTAAAATTCAAGTCAGATGCAATTTGGAAATAGGAGTTAACACACAATTCACTTTTGAGCACTTAGCTGGTGAAGGTCAGTATGGAGAGAATTCGGAACAGACTGATTATACCATGACAATATATGAACAAATTGCTAAGGCTGCAATAAAAGCTTGGGGTGTCCTTCCTGGACAGAAAGATCGTGGAGAGGCTTTCACTAAAATACAGCAAGGTCCCAATGAACCTTTTGCAGATTTTGTGGGACGTTTGCAAACTGCTGTCAAAAGAACTATTGGAGAAAATTCAGCTACAGAAATAATGACCAGACATCTGGCTAAGGAAAATGCCAACGAGATTTGCAAAAGAATTATATGGGGATTAGACAAAGATGCTCCTTTAGAGGAGATCATAAGACGCTGTGCTACAGTGGGAACAAATGCTTTTTATACCCGGACAATGATGAATGTGGAAAGACAGGGTCCCTCCTGGCAAGGGCCTTCTAGAGAAACTCGGCGATGTTTTCAATGTGGAAAAATTGGACATCTAAGAGCTCAGTGTAGGTATGGAGATACAGTGAGAAGACAGGGTGAGAGAAGACCTAAAACCCCATGTCCAAAATGCAACAGAGGACTCCATTGGGCATCAGAGTGTAGAATAATTCAGGGAAATGGGATGAGGGGCCCAGGTCCAGGGCCCCAGGCAAAAAAGACTTGCGGCATGATGGCAGCTGATGTTACACCTAAAGAGCCTTTAGAAGGCCAGGACTCTGATTTAATCAATCAGCAGAGAAGCAATCACATGGCAGAAAGGGATTACCTGATAAGTCAGTCAAAAGGCAATCAGATTGCAAAAATGGATTACACTTGGGGAGAATACAGGCCTTTTAAACCAACAGGGCTGTGCCCAGTGCAAACAACTCCAATGTAATTGCCAGATGATGAGAAGAGATTTAGAAAGTGGTAAATAGAAGGTAATTAGATAGGTTAACTGCCTGGGAGAGAGGGTTTGCTTGTATTTCTTCAGCAGGAGAAGGAATCAGATGGGTGCCAACAAGTCATATTCGCCTTGTCCATCAGAGAAAGACAGAAAAAGAGAAAGGCCTCAAAATAAAGGAGAAGATCTAAGAAACATCTGACACTGAAAGAGCATGGATAATAAGAAGACTGTTAAAGAACTTTAAAAACCAGCAGGAATCATTGGACTTCCTCACACAAGATGAGACTAATGGACAATGGACTTATGGACATTTATAAATTTTCAATTTATGATTATGTTATATACTTCTAGCATGTGTTATGTTACTATGTTACTATGTGCTTATGTAATTTATGTAATTATCTGTAATACTTCCCATATTGATGGATTTATGTTTCAAGGTCATGACTGTCCTATGTTCTAAATCAAAAGAAAGGGGGAGAGAAGGAGCTGCTACAAGCAATTTAGAACATATATATTCTTTTCCTTTTTCCCTAATCATCTTTGGAAATACAAGTAGTGATATTGCTAACTCAGTTGGTATATATAGGTAGCTTAATAACTCTAGGCATAATTCCAAAATGATTGAATAATTTTAAAATTCTACCACCAATGAATTAGTATCCCATTTTTTCCATATCCCCTCCAACATTTGTTAGCCAGCCTAGTAGGCTTAAAATCATATTATTTTATATATAAAATTTCTTTAATCAATAATGATTTAGAGCATCTTTATATGAACATAAATTGTTTTGAATTCTTCTTCAGAAAACTGAATATTCATGTCCTTTGATTATTTATCAACTGGTCAAAATATTTTCAAAGTTCTTTAAGTATAATTTGGGAGAAGTAGTATAATGCAATAGAATATTAGTTTAGGATTCAGGAGATTTGGGTTCAAATCCTGACTTTAGCTTATCAGCTTATTTATTTAGCACAATGCTTGGCACATAGGAAATGACTAATAAATATTTTTTATTTTTTCATTTGAGTCACATTACCTCTCTGAGTCCCAGTTTTCTCATCTTCAAAATGAGGATAATAATACTTAAGCAATCTATGCTATAAAACTTGAAGTTACAAATAGATGTATTATCATTTTTACCTACTACTTTAAGAAGTCTCTGAATGCAAAAAATGTAAGAGAATTCAAATGAGTTCTACACAAAATCCCTACATATTCGTAGCATAGGCACAGCGTGGCATCAGATATAGAGTCAGTTAAGAATCATTTATTAAGCTTATTAAGCTCCAGGTACTATACTAAGCATTAAGAATATAAAGTTCAGTAAAATCATTCTTCCTGCTCTTTAGGAGTTCCCATTCTAATGACTGAATCTACATGCAATCAGGTAAGGATATATAAAATACATATTTTATATATACAAGACATATACAAAATATAGCATATATATGCTGTATATATGTACAAGGCAAATAGCAGGTAATATCAGAGGGAAAAGCAGGTGAAGATGGGGGCAAGAGGACTAGAAATGTCCCCTTGCAGAAGGTGATATTTGAGGGAAATTTTATGGAAAATTTATTGAGGGAAATTTATGGGAAAATGGTAAAACTAAGAAGCATATATGAGGAAGGAGAGTTTTCCTAGTATGGGGGCTAGGTAGTGAAAAATCAAGGGCTCTATATTGAATGTGTCATGCATGAAGAATAACAAAGAGACCAGTGATAGGAATTGTAGAATACAGGAGAAGAGAGAAAAGGATAAAAAGACTGGTGAGATAGGAAGGGCCTAGGTGGCAAAGCCCATCAGAAGATTTTATATTTGATCCTGGGAAGCCACTCAAGTTTTTGGCTATGTAGGGTAAAAGCTGGCCTGGAGTTCTGAACTCAGACATGAGTATCTGTACCATCCTGGGCAAATTATTCAAAACACCAATTCTCTAGTTAACTTTCTATGACTATAAGTTACATAGGGAGAGTCTACCCACATTGAAAGAGGAAGTTTCTTTATCCAGAAGATCCATGTACCAATGAAATCCTCAAACTAAGTTTCTGTCTTTATTAGAATCAGGCATCACCTCAACAGAAAGAGTAATGCAGCTCTGATTTGGATCTCCTCTTATCTTGGTCTGATCATCTCTTATAGCAGAGCTTCTTAAATTTTTTTCCCCTCATGATCCCTTTTTGCCCAAGAAATTTTTACATAACTCTGGGTATGTAGGTGTGTAAAATAAATATACAAATCAAACATTTACTGATAATAAACCATAATTTTGTGAACCTCACATTTAGTTACGAGATCCCATAGGGGGCCACAATTAAGAAGTTACATCTTAGGGGACAACTGAAGACAAAGGAGAAGTCACCTAAAGGATTCTAGGAGCTACTGAATTCTTCAGACCAATAAATAGGCAAACACAACCTTAATCTGATTTTTGAGGAAGAAAGTTTCAGTGATTTCATTAATTTATAGTTTATAATAACCAAATTATTCTTGTCACAGAATCATAGATTTAGAGCTACAAGAAACCTTAAAAGCTATTGTTTGTCCCTTATTAAAAACACTGAGGCATGAAAAGATTGATTCACACAGCTAGTAAGGGTGTAAAGGATTTGAATTCAGTTCTTTTTTATTTCAAATTCAGTACTCTACATTTTCCCAACTAGTTCTTTCCTTGTCCAGTTAACATAGACATTCAAATAATTTTTTTTAAAAAGATACTGGTCCTAACAAATGATTTTAAATTGTTTGTTCACAAGGTGGGAGTGGGGGTGAAATACCTATTTCAAAGCTGTTTTTAAAGATTCTTTTTGACTAATTTTCATCCATATCAGTGGGCTATCATCTTGACTACCTTCTTTCACATTAAAAAATATATATATATCCAAACATTCTGTTAAAATCTTTCTTGCATATTTCCATCTGTACACTGGTGATAAGACTAAAAATATATTTCCTCCAATGAAGAATGTATTTGAATCTTTAACTGGTTGGTGGATGTGTGGTCTTTTAAAAAAACCTTACCCAGTGCTATTTTGGAATCAATTTCATCGAGAGAGAATTCTCAGACATTTATATCCATCAGAAAAGAGTAAATGAGCATTTCAGATAAATCTATCAAGAAAAAACACTCATTTTTCTTCATCATTGTCTGTCTTTGTCAGTTGACTACCAGATGAATGTCTCCGTAAGTGTTTATTAATCACTCTCCTTACCTCTGATGGGCCCAACCACTTTGCTACTTTCATGTCTCTGACATCCACAAAGTATGTTGTGTGTTTCTTCTGTCTGTCCCTTGAGCATAGTTGGTTACTTTGTTAAAGTTAATTTTCACTCATTCTGGCTTTGATGGCAAGATTCCTTTATCAATTCAATTCATGTGTGTTGTCTGCAATCAAGACAATATTGTCTGCTAATGTGTGGTCCATTAGACACTCTCCATTTTATGTTAACTCCTTTCTTGTTCTGGTCCAGCACTGGAGAAGTTGGGGAAAGAAACTCTCTCTCTCTTTCTCTCTCTCTCTTTTTCTCTCTCCCCCTCTCTAATTCTTGTCTCCCACACCACCTTTGGTGTGATTCTTTGGTGAGGAGTTACTCAGAAGCCTGCTATTTCCCACTACCTCTCTTAGGGTATACCTCTAGCTGGGGAAATCACAGATTTCAATTTTTTTAGAGAATTTCTTTGAAAAAGCAAGAACAATTTAAAAGGAAAATGAAAGTACTGGTAACAGAGATTTGTTATACTGTAAAAGACAGGCTATTTGTCTTAATTTTTTAGCCTGGCATTGGAGATTCTGTAAAATCTGGTCCTTCCAAATTTTTCAATGCATGTCACATGGTTGTCCTAGGGAAGCCCCCTTCTTCAGACAAACTGGCCTATACAACTTTCTCCACATATATTATACACACTTCTACCATCTTATCTTTGCTCATGCTATCACCCAACTCACCAAATCCTTAATGGGTCAGCTCATGTCCTCTCTCCTCTGACATCTTCATAGACAGTTCCATACCTTAGAGACCTCCCAAACCACTCTGTCAATCCTTCTCATTAAGATCATAGCATGTGAGCCCATTTGCTGACATCTAAGTCACTGATTCTTCTTTTTTTCTTCTTTCTCTTCTCATGGCCACACTCCCATTTCTTTCTGGAATCCCTTTCAAGGTCAGGAATAAAATCATAGTTACCTAAGGAGCTCTATATAGTCATCCAGCTCAGCAGAACTGATACCTCACCTGCTGAGTTGTTATGGTATCAACACCTAAGAAAGAGGGCAGGCTCCAGCAGGGTTACTCTGGCATTTATCATTTTCTTACCAAACCTTTTCTATCTAATTAAATTGAAAGCTCCTTGAAGGCACTCATCTGGTAGTCAACTGACAAAGACAGACAATGTTGAAGAAAAAGGATTTTTTTCTTGATAGATTGATCTGAAATGTTTGTTTACTCTTTTCTGATGGATATAAATGTCTGTGCCATTCTTTCTCTATGAAAATGATTCCAAAATAGCACTTGGATTTTATTCCTCTTTGTATCCCAATGGCTTAAGCATAGTGCTCTGCATATATTAAGTATTCAATATAATTTGTTATTGGCAATAAGAACCTGGCAGCAAAATTCTCTTCATTCCAAATTTTGCTCTTTCTCCATTGCCCTATTGATGGAAAATGCCAAGGGAGAGAAAAGGACTTGCATATCTCCTGTCCTTACTCCACATCAACCTCTTAACATTCTGTTCTTTTTTTTTAATTAAAGCTTTTCATTTTCAAAATATATACATGGATAAATTTCGACATTCACTCCTACAAAACCCTGTTCTAATTTTTTGCCTCTCTTCCTCCCACCCTCTCCCTCTGGAGGCAAGTGATCTAATAAATGTTAAATATAACATGCTGTCCTTGAAGATAAAAGCAGACACATTCTTATTGCTAGAACCTCAGCCTGCCCTGAATTTCCCCTAGAAAATATAGATACAAATTTTAGTCATTGGCCTGTCAGTTATCAAAAAGCATCTCTTTCACCTCTAATGGATGAGCACTGTCCAACAACAGCAGCAGCCCATGGCAATGGTCATAATTGGAAAGCCTAAGTATGCATTTGTAAGCAGGGAAGGCAATTTATGAGCTCTTCTCTGAAAAGAGATTCTGACTGAGTTGAACTATCTCTAAGGTCATTTCAGCATTTGTCCTATGACTCCAGGACTTCATTGGATTCAGGTAATGAAAAATAAGTCACAAAGCACATTTCTAAATTTCCCTTGAATAGTTAAAAAAATACTGTCAATCCATGGAAGCCTAATTCTTGCATCACCATCCTTGTGTTGCAGGGTAGAGCATTGGAAAGATCTGAAGTTAAATCTGGCCTCAGATACTTACTAGCTATGTGATTCTGGACAAGTGGCTTAATCTCAGTTTACCTCAGTTTCTTCATCTGTAAAATGGGAATCATAACAGCACCTACCTCCAAGGGTTGTTGTGAAGATCAAATGGGATAAATGGAAAGCTCTTAGCACAGAGCCCGACATATAATATCATCATCATGTTGTTGTTGTCATTATCAATATCATTTTCTTTCTTCTCCTATTTTCTCTCATCCCCTGAAGTTTTGAAGTTCTACCCAGAAACCCAGATGAATTTTGTATATCTTACTGGAATAGCTCAAGTCCAGCCTAGAATCTAGATGAGATTGTTTTAAGAAGCAGGTAGAAGATAAATTAGAAAGATGTAAATCTACAGTGTGAGATCTTTGGTTATCTAAGGCCTTGACTCAGTTTTTTCTGTTTAAAATCTTGTACACCTATGGTATCATTCCACTCACAAAGCTGGTTGTTATTCAATTTCACAAGAAGACTCTTATTGATTTCTTCTCTCTTTTTAAAGGGGGTAGTCTAGTCACATTTAATATATATATATATATATATATATATATATATATATATATATATATATATATATTTCACTGTAGTTAATCTGATCCTGGAGAAATGAGCCACTTTTACTACTCAATACTTTTATATTGGTCTATAAGCATCTCCATCACTTGCATGTATTCATTCCTAAGTTTCTTGAGGTCAAAGTCTCTTTTGTCTTTGTCTTTGTATTTTCAGTGCTTAGACTGTACTTCTAATTTCCCCCTTGCATTCTAGGCTAATGATTTCATGGGTGAAAGGATCTTAGTTATCTTCCTCCACCAATAACAATGAGCAATTGTGTTGCCTTAAAGTTAGTTACCTAATTATGATATATGAATGTTGTGGAATATTATTGTTCTGTAAGAAATTACCAACAGGAGAAATACAGAGAGACTTGGAGAGATTTACATGAACTGATGCTGAGTGAAATGAGCAGAACTAGGAGATCATTATACACTTCAACAATGATACTGTATGAGGATGTATTCTGATGGAAGTGGATAGCTTCAACATAGAGAAGAGCTAATCGAAATGATCAATGATGGACAGATTCAGCTATACCCAGAGAAGGAACACTGGGAAATGAGTGTAAACTGTGAGTATTTTGTTTTTTGTTTTTCTCCCCAGATTATTTTTACCTTCCGAATCCAATTCTTCCTTTGCAACAACAACAAAATTCGGTTCTGCACATATATATTGTACCTAGGATATACTATAACATATTTAATATGTATGGGAATGCCTGCCATCTAGGGGAGGGGGTGGAGGGAAGGAGGGGAAAAATTCGGAAAAGAAGGGAGTACAAGGGATAATGTAAAAAAATTACTTATGCATATGTACTGTCAAAAATGTTATAATTATAAAATTAATTTTAAAAATTTTAAAAATAAATAAAGTTAGTTACCTAAAGCAGTATTATCCAATTCAAATAGAAATAGGAGCTATTAAACCATATACAATGATCCCTGCTAGCCAACCACAAAATAGCATTATCTATGTTCTACTGTATTTTTATTTTGTTGAATAGCTCCAAATTAAATTTTAATCTGGAACAAGTGACACAATGGAGTTGGGAGTGCTTGACAACTCTGATAAGAGACCTGTCTAAAATCACCAGCTAATTTGTGTAAAAGATGAAACTTGAAATCAGTCAGGTGGTCCTGACTCTGAGGCCTGCTCTCTATCAGTTCACTACCTATTTCCTTCCTTTCCAATGTTAGATACTTAGTAAATGTTTGTCACCCTCCCTAGATATTAAAATGACTGAATGATTTCTGTTCTAATTTAAGGCAAACCAGTCAACATCAAACTAATACAAATCTATGCTCTAATCACTGATCTGAAGAGGCCAAAGTTGAGCAGTTCTATGAAGACCTACAAGATCTCCTAGAAATAATAGCAACAGGTAATTCTTTAAAATGTTACATTCAGTTATGGAATATTATTGTTCTGTAAGAAATGGCCAGCAGGATGAATAAATACAGAGAGGCTTGGAGAAACTTACATGAACTGATGCTGAGTGAAATGAACAGAACCAGGAGATCACTATATACTTCAACAACAATACTGTATGAGGACGTATTCTGGTGGAAGTGGATATCTTCAACATAAAGAAGATCTAATTAAGTTCCAATTGATCAATGATGGACAGAATCAGCTACACCCAGAGAAGGAACACTGGGAAATTAGTGCGAACTGTTTGCATTTTTGTTTTTCTTCCCAGGTTATTTTTATCTTCTGAATCCAATTCTTCCTGTGCAACAAGAAATTTGGTTCTGCACACATATATTGTATCTAGGATATACTATAACATATTTAACATGTATAAGACTGCCTGCCATCTAGGGGAGGGGGTAGAGGGATGGAAGGGGAAAAATCGGAACAGAAGTGAGTGCAAGGGATAATGTTGTAAAAAAATTACCCATGCATATATCAAAAAAAGTTACAATTGTAAAATTTTTTAAAAATGTTACATTCATCATAAGGGATTAGAATGCTAAAATAAAAAATCAAAAAAAGCAGACTGACCTAAAGGAGATTTATAGGGAAATTTTACCCTCAAGGACATAACTGGGATTTCTGATAGGACATAAGTGGGTTGCCCATGACAGAAGGTGGGTCTGAGGGGGTTGACATAATTTCGACTTCTGACTGGACTACTTCCATAGAGGGTAGGACCACAGAGCTAAACTGATCTCTATTTGGAATCAATCTGTTAGGATGCTTTGTCCCTTGGTATCTTACTCCTTACCCTTGCCCCATGCCATGTGGTATCTCTTTTAACCCCTCTTTGCCTTATGATGTTTCTCCTCTTAGACCCCCGTTCTCCTCCTTATAGCTAATTCTTTTAGGGTGCTAAATCTCTTTTAGGATTTAGCCTGCCAATTAAAGGGATGTTTCCTTTCTCTTGGCTAATTCCAAAATCTATTAGGGAACTTGTTTTTTCCAACATTAATTATTAAAACCCCCTTTCCTTGCTATGTGCAATCCCACTCTTTCATATTTACCATTTCTGGTGTCTATTTATCTCTTCATTCTGTCTGTAAACTCTTTTCCTAAATAAATTTACCTTTTGCCAAAGAGAATGGCCATTGTGAATTCTTCACATGACTGAATCTCAACATTGAGAGCTCTCCTAAATAACATCATTTGGTGCTGTACCAGCCACATCAAAATGAATTATTGGTATTTCTGGGTAATTGAGTTAGAATCCTCATCCTTATCCTGCCTTACCTGATCCCCCTCTTCCTTTTTTACCTTGGTTTTATTATCTTCTTCCACTGAAGCTACTAATGCAGAACAATTTTTTGCCATTTTCCCTCTTGTAGAAAAGCTTTACCAGACCTGAGGGGCAGCCCTAGCTCTATTAAAAGGCATCATCATTTTAGCTTCTCTGACCTCTCCATTTGGGGAAAAGATACTCCTAAATTTGATGAACTATTTTATTAATCATGAAATCTGTTCAATAGAGATTTAGTAAAATTCAGAAAAATATTAAAATGAGAAAAACAGTATGGGAGAAATTGGAGTACGACTCAAATTTTAAAAAGAAATGCATTTTTAAGCCTAAAGCAGTTTCATTCTCTGAGTGGTCTGAGCACTCTATGGAACTGATTTCAACTTTAGGACAGAGTACAAATTTTTAAAAAGACATACTTTAAGAGCCACACTTAAAGGGAATATCAAATAATTGCAGAATTAAAATGTTCTTTATAAAGCAGAATAGGAAAATTTTAGACCACCTTCAATTGCCAAAAGAATAAAAATAAGTCAATTTGGAATCCATTTATCTTTATTTGCTTTTAAACAATTTTTATTTTAAATAGTTCATTTGCTTTTAAACAACCAATTTTAAGACACCAAGCTAGTTCTGTTATTAACCCTACATTGTGACTCCCAGATTAAAGGTGAATGGACCTAGAGAAAGAAAAGTGTATTTCAAAATCATGAAGCAACTAAAAGTAAGTAAAATTTAATGATTTTCAGTGAAAAGCTATAAGTAAGGGTAAGGGTACAACAGAAAGCATGATCTCAACCTTTAGAGGATTTGAAAAGAAAATTTAAAATTACATCTTCAGCCCTTCAGAAAATTATAGTCTCTACCAGAAACCCTTTAATTTTTTTTAACAATTTCTGTTAACTCTAATCAGTATTTTTGTTGTTCAGTGGTATCTGAGTCTTCATCACACCTTTCAAGGTTTTCTTGGCAGTTGCTAAAGTGGTATGCCATTTCTTTTTCTAACTCATTTTACAGATGAGGAAATTGAGGCAAACAGTGTTAAACGACTTGCCCAGGGTCACATAGCTAGTAAGCCAGATTTGAAATTTGACTCCTGATCTTCCTGACTCCAGGCTCAAGGCTCTATCAGCTGTTTTACCTAGTTGTCCAATATTTTGGTTAGTATTTTAAATTAGGCTACTAATCAAAGAATATTTCTAATGCAAATAATTCTTGACCATTTTGATAAGGTACACTTTATACATCATAAAATAATAATCTGCTAAAAGATGCATGAAATCGTTAAGGAAGGTTGCAACAGAATTTAAACATCAAAGAATTTGAATAAACATACTATCATGTATGGAGTCTAAATGCAGATCAAAACAAATCATTTTTCACTTTTTATGGATTTTATCTGTATTTTCTTTCACAACATACTAATATGGAAATGTATTTTATATTATTTCGTTGTATAACCTATATAAAAGTGTTTGCTATCTTGGGATTAGGAAGAGAGGTAAAGAAGTAGAGTGAAAATCTGAAACTCAATTTTTTAAATGAATTTTAAAAATTGATTTTACATATTATTGAAAAAATAAAATATTATTCAAAAATGTATACTAGCATAGTTGATTGATAGCAATAGACCTTGCAACTTAAAATCTTGCCTGTTTTAATTGTTAACATTAGTAATGATATTATTATATTTGATATGGTTGAATCTAAAAATGAAATCAGTGTGATGAGGACTTCTGTTAATTTAAAGTCATTAGAAAATTAACTCCCTGTGAACTGATACAGCCATTCTGGAGAACAATTAGGACTAACTATAAAAGTTTGCATACCCTTTGATCCAGCAGTGTCACTACTGGATCTGTATCCCAAAGAGATAATTTAAAAAAAAAAAAAAAAAAAAAAGGAAAATGTGCCAAAAATTCTCTCGACAGCTCTTTTTGTGGTGATGAGAAATTGGAAATTGAGTGGATGTCCATCAATTGAGGAATAGCTGAATAAGTTATAGTATCTGAATGTATTGGAATATTCTTGTTCTATAAAAAATGATGAACAGATTGATTTCAGAAAAGCCTTGTAAGACTTACATGAACTATCGCTGAGTGAAGCAAGGAAAACCAAAAAAAAAAAAAAAAAAAACAACATTGTACACAGCAACAGCAAAACTATATGATGATCAACTATGATAGATTTAACTCCACTTAGCAATTCAGTAATCCAATGTAATTTCAGTAAACTTTGGACAGAAAAATGTCATACACTTCCAGAGACAGAACTATGGAGACTGTATTGGATCTAAGCATACTATATTCACCTTTTTTTTGTCTTTTTTTTCTTTCTTATAATTTTTTTCCTTTTGAACTGATTTTTCTTCCCCAATATGATTCATAATGGAAATATATTAAAAGTGAATGTTACACATATGACCTAAAAAAATTAAAAGTTAGAAAATAAAAAGAGAGGAGGAAAAAAAAAAGAAAATTAACTCCTCCCTTAATGAAAAACAAACCTAAAATCCCTAATCATATACAATAACTTAAAAACTTATACTACTAGAAAATAACACAAAACTTTGTTAACAGATAAATGTAAAGGAGGCTGTAAAATATTTGATTTACAATATATAGTAAGGTGGATAGTAATAGAAACTTATTGTAGTAAGAAGAGTTGCAAAAATCAATATCTGTGATATTCCTGTGCCATAGTGGCATATGGTTTTGGTCATTGTGAAGTGACCGCCTTTATGAAATAGTTGAATGAATTTTCTTCCAGCATAAAAGAGATTAACTTTGAGGAGATAAAATTACTTGTTCCCCAAGTTCATCAGTGAAGAACTAGGAGGAACTTTAAACTTCACAGTTGTGCTAAGAGACCCGTATTTGATTTTATTTTGACTGTCACTTATAAAAACTATAACTTTCAAAGATATTGGAACATACTTTTTTTTACAAATGCCTTTATGAACCTATGATACTGAAGCTGAGCAAGTAGAAGATAGTCAAAGTAGCGTTAGATTAGAATATGGAAGGGGCAATTTTGAAAGCCATTAGTCAAAATTCACTGAGTGGATATACAAAGAAAAGAAGATAGAAACTTTTGGCAAACAGGAATGAGAGAAGAGAAGAAGCCCTTGGGTAAAAATGACAATTAAATATTGTCTTTAGTAACTTTCAAAAGCAATAATATGAATGATTTTCTAAGAAAGATTGATCAAACTTTTATGCAGCACCTAAATGGATGAAATTTGGGAAATTTGAGGGTTATAAAATTTTTCTGAATTATTGTGAAATATTATTAGAGATACCACTTCCCTATAGAGTTCTATGGAGATTTTGACAAAACAGTAAACTGAGGCAGTTCCCTGAACAAGATAACATTTAATAGTAGGAACATGCTACCTGTTATTAATTACATTAATGGCTTTCCTCCATTAAAGCCAAAGAGAAGACGACTAAGCAAAAAGACAGTTCCCCATTTGTAGGTTTTAGGGAATAATGAGGATTAACAATGACCTGCCTTCTCTCATGAAACTAAGAAGAGCTCATCATCTTGAGTGTGGGTGAGAGATAGTGGCCCAGAATTTTGGATGGCAAACTAGACATCTTTGAAGGATGAAAAATCTGATACTGCATTAATTTCTTCTCCCTCTATTTGCCAAGAAGTGATGGAACTAGTTGCCTAGATCTTAGTTTTGTTTCAGTTTTGTCTTATGTAAAGCTTCAAGCCAACTTTTACACTCTTCTCTTTTACCCTCATTGAGACTTAATTCTTCATTTTTGGCCATCAAAGTTGTATTATCTACATATCTGAAACTGTTGCTATTTTTTCCAGCAACTTTAATTTTGGCTTTTGATTCATTTTGGCATTTGATTGATACATTATGCCAACCTGGCATTTCTCATGATGTATTCTGCAAATAAGTGAAATAAATAAGGTGACAATATTCAACTTTGTTGTACTCCTTTTTCCATTTTAAACCAATCAATTGTTGTATGTTTGGTTCTAACTATTACTTTTTGGCCCATCTCTTTGAGAACTTGCCACAGTTTTTTGTGATGCACACAGTCAAAGGCTTTAGTGTAGTCAATGAAACAGAATTCAATGTTTTTCTGGGGTTCCCTTGTTTTCTCCATAATCCAGTGGGTGTTGGCAATTTGGTGTCTAGTTCCTCTGCCTCTTGAAAGGCTAGACTGCTCTTCTGATAATTTTTAATTCACATATTGCTGAATCCTTGACCACAGAATCTTAAACATCGCCTTGCCAACATGTAAAACAAGCATAATTGTTCAATAATTTGAATATTCCCTGACATTGTCCTTTTTAGGATTGGGAAGTAAGCTGGTTTTTCCAATCCAGTGGCTGCTGTTAAGTTTTCTGAAATTCCTGGCATATTCACTATAGTACTTTAACAGCATTATCTTTTAGGTAAAAATAGATAGGAGACTACCTGTGTTGATATGAGACAGACTCAAAGCCCTCAGTCTCACTCAGAACATTATTTATAATGGTTGTAATGTAACACGAATTGTTTGGTAGTTGAATTCTAGCTCTGTGGCAGGGACATTTTCTTAGATGAATTATACGTATATGAGAAATTCTTCATAACCATCACAGAAAATGGCTTTTTCATCTAAGAATGAATGGGTTTTTGAATAATGTTATTATTGATATGATATGTATAGTCAGATAGATCATAAACTCCATCAGCTGAAGCTAGGGCCATGTCAGTGGATTTGTCAGCAAATTTATAAACACATTTTTGACCCTTACTTAACTTTTATTTTAATACAAATGAGATCATACTACAAGTAAAAGGCAATAGTTTTTCTTTTGTTGGGCCATTTGTGCCTTTGTCTTTGATATATGTACTAAATTTATTCTAAAACCTACCATCTATTTGAGTAGACGTGTTTCCTGTATGATCCTAGTTCCAATTCTGATCATTGTACTAAAAAAAATGGCAAAGTTGTATCTCATTATAGTCACTGCTATAGTGGCCTGTTTATTTTGCTCCTGCTTCTCTTATTTAGAGACTGTCTTCTCAGGATTTGATTATGACTTGTCCTGGCCATCTATCTCCATCACCTGAGTCTGACATAAAGGAGTACATAAACCTTCTTCTATCTGTACCTTCTGTCTCCTTTGTCTTGATTGATCAACCATGCTGTGGTATCACTGTCCCAAGAGATTATTTATTCTCCTTCAACACAAGTGACTGTAGAGCCATCTCATAAGATATACTTTCACCTGTATCACTGCTCTAAGTCTTTTGTATCCACCTATCCATTATATACACCAACAATGACTGAACTTCATCGTGTCTTCCCTCAATTTGCTTACATCTTTACTTCTAGTTTACCAACTCATGGAATCCCATATATTCAAAGAATGTAATTTATCTTTTAACTGTGACTCTCTACTCAAACACCTGCACATTTATCACAAGTTTTAAATAGAGCCAATCATTGAAACTTCATCAATATGCTAAAGTTGTACCCTTTAATACTTGGATAGTTGTACACTTCCATAGTTATATCCCCCTCTGTTATTTTATATTGCCCACAGAAGACTACCCTCTATGCACTGTAAGCCTTATCAATCCACGAAAACTCTTAGGTCTTTTTGGATCAAAGGGGAGAGTTATGAGAATAATTTTGATATTATATTATTCAATATTTACTCAATTTTAGATTTACAATTTACAGATTTATAGTTTGTTATTTAGGCCTCTATTGGCCTGTGTTTTAGATGGAGATGGGGGCTTTCTGTATTTCTTCCCTCTCACTATCCCCATGAATGTGCTTTGGGAGATCTGTTTTTCAGAAAACTATGGTTTCTCCATTTTCTGTGTTCTTTTGTTGATGATGGTCATAACATGCTTGTGGAAAGTCTCAGAATCTTATTTCCTAGTCATTGATTACACAGTAATATTTAGGGGACATCTCCCCTGATCAATTATAGGAGTTCCTTCCTTTAATCAGATATGAGAGTTTGCTTTTTCTTTAGCTAAACATGAAGTTTCACTTCCTTCCCTTCACTAATCATGTGAATTTCCCTTTCTTGGGGTTGGTTAATCAAATAATTTCACCACTTCATTCTACTTTCAGTACTTTCTATTCTCTATAAATATTTGCAACCCTTAAGTAGCATTGAATAGCAGATCATAGAATGTATGATATAACTTAGTACAGTTTATAGTACTCAGTGCTATTATGCTATGCAATATAATATTCAGTGATATCCTATTTTTATCTTATTCTATCCTATGCTATCCCATCCTATCCCATAACTGTTACACTATGTTATGTTGTACTATATTGTACCATACAGTATCATATTATACCATATTATGTATCAGGGTATGGTACTGGGAAGGTTCTACTACAGGTTGGGCATGAATAATCCATATGAGCATTTGGAGTGGAAATACCTCTAAAGGTGCACTTTTTGTGTTTGGGGCAGGGGGGCTACTGAAATGCTGCTGTGCTGAAGAGCATGGCATTTTCTTGAATGTGGTTATGCTGTTCAATACTGTGCCAGTGTTTCCCATGGGTCATAACTGACTCCAAAATTCTCGAGAGTGTCCTTGAATTGCTTCTTCTGAACTCTATGTGAGAGATTGCTATATGTTTTTAGGTAAACATATGTTAGGCATTCAAACATGGTCAGTCCACTGGAATTTTGCATTCTGCAGATTTTGAGTACTTGGCAGGTAAGCTTGAAAAAGGATACCTTGTCTTAGGAAGTGATATTAAGAATCTTCCTAAGACTATTCAAATGGAAGTGATTCAGTTTCCCAGCTAGTGCTAGTATACTGTTCCTACAACAATGGGGTCAGCACAACAGCTCTGTAGACCTTCAGTTTGGAAGCAATCAAATACCTCTCAAACACTGAGATAACTTTGGCAATGTGATCATCTACTCTATCATCTATATGTACACCCCTGAAGAATATACTGCCAAGGTAAATGAGCTTATCCACAGCATCCAAAATTTCTCCATTTGCTATAACCAATGGTTTCATGTATGGTTGGTATAGTGCTGGCTAATGGAGAATCTCTGTTTTCTTGCTGTTAATTATCAGGCCAAAATTAATACAAGTAGCAATTGACCCACACTCTGTTGCATCTTAGTCTCAGAGGCTACATAGTTGTGAGTACACAATTATCTGTGAACAAAAAGTCATGCACCAATTCTCCCTCCACTTTAATCTTGGCTTGTAGCCTTTTCAAGTTTAATACTTTACTGTTGGCGAGGTAGATGACTTTGGTGCTGTTTTTGTCTTTATTGGAAGCATTCGACATCATTGCTGAAAATATCATGCTGAAAATCATGGGAGAGAGCACAAAGCCCTACTTCATTCCAGTGGTGACCAGTAAAACACCAGAGCCTGTGTAATAATTCCATCATAAAACTAATGTACAATATTGAAGAAATCATCCAGGAAACCAAATTTTGTCAGGATTTTTCACAAGCCCTCAAGACTGAAAGTCTATCTTGGTCAGATAGGTGAACCTTGTATACAGATCTCTGTTTTGTTACTGGCATTTCTCCTGGAGTTGTCAGTCAGCAAACACCATTTTAAACATTTCTCAATTCTTTCTGAAGCCATACTGGCTTTTGGGTAGATGAGCATCTTCCAGATGATGGATTAGCCTATTGAGGAAGACTCTAGCAAGAATTTTGTTGGCACACGTCCTAGCTGTGTGACTCTGGCCAAGTCACTTAGCCCCAGCATCAGAGAAAAAAAAAAGAATTTTGTTGGCAATGACTAAGAGAGGTCCTCCCCTTTGACAACAAACTATCTCTTTTTCCTTTATAGAAATGGACAAAGAAGGCATCCTTGAACTCTTAAGGGATAGTCTCCTCTTGCCATATAACCCCCAAAATTTCAGTCAGTTTTTTTATGAGCAGTAGATCCCTGCCTTGTAAATCTCAACTGGAATAAAATCAGCATCAGATGCTTTGCCACAGGAAAGAAGTCTAATGACATTCAAAATCTCTTCTTCAGTTGGAAATTCAGCTGGAAAGAGACTGATTTCAATTTGAGGTATATAGTCAATGGATTCAACATTACTTTATGACAGTCTCTTGAGAACACTATGGAAGTGTTCAACCCATCTCTCCAGGATCATGGCCTTATTATTAATCAATGTGGCTCTCTTAGTACTGAGTAATTGAGATGCATCATAGGTCTTTGGCCCATAAATAGTCTTCAGGGCATCATAAAAGAGCTTTCTATGAGTTTATATCAGTGTAAAATTGAATTTCATCTTCCTTCTTATTTTGCCAAGAATCCTGCATCTCTAAACTTTAGAAACATAAACACTGATGATGGTGGTATGGCATTTTCTAATTGCAAGAGGCAATTGCATTGTCATAAGCCTGTCATTTCTTCCTTTTGGGAGATATACAAACTTGAAGATTAGATTAGTTTTGATTGTGAACTCTTAGATTGGCTTCAGAGTGCTCCCTATCACTACACCATACCATACCATACTATATGTTATCTATGCTGTACTATATTATCTATGCAGGTACTATGACCTGCAATACTGTGCTGGGCTAGTCTATATTATACTATAATGTACTGTACTGTACCATACCATTTTAGAACATTGAGTAGCATAGCACAAATAGCTACAGAAGTGATAGCATAGTATAGTATCATATAGTATGATGTTAAGAACTGCAGTGTGGTATATATAATATCATATAGCATATATAATGCCCTATCCTCAGTGTGCATCAGTCAATCAATAGTCAACAAGCATTGATTAAGTACTTACTAAATGTTCATGAGGAAGCAGGTCATTCCAATCTCATCTTGCCATCTGCAAATTGGGGATTATATTACTCAACTAATGTTAGCTAGAATCATTGTCTATCATTAATAAAAATCACAGAATTATATAAGAATCAATTCAATTCAACGCTCATTTATTATTTAATATACCTAAGGCACTTTGAAAGGCACTTGTGATACAATGACAGAAAGCAAGCAAGAATGAAAGCAAGAAATAAGGTAGAAAGAAAGCAAGGGAGGAAGACAAGAAGGAAGGAAGGAAGGAAAGAAAGAAGGAAGGAAAGAAAGAAGGAAGGAAGAAAGAAAATAATTCAATTCAACATGCATTTATTATGCACCCACTGTGTACAAGACTTGGTGCTGGTGGAGAAGAGAAAGCATATTCTAGGCATAGAGAACAGTATATATGAAGTCACAGAGATGGGAGATATAAATGTGGTTTGGGGATTAGCCAGTAGTCCAGTTGGACCAGAATGCAGAGTAGGTGAAAGAGTCATGTAGAAAAAGCAAAAACAAAAAACAAAAAGGGGGTCTGAAAAGAGATTGGGACCAGATTGTATAAGACTTTAAAGGACTGATAGAAACAGTTATTTTTATCCTGTATGAAATAGAGAAGCATACAAGTTGTTTTTTGGCGGGGAGTTGGAGCATGGTAGTCACATTGTTCAAAGTGAAGAGTAGACCCCAGAAGCAGCTAGATGACTCAATAGATAGAGCACTGTGCCTGAGTTCAGGTAGACCAGAGTCAGAATCCAGTTTGAGACACTAACTAGCTATATGACTCTGGGTAAGTCACTTAATTGCTACTTCTTTAACCATAAAATAGGGATAGTGAAAACAGCTATCTCATGCATTTTTGTAACATTCAATGAAATAAGTTTGTTCTCTTTCCTTGTTGAACTGTATTCAACAATGATATAGATTCCCTTGCACCAAAGGAAAATACCTTCCCTTCTTATCTTGTCCCACTGCTCCCCAAAACCTAGAGCTAATCTGATTATAAGTGGTTCATCACTTGTGAATTCCTGGACCCCTCTTAATTGTAGCTCTGGTGGATGACTCCAACTATATAATTAGAGGACCCAGCTTCAGTTACCTAAGATCCTCTGCCACTTACTAACTATATAGCCTCAACAAATCGCTGAAATTCTATAAACCTCAATTTCCTCATTGAAAAAAAATATATATAGTCATATGATTGTTGTGAACAAAATAAACAATAAAGTATTATGTTAATGAGTTATTTTATCAATAGTAATAATAATTCTCCTAAAGGTCCATATTCCTTTGCCCCACATTTTTAGTAGAAACAGTGTTCACTGCTTTCCCTTCAATCCCAGGCTCTTGTGGTATGAGTATTCCCTACATTTCAGTCCTAAATCTTTCATCTTTCTTTTTCAGTTCCAACATTAAATCACCATCTTCTATCAGATCCATCTGATTCAAAAGCTGCAGGTTTTCCTCATATTGAAAACAGGAAGATGACTGACTACTGGGTAGGAGAAAAGGGGATGGAGAAAGACCTTCATTCTTATGAGTGAGAAGAAAAGAGATGAAGTATAAGTAGGAAGAACTCAAACAGAAGCTTTTCCTGGGTTTCTTTGCTTTGTACTGCCACCTGGCTGATTCCTGAGCCCTGTGTTTCTGGTTGTAGAAAGAGCAGATGGAGGCAGGGAAAATTTACAACAGAGTTTCTGAGAATTGCTCTCTATATGGAGAATCATGACATACCCTGAATGTAAGTGAATCCAATTGTGTTTTTGTGAAATGAGTCAAGTCTTAAGAGTCATTGACATCTGTAAGGAGTAAAAAGAAATTTCTTCTAATTCTAAAACTTAAAGACTCATTATTTTTTAACTAAAATAATAACTAGAGAAATTCTGGCTTTGTAATCTTTGAACTCTTTCCTTTTCTCTTCTAGGAGGTCTATAAAAGTCAGACTTTACTATAATAGATTGAAAAATTCAAAATAACAAGCACATGAAGTTTTTGTAACCTGTGACCTCTATTTGCTCAAGACACTGGGCATAGGAAATTTTCTGATTACAGAGACTTCAGGTATATTTAGCAAAGAGGCAGGAAGGGTGGAATTAGGAATCTTAAAACAGTGGATCCAATAATTCCATGGCTTATCCCATGGATTTTCTAGTTATAATAGAATTAGGGTATAATGAGAAAAAATTTTAGTAAGGAAAATAAGGAGAACTATACAATTGTTATGATTCTTACAAGGTACTAAGACAATGGAATTGATAGCGACAATAGTTATCTAATTTAGCGTGGTTCAGTATGATTGATCTGATCCTTCAAGGAGATGTTATAGGCCAGAACTTGAAACAAGGTACTGAGTGGAATTGAGGAGACAATGGTTAAATCTAGTTTAGCATTGATTTAATCCTATAACAAATAATGGTTTCCTAGTGATGTGATGATAGGTGTGTACTCAGTGTGCAACATATAAGCAAGAATCTCTCAGCGCCAAAAAGGACTTTGGGAGATTCAGAGCCAGGATTCAATGAGGAGATTCACAAGTAGGGCAGAACGAAGGAAGAGAAGTGGTGGCAGACTGTCCTGTAGAGAACACTGAAACCAAGATCCGGAAGGCCTCCAAAAAAACTTGCAGAACCCAAGTGAAGGAGATAAGATTTGGAAAGAGACAATAAAGGATCTGAACTTTTAGCTCCTGGCTGCATTTGGGATGATTATTGAACTAAACTGAAACTAAGGCTGCTCCCAGAAGCTCCCTAAGAAACCTGCTCCCAGAGAACATTATATTTTAGAGAAGAATATTACATACAATGACTGCAAAAATGTAAGAGAACACACCATTGAAATTCTTCGGATCTCTGCTCAATAGTGACCAATGATGACTATCAATGAGGTGATCATCTAAAGGCAATGATTGTTAGGCATAGCCAATGGATTGGTTGATTTTGAAACCATGTTTTCTTGTTACAAAGAGGTTCATGGCCAGTGAATGATGGAGAGGGGGGAAAATCAGTAAAATACTTTTTATTTTTAATTGTTTTAAATGAATTTCACTCCTTTGGCTCAAAACAAACAAACAAAAAAATCAAGCCAACCATCCATTAGGGGTTCCCACAGTGTCTGCCTTCAAGGAACATAAAAGCTCTTCACTGGTGTTCATGAAAATGTGTATATGTGGGTGGCCTTATCATCCAGATAATTAGTATAGTGAAAAAAATTACTGATTTTTAATTTGAAAATCTAGATTCCAGCTCTATATCTCTCTGGAAGTGACTTGATATTCTTAGGACTATTTGAAGTCCAGAGCAGAGCTTACAATTGTTGTTTTTGGGCTGGATAAATCATTTAATTTCTCCCATTTTATTCATAAAATGAGAATGTGTGACTCAATAATCTGTGAGATCACATTTAGCTTTGGATCTTTTCCGGTCCAAACAGATCTGAGATAGAGAACAGAGATCTACCTTGTCTATGTACATAACTAGTTACTATTTATTCCAGAGCTAATCTTGTAGGGGGTCTTCAACATTGAATTTATGACTCAGATATGTATAGAATCATAGATTTATAACTGGAAAGGACTTCAGATCTCATCTAATCCAAATCTCTGGTTTTATAAATGAGAAACCTGAAGGGTTTTCCTATAGTCAAAGACTTAGTAAATAAGACAAATTCAATTTTGATCTAGTCTGGACCTCAGGGACTGAATTGAAGGAAAAAAATTTCCACACTAGAAACTCCATTACCATGAAATCTCAGGTCAAAATGAGCAAAACAAAAAGTGGGGTATGAAAAATGAGAACAGATTCAGTCTGTCCATTTTCATTTCTCAGAGCAAAGGCTTTTGCCCTCATTGTAATCTATCAAATTGTGAAGCAGAATGTATCATCATGGCAAGTAGGCCAAGAACATTACCATGATTACCATGAGAGAGAACTATGGGAACTGAATGTGGATCACAACATAACATTCTCATTCTTTTTGATGTTATTTGCTTGCATTTTGTTTTCTTACTTATTTTTTTTCTTTTTTGATCTGATTTTTCTTGTGCAATAAAAGAATTGTATAAATATGCTTACACATATTAGATTTAACATATTTTAACATGTATAACATAAAAATTGGCCAAAATATATGAAAAAAAACATTTTCTTTATAAAAGGCTTTTGATTTGTAAAAACTTGAACTTTAGGATCATATTGCCTACTGACTTGGGGGAATTTCTTTTTTTTTTTAGTCTAGTAAAAAAAATAGATGTTAAAGATATAGTAGAGGAATCTCTATGGAACATGTTCAGAATTGCCACTCTTGCTTCTCATCAACTATGTGGTAATTTGGGGGTCTACTACTATTTATGTATGACTGAGGGCTAAAGGGCTTGCTTATAAAAATAATGAAATCCAGACATCAGCTTTGAAATGACATGGGATTGTTCAGTTATATCTGAGTTTTTCATGAAACCTTTTTCAGTTTTCTTGGCAAAAAATACTGGAGTGAGTTGCCATTTCCTTCTCTAGATCTTTTTACAGATGAGGAAATGAAGGCAAAAAAGATTAAATGACTTGGCCAAAGTCATGCACTAAGTGTCTGAGGGCAAATTTGAAATCAGGAAGATAGTCTTCCTGGCTTCAGACCCACTACTTTATTGGCCTAGTTGCCTTAACAAAAAGACATAATCAATACCTCAACCTCTTTCTTTCTAACTTTGAATATTCTGAGAACCGTTTCAAAATGCTTCTCTAGAACCAAAGTCAATGACCTGGTCCCTTACTTCAGTCTCCATGAGACCTTGAGCACATGGCATCTAAAATACATGTCCCACCTAAACAAGCCTAAACTTGGAGATTTAAGCTATTTCTCATGTTTATTATTTTCTTATTTTAGACAAATGAGTATCTGTCCCAAGATGAGCAGGTCCAGGTAGGGAGTAATAAGCAGTCTTGTAAACTATTTTATATCCTGTAAGGTTACTCCTAAGTTACTGTATCCTGTTTTAAGCTTGTGGGTTTTTTTTAATGACTGCTTGTGAGTGTCCTGTATTTTAGCTTTTTTGTGTATAGGAAAGAATTTTCCATACCAGACTTGATTCATATTGTATATAGGATATCTTTTTGTTCCCAATATCTTTTTATGGGACAACTAAAAGTTTATGGGAAAACTAATTATGGGGAAAGTATTATGGGAAAGCTTAAAGTATTAGAGGCTAAAAGTAAAAGTAAAATTATTCCCGGCCATTAGGGAAATTTAATGAGCCAAGGAGTTGTAGAAAAGAGAACATTAATCACTCTTACTATAGGCCAGATTCTCCAGGACTGAACCTAGTCCAAACTATATGCTTGTGTACACTAGAGGGAGTAACTCAATAGTCTAGTCCTTGGTAGATAAGTATCCGTTTTTTTGAAGTTTGATAAAGTAAAACAGTAAGATCCTATTTTGGAAATAAAGGACTTGTTTTTCACTTTAGCTCTGGTGCTACTTTCTAAAATTAAAGCCACCCTATTTTTAACATTTGGCTTCAGTGAAATTCGTTTCTAGGCAATGCAAAAGACAATGTAAAATCATTCATCTGAATACAAAAGGCAAGTGATGAAAATAAATTCAGCTTCATGAAGCTAAAACTCCTGTTATATCAACTCATCTGCTTCCATTTGTGGATATAGACTGTTTGCAGTTTGAATGATGGATTGTAAGGGTACTCCTCTGGAATCCTTACAATTCATACTTCCTAGAGGGTAAAAGACATCCTTTTTGCTTACCAGACTCTCTTATAATGAAGGGAACTGAAGGAGAATACAAATAAATATGTCAAGAAAAGATAAAACAATGTTGAGAAGCAAAGCAGATCCATTTGCCCTCTTAAATTTCCAGATTACAAAAGGATGATGAACCATTTTCTTTTATTGTGGCGGGAATTTCTCCATCTATTGCATACAGTGAATTGGAAATTCTACTTCATCTTTTTGTAGTAGCTAAAGACTCAAAGTAAGGGACTACCAAATGGTTAAACAACATATAGTACGTGAATGGCTGAAGAAATGATGAAAGAGACCTGAAAAGACTTGTCAATAATGAGTAAAGTGAATGGAACAAGAATAATTTTTACAATAACAACATAGTAAAAACAACTTTGAAAAACTGAAGATCAAGACTACCTATGATTCAGAGGCTGCATATATTTTTAACATGGTAGGGTTTTTGTTTTTCTTTTCAATAGAGGGGGCAAAAAAATTTTAATATTAAAAATTTTTATTAAAGCTTTTTATTTAGAAAACATATGCATGGATAATTTTTCAACTTTGACCCTTGCAAAAACTTGTGTTCCAAATTTTTTCCACCTTCCTCCCCTCCACTCCCTAAAGGGCAGATAATCTAATACATGTTAAATATGTTAAAATATATGTTAAATCCAATATATGTATACAAATTTATACAGTTATCTTGCTGCACAAGAAAAATCGGACCAAGAAGGAAAAAAAACTGAGAAAGAAAACAAAATGCAAGCAAACAATAACAGAGAGAGTGAAAATGCTATGTTGTGGTCCACATTCAGTTCCCAAAGTCCTCTCTCTGGATGTAGATGGCTCACTTCATCACAAGATTATTAGAACTGATATGAATCATCTCATTGTTGGAAAGAGCCACGTCCATCAGAATTGATCATCGTATAATCTTGTTATTGCCATGTACAATGATCTCCTGGTTCTGCTCATTTCACTTAGCATCAGTTCATGTAAGTCTCTCCAGGCCTCTCTAAAATCATCCTGTTGATCGTTTCGTATAGAACAATAATATTCCATAACTTATTTGTATACCATATTCCATGATTTATTCAGCCATTCTTCAACTGATAGATGGGCATCCATCCACTCAGCTTCCAGTTTCTTGAAGAGCAGAAATTTTAAAAAAATTTTTAAGTAAAAACAATTTAGTCAAAAATTTAAAAGATATTCTTTTCCATTTGGCACATAAAAAACTTGTACCAATCCCATTCTAATGAAAAAGCTTTGCATTGCCATTCTATAAAACTAAAAGAATTTTGACCAGATGTGCAAGGAAAGCTATCAGGTGGGGTGCCCCAGTACCTTTTGGTTTCTTTATTTTTGTTGGACAGAAGTACTTTAAATGGAGATTACTACTTTTCTAGAATGTAAGCTCTTAGAAGACAGGAATTGTTCAATTTGGTCTGTCCCCAGTGCTTAACATACATTTGGCTTACAGTAGATGCTTGATAAACACTTGTTCATTTATTGGTTCCCTACAAAATGAAGAGAAGCTATGCAGATACTGCCATCTGGTTCACAAAGCTTTCCCTAAACTTCTGGTCACTGATATCATCTTCATATCCCTCAGGCAGTCATTCTTGCTTATTACCAATCCCAATGTGTTTTTAGAAGGAGCAGCTAGAAATGGAATCAGGAAGACCTGAGTATAAACCCTGCCTCAACCACTTACTAGTTGTGTGACCCTAGGTAAGTCACTTAAATCTCTCACACTCTCGGTCTCCTCATCTATAAAATGTGGATAATAATAGCATCTACTTTGCAAAATTATGAGACTCACATGAGATAATATGTATAAAGCTTCCTTCAGTTGCTTGAGAACCCTCCTCTAAGTCTGCTTTCATACGCCATAATCCTTGGCTTCTCACTTGCTGTACTTCTTTCATTTCTTTCCTCTTCATTAGCCTAGCTAATGAATTAAGTTGTAAAATAAAAATCAAATTTAGGGGAAGGAAAGGGAGAAAAGAAGGAAAAAAAGAGAAAGTGAAGGAGACAGAGAAAGAGAGACAGTGAAAACCCGAGACTGAAAAAGACAGAGAAAGATGTCCATCACCAATACCCAGTTTCCTGATTTCCAAATTGGCAAATCAGATTTCCCCACTCCATGTTCATCCATCTCAGGACTTTGAGGATTAGTCCTCCATATTTCTCATTCTGCTCTTGAGGCAAATCTGACAGGGAAGAAGATGGAAAGCCACTGTGTATTTGCTTTGTATACGTTTTTTATCTATTTATAGATATTCCTATTGTATCTCTCACCACTCATAACATAAATTCCTAGAGATGATGGGGGAAGGAGAGGTTCCTTCTCTTTGTTTTAATTAAGTGGCACTTAGTAACTTCTTATTGAATGCATTGGATGATTCAGTAGATGAGAAGACTGCTGTTTAGAAATTTTTTAAAATGGCAGAAAGAAAAAAATGATTTTATATGGTACTATTTCACATGTACAAATGAAAAACAGTTCTTCAAAAGAGGGATTTGCATTGATCCAGATATGCACCCAGGATTCCCAGTCTAATGTTATCAGAAATAATCTTCTAATTCTCCTAGCCTGGGCCTTCTGGCTTTGGGGTGGGGGTCAGTCAGGAGGGAGCATTTGTAGTGACCCAGCAAAGCCCAAATCCGGTGCTAAAGAGTTGTTGGAAAGAACGTTTGTAAATTGTAAATTGCTAAATAAATGTAAGCCATTATTGAAGATCACAGTGAGAGATGCTCTCCTACTGGGACACCACACAGAGTAGAACTCTCCCTTGTCTTTGCTCCCTGATACCCAGGGATTTAAAAATTCTACGAATTGTAGAGGAAAGTCAAAGGGTAAAGTTTGAAACCCTTTTTGGGTCTCACCGCTGTTGGGTGGAAAGTGTACCAATGATTCCAGGGCTCTGGGTTACTAACAAAAGAAAGGCGAATGGAAAAGCTAGGAAGAGATGAGGGAAATGACTAAAAGCTGTGGGGAGTCACCTGAAGCTGAAATACTCCGGAAATCCTGCACTTCCATCAGTCTGCAGCTCAGATCTCGGAGAACATTCCTTTCCCGGCTTTTCCTTGGATATTTAATTTTTTAAAATCATATTGTTGGGGTTCATCGTTCTTTGCCTTTAAGTTATTGAAAGGACCCTCCAGATGACTTTTTCAAAAGCTCCGGCCCGGCACGCAAGCAAGCTAGTGGGGGAAACTCGTCTGTTTAAAGAACCAGGATTAAATGTCTCTTAGTTGCCGGCTTCCTGAAAACGGTATCAAGGATGCGATTTTGCTCGAGCCTCAGTCTCTCCGACTCAGTTGCCCAACAAACCATTTAAACATTTCAGCACAAAGCAGAATCCATTGTGGGGCTGCACATTAAAAAGTGTTATTCGCTTTGAAGTTTTTGTCTAATGGCTCTAAACCGAAAGAAAATGTTTTCCTATTACTTAATTCAATCATAGCGAAGAGACTTGGTAAAAAGCCCCCGGATTTTGCCCCAGAGTGTGACAGAGTTCTCTTTGTGCTCGCTTAGCCTCCGCTGTCACACACTTTAATTCGCCTCTCTTTATCTGGCATTCAAAACTTTCTTCAATGACATTCAATAAGGTCCTGGTTATTTTTTTTCCTCAATATTCTTTCCCAGTAGCTTTGGGCTTGCTGTGCATTCAAAGGCCGTTAACCCTTTCCTTCCCAACTTAAATAGAACGTGATCTGAAGTAAACCCTAAGGTCTGGTTCTCGGAACCGGTAGGACTTGGCTAGACTTGTGGATGCCGTATGCGGTCCCCCTTCCTTAGGCCTCTGGAAAGCCTCCCACCCGTAGTCCCTACCTCCTTACCTCCCCCCCTCCCAAGTCCTCTTGCTTCCCTCAGACCCTCTAGCCGGCCACAGCCCAAAGAGGAGGTTTTCTTTTTCCTAGGCTAAGGCTCTAGCCTCTGTAACTCTACATTTCCAATTTCCAAAAGAAGCGATAGCAAGTAGAACTGTGATGGATCGCTTTGTGAGTCAGTCCTGACATGGTTTTCTGACCATCTTCTTTGGCGAAAGGCCTAGATATCTGAATGTCCGTGGCCTAGAATTCTAATGGAGAAGAAAGGGAGAAATCGGGCACAGGACTTTTCTAGATAATATCGTATTCTTAAAGGCTTACTGGGATTTTTATTTCCCCATGATTCCTTCCCCCCCACATTTTAAGAAAGACCTCTTTTCTCTAGTAATGAAGAAACTCTTGCTTCCTAATCGTTTATTTTTTGTGGGAAAGAATAAATTTTAAATCATGTCTGTATCTGGGTCTTAGATAGCTAGTGTCTGTGCGCTTTAAGACTAATTTTAAAGCGTCTAGCAAGCTTCATTCTTAGTTTTATACTGCCTTCATTCTACTCCCCACCCAGAGCAGTTTTTGCCCAAACCATCGAAACCTAGGCTAGAATTGAGGTTTTTTTTTTTTTTTTTAATTCTGTCTCCAAACTCTAAATATTTGTGCTAATTTCCCATTGTATGGAAAAAGCTCCTGGGTGAAACTGCTTTGAGACGATTTAAAAAGCTGGAGCCTGGATAAACGGCGCAGGGCGTTTGAAGTTGTTTAACTATTGTGTATCCAGAAAGAGGGGAGTTAAACTGCAGGAGCCCGCTCCCATTGAAATGGTGTGGAATAGCTGATCTGGGGAAAAGCAGCAGTGACAGAGAACCTAAAACGCAGTGTTTATTCATGTTTAATAAGTGTAGAGAGAGCGTGAGCGATAGAGTAAAGAGAGACAGAAAGAGACCGAGAGGGAAAAGGAAGGAAGGAGAAAGTAAAAAGAAGAGGGACGATGGGGAGAGAAAGACAGAGAGACAGAGACAAACAGAGAGAGACAGAGAGAGAAGAGAGAGACAGAGAGAGACAGAGAGAAAGAGAGAGAGAGAAAGAGAGAGAGAAGAGACAGAGAGACAGAGAGAGAGAGAGAGAGAGAGAGAGAGAGAGAGAGAGAGAGAGAGAGAGAGAGAGAGAGAGAGAGAGAGAGAGAAATGATTTTCGCTAGTCGTTACGGATGTGAGAAATGTTAGATTCACCTGCAAGGCTTTAAAATCACATTTCCTCTTCCTTTTTTATCTTTAGGTAATTTTAATGGAGTGGGGAGGGGACTAAAATTTCATTATCAAGTAAGAAGTTGAAGAAGGAAACTAATGTCCAGGTCTTCAACAAAGACCATTCGTTGCAAACATCACTAAAGTTGAGAATCTAGGGAAACTTCAGTTATGGAGCTAGTACAGAGTAATGAACGTTTCCGTACGTCGTTCCCCTCCTCTTCCTTCCCTGCTCCATCCCCAACTCTTCTTATGCCCGCAACCTGACATCTGAGGAAGAAAGGAAAAGGAGAAAGTATTCCACAGGTGGGAAACCCTAGTCAACAGCCACTGAAACGCCCTAGTGAACCAGAGCTAGGTAAAACCAGGTTCGTTCAAGGAGCCCCAGTTTGGAAAGGGAAACTGGGATTGGAAGGTGGTAGGGATTGTAGAGGTGGTACCGAGTGGAAAGAATTGGCAGGAGGCGAAAGACTATGGGGGGGGGGGGGGAGAGGGATAGAATGCAAAATAAATAAGTGAAACGGGCCGACTGAAAATGAAAAAAGCAAAAAGGGGTGGGGAATAAAGAGAAAGAAAAGAATATTAAATCGCGGGAGAATGAGAAAATAAACCCGCAAAAGGGAGAGGAGGGGGCGAGGGCGCCAGTTACGGCGTGGGTGGGGTTGACAAGAATAGAGTACATTATGCAGTTCATTTAGTTAACAAGTGAAATAATGAGGAAGCGTGCAGAGTGAATGCCAAGAGAAAAGGCACAAAAAGCCTATTGAGAGGCCTCCGCCGCTCCTGGCGTAGCCCATCACATGGCAATAGTGCTATTTAAGCAGCGCAGTCAGCGCCTTTTCAGCACCAGTAGAACTGGCCAGCACCTCCGGGCTCCTCCAGCCAGGCTCTCCCGCGGCAGCAGCAGCTACAGCAGCGGGCGACAACTGCAGCAGGCGAGGCCTGTCCGGAGCCGAAGAGGGACGGAAGCTCTGGGAGGGACTGGGGCAAAGGGTCATGCCGCGCTCCTTCTTGGTGGACTCGCTGGTGCTGCGGGAGGCTGGGGAAAAAAAGGCGCCCGAGGGCAGCCCACCCCCGCTTTTCCCCTATGCAATGCACCCCCCGCATGCCCTGCACGGGCTCTCCCCCGGCGCCTGCCATTCGCGCAAGGCTGGGCTACTATGCGTCTGCCCACTCTGTGTCACCGCTTCCCAGCTGCACGGGCCACCGGGGCCACCAGCCCTTCCCCTACTAAAGGCGTCTTTTCCCCCCTTCGGTTCTCAGTATTGCCATTCGCCCCTGGCCCGTCAGCACTCCTCAGTCTCCTCCGGGGTCAGCCATGGGCCGGCCGCCGCCGCCGCTGCCGCTGCTGCTCTCTACCAAACCACCTACCCCCTGCCTGATCCCAGGCAGTTCCACTGCATCTCCGTGGGTAAGCTTCACCCTTCCAGTTCCCTGGATAAGAATGAGCAGAGCAGGGTGGAGGGGTCACCGGAGGAATGAAGGTTGAAGTCCAGGCTGGGGAGAATCCAGGGTTGTGGAGGTGGCGAGAGGTTAAAACGGAGAGATAGGAAGAGGGTAGTCGCTAGGGACCCTTCTTAGTGAGCACCCGTGGTTCTGAGAAAGGAAAGAGGAGGCCTCAGGGCCAGTGGAGTTTCACTGGAGGTGAGGGTTGGGGTGGAGGCAGTGTGTGGAATCTGCAGAATAGAAGTACAAAGGGATCTGACCTCTTGCTTCTCTGGTATTCTCCTTCCAGATAGCACTAACAGCCAACTGCCCAGCAGCAAGCGGATGCGCACAGCCTTCACCAGCACGCAGCTTCTAGAGCTGGAGAGGGAGTTCGCCTCCAATATGTACCTGTCCCGTCTGCGCCGCATTGAGATCGCCACCTACCTAAACCTGTCCGAGAAGCAGGTGAAAATCTGGTTCCAGAACCGTCGAGTCAAACACAAGAAAGAGGGCAAGAGTGGGTCTCACCGCGGGGGAAGTGGGAGTGGTGTCGGAGGAGCGTCCCACAGCTGCAAATGCTCATCGCTTTCCTCTACCAAGTGCTCAGAAGACGACGATGAACTCCCCATGTCCCCATCCTCGTCGGGAAAGGATGAACGGGATCTCACTGTTACTCCATAAGGCTCAAGGTTCCCTTAATCACTATCCCCAACAGGCCTTAGCCCCCTCCCTCCTGCTGAAAGACTGACCGGGGAGGCAGGTGCTGGGGACTCTCGGCGCTATCCCAATCCACCTTACCTAGAGCCAACCGCGGCGCTCGGATTTTATATGGTTTTGTAGAGGCCCAAGGAGCAAGCGTCAGCGCCGCACTTTTTAGAGAACTGATGTCTTTCTATTGCCCAGTTTCCAGCGCCATAGCCGAGTGTCTGGAGGCTCGACCCGTACTTTACTGTAAAGTTAAAAGCTATAAATACAGTAAAAGCGTCTAACTCCTCGAGAGCGACCAGCTTGTTCGTAGGAATCCATTATTCTCTCCCCACCTTACACCAGCGTCTTGCTGGCCACAGTTCACCTTCTCCCTTGCCCCTCTTTCAAAGACTTATTTCAAGTCTTCTGTCGCTTCTTTTAATCTCGTGTTTTCTGCCTTCTCCTGGATTTCAACCTCCTGGACAGAATTCCGTTTCCTATTTGAGTACTGCTCTTCCTTTCTGCTCTCACCTGCCCCTTTCTCCTGCTTTTATTTCTGAAAATTGATCTCCTTTTCCCTATTTCTTCGAATTCCATCTGTCTCATTGCCAGTTTGTCCCTTTGGGGACTAATAAACTTAATCCAGACCAAGATTGGAAGCTCATCGAAGTCTGTCCAGCACCTCACACCTTCCTTCCCTAAAGCAAGGTTTAAAATGTGACTTCAGTATGGAGGAAGCCTTTTTTGTTTTGTTTCCAAATAGCTCTCTCGGTTTCTAAAGCAGAAGGTGATGGATTACATCAATAATCCAAATACTGGCAGTGAAATGTTTTGGTATCTGTCTCTGTTTTTTCTTCCTCTCTCCTTCCCCTCCCAACTTTCCCCCCCCTTCTGACTAGATGTGTAATTGTACTGTTTCTGTAACACCAGAAGATATTTATTTATTTATTTATGTAAAAAAAATTAAATAAACTTTTTTTCATAGAAATCTTGGGGCTCTAGGACGTGAGGCTCTGGAATCTGGATAGCTCAAACAGAGGTGATATGTCTTAGGGTTTTTACTGTGCAAGAAGTCTGGGAATTGGCTCTCTGAGTGACTGAAGGGGATGTGTTGGGCATATCTTTTATTCCTCAACCCTCTTCCAAAGAACAGCCCTATTTCAATTTCAATTTCCTTAGAGGCTCTTACACAGGGATTGATTTTTAATTATTTTTTTCCTGTTGGGATCTTTCTCAGACACACTTTGTGCTTGAAGAGGGAGAGAGAGAGAGAGAGAGAGAGAGAGAGAGAGAGAGAGAGAGAGAGAGAGAGAGAGAGAGAGAGAGAGAGAGAGAGAGAGAGAGAGAGAGAGAAAGCCTTCCTGATTATTCCTATGCTGTGATGCTCACTCCTGTTCCTAGGATCCTTTTCGTTGTACCTGTTTATTTCTTGCTGGTACGTTGGTTTGCCCACGAAGATATCCCTAGTAAAGGAACTTTTCCACCAAGGATATGTGCATGTTTTTCTATTGTATTTTTACGTATAGCTTGTTTATTTTCTAAGATAAACATGAATTACTAGTCCTTTAGGAGTAGCCTGTTCTTTCCAAAAGGATACCTTATGTGATCAATTATTCCGCTTCGTTTCAGATTCTCTAGCCAGGTTCCTAGGTGGGGGAGAGATATCTCACGATTTCAGGAAAAGAAGAGAATTTTACCTATACCTGATCTCTGGGCTCAATTCAAGGCACAGTGTTACAAAGACTCCCCCTCCAAATCTTTATTATTCCCAAATCATTTTGCTGATTTCACCCAAATTCCTATTCCGTGAGATTGATGTGCAGACTGTTTTCGAAGACTTAGGAAAAATGAAAATGGTGGGAGGGGCCCTCGGCGAGGATGGTATACTTCCAGGGCAGCTGAGCGTCTACGAAGGGATGGAGGGGAGAGGGGGAATCTTATTTAGATTGTAACTGGGGCCACAGAAGAAGAGAGTCGGGTCGGAAAGTCGAATTAGGAGGCTTCTCATTTTCCTTTCTTGAAAGTAAACCTGGATTAAAGATGCCTCAGAGAAACAATATAAGGTCACCTAAAGTTCCCCATCCCCAAGGTTGGCTTGAAAGCTGACCCTTTTCCCCAAGAGCCTTCCTAGACCTTATGAATTGCAGGGCTTTCCTCATCACCCAAATGAAGCAGATAGAGGCCTCTTCCTATGCAAAAGCGCACGCTTAGAAGCTTACTTACCTCGCCGGCGTTGTCTTTCCACCGGTTCCACGAGCTTCCCCAAATCGTTTTTCCTTAGTCACTGAAATCAAAGTAACCTGGTTACCGTCCCCCCCAACACACACACACCCGCATTCTCTCCTGAAATACTCCAATAGTGAAGTTAGTTTCCAGTAGGTTTTTCTTTTCCTTTATGAAGCGCGCTGGTACCTCCGGCTGCGCTTAAAGTAAGGATCAGAGTCTCGGTCTGATTTATTAGGCCTCGTTTCAGGACATTTCCTAGCTGAACCAAATCGCAAGTTTGTATTATTAGGGCGAAGAGGGCTTTAGTAATAGAGGAAAGATGTTTTAATCAGAAAGGAGCCACAGTTTCTGCTATGGTTCCTGTGAACAAATCTATTATAATTTATTTTATGGCTTTGGTTTACCAAGTCAAGGTGACAGCGTGATCCTGACGCTTTATTTACTTCTTCTATAACTGTGGGATAGCCTAGGACCTCGCGCTTTTCACCTTTCTCCTGGCTTGGGAAACCGGCAGACCGGAGAGAAATAGAGTTGGACATTGGGAAGAGGTTGGTGGGGAAGGGGTTATGTATGCACATCATTGACCAAAGGGAACTACTTCAAATTGGGTTTTCCAAGGAAAAAGAGAGAGGTGAAATGCAGATAAACATCTCAGGTGTTCAGAAGGTGGATTCCTTGTTTCTAAAGAAAGGCACAAGGTCAGGCGAATTGTAGAATCTAAAGAACGAGGAGTGAGTAGCAGGTGGCCTTGGGGCTTTCAGAGATAGGTTGCCTTCCGTGACGGTTCTAAAGACTTCCTAGTTGCGCACCTGCCGACTCTACCACTCCAGGAACTAGGGATTAAACCCATCAAATCCAGAATAGCTTTCCGCTGAGAGGAGACACCAGCTGGTTTTCTGTGACTTTTTCCAGGAACTGCTGCTATAAACCAACTCTCTGCATGGCCCAGAGCTTCTTTCCCTCTCATTCTTTACCGTCCCCAGGCTTTCCAGATATTTTCCTCAATAGGAAATCTTTCTAGAAACTAAAAGATTTTATGAATAGATCCTCCTGGCTACTGCAGATCAGAGGATTTTGAGCGTATTAAACTATCTAAGAGAAAGAAAGCTTTTCATTTCCCTGGCGGCTACGATTTTGGTTGTCGTGGCGCAGCGCAGAGACAGTGCGCAGCATTGGGAAAGAATCTCAGAGGCAAAGAAATAACATAGAACTGGGTCCTGATTTTCTGAGGTGCTTGTTCTGAAGGGTTTGATTTCTGCCCTGAAGAGCAGAGGAAAGGACAAAAAAAAAAAAAAAAAGGCTGGAAAATCCCAAGTTGCCTAGCACTGAGTCGGCCACCCCGTGCTCTTTTGGAATTTTTTTTTAATTGAAACTATCTCTTCAAGAAAACAAGCATGGCTTTTTTTGGATCGGAGCTTGGGGAAAGGGTCTGTAAATAAAGCACGAACTGGCACAGAAGGCAGTAAGGTTAAGGGGCGTTTCCTCTTCCTTGGTTTGGTTCGGTATTTCCATGAAAGCCACAGGGTTAGCTTGTAGTCTTGGATACGTCTTGGATTCGTCTTTTCAGGGAACGTGGATAGCAACTGTGAGTGCGAGGGGGAAACTCTGCTTTCGCCAGAGAAAGGGACTTACTCAGGCCCTGATTCCCCGTCAGGGACACGACCATTGCGCTTTCAGCTCTAGATCTCCTTCCCTGAATAGCCTTCGTATTTTTCTTCCTAAGTTTAATAAAAAGGGGAAAGAAGGAAAATACCTCTAAACTTGTTAGACTTGTCTCAAGAGTCTTGTCCTGCCTAATGGATGATAATGCCACTCCTCCATTATTAGCAGGTCTGGATTTTTTTTAGGTGGTTAGATTTAGTTTGCTCTGAACCATTCATATAGGTAAGGTTGAGGAAGGCAGTATGTGATTAAAATTATGGAATGGAGGAAGGGAGAAAGAGGTAAAACTTTGATCTAGAGTCCAAATCAGATTTCTGGACTCGTAGGGCAAACTTTAGAAATTAGATTTAACTTGGGCAACAGACTGGGATTAAACATTTTCTGTGAGTTCCATATCCAACAAATTTTCACAGAGGCACTTTTTATAGTAGCAAAGATGTGTAAAACAAACACACAAACAAAACAACAAACTACTTTTCAATTGATGATGACTGTAATGATTACATATAAGTGATGATTACACATAAGTGTAACATAATATTACTGTTCTGTATGGAGTAATGATTATGGGAAATTCAGAGAAGAAAAGAAGATTTATTTGAACTGATGTAGAGCAAAGTATACAGAACTAGTGCAATATATACAAAACTATTACAATGTAAATAAAAACAAAACCAATAAAAACTCTGGGTGCTCTATAATTCTACTAGCCAACAATTTTGGCCATAGAGAAATATTAAGAAAATGCCCCTTCCTCCCTTCTTTACAGATGTAGAAGACAATGGATGTTCAATATTATGCATATTATTATAGCAGTGAGTATATCCATTAGTTTTGCTGAATTACTCTTGCTTCCTTTCTCTTCCCATTCTTTATTCCTAAAACTGCCTTTTTGGGTAAGAAGGGAGGGATGTATTCAGAAACAAAGATTTAAAATTAAAGGTATCAATATTTTAACGTAGGGTAGATAATTGATAGGCACAATAACTAAGAGTTGATTTGAATCAGTGCAATCCAACATTCTGGAATTATAAGACTATAGTTCCAAAAATTGCTTATAATTGTCCTATTTTATGTAGGTATATGTTATATCTATGTCTAAACACTTGTACTCAGAAACATTAAGATCAGAGGATAGAACCTTATTCAAGTTTAATTATTTTTAGGGGTACTTTTCCTCCTCATTCATTTTTAGACCATTTCCCTTAGGACATTTGCCAATGACCAATAATTCTCATAATCCTCCAACTATGCTATTTATTAGGCAAGCATTTATTGAGCATGAACCATATATAAAAAACATTTTACTAGATGTGAGGGTTGAAAAGAAGGCATAAAAGATAATCTTCATAATTTAGCTATTTGACTACGACATTTATCTGCTCAAAAACCTTTGGTGGTTTCCTATTGTTTACAGGATAAAAGGCCAAAAACTCCTTTGTTTCATATGTAGGGTCCTTCAACCTACCTCTACAAATCAATTTTATATTCTTTAGTTAAACTGAAAAGTTGACAGTTATTCCTCCATCTTATCCTGAAGTTTCACATTTACTTGAATCTCCACATTGCCACTCTTCATTCAAGACCAAACTTTCTCTATGGAACATTTCTTGATCTTTTCAGTTGAAAATGAATTCTTTCTCCCCAAATATTTCTAGAGCATTTCCCTTGCACTGATCCTCTGTCTCTATTGTATTTATGTCTATATGCCTTCTTTAAAAATTAAAACAATGTCTCCAATGCCTACCACAGAATGGCACATAGGAATTGCTTAATAAATATTATTGATTTTGTTGAAGTAGGAAACATAATCCTACTTTTTTAGGAGATTATGGCTTATTGTGTGTGAATATGACATTAGAGAACAAAAGGAAGTAGAAATATCGGAAGACTTGAGTATTTAAAGTTATAGAGCTTATTTAATTTAATTCCTTCAATTTACACATGCAGAAAATTTGCAACCTGATATACTAAAAAACCTGTTTGACATAAAGTCAGAAGAGATGAGGATTGAAATCCCACCTCATATACTTACTAGCTGTGTGGCCAAGGACAAGTCATTTGACTTCCCTCAACATTAATTTCCTTATTTGTAAAAACAAAAACAAAACAAACAAACAACAACAAAAAACAAACAAACAAACAAAAAACCGAAGGGAGAATAATACCCATAGTACCTATCTGATCAGGTTATTGTCAGTAAATCAGATAATGTGTATAAATTACTTTGCAAATCTTAAGGTGCTATTTAAATATCAGTTATTGTTATTGCCCAAGATCCCACAGCTCATAAATATCAAAACTATATTTAAGCATTTTGTCCATCACCTCAGGAATCTCCAGTTTATCTATCCCTCCACCAATTTTGCTTGGGACCAATAGAAGGCAGCATACTATAGTGGAAAGAACATTCTTCAGATGATCTTGGTTCAAATTCCAGCTCAGATTTGTGTTAGCTGTATGACCATAGGCATACTGCTTCACTTCTGTGGGCCTTGGATTTCTTCATTTGGAAGATAAGAAGAAGAAGAAGAAGAAGAAGAAGAAGAAGAAGAAGAAGAAGAAGAAGAAGAAGAAGAAGAAGAAGAAGAAGAAGAAGAAGAAGAAGAAGAAGAAGAAGAAGAAGAAGAAGAAGAAGAAGAAGAAGAAGAAGAAGAAGAAGAAGAAGAAGAAGAAGAAGAAGAAGAAGAAGAAGAAGAAGAAGAAGAAGAAGAAGAAGAAGAAGAAGAAGAAGAAGAAGAAGAAGAAGAAGAAGAAGAAGAAGAAGAAGAAGAAGAAGAAGAAGAAGAAGAAGAAGAAGAAGAAGAAGAAGAAGAAGAAGAAGAAGAAGAAGAAGAAGAAGAAGAAGAAGAAGAAGAAGAAGAAGAAGAAGAAAGAGGAGGAGGAGGAGGAGGAGGAGGAGGAACTAAATTAAAGAATCCCAGAAGTCTCTTCCAATACTCTCTGATCCTATATTCCCTTCCAGATCTCAAAATATGCTCTTATTTATAAAGATAGACATTTATTGAATCCTGCCTTTTTTGTTGCTATCTTTTATTTTGACATCTTCCATATTTCTGTCCCTCTTCACTTCCATCTCAGAGAACTCTTTTCTAACAAAGACTAAAGAGGAAAAAAAAGCATCTAAGCAAAACTATCTGAACTAACATTTTAAAAGTCTGTCATTGTCTTCTGTTTTCCATACTCATAGTCTCCAATCTTTTCAAATAAAGGAGAGAGGTGCCTTCTAATATCTCTTCTCTGGGACCAAACATAATCCTTGTAAATTCACAGAATTCACTTTCAAATGTTCTGTTGCTAGTTTGATTTACATTGCTGTAGTTGTTATATATTTTTTTTCTTCTTCATTTTTCATTTATTCATATAAATCTTCCCATGATTCTCTGTAGTCATCATATTTATCATATCTTACATCTCAGTGATATTCCATTACCCACATTCTTATCAGTCAAAAAAAAAACCCACTTAGTAAGCATGTACTATGTGTCAGGTAGTGTGTTAAGCACTGGGAATACAAAAAATGGCAAAAACATGTTAAATTTTATTTATCGTCAATCAATTTATGGTTCTAATTCTTTGCTATTATAAAAAGTGCTGCTCTAAATATTTTTGCATATACAGGAACTTTCTTTTTATCCTTGACATCTTGAGATTTATGACTAGCTCATGAAAAAAAAAAATTCTGTCACCTCCAAGCTTCTTAACATTTCAGGAGAAAAATGATGCTACTAAAGTAATCAATAGAAGTGTATAAGTGACATCTTTTCTCATAAGAACATCCAGAACTTTATCTCAATTCAGCCATTCTGCAGAGAAGGAAGCTGTCATGAAGTAAAGGCAAAGGAAGACTGGCCCCAAGGAGCAAATCCAAAGTAAGTTAATGTTGAATTCCCTGTCCTGGTGATCAAGTAGTATGGTTCTGAATCCCTGCTTGGAGGTCTTAAGAAATCCTTCTGGACACAGGAAGAGAATTATGAAAATAATGAGGGCGACACTTTTCAACCAGGACATTTTAATTGGCATCACAAGTGGGTACAAGCAGCATTTCTTTGCTAAGAAAGATTTCATGGGTCTGCTGTTTAAATGGTTCTCCCAGAGCCTACAGGAGGGAAGGAACAGCCTGCAATATGCCACAGGGTCATTTTCCCATTGGATGTACATGCCAGGCAGCTATGAGTCATTGTGGCACTGCCCATCTATGACCTCTGTTGGTCCTAGTCATCTTAAAACATGGCCTTATATCAAGTCTTTGACATGGTTGACTTTCAGAGACCAAAGTTTCTTGAAATTCCCCTGATGAATGTAATCCTAGGCTGAGCCAGTAATAAGAGGAGCCTTAGAATGTTTGGTTCTATTTTAGGATCAAAATTTGCTTCAGAAGAGGGTCTCAGAAAGAAGCGGATGTTGCCATTTTACCAAGAAGATCTAAACTTCGATAGTATGAATGAGTAGATGTTCAGAACCAGCAGAAGCTTTGAATTTAGATTACAGGGAAGAAGTGAAGTGAAGTGAAGAAGGAAGAGAAGAAAGCAGGGAACAAAGGGAGGGAAAGAGGAGGAAAAGGTGATTATGCTTATGTTTGCTATGCATCTTGATGGATATAGTCTAAGAGCAGACTGTCTCATTTGGTCTATTAATATCTATTTCCATGTTTGCCAGATCAAATCTATTTAAGACTGATTTTCTAAAAATATCACAAGATGCTGTATTTGATGTGTCTGAGTATTTTTGACTATTGTGGTTCTGCTATATTTAGTAAACTGATAATATTTAACGATCATTTCTCTCATCATAGCTAGAGAAATATGCTGGATTTCTCTCAAACTGATGTCCTAGCTACCCATGGCTACAACCTTTGTAGCCTCTAAACACGTTATCTATGCAAGAGCAAAATGAAGGCCAATCCTCCTCTAACTCAGTTATCTGCCTGTTCCAACTCGCTCTCCCTTTCAGGGGCTGTAAACCTTGGACACACAAAGTTATGGTATCCTCCATAGTCTGTGATAATCTCCTCACCCCTCCATTGGGGAGAAATGGGCTAGGTGAGATTTAATAGGGCTTATTCTCCCCTGACTAATTTACTTCCTGATAGTTAATTATGTGCTTTGGGAGTTACATTAACTCCTTTAGGCCATTAGGGGAGTACCATTTAGAGCCTTACTGCTGTTGGGTATTAATGAGACCTTAGTGGCCTGAATGAGCTCAAGTGGCTTGGTAAGTACTTCACAGGGAACAAATACCTAGCAGAAAAGACTCTGGTCTGTGGTCTGGATTAGGAAAGCATGAACAACACAATCTATCTGGTTTAAGGTGGGTTAGTGTCATACATAGAAGCAACCCTCCCACTGTTTAGGATCAATGTGTCTGAGATGTCCCCAGGAAGTGCCAGGGAATAAGTACCTGACTGTTGTAGGTCACTCTGATGCCTTGGGGAAGCATAAATTTAGATTCTCTGTTAATATTAATGGAGCATAATACAATTGAAAGGAAAATAAAATGATATTATCTCAGAGTTGGGAGAATTCTCAGAGACCAACTAATCCAAGCCACACCTGCAAAGGGATCCCCATTGCAATAGGCTCATCAAATAATCATATTGTTGAGTGACCCAAAAGAAAGCACACACACCAAATGGTGAGGCAGGGCTATTGATTTTTGAACAATTCTCTTTGCAATGAAATTTGCCCATTTCCAGAGCCAAAAACAAAAAACAAACAAAAAAACAAAAAACCCAAATATTATTTTTCCACATATAAACTTTAAACATTTGAAGCCAGTTTTGATGTTTCCTCTCAGCCTTCTCTTCCTCAGACCTTGCCATCCTAATTGCTATTCTTTGGACCTATTTCTATATTATTCAAAATCTTTCTCAAAGGTGGTTCACAAATATGTGCAGGATGAGAAAATTGAGGAGGTAACAGACACAAATAACTGAGGAATCAGGAAAGCACTGGGAAAAGAGGTGGTGTCTGAGACTAGCCTTGAGGAAAACTAAGAATTCTGAGGCAATTATAAGGAAGGAGTTTATTCAAGGCCTAGCTGGAGCAATGAAGGAGAGTTAACCTCATTCTCTCTAGTCTGTCAAGATCTTATTAGATCCCAGTTCTGTCCTCCATCCAACATGTAGCTTAGCTCTCCCTTCCAACTTCATGTTATTCACTAATTTGAAAAGCATGCCATCTAGGCCATCATTCAAGATATTGGCAAAATGTACAATGAGAATCCACGAGGATGATAACTGATTGTTATTGACCTTGAACCTCTGCAAAGATGAGAAAGAATCCAAACTCTTGTCATTTCAACCTGAAAGACTGTTGAATGTTTAAAAAGAGAGTTTATTCCCAGCACTTTTCCAAAGTCTGGTCAAAAGTTCTGCTTTAGGTGAGATTGATCATGTGGCTTTTGAGGTTGCTGCCTGTCAAATTGTTGTCGGGCATCAACCAGCATGGCTACAATTTTTGATGTTTCTAGTTTGCTAGCATCATTTCATGTACCCACTCTTGCCTGGAAAGCATGACTATTTTAATAAGAAAACTTCTTTCATAGATTCAGGTCAACAGTTTTACAAGAGAAAGAGTAAAATAAAATAATCTATCTTTTAAGAAGTTGTATTCAACACAGAATCTAGCTATTTCCTTCTTAAAACTTTCAAACTTTGTTTTTCTAAAAAAACACATTGCTTTCCCCCTTTGCTGGTCATGAGTATCTATGGAAAATGAAGACAGCTTTTGTACCTTCTGCTGGCACAATCCTTTATGGTTTGTACAAAGCTGTCCTACTGAGAGCTGCCCCCTGAATGCATGCAGAATTACCTTGACAATTTACATCTGTTTTCTCTGACATTTTTAAAATTGGAAAATTGCAGGTAATTATTGATGCCTATGCCATCTATGAGGGAAACACCTTTCACTTGATATTATGTCCAATACACCTATGTTAGTGGCTTCACACAGACTATAATGCAAATGAAATACAAATGTAAGAAATTTCTCAAAATTAAAAATTTCTGTGGTAATCAACATAATAATACCACCTTCCTCACAGGATGATTTTGAGGACCAAATGAGATAATGTATGTAAAATGCTTTATTAGCATTAAAGAGCTATGGAAAATATCAGCTCTTCTTTTCACTATTATCCTAAATCAGTCTAGTGTGTACATACAGTCCTTCTGGACTTATTACTAATAAAGCATCTACACGGGCACAGTATCTCTTCATAACCTGAGCTTAATTATGTAGCACAGGATGACACATAGTAGAATAATCCAAATCCCATTTCCCAGGAAAATTCTTTCAAGAATTAAAATGTTAATGTTGGTATTACTCAGTGGTTGAGGGGCACATCAGTTACACTGTCTCTATTTCAGTCCAGAATGGAGGGTTTAAATTCTAAAAGGATTTTGCAATTATTCTACCGTGTAAGGCATTTTGGGGATGTGGTTTTGTATGAAAGATGCTCCACAAAATGAAGTTGTCACGGATTGTATGTGTAAACAAACCTTTTAGTTCACTGGCAGAATTCAAACGGGGGCATAGCTGGAAAAGCATTCTGGGTATTGGCATGCAAATGAGCATGTCAACAGTGGTTAGAGTGTACCTTGTGGTGGTAAATAAGCTGATTGTCATGGGAAATGTAGTCAGATCGGCTCTGTATGGATCTATTTGCAAATCCCTTGTTTGCTTGGATTCCTGAAAGTTGAGTTTGTGAACTGGGTAGAACAGCTTAATACCAAACTCATTGTCATATAGATCCTTTGGACAGACCAAATGGGTTTGTGCAAGTACTGCCCTAGCAGCTCTCTATGGCCCAATTAGTTTGGGAATGGGGAGTGTGAGCTTTATGAAGGAAAGACAAAGACTGCATAAGATGTGATCCAATTTTTTTTAAATGGCTAAAGAATTTAGATGTAATATTGCCAGGGCTTGGTTTAGTTTTTTTTTTTATTTCTGAATTTTAAATTTCTAACAGTAGAGAAAATGAATTTTGCCATAAGTAAGAATTCTTAGTCTTACACTTCTCAATCTTAAAATAATTTTTTTAAATCTGCCCATTTTTTCCATCCTTCAAACTCAAGTGCAGCATGTATTACATCCATTTAATTTCTTCTATAATTTCCCTCTTGTGAAAGTTTCTTGTATATCTCTTCATTGCTTTGCTCTAGACCCTGAACAGTCTCCTCAAATTCAGCTACCAAACCAATGTTAAAGCCTTTTTAAAGTCTTCTAAGAAAGTCTACTTCATCTTAGAGGGTATTGACAATACACTACCATTGAAGATTCCTCATCCAAAGAACTTAAATGAGCTTTGAAAAATGATCATATATGTGTTCACTCTTAGATGAGTAACATTTGGTCCCAGTTGAATGGATGCTGATACTCAATTTATTTCTCGTTTGGTCTCCTAGGGAAAGGGGAATCAAGCAAATGTGCAGAAGAGTTGGTTACTTTAAATATTTATGAGTAAAGTTGTTTTGGTGGTGATGGTAACCCTAATAATATGTAATTGAGAAATGTTTAGCAAAATAAATAAAAATACAGTAGAACTTAGGTAATGTTAATTTGTAGTTATTTAAGTCAATATGTTGTCAGCAGGGATGCATTTCAATTTGAGTTTTACACCACTTACCAGGGAGGGAACATGAGAAATGTTAATGGACTGAGGGAAGGAGGTGGTGTTTAATGGACATATAAGGTAGCCTGATATGGTAGAAAGAAAATTAGACTTTTAGACAAAATCTCAGAACTTATTCTCTATATAACTCTGGGCAAGTCTTCCTTGACTTCAGTTTCCTTTCTTTATTTTATAAAGGGTGGAATGAGAGCTAAACTAGATGGTCTCTCAGCTCTGGGTCTATCATCTTATCATCCAACTGATCCTATGGCCAGATCCTACTATTGTAGATTACAGAATGATAAAATTTAGAGCCAGAAGGAACAACTCTCTATTCCATCTCTATTCCAATCTCTCATTTTATATATGCTCAGATAAGTGAAACAATCTAATCACAATAGGTAGTAAATAGCAGAATCAGGATTTGAAGCCAGGTCTCTTGCCTCCAAATGCAGAGCATTTTCCTTTGGGATCATGGTAAATCACCTAAGTTTTCTGGACTTCAGCTTTTTCATCTACAAAATGTGAACAGTTGAAATTGTAAATGCTACACTTAGTGTCAGGAAGACTGAGTTCAAATCTTACTTTAAACTCTAACTGGGTGATCTCTCTGTGCCTCAATTACCTCATCTGTAAAATCAGGTAATTGGACCCCAAATCCTCCCCTATAGCTTTCAGGTCAAAATCTATGATTCCATGATAATCTTTACAACATCCACTTTACCCAGGACTTAAGAGAGAAATAGTTTGTAAACTATAAAGTTCGGTGAAAACGTCAGCCATTTGTTATTATGTTACAAATAAAATTAGGTTTGTTCATATCTTTCTCTGGTATTTTAAAGTTTTGGTTTGATAATTTTGTATATATTCATAGGAAAATGATACAGAATGTACTATTGAACCTGCTTTTATATTTTTACTTTAGATAATTATTTAATGAAATAATTCAATAACTTTATGGCTGGTTCAGTTCTTCCTTCCACACAAGAGAATAGGCACTCCCTAAAAATGAACTAAGAGTAATCCTCCTTAGCGTCTTTTGAGAAGAGCAGATTTTGTCCAGGTAACATCCCCAATAAAGATCAAAACCAGCTGAACTCCTTCATTGCTTCTATATTTCCTAAAGTCCTATTATTTTGTTTGAACCCAGGTCCTCCCCAAAGAGAAATGGCTAGGAAATGCCATGGAGTATTAAGTTTTGGAATCAGGAAAATTCAGAATTCCTGAAGACTCATCTTCCTGAGTTCAAATATGGCCTTAGACACTACTTACAAGCTGTGTGAACCTGGGCAAGTCATTATTTGCCTAAATTACCTCAACTGTAAAATGAGCTAGAGAAAGAAATGACAAACCACTCCAGTAATTTTACCAAGAAAACTCCAAAATAAGATCACAAAGAATTGGAAATTATTGAAACAACTCAACAACAATAACAGAAGGACCTCATCTGAATCAGGGGAATATTAAGGGTGTAGCAAATAATGTAACTGTCACAGATGCTACAGTGGAACTGGCTGAAGTACTGGCTGAGGCATAAAGATTGTTTTACTTGAGGGAAAAAAATATGAAGAGTCATCAAGAATCACATTTCCTTGGTGCTTTCTATTATTGTCATTAGACACACAGTTCTGGATTGTGAAGAAAGGCTACCTATGGACCATCATCATCTTAGTAATAATATAAAGGTTAATGAAATAGTTGGGCTTAGAATTTCTATAATTTCAAATCTTATTACTAAAAAATAACCAGGAACATTAATAACTACCTATACATCTACTTTTCTGTCTTTATAAAAATTTTATGACGATAATCTATACATTTATCAAATTACACTTGATGAGCATATTAAAAGGGAGCTAGTAGGCTTTTAAAAAGCTAAATTTCATAGCAGAATACATCTTTTGTTTTTCTAGAACACTTCTTTGCTATCATATAATTTACTGAAAGATATAGAAAAGATGCCATTGTGCTTATCGTTAACTCAAAACCCAGTTGATTTGATAGAGCAAAATACTGATTTAAAGAGTCCTCCTTTTTATCACCTGGGGAATGACTGAACAAATTGTGGTATATAGATGTAATGAAATATAGCTGTGCTATCAGAAACAAGGAAATGGATGATTTGGGAGAAATCTGGAAAGAATTATATGAACTGCAGCAAAACAACTGTTTGGTCATGTACACATATATTGTATTTAATTTATACTCTAACATATTTAACATGAATTGGTCAACCTGCCATCTGGGAGGGGGAGGAGGGAGGGGAAAAATTGGAACAAATGGTTTGGCAATTGTCAATGTTGTAAAATTACCCATGCATATATCTGGTAAATAAAAACTAATAAAATTAAAAAAAGAATTATATGAACTGATGCAAAGTGAAATGTATTGTGTACAAAGTAGTAGCAATATTGTAAGATGATCAGTTGTGAATAACTCAGCTGTTCTCAGTAATACAATGATCCACAACTCTGAAGGACTTATGATGAAAAAATGCTATCCGTATGCAAAGAGTGGATGGTGTCTGAATACAGAATGAAGAATAATTTGTTTTTACTTTATTTTCTTGAGAGATTTTTATGGGTTTTTTTGTTTTTCCTGAGGAAATTGGGGTTAAGTGACTTGCCCAGGAAGTGTTAAGTGTCTGAGACCATATTTGAACGCAGGTTCTCCTAACTTCAGAGCTGGTATTCTATCCACTGTGCCACCTAGCTGCCCCTTATTTTGTGTTTTATTTCATGACATGATTAATATAGAATTGCATGACTACACATGTATAACATATTAAATGGCTTGCCATCTCAATTAGAAGGGAGAAAAGGAAAGAATTTGAAATTCAAATTTTATTTTAAATGTATGTTAAAATTGCTTTTTACATGTATCTGGGGAAAATAAAATACTAAACAAATATTAACAGAAAATAAAAACAAAAAAGAAGTGATGGATTTAGAGTGAAGTTAGAGCTATTTTTTTGGATGTGGTCAATGGAAAAAATAGTTTTGCTTGTCTATTCAAGCAAAAGTTTGCAAAAGTTATATGGTTTGATTTAGTAGTTGTTTTGTCAATGGTGGGGGAAAGAGATGGGAAGTAGAGGAGGATTTTCATAGATTGAAAAAATTTTAAGGCTTTCTTTTGTATTTAATAGTGTCTCCTATATACATGTCAAAGGAAAATAAGATTCTTTGAAAGATAAAATAATAGAAATAACCTTATTTTATGACCCTTTTAATTATTCATATTAAGCAAGGTGTAAAACAGGAAAATGTATGCTTGCCAAAAATATTAGTCTTATGAAGGAGAATGGTGGTCTAGTCCAATTCAAACAAACATTCACATGAAAATGAATAACAAAATCTTCCAAGTTTTAATGAATAAAGTGCTGAACTTAAGATTTAGGAAGACCTGAGTTTGAACCTTAACTCTAATTTCCTCAGAAAGAAGAAAAGGGGAAAAAAGATCAATGTAAAATAGAAGTGATGATAGTGCCTACCCCTTAGGGTTGCTATAAGAATCCCTCAGTTAATCATTCACTATCTCCAGTCACTCTGCTGAGGATACAATGCTCTAAGGAACTAAATTTTCACAGTCTGATAGGGGAAAAAGACTTGAAAATAATTATATATCTGCCAGATAAATACAATGTAAATGAAAGGTAATTTCAGAGGAAGAGTTAATGGGGGAAAAGGAGAAAGAAGAATAGGAAAGATATTCAGGAGGAGAAATTCAAAATAAGCTTTGAAAGAAATCAGGGAAGATATGAACCAGAGGTCAAAAAAAGTACATTCCACACATAAAATATAGTCAGTGCAAATGAATGGAGTTGCAAATCTTAACAAACAAAAATAACTGAAAGAGAAAGAAGAATTTAGTCTTGCATCCTTTGTTGTTTTGTTTTGTTTTAAAAGATAGGGACACCTCAAGCATGTTTGTATACTGAGAGGGAGGAAATAAACATTTAGTAAGCACTTTCTGTTTGCTAGGGACTTTGCTAAGTCCTTTTCATATATAGACTAAAAAAGAAAATTGTTTGCATGACTAGGAGATGAAGTGGGAGGATTGTCTTACTATAGTAAAGTTATTGATAAGGAGGAGGGATGGCATGAATGGGAATGATGGCATAAATGCAAATTTTATTTTTGACAAGAAGGGCTGCCTCTTTCTCTGAGGCTACCTGTGTCACATTAGACAAGTTAATTTCCTTCTCTGAATCTTAGTTCCCTCTTACCTCTCTAACCCCTTCTCCTCTGTCTCCTTTACTGAGTCATTTATAAAGGGTCCCATTTTTGCTACACAATATAGACTGAATTTCTGTCCTGAGAACTGGTTCTCTTGTAGAATTTTGTTTAATCTTCTCAATATTGAGAGCTCAATTATCATCTCAAAGTAGATGACTCCTAAATCTACTTCCTTCCCAAACTCCCATGGTTCCCTATGATTCCTGAGATTAAATAGGAAGCCTTCTGTCATGTAAAGCCTTCACAACATGGCTCTTTTCTAACTTTCCAGTCTTCTTACACTTAACACTCTTACCTATTCTACAAGCCAATAAATTGGACTTCCTGTTGTTCCTTGAACAAGACACTCCATCTCCCGACAATGTGTCTTTTTACAGACTGTCAAATTACGTCACTGCACCTCTACCTATTAGATTTTTTTACTTGGCTCATGTCCCTACACAGTCCCTAGAAGAGACTGTGGTACTTATTAAAATGAAAATGATTCCAAGAGGGGGCTCCCTCTTATTACTAAACACTTAAGTTAACCAGCGGTAATAAGGTTTTTTTGTTTGTTTGTTTTGTTTTGTTTTGTTTTTGTAGAAAGAGACAACTACACTGGGAAATGTATGTAAACTGTTAATTTTACCTTCTGAATCCAATTCTTCCTGTGCAACAAAAAATTCGGTTCTACACACATATATTGTATCTAGAATATACTGTAATATATTTAACATGTATAAGACTGCCTGCCATCTGGGGGAGGGGGTTGGGGGAGGAAGGGAAAAAATCTGAATAGAAGTAAGTGCAAGGGATAATGTTGTAAAAAATTACCCATGCATATGTACTGTCAAAAAAATGTTATAATTATAAAATAAAATTAAAATTAAAAAAAAAAAAAAGAAAGAAAGAGACAACTAGATGATTCAGTGAATAGAACACTGTGCTTGAAATCAGAAAGATCTGAGTTCAAAACCAGCCTCAGACATTTTCTAGCTATGTGACCTCGGACAAGTCACTTAACCCTGTTTGCCTCAGTTTTCTCATCTGTTAAATGAGCTGGAGAAGGAAGACACCACTCCATTCTCTTTGCCAAGAAAACCAGAGCACTGATATACTCTGGTTCATGGGTTAACGAAGAATCAAACACCTTTTAGAAGCTACTGTCCAAAATAATCAACACTGCTAAACTAAACAACAAGAATTTTGCTAGTCCCTGGGCACTATATGAAAAAACAACAATAAACCTTTGCTAAAATCCTTTGCAATTCAAAGCCCTTTGTAACCTGTCTCTCTCCACCTGTCCAGAGTTTATATAACTTAGCCCCACACAAGGCATCAATGACAATGGCCTTCTTGATATTCCTTAAACAAGATATTCATTTGAGTATCCTGACTTGGTACATTTTTACTGTCATCCTCCATGCCTAGAATGTTCCCCCTCCTCACTTCTATTTCCTGATTTCTCTGGCTTCTTACAAATTCCAGCTAAAATCCCAGCTTTTCCCAATCTCCCTTATTTCTAGCCTCTTCCTTCTATTGATTACCTCCCATTCACACTGTATACAGTTTATGTGTACAAAGTTGTTTCTATGTTTTATTCTCCATTACAATATAGACTTCCTACAAAATAAGGACTGTCTTTTGATGTTTTATATGTCCTTTATGTTTAACACATTGAGTGGCACATAATAAGTACTTAATAAAGGTTGATTATGACTGGCTGTAGCTAAATAACAAGCATTTTGCTAATGATTGAGCACTATCTGAAAGAAGAAGAAATATTTTGTTAAACTAATGGCTTTGGGGATTTAAAGATGAAAATCAACCACTCTCTGCCCTAAGAGCACTTACAATTATAATGTCTTTGAGCGCCCAAGTAATGTATATATACACATACACAAACATATATTTATATGCACATATATATATACATACACAAAAACATATATACACACATATATATTTATATATATACACATACACATATGTATATATACACATATGCATGTGTGTATAGATATGTGTATCAATATGTCCACAGCGGTTGTTTAAATGTGAATGGAAAGGCAAAGATAACTATCTCTGGAATCTTGCTCACTCCTCCCTAAGGGAAACAGCAATTATGGCCTAGAAGGGAAAACGAAAAGATCCTGAGGCTTGGTTCTCTTTCCTATGGTATCAGAGTGGGATACTAGATTAGAACTGATATCCATCTGCTCCTCTAAATACTGATGACAGGGCTTGATCAAGTATGAAGCAAAAACCCGCTTCCCTGGTCACTAATTTAAGGGGGAAGATTGCTCCAAGACTATATCCTCTGGCTTAATCTCTTCCTACCAGATGCTAGTTACACAGAAGATCATCACAAATAGCAAGTAGCAAGTAAGTCTATTTATCCAAGAAAGTAGAAAACAGAAATTGGAGAAGTTATTCAGATAAGAATATAACAGAAAATGCACAAAAACAACTAAACTATTTAGGTGATAGATAAAAACATCAATCAACCAAAAAAGAAGCCCAGAGCTCCCCTAAGGCAAAAGTCCCTGAGGTCTCTAGGGAGGAAAAGTGCATAACCAGGGAATGGTTGAGGAGTTGGCTTCATGTATATATATATAGATAGCTTCCAAAGTCTGTTTCCCTTGTCTTTATCTGAGTCTCTGACTGTCTCTCTCTATGCTTCCCCCTCTCACAGTTTGATCACCAGCCTCACCCTTATGCAGATATACAACATTTCATCATCATTTTCTATACTTAATTAGAAGTCTCCTGCAAAGTCATCATGCAAAAATGCCCAAGGCTGAGCTGCAAACCTGGATATTATACCTTCTACTGAGGGTTGGGGGGCGGGGAGGATAGAGATAAAATCTATACATAGATAAGTACACATTGGGTAATATGAGCAAGGATATCACACTAATAACTAGGGAAGAACAGGAAATATTTTCTGAGCAGAGTCTTCAAGGAAGTTGGACTTTCTAAAAGGTAGAAGCAAAGGATGAAGCTCATTTCACATAGGAGGGAGTGAAATGGGGGGTAGCCTGGGCAAAAATATGAAAACAGAACTCAAGTGCCAGATTCAGGGAGAAGTTAATAAATAACTTATTATCTGATTAGTTATGGGAGTTAAGGGAGGGGAAAAATGATCAAGATTATAACCCCAAATGACTGCAAATATTGGTGGTACCCTCAACAGAAATAGGAAAGTTAGAAACAGAGATGAGTTAATGCTTTAAGGTAATGAGTTTTGCTTTGGATCATTATGTTTGGGAAGACAATATCATGATGAAATAGAGATGATCAGTAGAATGTGAAAAATGTAGAACTAGAATCCAGGAGAGATGTTAGGGGGTAGACACGTGGTTTGGGAGCCATCTGCATGAAAGGCAATACAATATAGTGAGGAGGTGTCAGTTATGTGGTCTATAGTCTATACAGCCTAAAACACTCCTCAATGAGGACAACTTTAGCTTAAAATGTAGTTGAGAAATATTTAACAAAATACATTAAAAAGACAGTAGAACATATATGATGCTAATATGTGGGATTTTAAGTCAATATGCAGCCACAGAGATTCTTGTGTATCCAGTTTCTATTTGAGTTTGATATTATTGGCACAATGACTTGGTGTTGAACTTGGAATCAAGACCTGTATTCAAATCCTATCTCAAATATTTAATAGCTACATGACTCTAGGCAAATCACTTAATTTCTCATACTCTTTTTCCATCCATAAAACAGGAATAATAACATTTGTCTATATTTCAAGAATCTGTGGTACTTACCTCAAGTTGGTATAAATATTTTTGTTGATATAAATTATATAATATAAATAAGGTCCATTGCAAATCTAAAAGCTCTATATAAATATCAGTTGTTATTACATAGAGATTGTCATTGAACCCATGGGAATGGATGAGATAGTTCAAGGAGAGTTCCATAAAAAAAAAATGAAGTGAACTAAGAACAAAGTCTTTGGAATCACCTTTGATAAAGGATAGGGCAGCTAGGTGGCACAGTATATAGAACATTGGGCATTTAGTTAGGAAGATATGAGTTCAAATTCAGCCTCAGGTACCTGCTAGCTATGTGACCCCGGACAAGTCATTTAATCCCTATTTGTCTCAGTTACCCATCTGTAAAAATCTTTGCCCAGACTTTGCCAAAGTGCATGAGCTCATGTACAATCTGACTCAACTCAACAACAATAACAACAATGATAAAGAGTAAGAAAGAAGACGATTGAAAAGGACATATGGGAAGAAGGGAATAGTGAAAGCTAATGAAAAGAAAGAACACCAGAAAAAGGGGTGGTCAATGGCATTAAAAGATGAAGAGAAGTCACAAGAAAGAAAACTATTTGAACATATCCCTAGGAAGGTGATGGAAGGGGGGTTTTCTATGGGAAGCAGTAGAGAATATGGAACCCCATGCCAGTGAGTAACCAGAAAGATCCTAAGTTTGGCTGCACCTGCACATGAATATAAGTCTGAGATAGAGATAAAATAGGAATAAGTAAAGATTAAATAATAAAGCCATAATTAACCTGAAAACTTTTGCATAATCAATACAACCATTTGATAGTGGCAGTAGTTTTTTGATATTCCTAAATCAGGCAGGATCAAATCTGATTGTTTCTGAAAAGTCTGAAATAAAGACGGATTAACAGAGTACATGTTTGTCAAATTGAATTATTGAATTCTTGAATAAGAAGAGTTGTTTCATAGTAGTGACAAGTAGTTACATAGCTTGTCCCAGAGAGGGGAGAGAGAGAGAGAGAGAGAGAGAGAGAGAGAGAGAGAGAGAGAGAGAGAGAGAGAGAGAGAGAGAGAGAGAGAGAGAGAAACAAGAGGCAGAAATAGAGACAATGTTCCATTTTGAAATGGTGCTTTGTCATCTTAAGATCTCAAAGAGTTTTTGCAAAAGTGCTATTTATTTCTCATTTTATAGAAGGCTGAATACATATTCACACATACACAACTGAATCGGCACTGGAACCTAGAATATCCAGTGGCTAAGCCACTACACCAAAATGATTGCCCAGAAGTTCCATGACATAAACATTATCAAAATCTTTTTGTTTGTTTTTTTGTTTTATGCCACTTTTTACACACAGCTCCATAGAACTTCTACAGAAAACCTAAGAATTTTGTTTTATAATAAATATTTAATAGTATTTTTTTCAATTTCATATAAAACAATTTTCAATGTTTTTTTGTAAGATTTTGAGTTCCAAATGTTTCTCTCTCCTATCCCTCACTGTTTCCCAAGATGGCAAATAATATGACATAGGTTATAAAATGCAATCATGTAAAATCTATTTGCACATAGTCATGTTGTAAAAGAAGAAACAGAATAAAAAGTTTTTTTAAATGGCAGAAAAGTGAAAATGATATGTTTTGCTCCACAAAGAATTTTATTTTGTTCCTGACTTTAGAGAGTTTAATCCAATCCAATTCTGTAGCTGCCCTATATAAGGCACTGTGCCAGATATTGGGTATATAAATACAAGAAAGAAGAGAAGGAAGGAAGGAAGGAAGGAAGGAAGGAGGGAAGGAGGGAAGGAGGGAAGGAAGGAAGGAAAAAAATAGCCTTACAGAGGTTTACCTTCTATTATACAGATTGTGACATGTACTGATAGAAGTAAATGCAAAATTATTCTAGGAAGGACAGAGCCCTAAAAAATTAAGGAGCAGCAGGAAAGATTTTCTATAGGAGATATTAACTAAGCTGATCCTTGAGGGAAGTTTAAACTTTTAATGAACTAAAAAGAAGGTACTATGGACAAGACAAAAAGTGTCTACTGGTATTAGCAAGGATGTTTGCGGTTAAGTCTATGATAAGCATATGGTGATACTAATGCCAGGAACCAGTTGCCATGTCTATATAAGCAATGAAATTAAAAACAGAGACTAGGCTACAGTCACATAGGTGTAACGATCTTCTTGGCCAATCTGATCATGCTACACAGTCCATTAATAGAAATATCTACCAAAAGTTTAGGGTAACTCTTTTTATTCCTGAAGTAACAATGAACAGTAAAGGAATATGGAGAAAGGGAAGGGAATAAACATTTACATAGCACCTACTGTATGCCAGGAACTATGCTAAGCCCTTTACAAATGTTATTTCATTTGATCCTCACAACAACTTTTCAAGGTGGGTGCTATTATTATCTACATTTTACAACAATTCAATAATAATGATGGCTAACATTTATGTAGTACCGATTATATGCCAAACACTACAATTGTCATCTCATTTGATTCTCATAAAAATAGTTATCACCCCCATTTTGCAAATGTTGAAACTGAGGCAAACAGAGATTAAGTAACTTGCTCAGGGTCACACAGTAAATATCTAAGGCTGCATTTGAACTTATGTCTTCCAAACTTCATGCTCAGTGCTCTCTCCATTTTGCCACTTGACTGTTTTAAAGACAATAGAGTGAAGAAAAATGGGATAGTCACAGCAAGAAGAATTGAAACTATCAGAGTTGGGAAGCTAAGGAATTAACTGGCGTTTGACATTTTTCTATCCACACAAATGCAGCTATCCCTTGAATATCCATCTCAAGTCTTCTCTCTTCTATTCTCTTCTTTCAACTTTCTTGTAACAAAAGATCACATGACCTCTTCTCTTTCTGATTTCTATGTCAAATAGTTTTCTATTCTGTAAACTCATTCCAAGTGGGGATTATCGATTCATTCATTGTATTTGCATCCCCAGTGCCTAGTACAGTGTCTGTGTTATTTGAATGATTCTTTAAAACTTCAAAATACTCATGATTTCATCAATATGAGAAACTCTGTGGACAGCACAAATCTAGCTATTCCTGATCGTCACATTTCTTTGTAGACAATTTCATGACTTGCCATACATTGCAGATTTTATAACCTGCTAAACAACATTTGGAAAATCTGAATTTATTTGTTTGTTTATTAAAACTTTTTATTTCTCTTTTTTTTAATTTTTTATTATTTTAAAATTTTATAATTATAAAAAATTTTGACAGTATATATGCATGAGTAATTTTTTATAACATTATCCCTTGTATTCATTTTTCCAAATTTTCCCCTCCCTCACTCTACTCCCTTCCTTAGATGACAGGCAATCCCATACATTTTACATGTGTTACAGTATAACCCAGATACAATATATGTGTGTAAATCCAATTTTCTTGTTGCACATTAAATATTAGATTCCAAAGGATAAAAACTTTTTATTTCTCAAAACATATGCATGGTCAATTCTTCAACATTAGCCCTTGTAACCCTTTGTGTTTCAATTTTTCCTCTCTTCCTCCATCCCCTCCCCTAGATGTCAAGTAGTACAATATATGTTAAACATAGTAGAAATATATGTTAAATCCTAAGTATGCAAACATATTTATACAATTATCTTGTTGCACAAGAAAAATCAAATCAAACTAGAAAAAATGAGAAACAAAATAAAATGCAAACAAACAACAACAACAAGAATGAAAATGCTATGTTGTGAACCACATTCAGTTTCACAATCCTCTCTCTAGGTGTAGATGGCTCTCTTCATCACCAAACCATTGGAATTGGTCTGAATCATCTCCTAGTTGAAGAGGGCCACATCCATCAGAATTGATCATAGAATAATCTTCTTACTGTGTTTAATGATCTCCTGGTTCTGCTCACTTTACTCAGCATCAGTTCATGCAAGTCTCTGCATACCTCTCTGAAATCATGCTCCTGATGGTTTCTTACAGATCAATAGTATTCTATAGCATTCATATACCATAACTTATTTAGTCATTCTCCAATTGATGAGCATCCACTCAGTTTCTTGCCACTACAAAAGGGCTCTCACAAACATTTTTGCACGTGTGAGTGCCTTTCCCTCCTTTAAGATCTCTTTGGGATATAAGCTCAGCAGAAACACTGCTGGGTCAAAGGATTCTAAATTGCTCTCCAGAATGGTTGAATCAGTTCACAACTCCAACAATGTATTAATGTCCCAATTTCCCACATCACCTCCAACATTCATCATTATTTTTTCCTGTCATTTAAGCAATCTAAGAGGCATGTAATGGTACCTCAGAGTTGTCTTAATTTGCATTTCTCCGACCAATAATGATTTAGAGAATCTTTTCATATAACTAGAAATGGTTTTAATTTCTTTGTCTGAAAATTGTCTGTTCATATCTTTTGACCATTTATCAATTGGAGAATCAGCCCTTATGAATTTAATTGAGTTGGTGTTTGGGCAATAGGCACAAAGTCCAATTGCAGGGCTCATAATTGAAATTTTCCGTTGGGACTGTCTTGCCAGAATTTTCACTCTATTGGTATAGACTTTGACAAAGTATGTCTCAGAGGATAACTTTAGTAGGGAGTGTTTAATTTTATTCAGCACTTGCATAATAGCAATTAATTGTTTCATGAATCTTAATCTCACCATTTCAATAAGATTACAAGTTCCTTGAGGAACACATTCTGTATCCCTCAAAGTACAATGGCTCAAGTAAATATTGAAAATAAAATCCTTAGACTGAGATTTAGCCCTATTTGTATCCTTCTAATGGCACTTAGTACATTGTTTTACATATTTATTTTACCCTGTATGATTCCCTCCCATTATAACATGGTAAACTGTTTGAAGATAGTGTATCTCATTTATATTTCAACTCAATTAGATTCAACAAATTAAATTTTATTTTGTGCAAGCCACTGACCATGCAAAGAAAAATATGAAATATTACCTTCCCTTAAGGAACTCATATTCTACCAGGGTAGGAAGAAGAAATACTACATGTACACAGGTATATATGGGCTATTTCCAAAGTCCATTAGTTTTAGGACTTCTGTAGCAACAAAAAGGAAAGAAGTCAATAATTGTATAAACTAAAAGAATCATAGAGTAGGAGTTAAATGGGAGTTTAGCAATCATATTAATCCCCTCACTTTTATATAGGAATAAACTAAGGTCTAGAGCAATTAAGTGGCATTAAATGTGCCCAAAGTCACAGAGATAAGCAAAATATCAAGGAATAGAATTCAGATCAGGTCCAGTGACCCAAATCCAGAGTTTTCCTCAGGGTATTATGTTCCCTCTGAACTGGATAGGATTTTTGTAGGAAGATCACCCCAGAGGTGCTTTGAAGCAAACTATATCTACATATAATATATATATTAGCTTTTTATTTTTCAAAAATGCATGCAAAGATAGTTTTCAGCATTTACCCTTGCAAGACTCTGTGCTCTAAATTTTCCTTCCTCAGTGGAAATCTTCAACATAAAGAAGATCCAACTCACTTCCAGTTGATCAATGATGGACAGAGGTAGCTACACCCAGAGAAGAAACACTGGGAAGTGAATGTAAATTGTTAGCACTAATATCTGTCTGCCCAGGTTACATGTACCTTCGGATTCTAATGTTTATTGTGTAACAAGAAAATGATATTCACACACATGTATTGTACCTAGACTATATTGTAACACATGTAAAATGTATGGGATTGCCTGTCATCGGGGGGAGGGAATAGAGGGAGGGGGGGTAATTTGGAAAAATGAATACAAGGGATAATATTATAAAATATATATATATATATAATAAAATTTTAAAAAATAATAAAATAAAATAAAATAAAATAAAATAAATTTTCCTTCCTCCCTCCTTATTTACCCCCTACACTAGACAGCAAGTTATCCAATGTAGGTTAAACATGTGCAATTCTTCCAAATGTATTACTACATTTATTATGCTGCACAAGAAAAATCAGATCAAAAAGAGAAAAAATGATAAAACAAACAAACAAACAAGCAAGCAAACAACAACAATGGTAAAAATAATATGTTGTGATCCACATTCAGTCCCCATAGTCTTTTCTCTGAGCATAGATGTCTTTCTTCATCACAAGTCTACTGGAAATGGGCTCATTGTTGAAAAGAGGCACATCCATCAGAATTGATCATCATATAATCTTCAAAATCTGTATACAATGGTCTCTTGGTTCTACTTATTTCACTCAGCATCGGTTTATATAAGTCTATCTAGCCCTTTCTGAAATCATCTAGCTGATCATTTCTTATAGAACATATTCCATAACATTCATATACCATAACATATTCAGCCATTCTCCAAATGGTGGACATCCACTCATTTTTGAGTTCCTTGCCACTACAAAAAGAGCTCCTACAAACATTTTTGCACACGTAGGCCCTTTTCCTTTTTTTATTATCTTTTTGGGATACAAGCTCAGTAGAGACACTGCTGGATCAAATGATATGCACAGTAATATCCCCTTGACATAGTTCCATATTGCTCTCCAGAATGGTTAGATCAGTTTACAACTCCACCAACAATGTATTAGTGTCCCAATTTTTCCACATCCCCTCTAACATTCATCACTTTCTTTTTCTGTAATCTTAGCCAATCTGAGAGGCGTGTAGTGGTACCTCAGACTTGTCTTAATTTGTATTTTTCTGATCAATAATGATTTAGAGTATTTTTCAGATGACTATAAATGGTTCTAATTTCTTCATCTGAAAATCATATATCCTTTGTCAAGGACTTTAAAGAACAGTCTAAGGAATTTGTAATTTTATTTAAAAGACAATAGAAAGCAACTGAAGTGTATTAAGTAAGGAATTATATCTATGTTTTAGGAACATAAATTTGTCAATTATATGGAAGATGGATTGGATATGGGAGAAATTGGAAATAGGAATATCGATTAGGCTTATGCACTAGTTTAGGTAAAAGGTGGTAAAGGACTACCTTTAGTGCTGACAGAGGATAGAGGTTGTATAGATGGAAAAAAGATATGAAAGCAAAATTAACAAAATTAGCAACTAGATAAAGGATTAAGAAAGGAAAATGAGGGGCAGCTAGGTGGTTCAGTGGATAGAGCACCAGCCCTGAATGCAGGAGGACCCAAGTTCAAATTTGGTCTCAGAAACTTAACACTTCCTAGCTGTGTGACCCTGGGCAAGTCACTTAACCCCAGCCTCAGGGGGAAAAAAAGAAAGAAAGGAAAATGAATCAAGGATGACTTCAAATATGGTAGGTAGTGCTATCAACAGAAAAGGAGAAGTTTGACAGATGGTAGTTGGAAAGGAGGAATACAGTTTATTTTGCATGTGTTGAATTTGCAATGTCTGTGGAATAGACACTTGGGAGATGTCCAGCAGACAGCTGGTGATATGGATTGGAGCAAGGTGAAGGATAGATATATGGACATAAGAGATGTCTACCTAAAGATGATAATTGAGTCCATGGAAGTTTTTGACATTACCAAGGGAGAGACTATAAAGGGAAAAAAGAAGCTGGTCAACAAAGAGTGTTTGGAGATATCCTCATTTTGAAGATGGAAGATGACCAGAATTGGTTATACTGGCAGGAGGAGGATAAAGAGAAAACATTAATACAGAAACCAAGAGAGCAGAGAATGGAGGAAGAGAATCAATCTAATGAGTTAAAGAAGGAAAAGGACTGAGAAAAGATGCTCTTGGAGGGAGTAGTTTCAAATGTGGTGATGGGCTAGAAGTCAAAATTCAAGACATTGAGTGAGAAGTGAGTAATAACAAGCATAGAAAACTATTTTGGTTGTGAAGGAAAGAAAAATTATATGGCAGGACGATAGATTGAGAGAATAACAGTCAATTAAAATTGGCTTATTTAAAAAAAGAAGAAAAAATGAGAGAGATGGGAGAGACCTAAAAGTGTTTATAAACTGCAGAGGATACCTATCCTAATAGCTATCTATAAGAGAAGTAAGCATTCAACTTGTTTGTTGAGTGAATTAATGACACAATGATCACTACAGATATTTGTTCATTTGTTTTGATAAAAGTAACTCAACAAATATATGGTCCAATGAATTTCGTAAGTATTTTCCTCTCAAAAACCTTCAGCTCTGGCTAAACAGATAGGTTTCCACAGAATGAACTCCAAACTTTTGCCAGCATGAACCAATTTCACTAACTGGTCAAAACCTAAGGATCAGGACCCCCCCAAACATTGATGGAAGCAAAATATGGCAGGAAGCTTCACCATCTGTGCTCACTAAGAATTCAAACTTCTGTCCTTTTCAAATTGAGTGAACTTATACAGGAGAACTGTGTTGTACTTTAATGCTTTTCAGAGTCTCTCAAAGTTAAATATAGCCTGATATGGCCCGATGGGTAGAGATTGAAACCCATTAGAAGGGCCATTATAAAGGCTACTTTAAAATACTTTATATAAAAGTACCTCATTTTTGTTGTTATGTTGCTTGTTTTTTTCTTAATTACACGTAAAACAAATTTTTAACATTCATCTTTTAAAATTTTGAGTTCCAAGTTCTCTCTCATCTTTCTGTCCCCCTCAATGAGAAGACAAACAACTTGACATAGATTATACATGTGCAATCATACAAAACACATTTTCATATTAGCCATGCTGCAGTATAAAACACTCCTCCTCTCCACCCCCCGCCCCACCAAAATTCCAAGGAAAATAAAGTTTAAAAAAAGTATTCTGGGGGCAACTACTTGGCACACTGGATAGAGAACTGGCCCTGGAGCCAGGAGGATCTTCACTCAAATGCAGTCACAGACAGTTAATACTAGCTGTGTGACCCTGAGCAAGTCACCTAACCATGTTTACCTCAAT